>NW_026652285.1:10259086-10919906 GCF_009828535.3 Hylobates moloch | reverse complement strand
AAAGTATAATAATAATAATATAAAAAAAGAAACTGACAAACATTTTTCCAAAGTAATTATGCCATTTACATACCCACTACAAGAATTCCGATTGTCCACATGCTCACCAGAGCTTGCTAGTTTTCTTTGTTTAACTTTTAGCTATTTTAATTTATGAAGTTATATCACATCATGGTTTGGACTTGCAATTTGTTGATGATTAGCAATGCTAAACATTTTTTCAGGTGCTTATTGATCATCTGTATGTCTTTTAAAGAAGTGGCTATTAGAGTTATTTTGCCATCTTTAGTATTGACTTCTAAGAATTCCTTTTATATTTTGAATATAAGTCATTTGTCAGATGTATGTATTTTCTCCATTGTGTGGCATGTCTTTTCAGTTTCATATTAGTGTCTTCAAAGGGAAGTTTTCAGTGTTGTTAAGGTTCAATGTAGCAACTTCTTTTTCTTGTCTTTTCTTTTCCCTCCCTCCCTTTCTTTACTTTCTCTGCCTTTCCCTTTCTCCTTCCTTCCTTCCTTCCTTCCTTCCTTCTCCTCCTCTATTCTTTCTTTCTTTCTTTCTTTCTTTCTTTCTTTCTTTCTTTCTTTCTCTTTCTTTCTTTCTTTTTTCTTTCTTTCTGTCTGTCTTTCTTTTTTTCTTTCTTTCTATCTGTCTGTCTTTCTTTTTTCTTTCTTTCTATCTGTCTTTCTTTCTTTCTCTCTCTCTCTTCCTTTCTTTCTCTCTCTTTCTCCTTCCTTCCTCCCTCCCTTCCTCCCTCCCTTCCTCCCTCCCTTCCTCCCTCCCTTCTTTTCTTTCTTTCTTTCTTTCTTTCTTTCTTTCTTTCTTTCTTTCTTTCTCTCTTTTTTCTTTCCTTCTTCTTTCTTTTTTCTTTTCTTCTTTCCTCTCCTTCTCTCCTGTCCCCTCCTCATTAGTGTTTTTTATGTCTTCTTCAGGAAATATTTGTCTAACTAAGGTTACAAAGATACTCTCCTGTGTTTTCTTTTAAAAACTTTACATGGTCAAGTATCACTTAATGACAGGAATACATTCTGAGAAATGCATTGTTAGGCAATTTCATCATTGTTCAAATGTCATAGAGTGTATTTACACAAACCTAGATGGTATAGCCTACTACTACACCCTCTTGCTCCTAGGCTACAAACCATGCAGCGTGTTACTGTGCTGAATACTGTAGGCAGTTATAACACAGCAGAAAGTATTTATGTATATAAACACATCTAGACTTTAAAAAGTACAGTAAAAATACAATATTATAATTTTATGGGACCATTATGGTATATTCAATGCATGACTGTAATTGTGATTTAAATTTTTACTTAATGATGTACAGTGTAAGGTAGGATGTGAGGCTTTTGTTTTGTTTTCAAATGTATATCCATTGAGCCAGCACCATTTATTGAAAAGACTAACTTTTTTCATTGAATTACCTTCAACAGAGTCAACTAAGCATACATATATGGGTCCATTTCTGAATTCTGTCCTATTTCATTGATATATTTGACTATGTCCATGCCACTTTGTGTCTTTATTTCTGTAACTTTATAGTAACCCCTGAATCAGGTTGAAAGTATCTAACTTTATTCTTCTTTCATTATTATTTTGACTATTGTAGGTCCTTTGCATTTTCAAATGAATTATATAGCTTATCAGTTTCTAGGCTGGGATTTTCACTGTATTGCTTTGAACTGGTAAATAATCTTGATGGAATTGATATTTAAGCTTTTATTCCATGAACATGGTATAGATTTCCCATTATTTATGTTTTCTTTAATTTCTCCTAAAGTTTTAAGTGTAGATATCTTGTACATATTTTGTAAAATTCATCCTTAAGAATTTTATACCCTTAGATTCTATTGTAAATGATGTTTCTTGTTATCATTTTTCATTTTGTCACTAGTAAACATAATTAAAATAGATTTTTGTATAGTGATCTTGTATGCTGAATCCTTGCTAAATTCCCTTATTAATTCTGGTATTTTAAAGTAGATTCCTTTAGGATTTTATACGTTAAAGATTATGTTATTTATGAGCAAGGACAGCTTTTTTTCTTCCTGTACAATTTGTATACCTTTTATTTCTTTATCTTGTGTTATTATGCTGGCTAGGATAGCCAGTGCACTATATTATGGAAGTAGTTACAGCAGATACCCTGTTTTGGTACCAGTCTTTGATAGAAAGTATTTACTGTATTACTATTATGTACTTTGTTACCTGCAGATTTTAAAATTATTATTGACTTTTGTCAGATTGAGAACATTATTTTTTGTTCTTCACTTACTGGTACATTTGTTTTCAATCATGGATTAATGTTGAATTCATCAATCTTTTCTGCATATTTTGAGATAATCATTACATGATTTTTCTCCTTTTTTGGTTCATGTGGAGAATTATATTAATTTACTTTTAAGTGTCAAAACATTCTTACATTTCTAGGATAAACCTTACTTGGTTGTGATATGTTTTTCATATATTGCTGGTTTCAATTTGCTTTTACTTTTCAAGAATTTTTATGTCTATATGAGTAATATTGGTCTATAATTCTCATTGCTTGTAGTCTTCTTGACAGGCTTTGTTATAAAGGTCTTGCTGCAGTTATGAGATGAGCTAAGAAGTGTTTCCTTGTTCTTTCTTTTTTGAAAGAATTTGAGATATACTGTTATAGAAGGGCAAGCTATGGACTAGGAAGATTCTTAACCTTATAACTTTGGACAATTAAACTCTAGGATTTTGGTTTCTTATCTGTAAAGTGTGGTTGATATTGTCTACCTGTGGTTGATATTGTCTAGCCTGGTTGTGGTGAAGAATAGATGAAGTGATGTCTGAAAAACTGCCTAGCAGTGCTCTTAGTAGGCCCTTAACATATGGGAGGTATTTTGATAATTAACATGATTACTGTTACATCACTAGGGGGGACTAGAAATCTAGCACGAGATGATTCTCAAGGTCCTTTCTGCTACAAAATTCCAACATTCTTTTCTTTCAAAGACCTAACTATTGAACAATTGCCGAGCTTTAAGAATTGATTTTAACCGTTATCTTATGTGATCCACCAGGAGCCTCCAGAAGGTGTCAGCATTTATCTAATTTCTTCCTTTAACAGATGAGGAAACTGAGGTTGGTGAGTTGGGCAATTTGCCAGAGGCAACATGGTGGATTGGTTGCTATCATTCATTGTGAAGTCAGAGTTACAGGCGAGGGAGCAACAGGGCTGAGGAGATACCTGTTCTCCCAGTTTCACGGCCAGTAGGAGACCATTCTTACACTGCTTGGGGGAGCCCCTCAGGAGAAGACACCTTTAAGAGTTTCCAGCAAGAAGAGTCAGGTCATGCAGCCAGTTGCTTTCTCAGCCCAGCTGTGGGAATGTAAACAAGTTTCTAACCTCATTGAATCTTAGGTTCCCTGTTTGGAAATAGATGAGATCCATAACAGCCATTATTTTATTGGGTGGTTGTTGTATGGCAGGGGCTGTACTGAAGAGTCACACACGTTACTTAGTCTTCCCAACAATCCTGCAAGGTAAGTATATCAGCCACAGGTGAGAAAAGTGAGGCTTAAGGAGATTAAATAATTTATCTAAGGTCAAGAAAGATCCATATCCAAGATTGAAACCTAGGAATAACGGACTGTTCTTTCCATGTTAAAACTGATCAAATTGTACACTTTAAATATATGCAGTTGATTGTAAGTCCATCATGCCTCAATAAAGCTGTTTTTTTAAAGCATCATCCAGAATCAGATATAAAGATTAAAGAGAGGAACAACAACAAAACAATAATTATACTCATGTGAATATATGTGTACCAAAAATCATCCGGCTCTACACTTAGGATTTGAGAATTTTGATGCATGTAAAATATGCCTGAATAAACTACTGCTACTAAAAAAAAAGTAATTAGACCTAAACCCATAATTCTCAAATGTCACCTGGATCTCTTATTGGCAGAAAAATCACACTAGACTTCATCAAGCGTAAATCATTCTCTCAACTCCTGCTCGGCCTTAAAATGCATTTTTTTCTTATTACAAAAGCAATATAGCCATGGCTCTGATAAAACAACATTTTAGACTTTGGTGTATTTCTTTTTACTACTTTTTAGTACCTAAATGTTTATATGTATATATACATTAAATATATACATCTCTATATATACACATATCACACATATATATGTGTGTTCCACGTATATAAAATATAAATGTTTTCATAAAATATAAAAATAAATATAAAAACAAAAATACAAAAAAATACAGCCATGGCTCTGATACGACACTTTACACTTTGGTGTATTTCTTTTTACTATTTTTTAAACGTTTTTTGTTTATTTAGATGTATATATACATCTATATATATACACCCATGCATATATATGTGTGTGCATGTGTGTGTCTATATACACACATATAATATACAGACACACATATAATTGTATGCAGCACATGTGGAGTTTTAAAACATAGGATCTTACCCTACAAATTCTTTTATAATCTACTTTTAACACTTACGGAATATTGGAATATATCATGAAAGGCTTACTATGCCAATGAATGGTCATCTAGTAGAATAAGAGTTTTACAATTGCCTTCCGTGATGCCTTGGGACTCTTGGTAGATGCCTCAGGTGTTGGGGACCAGAGTAGGGGAGAATATAAAGGTCAGGTGAAAGGCAGAAAGAGGGGAAGCAGTTGGGGTCTGTATCTGTCAATCTCATTCAACAGAGCTCCTTTTATTTGTTCAAAGATTCGGTTCTCGTGTAACATAGCATTTAAAAAAGGAATTCCATCACCAAAAATAAAATAAAAATGGAAATCAAGATCTATAACATTATTCTCATTTCTGCTTAATTTCTTTTCAAAATGAAAACAGCTTTATTGTTTTATACTTGTAAAAGTAACAGCTACACATTTTTCAAGATTCAAATAATCCAAAAAATATAGAATAAAACATTGAAAGTCACCCATTAATCTCATTACTCATTAGACAATTTGGAGTGTCTGTGTATATCAAAATATACTGTACATGTATCGTGTCCTGTCTTTTTTCCTTAACACAGCCCATTTTCCCACGTCATTAGTTGACTTCTAAAACATGACTCCTGATGATTTATTATTTGTGTTATTTTATTAAGCCTATTAATAGAAAAAAATACAAGTCAACCTTAAAGTTTAAGGATAATTGGGTTTTTTTCTAAAATGTGTAACTTTGATACATTGAATATTCATGTAAACATTGCAAATGGAACATTCTGCATGTAAACAACTCCCCCAGGTTTTAAAATCTCAGGGTGGCAGATCATCATGCCGAGAAGGGCTTCTCCCAACTTTTCCACTGAAATCTCCCTAATGGCAAAGGAGGGTGTGATTCTGAATCCTCAAAGGTCTGGGGGAAGTTCTGGTGGCCTCTTCTGGACCCTAATGGTCTTTGGCATTTTTTGTTTGTCTTTAAATTTAACTTTTCCATCCATGGCTATTTAACTCATCTCCTCTTCTCATACATTCAGTTTGTTTCAACTCTTTTTTATTATCATCAGCAGCACTGCAATGCATCTTTTTTACATAATTCTTTGTATCTCCAGTTATTTCCTTAGAGATAAGTTCTAGATGTAAAATTATCAGGCCAATTGGTATAGATATTTTACGGCTTTATATATATATGCCAAATTATCTTTCAGAAAGAAAGTGCTAATCAACAATCTCATCATTTTATCTCACCCTCACCAATATTGGATGGCATCGTAAAAAATACCATTGATGTATGAAAAATACTATATCATTACCGTCCTTATTAGTATTTATTTACTAACTGAGATGAAAGAATTTCATGAGTTTGTTAGACATTTTGTGTCTTACTTTGTAGGATAGGATGTATGCTTTTATACTTTGTACATATTTTTATTTAAAGAGCATTTATTTTATTATTAATATTAATAATATTGTTTAGAAAGAGCTCTTTCTGGCCCAGCATGATGCCTCAGGCCTGTAATCCCAGCACTTTGGGAGGCCGAGGCGGGCAGATCACCAGAGGTCAGGAGTTCAAGACCAGCCTGACCAGCAGAGTGAAACCCCATCTCTACTAAAAATACAAAATTAGCCTGGCATGGTGGTGCATGCCTGTGATCCCAGCTACTCCAGAGGCTGAGGAAGGAGAATCGCTTGAAACCGGGAGGCGGAGGTTGCAGTGAGCTGAGTTTGCGCCATTGTACTCCAGCCTGGGCAACAAGAGTGAGAGTCCGTCTCAAAAAGAAAAAAAAAAAGAGAGCTCTTTAGGATTAAAGCGCAGCAAACTTTCGTCATAAGTAATCCTTCATTCCAATCTTTAATTTACATTTTAGTTTTACTTATAACACTTTATCTTTGTAGTGGTTTTGGTTTTTGTTTTTGTAGAGACGGAGTCTCTCTCTGTCGCCAGGCTGGAGTGCAATGGCTCGATCTCTGCTCACTGCAATCCCCGCCTCCCGGGTTCAGAGGATTCTCCTGCCTCAGCCTCCTGAGTAGCTGGGATTACAGGCGCCCGCCGCCATGCCAAGCTAATTTCTTTTGCATTTTAGTAGAGATGGGGTTTCGCCATGTTGCCCAAGCTGGTCTCAAACTCCTGATCTCAAGTGATCCACCTGCCTCAGCCTCCCAAAGTGCTGGAATTACAGGCATGAGCCACCACCCCTGTCCTGGACATTTTTTAGTATATGGTTTAAAGAAGGTATTTTTTTTTCCTTCTAACAGATTACTAAATTTGTCCTAACACTGTTGTTGGTGAATTCCCTTTTTTCTTGCTGATCCCAAATTTCATCTTAATCATACACTTAGTTCTTATTATCAACAAAGCTATTTTTCTTGGTTTTCCATTGTGTTCCATGGATCTATATTCCTAGTCTTGTGGCAACACCACACTTTTTACATTATTATAGTTTTATATGTTTTAATATTTGTTTCCTTACATAAAAATTTAAAAAACTGTTTTAAATGTTTTATTGAAGTGTAATATACATAGGAAGAGTCCACATTTCATCAGTGAATGGCCCAATAAATTTTCACAGACTGACTGTCAGTCTAATCAACAGCCAGATCAGGAAATAGAGCATCACCAGCACCCCAGAAGCACCATCCTACCATCAAACCATCAACCTCTTCCAGCTGCTGCCCACTCCAAGGGTGATGACTGTCTTGACTTTGATCAAGATTGGTTTTGCCTTTTGTTGGACTTTATGTAATAAGAACCATATGGTTTCTCCTTTTGTATTTGTCTTCTTCCATTCAACTTTATGCTTTTGAGAGTCATCCATATTGTTGAGTATAGTTTTAAATTGTTCATGCCCATTGCTGTATAGTATTTCTTTGTGTAAATATGCCATGATTTATTCATTCATTCTACTATTGATTTGTATTTGGGTAGTTTCCAAGCTTGGAACTACTACAAATAATGCTGCTATGAATGTTCTAGTACCTTATGTGAACATATGCATGCAATTCATTGGTGAGCATATGTATGCACTTCTGTTCAATCTATTCCTGGGAGTAGAATTACTGGGTCACAGAGTGTGTATATATTCTTTATAGCATATACTCACGGATAGCTTTCCGGAGTGGTTGTAGTAATTTACAATCCCTTTAGCAGTATTTAAGATGTCTAGTTGCCTACACTCTTACCCACACTTAGTACTTTCTGTCTTATTTATTTAGCTATTCTAGTGTGAGAGATATTGAGGTTTGAATTTCCATTTTCATGATGACTCATGAGGCCAAACACATTTTTGTAGCTTTATTGGTCATTTGTATATCTATGTAACTGTATCTTCAAGTTTTTTGCCTTCTTTTTATTGAGTTGCTTTAAAAAAAAAAACTGACTACTAGGAGGTCTTCATATAGTTGGGATTTGTGTTCATTGTTAGATACATATATTGTAAATATCATCTTTTACTCTTTGGGTTGCCTTTTCACTCTTTTGTGTCCTTCGATGACACCATTAACGTTTTAATACAATCTAATACATTACTTTTTTCTTTTACAGTTGCATTTTTGGTAACATGTTTAAGAAATCTTTGTCTTCTCCAATATCATAATCATGTTTTCTTATATAAGCTTAATGTTTCTTATCTTCAGATTTAGATGTACAATCCACTTGCAATTGATTTTGTTATTATAGTTTAAGTTCTAGGGTACATGTGCACAACGTGCAGGTTTGTTACATATATATACATGTGCCATGTTGGTGTGCTGCACCCATTAACTCGTCATTTACATTAGGTATATCTCCTAATGCTATCAATTGATTTTTGTGTATGATGTGAGGTAGAAGGATCAAATATATCCTTTCATATGGGTATCCAGCTGACCCAGAACCATTGATTAAGATGACTGTCTTTTCTCCACTGCCTAAGAGATGCACACTGTACGAATGAATATTACACAGCAATGAGCATGAATGATTTAAAAGTATATTTGACGATATGGATGAATCTCACTAACATGGTTGAATGGAGGAAGACACATATAAAAAGGGCAGAAAATATGATTTTTTTGTATGTCACAAATCAGGCAACCATGTATGTGGAAGACTGTAACCAGTCTTTTTTTTTTTTTTTTTTTTTCTTGAGACAGAGTCTCACTCTATCACCCAGGATGGAGTGTAGTCGTGCAGTCACAGCTCACTGTAGCCTCAACCTCCTGGGCTCAAGCGATTCTCCCACTTCAGCCTCCGGAGTAGCTGGGACTACAGGCACATGCCACCACGCCTGAGCTAACTGTGTTTTTTTGTTTGTTTGTTTGTTTGTAGAGATAGAATCTTGACATGCTTCTCAGGCTGGTCTGGAACTCCTGGGGCTCAAGTGATCCACCTGCCTCCACCTCTCAAAGTGCTGGGATTACAGGTATGGGCCTCCATGCCCAGTCTCTATTCTATCTCATTTATCAATTTACCTATTCTTGTGCAAATACCACAATGTCTTAATTACTAAAACTTTAAAATAGATCTTACTCACTGGTAATATAAGCCCTGTAGCTTTATTCTTCTGCAAGGTTGCCTTGGCTATTCCTGAGTCTTTGGATTTTTATATAAATTTTAGTATAAGATTATCAATTACCACACAAATACCTGCTGTGATTTTTTACTGAGATTGTGCTCATCTGTTTTTGATCTTCCCAATTAACTTCATTCTGTCAAGAGTTAATAAAAAATCCCTTGGATTTTTTATTCAGATTTTATTAATTTCATAATTTAATTTGTCATATATTGAATTCTTTTTTATTATTTCATGACTGTGGACAGTGATTTCTTCATCAGAACATCAGAAACTGTTGGAGAAGTTCTCGATCTATAATTCTTTTGTTTTCTGCATAATTTTATGGAATCTGTGGTCAAATAGCATTTAATATGTGTTTCCTGGATATACCTCATAAACTCTTGCAAAATGATCTTATCAAATACTTTTCTCATATATTCTGGCGTGGGTGCTCCCTGGTTCTTCTCTTCATTCAAGTATTTATTTGAGTATTTATTAATTCACCCAGGAGAGCCACTTGCATAGTCTAGTCTTAGGTATTGATACATACCATGCATTGTGTCTTCTGTTAAATATTTAGGTATCTTCCTTTTCTTTAGAAAGCTTTCACTCCAATAAAGACAATGAATACAAAACCAACTATCTAAAATGTTGTCTTTTAAGTGCTAGAGATTTAGAGCTATGGGAGGGCTTAACTCTAGCTGAGAACCCACCATGAGGTTAATAATTTTAGTGAAGTTGCAAGTTGAGCTATGTCTTGACACATGAGCAGGCATAGAGTCCACGACTCAGGGAGGAAATAGGGAGCATTCTGGGTGAGAAGAAAAAAGACATGAAAGCATGGAAATTCATTCATCTCTGAGAAATATGGATGTAAGTTCAGTAAAGCTGAGAAATAAGAGGGTGGAACGAGTGACAGGTGAAGCTGAACATATTTAGGTAAAGGAGGTAAAGGTCAGATTATGAATGGCTTTTTTTTTTTTTTTTTTTTTGAGACGGAATCTTGCTGTGTCACCAGGCTGGAGTGCAGTGGCGTGATCTTGGCTCACTGCAGCCTCCACCTCCTGGATTCCAGCGATTCTCCTGCCTCAGCCTCCCGAGTAGCTGAGACTACAGGTGTGCACCACTACGCCTGGCTAATTTTTGTATTTTTAGTAGACATGGGGCTTCACCATGTTGGCTAGGATGGTCTCAATCTCTTGACCTCGTGATCTGCCTGTCTGTGCCTCCCAAAGTCCTAGGATTACAGGCATGAGCCACTGTGCCCGGATCGTAAGTGGCTTTTTAATATGAGCTGGTGATTTTTTTTCTTTTTTTTTTTACTTTACTATTCAAGGTGGTTAATTTAAGAGAGTGTCGGCCGGGCGCAGTGGCTCACACCTGTAATCCCAGCACTTTGGGAGGCCAAGGTGGGCGGATCACAAGGTCAGGAGATTGAGACCATCCTAGCTAACATGGTGAAACCCTGTCTCTACTAAAAATACAAAAAATTAGCCTGGCATGGTGGTGGGAGCCTTTAGTCCCAGCTACTTGGGAGGCTGAGGCAGGAGAACGGCATGAACCTGGGAGGCGGAGCTTGCAGTGAGCTGAGATCACTCCACTGCACTCCAGCCTGGGCGACAGAGCGAGACTCCATGTCAAAAAAAAAAAAAAAAAAGAAGAGCGTGTCAAGATCAGACTTGCATTTGAAAAATATTACTCTATTCCTCAGGGATCTAGAACTAGAAATACCATTTGACCCAGCCATCCCATTACTGGGTATATACCCAAAGGACTATAAATCATGCTGCTATAAAGACACACGCACACGTATGTTTATTGCGGCACAATTCACAATAGCAAAGACTTGGAACCAACCCAAATGTCCAACAATGATAGACTGGATTAAGAAAATGTGGCACATATACACCATGGAATACTATGCAGCCATAAAAAATGATGAGTTCATGTCCTTTGTAGGGACATGGATGAAACTGGAAATCGTCATTCTCAGTAAACTATCGCACGGACAGAAAACCAAACACCACATGTTCTCACTCATAGGTGGGAATTGAACAATGAGAACACATGGACACAGGAAGGGGAACATCACACTCCGGGGACTGTTGTGGGATGGGGGGAGGGGGGAGGGACAGCATTAGGAGATATACCTAATGCTAAATGACGAGTTAATGGGTGCAGCACACCAACATGGCACATGGTTACATATGTAACAAACCTGCACATTGTGCACGTGATGTACCCTAAAACTTAAAGTATTATAATAACAATAATAATAATAATAATAAAAGAAAAATATTACTCTAATAGCACAGAGGAGGGAGGACTATAGTGTGCAGAGGCAGTTAGGAGGTTACTGCTATAGTCCAGCTAAGAGATAAGAGCCTGGACAAAGCCACTGGGAATGGGGGTGGTGACTGAAATTATTCCAGAGGTGAAATCCCTGTGACTTGGTGATTGACTGGGTGCAGGTAGGTGGAGAGGGCATCCTGGATGTCATGGGATCTAACTTGCTAAGCTCCAAATTGCTGCCTCTGGGTCATCGGGTTAAACAGAGCAGCTATTCTGAAAGTATGCCAGCGTGTACCATTGATTGGCAGCTGTGTGAAAAGGCACAGCAAAATGCTGCTTTATTCTGTTTCTCAGAATAACCACGTTCTTGCCACATGATTTCGTTGTACAGGATTTGTAGGTTCTTTTGCGTCTTATCCATCTGTGTATTTACTGCTGGTCTCCTGGGAAGGGAGAAGACAGGTTATTTCAGAAATACAAACCCAAAGCAAAAACATTCCCTCCATGCGGCTGCTCTGAAATTAGATTAGTTTGTCAGATTAGATTGGAAAGGAATCTTAAATCATTTAATACAAACTGCTCATTTTGTAGATGAGGAGGCTACGGCCAAGAGAGGAAAAATGATTTGTTATCCAGTAAGTAGAACCATGGGCTCTATCTGAAAATAGTGAGAAACATTAGATCAGCATGGTTAAAAGCAAGGAATCAGATAGCTCTGGGCTCTGCTGCTTACCAGATGTGCGATCTGGAAAGTGTTATTTAAGTTTGTCTGAACACCAGTGTATTTGACTACAAAATGGAGTTGTAGCAAGAATTAAATAAAAAGATTGTGTGTTCACAGGGATGATGCATCTGAGAGCTCAATGCATGTCGGTGATGGCGAAGATGAAGGTGCTGTGAGTGATGATGAGGAGGAGGAGGAGCAGGATGTAATTGAAGGAGCTTGGGCTTTGCCATCAGTACAGCTGAGTTAAAATGTCTGTTACTAGTTGTTTGACCTTGTTATAATGATCTAACTTCTATAACTATCAATTATACATAACAGAGATAAGAATCTTGATCTTGCACTATTTTGAGAATAAAGCAAAATAAGATGTATATTTAAAGTATCTAGCACAGTGCCTGGCACAAGGGAAACGGTCAACTAAAATTTACTTTCCATCTCTGAATCCAGACTTCTTTTTCCTCTCCTTCTTCTCCTTCCCTTTCTCTCTCTTCTTCTTCTTCATCCTTCTCTAATAAAATTATTTTTATTAATACACTTTTTTTTTGGAGCAGTTTTGGTTTCACAGCAAAATTGAGTGGAACAGACTTCTCATATAACCCCTGCCCCACCTGCACAGCCTCCCCCATTATCAACATCCCCCACCAGAGGGGCACATTTGTTACAACTGAGGAACCTACATTGACACACCATTATCACCCAAAGTTTATGTTAGTGCTCACTGTTGGCATTGTACATTCTATGTGTTTAGACAAATGTATAATGACATGTATCTATGATTATAGTATCATGCAGAATAGATTCACTGCCCTAAAACTCCTCTGTACTCTGCCAATTCATCTCTCCCTCCTACTAATCCTTGAAAACCACTGATCTTCTTACTGTCTTCGTAGGTTTGCCTTTTCCAGAATGTCATATATTTGGAATCATACAGGATGTAGCCTCTTCAGACTGGTTTCTTTCACTTAGTAATGTGCATTTAAATTTTCTCCAAGTCTGTTCATGGCTCATTTATTTTTAGTGCTGAATAATATTCCATTGTCTCGTGTATGGTAGTTTATTTATTCACTCACTGACTAAAGGACATCTTGGTTGCTTCCAAGTTTTGGCAATTATGAATAAAGCCACTATAAATAAAAGTGAGCAAGATTTTGTAGATGTAAGTTTTCAACTCCTTTGGGTAAATACCAAGGAGCATGATTGCTATATCTCATAGTAAGAGTATATTTAGTTTCGTTAAAACCCACCAAACTGTCTTCCAAAGTGGCTGTGCCATTTTGCATCAATACCAACAATGAATGACAGTTCCTGTTGCTTCACATTCTAGCCAGAATTTGTTGGTGTTCTGCATTTTGGTCATTCTAATAAGTGTAGAGTGTATTGCACTGTTGTTTTGATTTGTATTTCTCTGATGGCATATGATGCGGAACATCTTTTTATGTAATTATTTGCCATCTGAACATCTTTGGTGAGATTTCTGTTAAAGTCTTTGTATCATTTTTTTAAGAATCAGGTTTGTTTTCTTTTTGTTGAGTTTTAAGTGTTCTTTGTATATTTTGGATAAGAGTTCTTTATCAAATAGATGTGCCTTTTGCAATTATTTTCTTCAGGATGTGGCCAGGTAACACCACAGTGTTCTCTTGACAGGGTCTTTTGCAGAGCAAAACTTTTTAATTTTACCGAAGTTGAATTTAACAATTCTTTTTTCTGGATTATGCCTTTGGTGTTGTTTCTAAAATTATCTCTGCATTCAAGGTCATCTAGATTTTCTCCTATTATCGTCTAGGAGTTTTGTCATTTTGCATATTTTATACTTAGGTCTTTGATCCATTTTCAGTTAATTTTGGGTAAAGGTGTAAGGTCTGTTTCTACATTCATGAGTTTTTTGTTTTTTTTTTTTTTGCATGTGCATGTTCAGTTGTTCCAGCTCTATTTGTTGAAAAGACTTTTTTTTCCTCCATTTTATTGCTTTTGCTCTGTTGTCAAAGATCAGCAGGTTATATTTTTGTAGGTCTATTTCCAGGCCCTCTATTCTGTTCCATGGATCCATTTGTCTCTTTCTTCCCTAGTACCATGCAGTCTTGATTATTGTAGCTTGATAGTAAGTCTTAAAATCAGGTAGCATCTCCAACTTTGTTCTCTTTCAATATTGTACAACCTTATTTTTTATCTTTATGCTATATTGTCATTTATTCATTATCTGGATATCTAAAAATATGTATTACCATCATTACTCCTAAAGCCACTCTTCTCCATTCCACATGAATTTGTTCTCTACAATGTATGTCCACCTCTCTTGTAGCTTGTAGATGATGCCAGACCCTGCCACTCCACTCAGAGAATCCCTGGGTATCAACTTTGGGACAAGGACAGTTCCCCTAGGGAAATCCTCACCCTTCCAGATACTGGAGGCAGTAAATGTGGTCTCCCACCTGGTTCTCACATCTCCATCAAGACAGCATTTGGCAGTTATAATTAATAATTTATTGTTTGGAGACATTTGCTAGTTTCCTTGCTTCAGCAATTAAAACAATATTTTATCTTTTTGGTGGTTGTTTTTTGTGGGGTCCTAGGAATGAGAGTGGAATGAAACACTTCTGAACCCCTTTTCCTGAGCCAGGCTCATTTCCTTCAGATACTACAAAAAAACCTAAATAGCCCTATATTCAGGGATCTTTTGTAAAAGCAGCAGGTCTTCTGGCTCTAATGCAGACAGACCAACTTGACAGCTTACTGTGGCTGAACATGACTGAAAATCAGGTCAGGGATTCTCACCCTAGGAGAACAAAAAGGTCGGTAACCAGTAACGAAAATGTCCCTGTTGTTTGTAGATGGAGGCGCATCACAGAACTGGCAAGTACCCGCCTGAAGGGGGTCCATCTTTTCTGGAACTGCAACATCCTATCTGTTTGCTTTTATGCCTTAATATCCCCAAAATCACTCTTGCCAAATGCTACAGAGCACATATTTATTGTTTTAATTTAAGTGAATAGGTTTGAGGATTTTAAAAGAGAACTTTGAAGCTATCCAAGGGGGTTCCAAAATCAGAGAAAGGAAAGCTTACACCAGAATGCATTAGAGTGACATAGCTCATCCCAGGCTCCCTGATTTAGGTATGAAAAGAGCACTGAGGTTATCTCAAAGGACAGTTCAGGAAGGGAGGAATGGCAATGGGTCTGGAATGGGTGCCAACTTGCCTGCAAATTTTTTTTTTTTTTTTTTTTGGAAGAAAAGGAGAAAGGGAGGAAAGAAGAAGAAAGGAAAAACTGAAGAAAGAAACACTGAGGCTCATGTCTTTGTTTTGTTTCTCAAAAGATTCCATTAGACTCAATATGTCATTCTAAGTGCACCTGGATATAGTGCAGATTTAGATAACTCTCTCCTCCCCTTCTGACCTTTATTATGACTGCAAAAATTCTGTGTGTGAGGGATAAATAATGCATGCTCTCAGCCAAGAAGGGAAAGAAGACGCAAGGAAAAATTGCAGAATAGAGTAAGAAACATCTCTTTCTCTAGTATATTTTTTTATTTCTGACCTACTTCCTCCTACCTCCAACTCCACCCCTTGCCCTCTCTTCTCCAACAATCAGGACCTGAAAACCTGGAAGCAGAGTGTTGGAGAGCATAGGTTTGGGAGTCAAACCTGCATTTCAAATACTCACAGCAATGACATGTCAATTGTGTGATCCTAGGCTAGTCCCTTCTCTTCTCTCTGCCTTGATCTTTGTAAAATGGGGATACCCATCTTAGCGTGCTTGGTATCAAAGGCTTTGGAAGAACAATAAATGAAGATATATGCAAATGAACCTTCTCCACTGCTCCATAGGGAACAGACAGAAAGGAGAAAGGAAGTCTATTCTGGTCAGTTGTGGGCCTGACGCATTAGGGGGTAAGCTGTAGTGGGAGGAGTCACTTCTCAGTGAGCCTAGAATTACTTCATAGAGGTAGGAGAGAGCCCAGAAACTTAGTCAGATGCCCCAGTCTGGCTTCAGTGGCAGCAAAGGGAACAAAGGCTTGACAGTCACCTGTGGGGTGAGGGGCTTAGTGTTTTGTTTTTGTTTGTTTGATTGTTTGTTTGTTTTACCATGTTGAGAAGTCAGAAACCCTCTGCTTCCTGCAGTTGTAACAGAAACAGATGAAGAGACAGCATTGAACTCAACTCAGCTCCCAAATTGAAATCAAAGACGAGTCTCACACAACAATAATTTGTCTGTCTACATGTATGTTTGTTTCTTATTCATGCCTCTATTTTGCTGAGGACTGTTTTCCAGCTGGTGGTTTACATAAGGCCCTAAGCACTTGACCCTCAAACGTTTGGATTAGAAAATGAGATGGGAAAGGAAATGACTGTAGGGCAAAAAATTCAGCTTGGCTACTCAATGTTTGTGGGAAGTTGTAGGCAATAACAGAAATAAAGTTTGGGGATTATTTGCTCACTTGTACATTGTCCCTGATTCCCCAGTTACATGCCTAATTAAGAGTTGGACAGTTAGGCAAACAGTTTAAATGTATAATAAGGGAGTTTGGGATTAATATCCAGTATAAGAAGAGGCACATCTGGTCCTTAGAAAATCGTGGGAAGAAGTGTCCCTGCAGTGTGTTTTTTGGAGCCCAAGTCTCTGCTGCTCTGCGGGCATTTCTGAAACTTTCTGATACTGCTTCAACTACCTGTGCCTTTTCACTCTATCTCTAGAACATTAAATGTCAGAGATGGAAGAGATCTCCATGGAGGCAAAATCCGAGGTCTGAGGAAGGGAGCGAGCTGCTTGACGACACAGGAGTGGGCACCCCAGGGCTGGACAGGCCTTCAGATGCCCAGTTGTTCTGTACCCTCTTCTCCCATCTGACCCCACCAGCACCCTGACCTTGGCTCTCTCCCATCTTATCCCAAACATTTTCAATGCTTCTGCTCTCTTGCTGCCCAACTTCTCCACTCTCCTTCCCATTTTCCTCCTAGACTTCCCTTTACCCCTTGTAAAACTAGTCTTCAGAGCCTCCATTTCCTATTAGGTTGGTAGGCCTAGGTAGAAAAAGGATTGTGTCTGTGTGGCTAAATAGAGCCATCGCTCATGAAGGCAAGAGCAAGCAGATATTTCTGATTGACCTCAGTGATGTTCCTCACCACACCTGCTCTTTAGATCTCTGGGAAGATGAGAGGATCGAGCTTCTCTGTCAACTCTCTCTTCATGCCCTGCCCATGGATGCACCAATGTAAGTTTTCTACAGACAACAAATGGTTTGGGGTAATCACAGAAGAATCTCCTTGCTTGTTCCTGTTCCAGTTTCACTGGGTGTTTCAGAATTACAGTCTCACAAAAGGAATCCAGCTGAAAGAAGGGAGCTGAGTTGCTGTGCATAGTAGTGCTGTGGCACTGCTGAGCAAAAGGAGGCAACCAGCTTGCCAGGGTGAGGATGTTGAAAGCCTCAGTGCCGTTCCTGTAACCCAGAGAAATCCTTGACTCTGGATGCAAAGGGTAATTGGAGAATTTGCTCAGGAATTGCTTGAGGAATCTGCACAATCAGCTTCTTCCATTCTTACTTCCTATTAGAGGCATTCTTGCCATTTCCATGGCAACTAGGAGGCTGCATGGGTGTCACTGAACAATTGCTTGAGGAGAGATGGGAGGGCCATCAGGTGGGGCAGGTAGGTACTGAGGCTGAGAACCATAAATCTTCCCATGTTATCCTTACCTGTGGTTTTAACAGGGTGAGCCCCAAAAGCAGATGCAGGAATGTAAGCATCATTATTCATGTTGTGACCTCAAGGCCCCAGATGCCCATCTGAAGTCATAAAGATGTGTGATGCGACTAGAGATTGGCACTAGAAAGATCCTGTGGCCCTTCTTCCTATCATAGGCTTGGCTGCCCTCTTCTCTGCCCACACTTTTCTTCCTTTGCCTTCTTCTCCAAGCTTCTGTCAGAAGGCAAGCTTAGGACCAGAGGAAAAGGCATACCTTTCTTTTGCTGGGGGATGGCTGGTTTGAGGGGGATGGAAAATATAACACAGAGGTTAAGAGCAATGTCTGCTTTCTGGCTATGGGATTTTGACGGTCAGTTGCTTCATTAGTAACATAGAAATGATGATAATTCTTCCTACATAAAAAAGGCTGCCATGAGGATTAAATGGGTTCATACATGTGTGACACTTTGTGCCTGTCATGTAGATGGTCCTGTAGAAGCAGGGTGACTTCATATCTGATGTGTCTAGGATAGTCCTGTTTTTCCTGTTTTTCCAGGGTAATTGTTGAATGGCTCCCTTTACTTTTGCAAAGTATCTAAGGTTTGGATGCTAACTATGTTATTGCTCTGTAGATAGTGTTAGCTGTTTTACTATGGGCAGTGATCCAGTATTTTCAGACTTACAGGGTGAGATGACATGAGCTAGGAAGTGAGGCAAGCAAGAGTTTGGCTTCGGAGCATCAGCAATCAACCCATTCAGGTTTAACTGCGTTTATCTTGGAAGAGAAAGAATACCCTGTAACACTGAAGTTTTGCCCTTCCCCACCCACTCCCACCTCTTGGTGAAATGTGCCAAGAACCAATAAGGGGACAGCCCTACCAAGGTCCCATTCAGTGACGCCCATTCAGAAGGCAAGTTTTGAGAGCTCTGCACAGGAGTTGCTTTCTTCTCTGCTACAAGTCAGATAAGTAGGATCAGGGTGCTGTGTCACCAAAGAAGCAGCAGAGCCATGAGTTCCCAGATACACAATAACTATGTAGAGATGACCACAGATGCAAGACCTTCTTCCCTGGGAGAAGGGCTGGGGTCAATCTTGGCAGACCATTGGCACAGGGACCATCTTGCCTTTATGTTGCCAGAGTAGCAGGCTCAAATCTCGACTGGAGGGTAGGTCTTTGTGTACTTCAGGTTATGATCCATCTATTATCTATCTACCTATCTATTATCTATCTATCTATCCATCTATCTATCTATCTGTCTGTCTTTACTGCCATCAATACAATGACTGCTTCTCATTCTAATACTCTAGACCCTGGAGTCAAATCCAGCTCTTCCACTAACCAGCTGTGTAACCTTGAGCAAGTTCCTTATCTTCTCCACATTTCACTTTTCTCTTCTGTAAAGTGAGGATGATAACCATATCTACCCCATGGGGTTGTTTGAGAATTTTAAGCCATTCATGCCCTATTCATAGCATGTGCTTGGTGCACAGCAAGCACTATAGTAACTATTGATGTTGTTAACACATTATTTCCTTCCTATTATCCTTAAGAGAGAGTTCTTACCTTCTCATCTCATCTCTTTAGTTTTCTTAATATAACTCTAAATTAAAATAAAACTCTTCACTTTGTTAGGAAGAGGACCATGACTTGCTTAGGCCCGACTAACATTTGCACTTACCATTTTGTTACACAGATGGGCAAACCAGGAAAACAGAGCTCAGTACAGAAGGGAGTTGGGCAGCCTCTGTTCCTGTTTGGCTCTGTCCTTGAAGAAAGTGATAAGAAGTGCACAGATTTTGGAATTAAACAGACCGTGGTTTGAAGTCTGGATCTTCCAGTTGTAACCAGGTGGCATTGGGTAAACTATTTAACCTCTTAGTCCCTGAGTTTACTAATGATATAGGACTTAAGAAGAAATTATTTAGGCAGATAGTGAGGATATGGAAGCCCTTGGTAAGGTTTTCCTTTTTTAAGGAAAATTAGCCCCAAAATCATTTTCTTTTCTAACAAACAGCAACCTGTAAAATTGAGTGGCAGACATGAACAAGCAAGCTGGAAGCTTGCACGAGTGAAGGCTACCTGGGATTAGGAATGTTCAAAATGGTGGCTCCATGTTCCCTTCTCTTTACCAGCCGTGTGTACAGTAAGGAGCAGACAACATGGCACCAGCCAAGTGAAAAGCCCATTTGCATAAGATTAGGGTGGGGTGGCCTGTGTTTCCCACATGCTATGTAAACATCACACCTGGTCCAACCAATCTGTGGGCCCTATGTAAATCAGACACTGCTTCCTCAAGCCTGTCTATAAAATCTGGTGCACTCAACCATGGGCCAGAATTCCCATTCGGGCAGCCCTCTCTCTCACAAGAGAGAGAGCTGTACTCTTTTCTCTTTCTTTTGCTTATTAAATCTCCACTCCTAAACTCACTCCTTATGTATGCCCGTGTCCATCATCTTCTTGGCGTGCGATGATGAACCCTGGGTATTTGCCCCAGACAGTTGCACCACTTGACTAATATATAATACAGGGAAAATTGCATGGTTCTTGCAGGGGTTAATGTGTGAAAAATTCCTAGCAGAATTTCTGGCATGCAGCAGTATTCCATAAATGTTGACTCCTTGTCCCCTCCTGCTATTAGATTGTAAGCTCCTTGGGGGGAAGGAGGCTGTGTTTGTTCACTATCCTACCTCTCAGCACTTAGCACAGTGCTAGTAACTGAGCAAGCAATCAGTCACTATTCACTACATGAGTGCTGAATGAATAGATTTTTCGTGCATTGCATACCTTCTCATAAATAAATATATTAACTTTCTGCTTACTGCATCATGGCTAATCACTGCTAGAGATGAAGACTTTGGGGATTTAATGATTTTTGAAAACTATATTCAAGGTTAAATTACGAGTCAAGCCAAGACTTTAAACTGCTGGAAGCAATTTCCTCATATTTCAACAGTTGCTCAACCTCATTTGATTTATTTATGCAAAGCCTTCGAACCCCTCCTCCTTGCATTTTCCCACATCCTGAGTATGCACATCATGGCAACATCCTTGCTGCATTTCCTTGGAAATAAAGCAAAGGCATTGAACACAGTTTAAGGCTGAAGTGCCTCAGGCCTTGTGTTGTCAAAAGGAATTAACTGGAAGGTGAGGGGATGTTTGTCCTTGATATCACTCACTTCACTTCCTTAGTTCTGCATTTATTCACAATGTGCGAGGGATGGTAAAGGCAGATGGATTTTGAAATTGGCTTTTCTCCTGGCCTACCCACAGCTAACTCATGAGCCTCATTCCTCCCTAAAACTGCATGAAGGGCTATAACTCCTGATGGGGTGGCTGGGGTGGGGTTGAAACTGCTTTTGCAAAGATTACAAGAGTGGGAGAAGTCTAGCATGGTTGACCCCATCTTCCTTCTAGCTTCACAGGCTGGGCATAGGCTAAGCTAACCATAGGAGCAATTTAGTTTACATTTAACTTTGAAGCATGGATGATAATAATTCCTCCCTAAAATGAATCCCCTGCTTGCTCAGGGACTGAAATTTCCTTTGTAAGTCTAATGAAAGGCCACAAGAGTAGGATTATGGGAGGGGCCTGAATTCTGCAAAGATGTAGATGTAGCTAAAGGCTTACTAGTCATTGTCTCCTAGCTTGCCTTTCTATAATCCCTTGCTGCTCAGGAGTCATGTGGCCAAAGGTCACCAGATCTGTGACTTCCTCGGCTGCTTCTATAGATAATGTCACCACTGTAGACCCTCAGATTGCTCTTTGAAATGTTTTTAAGATTTTTGCATTCCGACAGCCAAATGACTCCACCCATATCTGGGACTCATGACTCAACTGATCCCACCCAGAGGCAGACTCAGCACATAAGGACTGAATCCTTATGAGTTCATCCCCAACTGATCAGTAGCATCCATTCCCTAGCCCCCTGTCCACCTAATTATCCATAAAAATCCTAGCTTCTAAGTTCCTGGGGAGATTGATTTCAGGTATAACTACCATTCTTCTGCTTAGCTAGCTCTGCATTAATTAAACTCTTTCTCTACTGCAGTACCATGGTCTCAGTGAATTGGTTTTGTCTGTGCAGCAGGTAGAAAGAGCCCATAGGGCAATGACAGAGGTCTGCTTGTTCAAGGTTCCTTTTGTTCGTATGCCTCCTCAGCCATCTTCTTCTCATGGTCCTTGGTACTCAGGATTTCTTGGTCTCCTTGGAGGCATGTCTGATGGGATGACAGTTAATCAAACAGGGCAATTCCTTCCTGCCTGGAGTGGTCTGGGAGTTTCTTGACTTCTTCTCTGGATTTTAAGCTTCTCCAGGGCAATGTTTTGTTTGCTTGTTTTATGTTTTTAGCACCTAAGACTGAGCATCTGGCCAGATACAACAGCAATCATTTAGGGGAAAAAAAAAAAAAAAAGGCTGTGGCCCTTCTCTGTGAAGGACAACCACATTTTCTTTTATGAGAGGCAGGCATTTTCCTGAGGTTGTAACAAGGACTTTGTGTGTGTGTTGTCAGGAAGAGGGATGGATACTGTTGGAGACACTTTTTGAGAAATAGCAGCTGTCTCTTGTTATTATGTAGGGACCTGGGAAGGTGTAGACCAATCTGCAAATGGAACCTGTAGCTCCACATGGCCAAAAGGGAACAAGATGGTAACTATGATCCTAGAAACATTTGATGAGGGAAATGAGCAAGGCAGAGAGTGGTGGCACTCACCAGGGTTCATGGGCTGGAGAGAAGGGGCCAGGTAGATTGCTCAAGGAGACCTAGTTGAAGCTCAGTGTGTAAATGAGTCTGGAAGGGTCTCAGCACCTGGTTCCCCTGACACGGTGTATAGACCTGAATAACAGCAGTTGAACGTGTGTACTTGTGAACTAAGGGAAATATAACCGCAGCTCCCCACTGTGCGGTGATCTAGGCCGGCACCAGCGTGGCCTTGGCTGTGCTGGGAAGTGTCTCTAGACCTGTATGAGATCATTCTTCCACAGTGACCTCTGGTGGTAGTTGGGGGCAATTGCACTTGGCCTTGGAGAAGATGGCCCTGATTGATTTTTTTTTTTTTTTTTTTGAGACGGAGTCTCACTCTGCTGTCAGGCTGGAGTGCAGTGGCACAATCTCAGCTCACTGCAACCTCTGCCCTCCGAGTTCAAGCGATTCTCCTGCCTCAGCCTCCCGAGTAGCTGGGATTACAAGCGCCTTTCACTGCACCCGGCTAATTTTTTGTATTTTTAGTAGATACGGGGTTTCACCCTCTTGGCCAGGCTGGTCTTGAACTCCTGACCTTGTGATCCACCCGCCCTCGGCCTCCCAAAGTGCTGGGATTACAGGCGTGAGCCACCGGGCCCGGCCTGATTGATATTTTAAAGCAAGCTTATCTAGCCCGCTGCTCAGGACAGCTTTGAATGTGGCCCGACACAAATTTGCAAACTTTCTCAAAACATTATAAACATGTTTTTACTTTTTTTCTTTTTTTTTGCTCATCAGCTATCGTTAGTGTTCGTGTATTTTACGTGTGGCCCAAGACAAAGTCTTATTCCAGTGTGGACCAGGGAAGCCAAAAGATTGGGCATCCCTGTAAAGCAAGAGTAACTGACAAAGCCCTGGAGCTCTTGGATGAGTGGTGAGAATAAATACAGGGAAGATAAAATAATATCAAGAAGCAAGGAGAGAGATTCTGGACTTCATGGTGATTAGGCAAAATGGCTTGAGTGATTCATTTAATAACAACAAAAATATGGGACTGTAATTATACCCCAATTACTGAAATATCTCATACCAGTTGCAAAATTTTTTATTTAAATATGTTCCTTATTTATTTATTTATTGAGACAGGGTCTTGCTGTACCACCCAGGCTGGAGTGTAGCAGCATGATCACAATTCACCGCAGCCTCAAACTCCTGGGCTCAAGCAATCCTCCTTCCTCAGCCTCCTAGGAGCTGAGACCATAGGCACGTGCCACCGTGCTTGGCTAAGTTCTAAATTTTTTGTAGAGACAGGATCTCACCATGTTGCCCAGGCTGGTCTCAAACTCCTGGGCTCAGGCGATCCTCCTGCCTCAGCCTCTCAAAGTGCTGGATTACAGAGGTAAGCCAATGCACCCAGCTGGCAAACTTATGTCTTGTGCAACACTTCACATATAGGTGGATTTCAGGACATGTTTGTTGAATGAAGAGGATGGAATTAAGGCTCATCAGAATCCACACTCTGATAGAAACTTCACATACTTATCCATTTTATTTCTTACAAGCTGATAAATGTTGTTATCCTCATTCTACCGATGAGCTGTTGAAGGACCCATCTCCAGTAGTGACTGGTGGAAACAGTATTGGAACCCAGAGCTGATTCCTGAACCCCCGCCAGCCCCACTCTGTCATCTCCTCGGTCAGTTGGGATGCTGCCGGGATGTCTGCCGCAGCCTCAGGCACGGAGTGGTGAAACAGATGATTTGGATGGATATAGTTAATGGAGGCCTGGGGTCAGTGAAAGTGATTTAATTGAAACGAAGTCAAGGAAAGTTTTACAAAGGGAGAAATTAGGTGTTTTCTCCTGAGAGTTATGATCTGGTGAGAGGATTATGGTACTGAAAATCCTAGCAAAGGCATCAACCAGCAACACTTGTGAGTTCCATTAGTTACAATCACCTATTATTGGGGATGGGAATGGAGAAGGGAATAAAAGAAAGTAAGTTAAAGGTTTTTATATTAAAAGGCAGAAAAAAAAAGTCAGCTAGGTGGGAAAATAAAAGAGAAAAATAGAAATATTTTGATAAAACTGATACATTGAGATTATTCAACTGAAAGAAATGTTAAGTGTATATGGGTGATTTTGCAAGAAGTCTTGCCAAAATCACAGGAGGTTAATTATTTTGACCCCCATTTTCTGCTCCCACACTTGACTGAAGGCATTCCAGACTGGAAATGTCACCACTGCCCTCAGTAACATGTCTACAGCAACTAATGATCTCTCTGGAGTGTAGCTCAAGTTCCTGGAGTGCAACTGTAACTCTAGAAGCAAATTGGCTTTGCACTAATGGCTTCGACATAATTGCTTCTAGTTTCTGGTCCGTTCTGGCACGAAACACAAAGCAGGCAATTGTTAAGTATTCTTTTTCTTTTTTTTTCTTTTCTTCTTTAAGGGCCTATGGTTCATCTTACAATATCAGAGACTATGTAACGGTTGGAAGCTCATTTGTGCAGAAGTACTAGTTAGGCCAAGTCCCAGGGTGGTGGGGACCTGAACTGCCTCATGCACATTGTACCCAAGAGCCTGGCCCATGAAAGTAAATCAGTGGATACTTGAATAAAAAGAAGAATATGCGCTGAAGTTTTCTTTGAGGACATTTTTTTTTCTTTCCATAGTTTTGAGCATCTCTGATGTTTTGAGATTTCTGCCAGTCTTTGAGGATGTAATGCTCAATTAGACTTGTTCTCTGTCCTCAAAGAGCTTATATAATAGTTAGTGAGCTAATTCTCCTGTTTTGAGAGACAGGGGAAAATGTTATGTTATAATGAGTCATTCAGACTCCATCGACTAGGCCTGACTTTGTTACTTTTTAAAAAACATTCTTCCACTCCTGCTTGGATATCTCTTTATACAAGACTCAGAGACACATATGACGCCCCTTAGGAGGGGTTCTGACGTGCAAATTTCTGAGACCCAGAAGCACCTAGCTTCCGTTTTCCAATGTCCCAAATTCTATGAAAACCACAAGCACATGCATTCGCTCCCATGTTCTCGGGTGCCTCGCCTATCAATCAAGGGTTACAGGATGTGCAGGGCAGTTGCGTTTCAAAATAAAATGGATGTGAAAACAGCTGAAGCCCAGCAAGCACTTGATAACTGCTTCTTTTGAAGGCAAAATAAGATTCTTCTATGAGGTAACAGGCTCCTTCTGGGCTTAAGTAGGTGTAGGGTTTACAGTGTAGATTCTTGTGCTATGGTTTTCCCATAAAAGAGGGAAATCTTGAAATCACAGCACTTTTGTGGTAGGGAGGATTTCAAGCAGTGCTTAATAAGGTGTACATGACCATAGCAGAGTTTCCCCACCCATCTCAGGGAAAAGGCCCCTGAAATTAATCGTGAGGAGCCTCTCCTGTCCCCAGGGACCTAGATGAACCCTGACTAATAAATATTTAAATCTCACTCCTTGTCTGCTCTCACACTCAAACCCTGATTCATGACTGTATGCTTTCCATTTGGCATGAAACAGAGAGAGATCACAAGTCCACAGGGTATAGCTCCATGCCACCTGGGGCTCCTTTAGACATTAGCATTATAGTAATTAATAATGGCATCTTATCATTGCAAGCTTTTATTAGATATTTATCAGTGGTTTACATTCTTTAGCTCATTACATTCTCCCATCAGTCCTATGAGGTGGGCACTGTTATTGCTCCCATTTTACAGATGAGCAAACCGAAGTTTAGGCAAGTGCAATAGCATGCTTCAAGTAACATAGCTGGTGTGGGTTGGCCCAGGATTTAAACTCAGTCATCTGGATGGCAACACCCAAACTCTTACCCACAACATTCAGTGGCCTCACAAGACACCTGGGTGGTGGCATGACTCAATGAACCTGACTCTTTCCAGAAGCTCATTCCTGCACCAGCAGTGGCACTATGGGCAATTTACTTGCCCTCTTGAAGCCTTAGTCTCTTTGCCTAAAATAGGCAGAATAAACTCACAGGACTGAATGAGATGTTGACTCTCAATACATGTTGATTTCCTTCTCTCCATGGAAATCCATCTGTACAGAAAGCTGAGTGGGACATTTTAATGTCAGTGAGCGTATGGGTCACACAGCCCACAAATGCATGCCTGGTTATCTTATATACAGGTGAGAATCGGGTTTACCCATCAAAGCATTTGAGCACTGACATTGTTTTATTTAATGACTTCAAGCTCTATCGGATTATAACTCTTCCCAATAGGACTACATATATTGTGACTTTAAGTGGAGCCCGTGAATGTTTTGGTTTCAGGTGGCAGCCTGTGAATGTTTTCCCAGCAAAGTTAATTAAATGTACCCGACGCTCTCCATGCGCCTTCCCTGTCTCTCACACAGTCAGGCTTGCAATTTCATGTGCTCTCCCTTGATCTATTTTTATACCATCACATAATAATTTATCTGCTAAATATATCCATCATGCTGGATTTGCATTTTTTTTTTATTAAGTTGCCTGCCAGCCTCCTATAGTTTAATCGGTGTTTACTCAACTCTCTGAGTACTGGAGAGTGTAGAATTACAAGATGTGGGCCCAAAGCCAGCCTCTGGTAGCTGCTCTGCTCTGTGACTTGGGGCAATCCCTTTCTGTCAATCCAGGTCTCAGTATGCTCCTTTATAAAATGGGAGCAGGAGCTACACTGAAGAGTTGTTGTGTGGTTTATGGAAGGTAAGATAGTAAATGCAATATAAACAGCAGGGTTTGCCATTAGAAATGGTTCATCTTTGCATGGATTTATTGAGTATTACAGAGTCCTTAGCTCCATGCATGCAGAGATAGGCAAAGCAAGAAGGACAGTAAGCTTAAGGGCTGTGGAAACAGATTGGCCCTGCTTCCAGCTCCTCCTAGCTATGTGACCTTGGACATATGGTTTAACCTTGTTATGTCTCAGTTTACTGTAAAGTGGAAATGATCATTGTACCTATGTCACTGGTCTACATTAGGATTCACTTAGTGGTTTCCAACTGAGGGTGATTTTGTCCCCAAGGGACATTTGACAATGTCTGCAAACATTTTTGATTGTTGCTATTGGGGAAGGGGGGTGGCGCTGCTGGTGTCTGGTGGATAGAGGCCAAGGGTTCTGTTAAACATCCTACAGTGCATAGGACAGCTCCCCACAACAAAGAATTATCCAGCCCAAAGTGTCAACAGTGTTAAAGTTGAGAAACTCTCATTAACTAATATAATGCATATACATTCTTGGCATAGTTATTGGCATATAGCAAGTGTCTACCTTGAAGAATAAAGTTGATTGTGTCTGGAGAGAGTAATAGAATGCCTTAATGCCAGCTACAGCACTAGGATTGGAAACTGGATGCTAATTCCGCTCTCAGTCCCCTGCACACCCAGCTCCATCACAGCCTATTCCCTTGTGCTGACTGTGTGCATGCCAGTCTGGCTCATCCATCTGCCAGCTCCTTGGATGAAAGGCATTAGCCTGATTCCTCTTTGAATCCCTTCTGATGTCTAGTGCTGTGGCTACACACAGAACACACTCCATTATGGTCAGTGAAATCAATAGCTGCCTTAGAGGTGGTTGGCAGTTTGGTTTGAGGAGTGGTAGAGATATATGGATGTAGGAGTCAATTGCTCAGAAAAGCAGGTGGGGCTCTTATAGGAGGCACTGATGAGGGACTGGGATAAAGAAGTGCATCCTCCAAGAACACTTGGCCTAGGCTGGAGGCTGTTCAGGCTCCAAACCATCACAGAGGATGAAGGAGCAAGAGTTTCTTAATCTCTCCCCTGGGAAGACTGCTGGTACTTCTATGGGACAGAGCCAGGGTGAGTGTTCACAGAACCACCAAGGACTGGACTAGGTCTACAAGGCACTACAGAAGTCATCTGGCTCCTGTGTTTGTCTTAGGAGAAACCAGTGGTCCAGCTAAAAACTGGTAGAAGCTGGACCAGAGCCTATGGGAACATGTCTTAATGAACATTACATCCTCACAAGCTAGCAGAGAGCTTGATACACCAGAAATGCTTAGGAAGGTATAAATGCCTCTAGCAGAGTTCCTCTCCCATCTCAGGGTAATCAACTGTGAGGGTCCCTTCCTTGTCCCATGAGACCTAGATGGACCCTGGTCCATGAATATTTAAATCCCACTGCTTGTCTGGTAGTCTCACAATCAAACCCTAATTCAAGATCTCAAGTCCACAGGGCATAATAGCTTCATGTCACCTGGGTCTCCTTTAGACAAAAGTAGTGATTATAACAGTGGTATTAATAGTGACATAGTTACTGAACTTTATTAGATACTTATTGGTACGTTACACACTTTAGCTGATCACATCCTCCCATCAGTCTTATGAGGTAGGCACTGTTACTGTTCCCATGTTACCGATGAGCAAACGGAAGTCTAGGCAAGTTCAATAGCATGCTTCAAATAACACTGCTGGTGTGGGTGGGCCCAGGCTTTAAACTCACAGTCACCCGAACGGCAGCACCAAAACCCTTACCCACAATACTTGACGGCCTTACAAGGTACCTGGGCAGCAGCATGACTCAATGACCCTGAAGATCATTCCCACAAGAGCAGTGACACTGTGGGCAATTTACTTACCGTCTTGAAGCCTTAGTCTCCTTGTCTGAAAAATAGGCAGAATAAACTCACAGGACTGAATGAGATGTTGACTCCCAATACATGTTGATTTTCTTTCTTCCATGGAAATCCAATCTGTACAGAGAACTGAGTAGGACATTTCAATGTCATGTCTCCTAATCCAGAGCTCCCCCAGCAGTATGCACAGACACCCTGCCTTGCCCACCCCCAGGAGTCTCTGGGGACAATGAGGCTGAGTCCCTTACTTCTTGGTATCCTCCCCCATTGCGTTAGCAAAGTGCCCAGACCAAAATTAGGCAATAAATCCTTGCTAAATTGCATGCATAATCAGACACAGAAAAAAGGAACACATATACATATGTATATATAGTATTTATACTTGTATATTACAGAGATAGAGGGAAAAGACACCTCATTCTCACGCCTTCAACCATAAGCTCTAGTTCTCCTCTTTTTTTGCTTTTTAGATGAGACACAGAGGGACGCTTGCGGGCTGAAATGAAGGACCTCCCTGCTAGAGCTGCATGGCCAAGCCCTTCCTTGGTGCTTTCTCTGCTCTCTCCAGCTCTCTTGCTTTCTCTTCCCTGGGGCCACGTCTTCTGATCATGACCTGTCTAGTGGCATTACCATGCTGCTTCATATGTTGTGGCTCAGTGAGTTGTCTGTGGAGAAACTTGACTAATGAATAATGACAGAGTAGAAAGAATGTGAAATGTTGAGTCAGGAAACCAGGATTTGAGCCCCAGTTCCACTTATTATCTCATCAGGGTCCTTTCACTCTCTGAACCTCAGTTTCCTCTCTCATAACATGGAAACAGTGACCCCTCTTCTGCTTATGGAAATCAAATAGGATCATGCCTACTAAAGAGTTTCACATCAAGTGGGACACAGATAAAAGACACTATGAGTGCCACATCCATGAGATGAAAAGTCCTATAAGAGTAGAGACTATGCTTTTTACTTTTTGTATGTCCCTTTGCAGTGCCTACCACTATAGAGGTGGTATGTAGACACCACATCCCCATGTAGTGCCTACATGTTAAAATACGTGTAATGAATTCATAATAGTATGCATATTGACGCATGGAGAAAGATGAACGTGATCACAAACATAGATGCATTTCTCCTTTTCCCCCTCAATTCTATTTTTCTCTTTTTTATTCCCATTTCATTACTTATATTTCATTTTATTTTATGAAAGAGCTAGGAAATAAATAAAGTGAATTAAAACGAATACACAACTCTTGTATGGGGGATATGGAAGTCATCAAATGTGAATGGGCACACAAATGAAGTGCACTGTGATCTGTACACACTTAAGTATTTTTTAAAAGAGCGAAGAGATGGATAGAGACAGGAGGAGGTGGGGGGCATGGCTAGAAGAAGGTAGGTGGGTTTGATGAGTAAAGGAGGCTGTGTAATAAGCATGATGATCAAGGTATGCTAAAATACCACCACTGCCAACCGCTGGTCACCAAAGATCAGAGGCAGCTGTAACCACACGCGTAGAACACAAGGGGGAGAGGAAGTTCCACCCAGGAACCAGGCAAGGACGAACTTCTCTAGCACTGTTCCTCTCTCCCCATTTTCTGTAGAGTGTAGCTATGGCCAAGGCGGTACTGATACAGTTTTGTTGAAAGCCTGTCTGTTGATGGTGGGCTTCAGGGACTCTCTATGCACTTCTCTTTATTTGTGAAGCAGTTGGCTCCAGAGATTGAGTGACAGAGAGAAAGCAAACAGAGATGGCTTCTTTTTTCTATTTTTCCTTCCTGGGGAAAGAGGGACAGAAGTAGACTAAAAGACGAGAACACATACAGACAAAAATAGAAAATAAAAATTATTTAGAGAAGAAAACATCCAGTAGAGGATGAATAGGAAAGGAGTGGCGTGGGGTGGAGTTTCACACCTTTGAGGAGGGGAAATGACATGAAATAAAATCAGAAATCCAAGCGTCCTGCTCCTGGGTACTTTTCTTTACCCATAGGAGAGATTTGAGTCAGGCCTGCTTTATTTAGGAGAGGACTTTGGTTTCTTTAAACAGAAGTACTGGGTTAAAGGCTCCTCGGGATCAGATGGCTGTGGTCAGGCATGGTCCAGAAGCCCCACTTTAGACCAGTGGGAGGGATCATCCCTTACATGACTAAGGGACTATAGGTAGGTGTGCCTCTTTAAAGCAAACAAAATAAGGGAAAATTAAAAGCTACTGATTTTATACTGAAGGGCGAGGACTCAAATTTCAGACTAATTTTTTGGCTATTAAAAAGTGATTTGAGGATAAGGAACAGTTTGGAATTCCTCTTGTGAATTTTATTCCATATTGCACACCAGCATTTACTAAATACCTACTGTAAGTTATTTCTGTATGACGTCATTATCCTGTTAGATTGGAAAGTGGAGAGAAGCCGGCATGGGAAGTGCCAAGGTAAGCAGTCCACTTCAAGTTGGAAGTGAAGACAGAATATTTCTTTTGGCCGGGTGCAGTGCCCATGCCTGTGGCCACTGCTTTGGGAGGCTGAGGCAGGAGGATCCCTTGAGGCCAGGAGTTCGAGACAAACCTGGGCAACATAGGGAGAGCCCCCATTTCCACAAAAAAAGCTTTAAAAATTAGCTGGATGTGGTGGCACCTTGTAGTCTCAGCTCCTCAGGAGGCTGAGGCAGGAGGAGAGCTTGAGTCCAGAAGTTCGAGACCACAGTGAGCTATGACCACGTCACTGCACTCCAGCCTGAGTGACAGTGTGAGACCCTGTCTCAACAAACAAACAAACAAATGAAAACAATTTTTAAATAGGGTAGCTAAACAGTATTCATTTCATACCTAACCTCAACTTTCACCTGCACTTGTGGTTTTGTAGACAATGAAGCTAAGGAGTACTTGGTCAATAGCACCTTAAGTCAGGATTTTTTAAATCAGGCAACTCAGCCAAGATTCTCTGGGTGCACAGATTCCTCTTGCGCCCTGCACTGACTCAGGAGCCAGTAAGGTCTTCCCTGGGTGCTGGGGGTAACAATAGACAGGGTTGAGAGGTAGGAGGTGCCTCTCACCTGCCCCAGGAACCAGGCTCGGGGCAGGCCCCAGGTTCCCCAGGATTAGAAGAAGATTCCCCATTCTTTCATCTCAAAGAGGGAGCCTCAGCATCAGAGCTGAATGAATTCACTCACGTGTTCATTTGTTCATTAATTCTTGTATTTCTGAGCATCTCTCATATGCTTCAATCCTGGGGATATGGCTTCTAACAAGCCAGGCAGGGTCTTTGCCCGCAGGTGGAGACTTACATTCTGGTAGGACCAACAGATGGTTCACAAGGAAATGAGATGAATTGCAGAAAATGATTAGTACTGGGTAGAAAAGGAAACTTGTAATGGAATAGTGAGCATGGTGGAGGGTGGAGATAGGGAGACCAGCCAAGACCTCTATGGGGCCGTGACACAGAAGAAGCCAGCTGCAAGGAACTCTCCAGGCAGAGGAAAATGCAAGTATGAAACTCCGCAAACCAACCCGGCATGCCTGATGCATGGGAGGGACTCCTCTTCAGGTCTGGTCCTGGGTGGGTTCCTAGAGCTGCCCTCAATAACCCGTCAAGGAGAGAGGCTTTGCAGGCCCCGCCCCAGTGATGCTGAGTCAGCAGAGGTGGGGAAGCCGGAATCAGCAGTTTAACAAGTGTTGGGTGATTAGAATTCACCTAGCCCTGCCATCAAACTGCTGGAGCAGATGGTGACATGGGGTTAATGACCAGAATCCCAGATTCCAACTCATTTTTATCCCACTAACTGGGCGTTTATGATTTGGTCAAGGCTTGTCAAATTGCAGCAGGGGGAGGAGGCCTCAGGAATGATTGAGCACAAATGAAAAAACAGCACAAAGATGTTACAAGGTTTCCTGAAGCCACAAAGCAACACAAGTTCACTCTGGGGTTCAGGTCAATTGGCAGCTGGGAGCCCCAGAGGTCCACTCAGTGTGGACTGGTTCTGTAGGTTTTGCCCGGAAAGAAAAAAGAAAACCCGCTATAGACAAAATCTCGGTAAACTACCCATTAAATGCCTGGCTTTGCTTCACACCCTTCCCTGGTATACCTGTCATGACAAATTACTTGCTAAGTGTTCACCAGGTAACTAAATGGGAATAGGTGTTGTATGAGGTGTTTATTTATAAACCAACCAACAGCAAAGAGACGCTTTGGTTTTACAATAGTTGATCTTTAACCCTTCTTTATGGGAATGACAAACCAGAGGGAAAAGTTGTATTTTGAGGTCACCGAGTTTCAAATTATAATGTCATCTGTTTATTAGAAAAGAATGCTTTTTCCCCCCTAATTAGCAGGTGGTGGCCATGGCATGTACCTAGCACATGTTAAGTAGCAAATTAGCATTCGAGATGAGCTGATTGTAGATCTCAGTTTCCTTAACTCTCCTGCCTGTTACTCTTTGCAGAGGCAGGAGGCTGCACTCTGAGCTTTTGACCCTCCCCAGAAACCAGGCTCAGGACTGGCCTTAGGTTCCCCAGGGTTAGAAGAGTGTCCCCTTCCTTGCATCTCAGAGTAGCAATTTCAGGGTCATAGAAAGTAAATTAATTCCTGACTTCATTTATTTATTCATAAGTGAATAAATTTGCCACAGTAGAAATATGGGCATGTGGTCTAATAGGGGGTTAAATTGCCTGATTTGCAAATGAGTTTGTCTGAAAAATTCTTTAATGTTTTGTCATACACTTCACCAAAAAGACCATACTTATACACAATTAGGTCAATGCTTACAAATCTGGGCCAAAATGACCCACTCTAAAACCAATCTCTGTTACCACTAGTGCCAAGCAAATAGGTATTGTAAACCTGATTGAAGAGGGGCATGTTTAACCAACTGAATAACACAAAAGCATTTTTAAGAATCTTAGAATATCTGATGCCTTTATGTAAACCATACTGCTAATTGCGAATGAGTATTATCAATTAAAGAGGGTTTTTAGGAAGAGATATGTAGAAACATTTTATTAGCCATCAAGTTGAATTGCTACATATGCTAGAAAACGTTATAGCAGTATTTCTTAAAGAATATTCTATAATTCAGTTCCTGTTCAAGACTGTTGCCATCATGGTCTGTGCTGTTGAGGTCTTGTGGAAGCATTTCTATTGAGTTTGTGGACCACACCCTTCAGACTCAGACATACTTGGGTTTGACATTTAAGTCCTCTGCCACTTTTCAGCTGAGGGACCTTGGGCAAGTTAGCTCTTTTCTCTGTACTCAGCTTTCTCATCTGTAAAATGGGCTTGGCAGTACCCTCCTCTCAGAGTTGCTGATAACGTCCACCAAATGTCAAGCACAGAGCCAAGTGCTCGGCTGTGAAATCCACCATTAGACATATTCTCTTCTGGTCCCCCGCTCCCACCCTAAATTGCCTCACCCTCTTGGAAAGCTTTAGTCAAGAGCTGCTTCAAAAGACCTTGAGAAGACCGTAATGCCATGGACAGGAAGCAGAACAGTGTGAGGAGTGCGTTTGACCCTGGCCTATGGGAAGGGATGGTGACACTAACAGGTAAACACTGCTCTGGGCAAATGATGTCATCTAGAACTATAAATGGTTCTCCAATCACCTGTAAGAGAGTGTCAACATCAAAAACGAATGTTCTCTTCGTAGTCATCAAGAGAAAGTGTCAATTACTAAGTGTCTAAATTGTACTAGACACTTTAGAATCTCTATCTCATTTCATTTGCACAAAAGTTCTATGAGGCAGGCATTCTAAGCTCCATCATTTTGGAGGTGGGGAAACTGAAGTTCAGAGAAGTCCAGTCACTTCCCCCAAGGTCACAGAGCACCATGTTATGCTTGTAATCCTCAAAACAAACAAATGGGGAAGGGTAGAGGTAGGCAGTCCAAGAGTCTAAATGGGAAAGGAGCAATTAGAACAACTCCGAGACCCATCTCTGCACACACGAGAAAACATGTCTGGGACGTGAACTGAGAGAAAATACGATCCCGTGAAAAGAAGAGGCTTCATGGGGAAAACAGATCTGGGCTGGTGGGGAGAAGGGCAGAACGCAGCCTGGGAGAGGGCTGGAGGTGGAAGGAACATGAACAGATATGGAGCAACATGATTTCCAGCTGGGCAGAGCTAGTACCAGGAACCCATGAGCCATGTTGCTTTTCTCGCTATCCACACCGTGGAGCAGGGACTTGTGTGTGTACCTATCTCTCTGCCTCCTCCCCCGCTGATCCTTGAGTTATCAAAGGCAGGACATGTATCTCATTTAATTTTGTTTCCCCAAAACCACACAGTGCCTGGTACAGAGTTAGAGGCCAACATACCTATTAAACAGGTGGATGAGCTGAAGATTAGCAGATTAATCCAGGAAGCCTTCCTGTAGGAGAGGACCTGGACCTGGGCGGGGCGGGGGGCAGGGAAAAAGGACAACAGAGATGTGGTGTAGTAGAAAAAAAGGCATAGAGCTGTTTAATACAAGTGAGGAGCTGATGTGTGTGTGTATGTGAGTGTGCTTGTGTGTGTGTGTGCATGTGTGTAATCAGGGACAAGGCATAGAAAGGATTGCTCCCTTCCTAAATTTGGGAAGAAGTGTTCCGGATCTGCTTTCACAACTTGCATTTTGGAGACAAATATGCCTGAGTTCAAGTCCCACCTCTGACACCACTAACTGTAACTTGGACACAGCACTTTACTTTTGTGAGCCCCAGCTTCCTCACCTGTACAACAGGGATAATAACAAGAACATGTACCTGTCAAGACAGTTAAGAGGGATAAGTAAGATGATATGACACCCTCACACAGGTCCTGACACATGGTAGACCTTTGTTAATTTTGGTCCTCCTGCTTTAAAAACCTGTGTCCTATCCTAGGAGTCTAGGACCTCTTGGTTAACAAATATGTGAAGTTTATCAGTCTCTGCCATTCATTGTGCTTGCTTGTGATGCTTCTGTTCTCTGAGCTCCCAGGATCAATAAACCACTGATTTAATGCTACAAGTTGCTTCAGAGGGCACCTGGATGTTTTTGTCCGTGGACCTAGTTTAGCAGGGGTCCAGATGGGATGAAAACGTATTTCAGAGTAGAGCTAAACCTAGAGGGACGTGCCGTCAGCTGCCTTCTTCTCCAACATCGTCCAAGGAGTATGATTTATGCCTGGAAAGCCCTGAAGATGAGAGCTTGGCTCATCAAGGTGAGTCCATGTGGCTCTGCCCCAGCTTGGCAGTGTGGCTTGGGATGGCCACTCAGACTTTCTGTTCCCTTCCTCCTGATGGGGATTTAGCACCATTGATTCAGTAGGTTCTAGCCATTTGAGCTCTGGCATGGGGCCAAAGGGTGAGCCACACTCACCTGCCAGCAGGAGCTGACTGCCAGTGGAGTTTCAGGAAAAAAGAGGTAGGCAGCGGAAAGGCTAATTCTTTGCTCCCATCTATAGTTCCAGCTGTACTTCCATCTGACAAATCCAGGATCAGAATACACACACACACACACACACACACACACACACACACACACACACACTGCCCAGATGGAATGGTATGCAGCCAGTCCTACCTGGAGTCCCAGTTGTCTTTCTCTTTCAAATACAGACTCTCCGGACATCTATGTGGGGGTGGGGGAGGGGACTACTTGTTGCTCCTTCTCTGAGGCTCCAGGGGCAACTTGGCTTTTCTGTCTCAGGAGGGGCTCCTGGCTGCTCTCCTAGAATGCCCCCTCGCTGTCTGCATCAGAGGCACTGTGGGTTTGGATCGCCCCCTTCCTTCTGCATTTTTAGCATTCTCCCCTCTGGAGATCCCAGGCTGGGTCTAACCTGGGATCCCTGACATTGATGCAAAGGAATGCCGCTTCCAACCTCACACCTGGCTCCTAGGAGTTTAGCACTGTCTTCCTGCCACCTGGGGGGCAGGGTGTCATGTCAACCCTCGAAGAAGCCCCCACTAGCTCCCTTCAAAAAAGGCTAAAAAGAAAACTTACAGAAAGTCCCCAGCCCCCACCAGCCCTTCTCCCCCGCCCTGCCCTTCCCCCCCAGAGCAGCCTAGCAGGGACAGGGAGCTAGGGCGGGGGAAGCAGGCAGGCTTTGTGACCTGGGGGTTGTCCCTTTTTTCCCAGGAGGCAGGGGGGAGAATGGATCCCGGTCTGAGCCCCCCCCCCCCCCCCGCCGCTTCCGTCCCCAGTCTCCGGATACCGGTCCTCGCCTCTCCGCGCCGCGCGCTGCCTCTTCTCCCCGGTGCTAGCAGCGGCCGCTGGCATTTGGAAATCTGCCCACAAAAGGGGGCCTGGAGGAGGAGGAGAGGAGGGACGGAGGCCGGCGGCGAGAAACGGCATCCGGAGTCCAAAACATCATGGGAAAAGGAACCGAGCGGCGGCGGCTCTGAAGGCTGTGCCGCTGCGCCCGACCGCAGTGCATCAGCGTGGCCGCCCTGACATCCCCCAGGACGGTTAACATGGGGCATTATGCGCTGGTTAACAGGCTCCGAGCTGCTCAGCGACTTGTTTTAAGCATTTTCTCCCTCGCTCTCGCTTTTAATCTTGTCTCTAGTGGCGTGTGTAGGGGGGAGGACTTTATTTCCATTGGCTAAGCTCTCCCTTCCCACCCACATCTCTTCCACATCACCTTGGTGTCTCCCTAAATAAAACCAGCCCTCCTTATCGCCTGGAAAAAATCAGGAGCTAGAGTTTGAATGGGTTTTATATAAACACTCACCCCTGTCAGCGTGCGGCTGGGCTCTCAGGATAAACTCAGAGCGTCTGGCCCGATGCTTGCCTTGCGTTCTCTCCCCTGAACGTCAAGGTTTAAGCAGAGCCCGAGGACTGGGAACTCTTCTTTGAAATTCGATCAACCTGAAGCCAGTTGCGGAACTGCACAGGGTCCCGATGGACCTCAAGGAGAGCCCCAGTGAGGGCAGCCTGCAACCTTCTAGCATCCAGATCTTCGCCAACACCTCCACCCTCCATGGCATCCGCCACATCTTCGTGTATGGGCCGCTGACCATCCGGCGTGTGCTGTGGGCAGTGGCCTTCGTGGGCTCTCTGGGCCTGCTGCTGGTGGAGAGCTCTGAGAGGGTGTCCTACTACTTCTCCTACCAGCACGTCACCAAGGTGGACGAAGTGGTGGCTCAAAGCCTGGTCTTCCCAGCTGTGACCCTCTGCAACCTCAATGGCTTCCGGTTCTCCAGGCTCACCACCAATGACCTGTACCATGCCGGGGAGCTGCTGGCCCTGCTGGATGTCAACCTGCAGATCCCGGACCCCCATCTGGCTGACCCCTCCGTGCTGGAGGCCCTGCGGCAGAAGGCCAACTTCAAGCATTACAAACCCAAGCAGTTCAGCATGCTGGAGTTCCTGCACCGTGTGGGCCATGACCTGAAGGATATGATGCTCTACTGCAAGTTCAAAGGGCAGGAGTGTGGCCACCAAGACTTCACCACAGTGAGTACTTGGTTTTCAGCTCACTCTGTCTGGTCCTCTGGAGAAGTGGTGCGCCGGTGGTCTCCTGCTTGGTTTGGGGTTTCCTTGTGCTTTGGGACAGGAGAGAGAGCAGTGCCTCACCTGAAGGCCACGAGGGTAGTTGGTCAGAGTTGTGGGAGCTGGTTGCAGGGAAGGCTACCGGCCAGGATAGAGCACTGCTGTCAGATCAAATATGGAGGGTGAGTGGGGGGCTTGCGGTGGGGGATCACTTCCCCAGACGTGCTGAGTTGGCTTCCTCCCAGTCAGAGGGAGGAGGCCTGGGCTGTCCGTTGTCCGGTGCGCTTGGTGTCCGAGCTGTGTGATTGGAACAGCTTGTCATTGACGAGGTGGCATTCTCTGTGTGTGTGTATGTGTGTGTGCGTGTGTGTCTCTCTCTGCTCGGAAGTGGCATCAGGCACTGCATCCTGTGGGCTGGGCTGGAGCTAAAGCCGTCAGAGAAGGGGGTGTGGGGCCCAGGCAGTCTGCCTGGCTCTGGTGGCTTTGGGAGCTTGCTGGAGCAGGTGATTCTGCAGAGGTGTGGAAGTCTCCTTGCTTCCTTTCCTTGTGTGAATTCTAAGCTCCGTGTGGGGAGAGAAGAGCCTGGGGACCACAGGGCTCCATCTGATCTGTTGGCAGGTTGAAGCCAAGAGATGTTCAGAGTGCTTGGGCAGAGAGGAGAGTCTGGGTGGAGGCACGTGTGCAAGGCGGTCAGGAAGATGCCTGTGAGGGTGAATCAGTCCCGGCTGCCTTGTCTGGGAGCTTTGGCTTGAAACTCAAAGGCTCGGTTTTCTCTATGTATAATCACTTAACGACGTGGATGCAGGAGGAGGGGTGCAGGGAGGGGGCGAACAGCTGTGGGAATGGAAAGCCTGGGGGAGGAGTGTGGAGCTGAGTAAAGAGGAAAAGCGGAGGGGGATGTGGCTTAGGTTCAGGATGGGGCTTACTGGAGGGGCAGAGAGGAAAGGACGAGAGGAGCGCTGTTGCTGCCAGGGTTCTCTCTCCAGTTAGTGGGCTGCTAGGCATAACTTGGCATAATAGGTCAGACAGCAGCTGCTGACTACTGTTTGCTGCCAGGCAAGTCTGGGAATCGGGGGCTGTGGGACCCTCCAGAAGTCCAGTGTGGCTGCTTCCCCCATAGCTGCCTTAGGGAGGATTGGAGCTTTTGAGTCTCAGAATGTTGAGCCAAAATGCAGTTGCAAGTTGGGAATAGCAGGTATAGCAGTTGGGAAGTGGCTGACCTGTGACACCAGCACTTGTCTAGGGTCCTCTGCCTAATGAAGACATTTCTTACCTTTCCTGTGCTGCATCCATTCCCCACCCCCTCTTGGATTCACCAGCCTCTTGCTCTGAGGTTCTTTTAATGCGATAACCAGTCTCTGCCTGTAGCCTCTGTGATTGCTGTTGGCTATCTCTGATTCTGAAAAAGCCCAGAGTGCCGGGAGCATTGCCTCTCGCAGTCTGTGTGCTAGAACTCTGTTTCTTGGAGGAGCTGTTTTGTATTATCCCTTTTAAGTCTTGTGAGGAAGAGCACAGCAAAATCGGCAGTAGTGTATGCTAAAGAGAAAGCCAGTCTGAGCTGGGGGAAGGAACAGTAATATTGGAAGCTCTTCTAGATGGAGCAAACAGGATCCTAAAACATGTCATGCACAAATGATGTCTTAGGTGGCTTGAGAAGAGATAGAGAAAATGCCTTATTCTTGGAGGCTGAAGCCATCACTATATTCCACCTCATTCTTTCTAGCGCCTGGCAACGCTCAGCTTCACCACTGCACCGTGCAGCTTGGAAATGCACTCAGCTGTTCCTCTGTCTGCCTGAACACACATGGAACACACAGACGACACAGAGGGTGACCCAGAGAGAAACTGTAATAAGTAGAAGACTCTGGGTTGAGTTCTCTAGCTTCCTCCTGACTGCATGTCCAACTGGTGGCTTCTTCTGAATCCATGTCTAAGTTCCATTTAGAAGTAAATGTTTTTTGACCCCAGGCTATTATTTTATACTTGGACCATCATTTTACTTGCTAAGATCCCAAGAGGTCTTTAAGATCAGGCCTTAAAGTTCACCTGAGCTTTCAACCTCTTTGTAATGTTTCCCAAATAGTGAAATTGCCCGTGGATAAGATTTAATACTCTGTCAGTGGCATGTCATTATCTGCTGTCCTCACCAAGTTCAAGAGTTGTCTGTTTGAGTGTCCATTCCTCGGGCTGGCCCTCCATGTGTGACTTTCCCCATCATTGAAAAGGGGGTGAGCCTCAGTGCTGCTGTTCAAATTGTTCAGGGGTGTCAGAAAAAGCATCTACTCCAGGACAGCCCAAGGAGGCTCCAGCAGGGAGGCTGGTCTCTGCCCCCAGCTGGGCACAGTGGGCAGCAATGTTGAGCCTTTACTAGAGGGAACATAATGCTGAGTTTGCTCAAGACCTTGTAGTGAGGAGTACTCCTCCCGATTCTTCCTTTGTCTCCCTGTCTTTTTTTGGCCTGGGATATGAGTATCCTTATTGGGCTGCCCTACCAGAAGAGAACAGAGAGCCTGGACAGGTGGCTGTTGGAGAAGCCACTTGATCCGCCTTCTCTTATTCATTTTCTCTGCTGCACATCCCTCTCCAGTTGGCTTATTTATGAGGCTCTATCTGGGGTTGTACCATGCTAGGTGACTTCTTTCTCTAAGTGCGGTGGCTGACTTATTAGAGAAGTTAAGTATGGGGGAAGGGATGTCACAAGGGGATGGCTTTTCTCTGTATTTCTTTTTCTATGAAGCATATCTAGTGGCATCTCCAGTGCTAATGCTCTAGCATAAGCTTTCTTATTCCAAGTTCTTAGCTGATGTGCAATGAAGTGCGTAATACCCTTTAATTAGTGAATGAGCCATGATTCTAGCAGAGTGAGACAAGGCTGTCTGCGGAGGGTAAAAGTCCCAGGGAAGCCAGGTGTGGAATGCTGGCTACAATGTAAACAGGTGTGCTTCATGCTCATGCAAGTACACTCTTAGCCCTCACCTAGGACAATCTGATTTCAGATAAGCACACGTTTTTTCCCTCCTGGAAAAGCAGAAGACAGCTTTGATTCCAGATTGTCTACTTAGGGAGGTTGCCTCATTGACCTAGAGTGGAAGCAAGGAGGAGGGATTGTGTCTCTGGCCACGATGTTGGATAATGTGAGTTCAAGATTAAGAGTAGAAAGACACAGGTTTGAAGCCCAGCTACAACATTGTCTTCCTTATTCCCTGGTTGTATCTTGCGCCATCTCTAGGCCTCGACTTGGTCATCTAACATGAGATAGCAATATTTGACTTACTAATCCACAGGGATGTTGGGAGGCAATATATGTGTACACTGTGCCAGCTACAAAGATGGAAGGTGGGGTTGGTTTCCGTATTAGTAGTCGGGCTATTGTTCAGCCTAACTGCCCTGTTTGCAGGAGTCAGACCTGATGAGTAAAGCTATAAAAGATGAAACCAGGGAGGGAGAGGTGGCTACTGCTTTCTCTGTTTGGAGCAGTGGGTTTAAGTCCAACCTGACTGAGATGGGGTTTCTTAGAATGGAGGTCACAGTCGGATTCGATAGTTAACTCTTGCTGACAGGTAGTGGCCCCACTGCTTGTGACCAGGACATGACTGTTTTATGTTTCTCTCTGCTCATCATGTTAGGGTTCATCTGACTCCAAGTAGAGAAATACAAATGACATTTCAGTTTCATACTTAACCTACTTTCATAGATGTATGTATTTGTATTTTAAATTTGAGATTTCTTAGGAAATATATTTCTTTCTTTCCTTAACAAAAGAAAGGTCTCTCCACTATGAGATCTTGTTAGAGGCACTGTGTAGATCTTGTTAACTGACATCACCTAACACTATAGAGATGGTGGAGGTGAAGGTTTAGGAAGATCACATCTTTGGAATTCTTGCACAAGGCCAAATGGGTCTGCAGCTAACCTAGTCTATCTTTTCTAAAAAAATTATTATTATTATACTAGGAACATGTGGGTGAAGAATGTGAGTTTTAGGGAGAAATCTGAGTTGGAATTCCAACTCTGCCACCAATTTGCTGTATATTTTCGGACAAGTTTCTTAACCTCGATTGTCTCATCTCTAAATTAGGAACAATAATACCTACCACTTAGAGCTATTGTGCTGACTCAGTGACATAAAGTATGTGAAGGCCTAATATGTGGCAGGTGCCTAGAGCCAGGTAGGCCTCTTGCTTTGCTTAGTGCCCCGCAGGAGCTCACTCGACTCCCAGTCCAGTGGTTTGCTCACTATTCCATACTATAACTTCACCAACAGCTTTGGAGCACAGGCAACTGCTGTGTTGGTGGTATTCTCAATTCTCATTATATGTTAAGCTTTCACTTTTCTCTGTGCTCTTCATATTAATTCTGCCGCTCAAACGTCCTCTCCTTTCCCATCATCTTGGCTTCCACATTGAATCTCATGCTCCCAAACTCAATTCTAGGAAGCTCGCTTGTCCTGTGCCAGCCCCCCTCCTCCCCACCAGGAGCGGGTGACCTATGCACCCTGTACACAGCTTTTATGGCAGTGTGTCATAGTGCTTTATGCATGGTTATTCCTTTGTCAATCAAATAGAGCACCTATTGTGCAGTGTGATAAAAATAGCCTAGAGCCTTGCCGTTGTAGAACTCCCAGCCCATTTCCCACCCCCTCCAGATGAGGTGATAGCTGAGTGCAAGAATGTAGTCTCATTAAACCCAGACTCTGCATATGTGCATATGTCATGCTAAATATGGGGGCTGCCCACAGGAAATACCATGACCCTGGCATGGTTTGCTAATTGAATAGTTACTTGCTGTTCCTGGAATAAACCCAGAACCCTTTGCTCATGGACCTTTCCTACTCTACCTCTTTCCTTTTTTTTTTTTTCTTGAGATGGAGTCTCATTCTGTTGCCCAGGCTGGAGTGCAGTGGTGCTATCTTGGCTCACTGCAACCTCCACCTCTCAGGTTCAAGCGATTCTCCTGCCTCAGCTTCCCGAGTAGCTGGGACTACAGGTGCCTGCCACCACGCCCGGTTAATTTTTGTATTTTTAGTAGAGACGGGGTTTCACCAGATTGGCCAGGCTGGTCTCTAACTCCTGACCTTGTGATCCACCTGCCTCGGCCTCCCAAAGTGCTAAGATTACAGGCGTGAGCCACCACGCCACCCTCTTTACTTTTTATACCTCTTTCTCCATGTCTATTTATCTAAATCCTAGTCATCCTTCAAAATCCAGCTTTACCATCACTGTAGCCTTCTCCAGGAAATCATTGCCCAACCCCTTCCCATTCCCATAATCTAAATTACTCTCTCTCTCGTCTGTCTTCTGAACAGCATTTTGGTTTATTCCTCTGTTAGAACAGTAATTATTCTTTTTCTTGCATTAGAATCATGAAGTGCTTGGGCTAAAAATGACCTTAGAAATGATTTAATACCCTAGTTTTTTAAACACTGATAATTTTTAATTTTAAAAAGTTTATTAGTAAAAGGTACATATATTTATGATGTAGAACACTGCTTTGATGTATGTATACATTGTGAAGTGGCTAAATCAAACTATTTAACATATATATTACCTCATATACTTACCATTTTCTTGGGTGGATGGTAAGAACACTGAAAATTTACCCCCTTAGCAATTTTCAATTGTTCAATATACTGTTATTAACTGTAGGCACTATGATGTACAATAGATTACCTGGGCTCATCTCTCCTCTCAAACTGAAATTTTATGTCCTTTGATCCATATCTCACCTATCCACCTCGCCACTCCCCAGTCCCCGGTAATCACCATTCTACTCTCTGTTTCTAGGAGTTTGACCTTCTAAGATTCCACATACAAGTGAGATCATGCAGTATTTGTCTTTCTCTGCCTGACTTATTTCACTTTGCGTAATGTCCTCCAGGTTCATCTATGTTGCCACAAATGACAGGATTTTCTTCCTTTTTAAAGGCTGAATAGTATTCCATTGTGTTTATATATCACAAATCTTTATTTATTCACCTATCAATGGACACTTAGGTTGTTTCCATATCTTGGCTTTTGTGACTAGTGCTGCAATAAACATGGGAGGGCAGAATCTCTTTGACATACTGATTTCATTTCCTTTGGATATATACCCAGTAGTGGGACTGCTGGATCATATGGTACTTCTATTTTTAATTTTTTGAGGAACCTCCATACTGTTTTCCTTAATGGCTGTACCAGTTTACATTCCCACCCACAGTGTACAAGGACTCACCTTTCTCCACATCCTTTCCAATGCTTGTTATTTTTTGTATTTTTGACAACAGCTATTCTAACAAGTGTGAGGTAATATCGCATTGCTAACTTTTTACAAATTACATATTTCTTTTTTCTCCCCTCCTCATAAGACCTGATGTCTTCACTCATCCTTCTATTCTCAGCACCTAGAATTGTTTAGCACATAGCTGTCAAACTGTTTCTTCAGAGTTTGGGTAAAGTGAGTTTGAAGTATTTTTTAATGTAAAGTAAGTCTAGTTGGTATATGGTGAAATTGTTGTTTTCCAGCTTCTTTTTGCATTGTGGGTTGCCAGGATTCCACCCTGGCATTGGGATGACTTGTCCCATTATTGTTATTGTTTAATAATACACTTTCTGATTACAGAATTAACCCATGCTCATTGGAGAAAATTTGGGAAGTGTGGGAAATAATAAAGAAAGGAGAAACCTGGGCAATATAGTGAAACCCAGTCTCTACAAAAAATACAAAAACAAGCAAGGAGCGGTGGCACATGCCTGTAGTCCCAGCTACTTGGGAGGCTGAGGTGAGGTTAGCTTAAAACTGGAAGGTTGAAGCTGCAGTGAGCCATGATCACACCACTGCACTCCAGCCTGGGCAACAGAGCGAGACACTGTCTAAAAAAAAAAAAAAAAAAAAAGAAAGAAAGAAAATAAAAGAAAAAAGAAAAAAAGAAAAGAAAAATTGCCATTAATCGCTTCCCAGATATAATTACATATATTATTTTAGCATTTTGGGAGTACTCCTATTCAGCCATGCATTGTGTGCATGTGTGTGTATTACTAGGCTTGGGATCTCACTTTTTGTGCATCTGGTGTCATGTCTGCTCCACAGTACACATCCAATCAATGTTAGCTTGCTCTCTTCTTGAGTCCCCTGGGTAGTCTTGAGGTCATTAGGAGATTCCTTCCTTTTAGGCTCAAAACTGAACACCAGTTACTCTCCTTTGATGGCACTTTATTGATAGCATGTCTGCTTGTTTGTCTGATGCCATCTTGGTCCTACTGTTTTTTGAATGTTTGCTAAGATGCACCAGAGATGTGTTCCTTTACACAAAGTCACACATTCTGACAGGCCCAACCCTGCTCCGTGATGAGGCCCAGGTTTGAGTCAACTCTTGTTCTTCTTGCAAGACCATCCACACTGCAAGCCTCAGCACACAGATGTAGATCCTGACTCTCCCCTATCTGTAAAGTCTCTAGGTTCTATGTCAAAATGGCCTAAATTGCAACTAATGCAAAATAGATGATTTCTCATATTCCTTAGGATGCTCTGAAGTCTTGTGAACATTTGGCATGCCGTTGGAGGGGCAACCATTGTCAAGCTAAGCAAGTTTTCCATGATGTCTGCCTCTGTTTGGGATCTTCCAGTTTAGAACTTTAAGCTGTAAGCTCTCTGGAAGTCGTGCTTTCAGGGGTATATAAAATTCTTTCTGATGTGATGAAGGGGTGAGACGATGACTGACAGCTGACTATTTCGATGACCCACAACGTCTACTTGCAAAGAAAAAACTGAAGCTACTGCACAAGTTCCTAAATAATGCCTAGTTGATTGTTGGGTGAATCTGCATGTCTGTGTCTCTTTCTCTGGAAGATTTTAGACATCTAGAACTGCTTAGAAGGCTACCTGGAAGCTTATTGACTGGGGCGTTGGTTCCTTTCCTCCTCTCTATTGTAGTTCTCTTTTCCTCTCTATAGAAAGTTCTTCCATTAATGAAGAGATGAATTTAACAAAATTTTGGTAAAGTGAATCCTAGTTTGCTACTGATTTCTTTTGTAAGAGCTGAAATGTGATCCCATTAAAAAATCTCCCAAAGACTGAACTGGTAGCATTTAGCACTAAGTTTGCCATTAGAAGTGGTGCTCCATAGAGCAGCCCATATGTCCAAGTGCCACGTACCCCATTCCCTCCATGAGACTAAAACGATACCACCTGAGTCTAGAGAGACCTGAAAATTTGCTGTATGCTTTCTCTTTTTTGTAGGATGTTTATGTTTGATGGAGCTGAGTTAAAATATCTAACTTGACCAGCAAGGCCATTTGACCCATGATCTATTACCACCTGAGACCAAGCCTACATCACCCCTCCCAGTTTGAAACTCCATATATCATATTTCACTCATGCATTTGACTTAAAACCATACAGACTGGGCTTAGTGGTTACTGGATAGCAGCTGTCTCCAACACTCAGAAATACTACACGGTTATTATTTGATAAATTGAAATTCTCTGATAAAAGCCTGTTTATCAGGTTGGGCTTTATTTGAGGACAGCATTCCCCAAAGTGCCATTCTTTGGATGCTGAAGCATCTTTCCATCTCCCGGTACTTATCTTCTCCTGATTTTGATATATTCTCTATTGATTGCCTCAGTAGCCATTGAAATTTACGCTCAGAAGAAATTAAGCATGTAACACAGAAGCGACGTATTTGCCTGGATTTATGACCTCTGCAGATTTAGTTGCACAACCTTTGGGAAGGTAAGAAGCCTCAATGGGCCTCAGTTTGCTTATCTGTAAAATGAAGGGGTGGAATTAGGTGGTTTCTAAGGACTTGCCAACCTGTACCGCTCTAATGCAACAGAACATAATAAACATTTGTTTTCTGATCCTACATCTGTCTGCTGAAACTCAAACTTTAACTTACGTTGTGAGTGGGGAGGAGTTGTTGCTCATTTGCCACCAGATCTATTTATCTATTTATTTGTTTGTTTAATTATAACAATTTTATTTTGATAGATATGTACAATGGAAGCAGAAACACCTAGATGCACTGAGAGGCTGCAGCAGGATGAGGGAGGCACAGAATCTTGCTCTCGAAATCCTGTTCAGGAGCCATGATATTGCCTGACTGAAGCTCATCGGTCTGACTCCAAGTTTGCAGCACAGTAGTCCAGCAGTTGAGGGGAGTGATCCACTCTGGGTCTTACATGTGTGAATTAGCAAGTGTATCTGTGGAAGACACTGTTGGTCAGCCCAGATCCTCTTTACTGCACCTGTAGGTAGAGCACATAACAGCTTAATCAGTCCCCTTCGTGGGGAAGCTGGCCCTTGGTTGACAGGTGCTGCCTCTTCTGGAGATACCTGGGAAGTTATTCACCTCCCCACCACCTGGGGGCAGCCAGTGGCCAGTGACTCACTGACGGGATTAGGAAATGCCAGTCATCTCGCCTCAAGATGGAATACATTGTGGTGCAGTTCACACTCAGTGCTTCCCGTGGGATCAGGCTGAGCTGGACTTCTCCTGAAACCACATTCATGCTTACCTTTTCCCCTGCCCTACCTTCCCCTTCCCGCTTCTAGGCTTTTTATGAGAACACTCCCTCAATAAATCACCTGTAGAAGGTATGCCATCTCAGGCTCTGATAGGGAACCCAACCTGTGTATTGATTAGTTTTAGCTTCTTTATCCATATGGTAACATGGACAATAGTCTAGGCATGTGGACTTAAGTGTGGCTTAGAAAGAAAAAAATACCTTTTTCAAAAATCTTTTAAACCTGGGACTTTCAAAATCTGTGTTTTCAACTCAAGACTGATAACAATTCCCAAGGGTGGCCTTCATAACTCAAATGAGCGTCTCTCTGATTGGGATTCACTACTGTAAGCACAGCTGGTTTGTTCCCCCTTGGAGTTTTTTGCCCAAAGAAAGCCCTTCCCAAGGCTTCCCTTCTCCTAAGAGCTGAGCCATACCCATTCTCCCAGCTGTTATATGACCCTCACCTGCTCACATTCTAGCACACACTTTTATCAGCACCTGCATTCTCCTTTCCTAAGTTTGTTCTCTCTGAAAACTTCCCTTTCCTACCCTTCTACCAGCCTTCACTTCCATTTCTTCCTGAATGTGCATCAGCCTGGCTTCAAGCCATGAAGAGGAGGCTATGCATTTGATGTTGGCAGTGTCCTGGGCCCATCGATAAAGTAGAAGGCAGTGAGAGATGTATGGCTGACCAGAGGTGATGCTCCCCATATGTCACAGAAACCATGAGTGACGAGGAGCGTATGAAAGAACTGAGACAGTTTAGCCTGAAAAGCGAAGTGGGTGACTCGCGGGCAATGTGAGAGCTGTTTTAAAACACTTTGAAGGCAATCATAGAGAAGAGGAATGTGACTTTCTCTGCGTGAAGCCAGGGAGCAGAGCTAGCACCAATGTGTGGGTAAGAGTTTAGATAAGTGGATATCGGCAGACTAGAAGGAGTTGTCCTGGGATTCCAGAGCACCCTGTACCCTGACATCAGTTCTAGCTGAGGCCAGACGATTGCTTATTGGCAATGCTGCAGATGTGGATCAATGTCAGGTAAAGGGTTGGGTTTAATGACCTCTAAAGTTACTTCCAACTCTGAGAGTCTTTGATTTATTTCCTTCCTGCACAGATATTTGGGGTCAGAGGTGAGGGACATTGACAGATAGCACTGGAAAAAAACAACTGATAATAGATGCAATCCAGCACATCCAGACTACAGAACCACCCCATTTCCCAATACTGTGTAGTCTTGAAGCTAAGTATTTCAGAAGTCAGGAATAAGAATGGTGCCACATGAGACTCTAGACACAAAAGAGTGGATATTTCAGTTCATCCAGAGAAAGTGTGGGAAGTGGGTGGCTGGTGGAAGCCAAGGATTAAAGGGGCTGTTAAATGACCTGGGCCTCCTAAAGTGTGTATGGATGGCTCCTCAAGAGGCAGTTCCCAGAGGAATTTGTTATAAATTCTGGGAGCTGGAGCCAACCCTAGAGAGCAAATCTTGGGTTGTGGTTGGGCATGGCCTGGCTCCATGTGGAGGCCTGCAGAGACTGAGAGGTTTATGGACTAGAGATAACTCTAGGTTTAGTAGGGTTAGAGATAGACCCAGCTATAGGAGTTTGGAAGGAGACTGATCTGGCAGAAAGAATGTCCTGCCCAGGAGCACTGATAACAGACAACAAAGGGATATCTGAGCTTGGGGAGCTTGGCAAATGTTGGAAGAATGAAGAGCTCTGGCACTTGAGATAATAACATAATGAGGTATTTTGGCCTCGTGGTACAATCATGGAATTTAGTGCCAGATAGGTGTAGGTTCCAGGTTTCCCTGACCTTGTACAAATTACTTAACACCTCCAGACTTCAATATCCTCATCTATTAAATAATAATAATAATAATACTGGTACTTCATAGGATTGTTTGCAGCAATTGAGTGAAATAATATAAGTAAAACTTTAAGTGTTATACCAGATGTGGAATGTCAGCTGTTTTGTTACTGTTGTTACTGTTATTACTACTAAGATGAGCTGGTGATACAACATAGTGACAGGAGATCCAGGAGCAAAACGATTTTTTGGAAATCTATATTGGCAGTGTAGTATCAGGAAGTCCCAAGAAAGTATGGGGAATGAGGCTGTGATCAAGCCAGGGACCCAGCTCCGGCTATTACAGTTGAGCATAAGCTACTATAGACATGCAGGTCTTGTCAAAAATAAAAGTTCTTTTATTTGTTCATCATTGTGTAGCTTACAAAACCTGTTAATAATGGCTAACATTTTCTGAGCACATACTGTATCCCAGGCACTGTTCTATGCACTTTACATGGAATACTTCATTTGGTCTTCACAACAGCCAAGTGAAATATATAATAGTTGACATATCTTTTTTTTTGTATGGAAAAAACTGAGGTTTAGAAAAGTGGAAGAATTGGCCTACAGTCAGTTATCTTGTAATTGGTGGAAGCAGGATATGAATGAGGTATCTGATTTCATATCCTAAATGCTTTCTAAGATGCTATTTGATCCTCACAATAACTCTGAAAGTGGAAAATGTATTGTCTTAGTCTTAGTCTGTTTTGTGTTGCTATAACAGAATACCCGAGACTGGGTAATATATAAAAAGAAAAAAAAATGAGGTTTAGTTAACTTATGGTTCTGCAGGCTGGGAAACTCGACACTGAGCAGTCACATCTGGAAGCTTCTGGTAAGTCAAGCCTACTACAGACATATGCCCAGATCCCAGAGACATGGTGCTTGTGATATGCAAACATCATGACTGTAAGATCCTAAGCCCATCTTCCCCGGAAAAGGCAAAGTTTCATTCGCAAGTTTGACACCCAGTGTTCTGGCTGTACTCCCATTGAAACCAGCATTTCCAAAGATGCATGGCATCAGCCCAGAAACCACCTGAATATTCATCAAAAGGAAAGATCTGCTGAGAGCCTTGTGCTGCATCAAAACATGGCAGAGAAATGGGAGGGGAACCAGATGCATGCAAAAAAGGCAAAACACAATAGGCAACCTTGCTTTATAACAATCTGCTCTCATGGGAACTAACTCATTCCTACAAGAAGTAACCCAGTCTAGCAAGAAAGACATTAATTCATCTTAATGATGTAATCACCCCTTAAAGGGACCACCTCCCAACACCATCACATTTGGGACCAAGCTTCAACGTGAGTTTTTATGAGGACATACTACATATATTCAAACCATAGCATGTACCAATATATTTGTTTCACAGTTGAACATAGGTAAGGCTCAGAGAAGCTTAGTGTCTCGTACAGAGTCACTCAGTAAGAAAGTGGCACCACTAGGGATTGGAGTTCATGCCTTCTGATTCCCTTTAGGGGTTCTCTGTAAAGACATCATGCTTTTTTTGTGCAGGGCTGAGCTGAATGAAGTCAGGCCAGTCATCAACAAGTCTTTAGGTCTTAGTTCAAAAAAGTCAGTCAGGGCTCAAGGCCCCTCAGTTTATCAGTATCCTCCTCTTGGAAGCAGAAGCGTGGCAGCTACTGGACCTGAAAGAGAGCAGGAGAGGTGAGTGGAGAGGAAGCCTCAACTTGATGCTGTTGAGCTCAGCTTTCCAGGTAACCGTCTAGCTGTTACCTGCATCCCTTGCCCTTGTGCAGCTAAACAGAGAAGAAGTAAAGATAGCCCCAGTTCTGTGTGGCAGAAGGCAAAATGAAGGGTTTGGGGCTGCAAGACAATATTCTAGCTTTCCAGAACAAGGCCTCCCAGCCACATTTCCAGACTTAGAGGAGAATGAGCAGCACAGGTGTAGTCAAAAGACTGTGGTTCTGAGAGATATCCCAGTTCAGGCCTTTCCTTTTGATAAATATGCAGGTGGCTTCTAGGCTGATGTCATGCATCTTTGGGGAAGCTGGTTTCAATGGGAGCACAGACAGGACACTGTGCATCAACTTTGTGAATAAAACTTTCCCTTTTCAGGGGAAGATGGACTTAGGATCCTGTAACCATGATGTCTGCATATCACAAGTACCATTGTCTCTGAGAGCTGGGCATATAATTATGGTAATCCTAACCTTCCAGCTCTGCCAGTCTGCGCTAATTCTTCATTCTCTCTTACCCTGATTCTGTGCTTGGGAACATGCAGTTGGAGTGCCAAGCCATTCTATAGCACTTGCTTCAGGAATGTAGAGAACCTGGAGAAGTCTCTTCTTGCCAGGGTAACACTTGACATTTCTCCAAGTTGCCAACTAGTGGGCTCAGGGGTCTCACATGAGGAAATGAGTATCCCTATCCAGATGTGCATGTGATTCTGCTGTACTAGCTCTTTCCACCTCCACTTCTCCATTTTAAATCTCACTCTAGGTGGAAGAAATGATAACTTTGTAACAAACAGATATGTTTCAGGAAGCAGGTGGCAAGAGGTCAGCATTGAGAGCTTCAACTTCTGCCTCTGAATCAGTGACTTGATTTTGAATGTGCAGCCCAAGTTTGCTGTAATTGACAAATTTGCAAGTGGCAGTGAATAAGAGCTGGAGCTCTGGAGAGAGACTATTTATTGATTCATATACTATCTGAGTGACCTAATGATTATACACTACAATTGAATACAACTTTGATGACCCCGAGCATGTTGTTTAATTAGATTTGGGGAGAATTAAATAATTTGTAAACTACACAGCACAGTAGGCCTCAACCTATGTGAGATTTTTTCTCACCCTTCTCTCTCTTGCCATCCCCACCTACGCACAAACTTTTTTACTTCTAATCCAGCGCTATATGTTTTTCTGTCTCTTTCCTTCTGTTCTTTGAACAAGGGTTTTTTTCTTGGGATACTCTGGACTGTGTTCCCTTGTATTTCCCCGTCCTCACGGGATATAGCAGTTGAGGGGCCTCTCTTTTTTTTTTTTTTTGAGACGGAGTCTCGCTCTGCCGCCCAGGCTGGAGTGCAGTGGCGCGATCTCGGCTCACTGCAAACTCCGCCTCCCAGATTCATGCCATTCTCCTGCCTCAGCCTCCCGAGTAGCTGGGACTACAGGCACCCACCACCACGCCCCGCTAATTTTTTGTATTTTTAGTAGAGACGGGGTTCCACCATGTTAGCCAGGATGGTCTCGATCTCCTGACCTTGTGATCCGCCCACCTCAGCCTCCCAAAGGAGGGGCCTCTCTTGGAGCAGGAGTGATTGGGCAGGGTCTCCAGCATGCCCACTATGATGTGTAGGTAATTTCAGGTTTCCACTTTTTCCTTGGTGTCCCTGAGAGATGCCCATTTGTATTTTCACAGAGTGCAAGAAGGCATTGGAAGTAATAGAATCTTCTAAAGTTTGGGCCAAGATGGCTTTCTTGTTAGCTATTTCAGGGACATTTTAAGTGGCTATTAACAAAATGTTGAATTATGGCTGCAAACTCCTGGGAGCTCAAGTGACATTCACATGAATCACAGGTGAGCTCTGTGCAGTCAAGGCTGCCACAATGGGCTGAGATTAAACAAACAGGGGCCGTTGTTCCCCCCAGAGCAATGAGGCAAGAACACCATTTCTTGGAGCCTATGATTTCAGGCAATGTGCCCCTTAGATGCAGAACACTGTTCCAGGCAGGACACATAGCTCATTGCTGCAGGGCAGACAGATGCTCTCTGGTTTGCAGAGAAGTGTATTTCAGTTTAATGTCTGCAAGAATTTACCAACACTCAGCGTGTGCAGGAATCTACCAGCCAATCTCCAGGGTTATGAGTTGCCCAGCACATGGATTTAACAAACATTTACTGATGTTCCCTATGTTCTAGACATTGTGCTAGGCTCAAGAGAAGTGGAAAATACCCAGTTTAGGCATTCAAGGAGCTCATGGTTTAGTGGGGAAGCTAAACAGTAAGTAAAAGATTACTTTACACGAAATAACCAAAGTCTGCCCAAGGTCCAGAGGTAACACGTGGTAGGCTCTGAAAATTTTCCAAAAGGAGATAATAGCTAAATTTTATTCTTTTTTTTAAAAGAATTGGAAACAATTTCAAACATATAGATGTTGCAAAACTAGTTTGAAGAATTCCTGTGTATCCCTCACCCAGAAGTTCAACAGTGGTCCACTAAGGTCCTCCATGGCTAAAGGAGTCCATCCAGGACCACTCCTCATGCCCAGTTGTCAAGGTTCCCCTTACTCTGTCTTCACTCTTATAATGTTTCTGTTTTACCTTGATTGTCATGTCCTTGATTTTTTTTTTAATAATTCAAGGCCAGTCATCTTGCACAATGATCTTCAATTTTGGTTTGTTCTATGTTTCCTCTTGAAGACATCAGATATGATCTTTTGGCTGGAATTTCACAAAACTGATGCAGAATTCTCATTGCAGCCTATCTGGAGACATGCAATATCTATTTGTCCTAATACTGATAGTGTTAACTTTTATCACTTGATGAAGGTGCGTCTTCTGGGGAGATACTTGGAGACTATGTAAAATTGCATTTCTTATTACTCTCTTACCCTCTGGTTTTATCATCCATTGATTTTTCTTGATTGAATTATTACAATGATCCTTGCCAAATGGTGGTTTTTGAATTCCATCATCCTTTCTACATTTATTAGGTGGTTTTCTGAAATACAGAAAAGCTTTCTCTTTTTTCTCTTTATTTATTTACATTGGTGTAGACTCATAGATTTCTATTTTATTCAATAGGTTATAGTCTGATAATATTGTTTATTTTGAAACTCAAATTTTCCCATATTTGGGAACCCCTTCCAGCTGACTTCGTGTGCTTTTGACATCTCCCTGTATTTTTTGAAAGTTTTTTTTCTTTCTTGTGCAGCTTGATGTTCAGGTTCATTTTCTTCTTTTCCTTCCTCAGCCCTTTAATCAGCCAGTTCCCTGACAAACCTTGGTTCATTTGAACAGGAAACGCTATTTAGAACCAAGATCTGAGTTGTAGGTATGCTCAGTACTACTAGGGTGTAGCTGCTTCCAGACCTTCTCAGTGGACAAAGCTAGGATATTTACATCTATATTTATACCTACATCTCAAACCAGGAATTTACACAGATGCCGCTTATTCCAGTCTAACACCACAGGGTTCATTCTGGCTTTTCCGCCTTCCATATTGGTCCCCCCTTTCTCTAGCAGTAGGAAACCTGTGTCGTGTTACCCTCAGGTTATTTACTTACACTCAATTCTCTTGAATGGCACCCGTCTTCCTATCCCACTGGGCTTCTGTTCTGCTTGGATGTCCTCGTCTCCTCCGCTCCAGTGCCCTCCTTGTGTGGGCTCTGGCTGCTACCAGCCTGCCTTTCATTCATATTCAAATTTCCCCAATTGTCCCCAGAACATGTTTACAGTTTTCTAACTTTTAAAATTCAAGACCCATTGAAGATACAATCAAGATTCACGTGTTGCATTTGGTTATTTTGTCTCTTTTAATGAAAAAGCTCACTCCCCCAATCCACATCACACATACAGTTTTAAAAATAGCTTTGTTGAAATGTAATTCTCATTCCATACAATTCACCCATAGAAAGTGTACAATTCAACAGTATTAAGTGCATTCAAAGCATTCTGAATTTTAGAATATTTTTATTACCTCAGAAAGAAACCCCATACCCATTATCAATCACCCTGCTTCCCCAATTTCCATCAATCCCACCCCTCTAGTTCTAGGTAATCATTAATCTATCTTCTGTCTCTATAGATTTTCCCATTCTGGACATTTTGTATAAATGCAGTCATGTAGTATGTGCCTTTTGTGATAGATTTCTTCCATTGAGTACAATGTTTTCAAGGTTTAATCATGTTTTAGAATGTGTTCATGTTTTTTTTCCTTTTATTATCATATGATATTCCACTCTATGGATACACCACATTTTATTTATGCATTCATCGTATACCACGTTTTATTTATCCATTCATCAGTTGATGGGCATTTGAGTCATTTCCATTTTTTGGCAATTATAAATAATGCTGCTATTCATATATTGTTAGGGGTTGACTTTTGGAAGAAGACAAACCAGTTTTCCTATACAATGATCCCACATATGAATCTATCTGTTTATTTCCATGTGGTATCACTTAATTTGCTCCTCCTTTCCCTGTATTTTTCATAAAGTAGAAGTTAGATTTAAAAACATGGTGAGATTCAGGTCCAAACTGAGAATTTCTTTCACTAGAGATGCTAGATCTTTCAATAGAGCTGCTAGTTTTTGATCATTTGGCTAAGATAATAACTGCTAGGTAGCTCCATTGCCTCATCTCCCATCTTCACATCATCTCCCATCATTTGTCAGATGACACTACAACAACTTTAAACATTCTGTTTGTGCTAAAATTTGAACCTGAATTAGTAATTTCATTACAGGTTTCAAAATAGTGATTTCCCAATTCTATCATTCTACATGTATCAGCTGACATTCTATTATAAGGAAGAACTTTCGCTCATCAACTGGGGATAAACTGCAGTTCTTCCTATGTAGGCAAGATAAATGCTTATTCCTATCCTTTAATTACTGATTTTCAGAGGATTGGGTTGTGTGATCATTGCCAAGCTGGACTTTGAGGGATGATTAATTCTCAGATGGACAAGGGATAAGGTATTCACTAGAGTTGAACAATGGCTAAAAGAATGATTGTGGGTGAAAGGAGAGAGCGAAGGTAGGTAGGACTCCACTCAGCCGTAGTCAAGGCAACTAGACTCCTTCTGGATCCCGTGATATCCCATAGTGGGACTCTTTATTGCTCAGATGTAGTTCTCTCACTAGTCCAGAGCCTGGGCAGGGCTGGAGCAGAGGTGTCAGGCACTAGGGTTGGTGGAGAAGGGCAGTGACAGCATTGACCACGTGGCATAAGGCAGCTCAGAAAGTGTCCAGTGTAAGGATCCTAATCATTTAGCCTGCCCCTTCTCATCTTCTGTCTTCCCTGGCACTTTTTCTTAATTGGCACTCAATACTTGTGCTTCCATGTGTGGATCTCCAGGAAATTCACGCAGCAGACCCTCCTCAGTGGGAGTGGAAGAGGTGGGGCAGCAAAGGAAAACTTCACTGTGGATTTCATTTAATTAAACTACCTGAATGAATGATGAAGGTAAAACATTTACTGAGCATTGGCTATGTGCCAGGCAATGTTTAAAGCACCGCATGTGTTTTAATGCATTGCATCCTCCCAGGGACGCAATCAGGGAGGTACTTTTACTCCTCTCATTCTGTATTGAGGACTGAGGTACAAAAGATGAAGGAAATTGACAAGGTCTCACAGCTCATGGTCTCGTGTACTCCCCTATTCTGCCTTTCTAGGTGGGGTGCATGAAGAAGAGCTTCTGCTCGGAGGAGTTAGTTTCATATTCTTCTGCTCCCAGCTTGTATTTCCCTGGATAATTAGATAGTTCAACAGCTCACTGGCTTTGACCCTAGAGGGTGGGACTTGTGGGTACAAAGGGGTCTAAATGTTTGGGTCCCCCACTAAATTCGTATTTTAAAATCTTAACCCCAAGCTGATGGTATTAGGAGGTAGGGCCTGTGGGAGGTGATTAGGTCATGGGGGTGAAGGCTTCATCGGTAAGATTAGTGTCCTTATAAAGAGGTCCTAGACAGACCCACCCCTCCTTCCACCACATGAGGACACAGCTAGAAGGCACCATCTAGGAATCAGGAAATGAGCCTTCACCAGACACTGAATCTGCCAGCACTTTGAGCTTGGACTTCCCAGCCTCTAGAACTGTGAGAAATAAATCTGTTGTTTGTAAGCTACCCAATTTATAGTGTTCTATTATAGCTGCCTGAACAGACTAAGACAAAAGTGATGTGGAGTGGAGCTTACAGAGGGGAGAAACACCCAATGGACACAAAAAAGACTGTGCCCAGGAGCCCTCCGCCTGATGGTCCACGAATGAGATGTTTCCTCCACACAACCTGCTCTCTGCCTTGCCTCCACAGGAGCACTAATTATCTCGCATGCTAACAAACCTAGAGAATTCACATGAAATGTGGATAGTGATGATTTCAGTTGATGGATTTAAAGCTACCTTCCTGGGAAAATATAATTCAGTCTGTTTGCTGGGAAAGCATCTTGGAATCAAATAGCACATATTGGCTAAAGTCTCAATTGTGGAGGATCAATCACATATCTACCATGTGCAGTTAATTCAACCTGATGTCCACTTATTCATTCATTTTGTCTGTTTTGTCCAGGATGGATATGGCATGTCCCCTGCTCTCAGTGGAATCTCATATTTTTAGAAGGTTACAGATATACAAATAATTAGAACTGTCATGAAAGAATTATCTATACTGTGCATGGCAGGGGAAGCTAGTGCAGAGGGAGTGAGAGTGATTTATTCCTTCTGGAAGGATTGGAAAGACTTCATGGGAAAGGTAGCATTTTAGCTCTGCCCTCAAAAGGAGTAGAATATAACAAGTGAAAAGAGCAGGTGAGGATCTTCCAGGGCCAGGGAAATGTGCCAATGAAGTTACAAGACAGGTGGGCCCAGAGTATGCAAGATATGGGCTTGGGAGACAACGCTGAATGGGCAGGCCAGAGACAGGCTGTGAGGGACCCCTCTATGTTTGTCTGTGCTGATGAAAAAAGCCAAACTCTCCAAAATATTTGAAGAGGTTTATTCTGAGCCAAATATGAGTGGCCATGGCTCATGACACAGTCTCAGGAGGTCTTGAGAACATGTACCCAGGGTGGTTGAGGTACTGCCTGGTTTTATACATTTTAGGGAGACAGAAGTTACAGGCAAAGACATAAATCAATAATGTAAGTAACACATTGGTCCAGCCCAGAAAGATGGGACATCTCAAAAGGAAGGGGGCCTTCCAAGTCATGATTGGATTCATAGATTTTCTGATTGGCAATTGGTTGAAAGAATTAAGCTTTGCCTCAAGAGTTGAAGTCAGCGTAAGGAAATCGTTGAATTAAGTAAGTAGGGTTGTGGAAGCCAAGGTTCTTGTTATGTAGATGAAGACTCTAGGTAAGAGGCTTCAGAGATAATGGACAGTAAATGTCTCTTAAAAGGTGTCAGACTCTTAGCAAAATCTCTCCTGGATCAAAAAGATACCTGGAAGGGGAAAGGGATTCTCTACAGAATGCAAATTTTCCCCATAAGAGATGGCTTTGCAGGGCCATTTCAAAATATGTCAAAGAAAATGTATTTTGGGATAAAATACTGAGATTTCCTTCAGGGCCTGCTGTCATGTGATGTTACATCAGAGTCAAGTTGGAGTTTAGTATGTTATTGCTACAAAGAGTCTGCTTTGTCAGTCTTAAAATCTTTGTTTTAATGTTAATGCTGGTCAGCTGTGCCTAGACTCCAAAGGAGGAGGGTATAACTAGGTTTGTCTGACTCCTGCCCTGTGATGACAGCCTGAACTAGTTTTTCAGGTTTCTCCGGGATCCTCTTGGCCAAGAGGGCTCCATTCAGTTGGTGGGGGTGCTTATAATTGTTTTTTGATTGACATAGGCAATAGGGAGCTATTGAGCATCTCAATGACATGATCACATTATTATTATTTTTTTTTAGAACAATGATTGGCAGCATCCTGGTTGAGGATGGTTTAGCTATGAAAGATATTATAAAGGAATGGCTTCTGTTTGATTGTTTTACTATTAATATTATTGTCATTATTTAAAAAACGCGTCCTGCCTTTGGTGGGTATTACACCTTTTAATCATATATTTGTGGAGTGCAAGTCCTTGATGTGAATTACTGACTGTAGACTATAAACAATATTTCAGGTGGTGGAAAACTTCATCATCCTGTGCTGAAAGAATTAATCAAGGTGTAAAGGGAAGATTTAAGTCTATGATTCTCAACCTTGGCTGCACATTGGAATCACCTGGGGAGCTGTAAAAAAATACAGATGTCTGAGTCTCACCACAGAGAAGTCTGGGTTGATGTCCAGGCATCAGGCCTTTAAAAGCTTACCAGGTAATTTTAATGCCCAGTCAAGATTGAAAACTGCTAGCAAGAAAACCAGCAGTCTGGAGAGTTGGAAGCCAAACCTAGTGCTGGGTTTGCTGACTGGTCTTCTCCTACAGAGATGCTAGCCCTAGACTTGGTCCTCAGCCACTTTCTATCTCTAGCTCATCTTCTGTGCCATGTTCCTGCTTTCAGTGATTCAGCTGCCTGTAAGCAGGCCTGTTTGGGACTGCTTGGTCACAGTTGGAAGACAAGTGCAATTTTTGGCGTAGGCTGACCAGGCCATCGCTGGCTGGGCTTTGCTGGCCAGAACTCAGAGAAGTTGTGAAGTTCTGTTTTGGAATTACTAATTAAGGGCTTTCCAACTTATCTAGCAGAAAGAGCCTCCACTTCTAGCAAAGCATTCCATTTGGCTTTGGAGTTCTGACAAGCCTGTCTGTGGGGTCTCAAATGTCACTCTACAGTCACCAGTCTTTCAGTAATGACCTGTGGTTGGCTATAGCTGTTCAGGAAATTAGAATTCCAAAGTTCAAGGCATTACTATTATTATATTTTTGGCAGAGTGAGGGGTATGAACTGAAGGGGCCCAAGGAGGTACTGCCTAGGTATGGGTGGGTGAAGGTTGGGGATGGTCCCAGGATTCAGAGTAAGGAGTGCAGTTTGACTGTGAGCTCCCTCTCCTAGAAATGACTGGCTGCATGTCTGTCTACGAGAGTGGTCATAAGCAGAGGGTTTCCTTCCTGAGGTCAGACCTGATTAATCTTGGGATTGGCGCAAATAGAAACAGCTTCTGGAATATGTGGTGCAAACTGGCATTGAGAAAGTAATCACATAACTTGTTGACCTAGAACTTCTCCATGTCTCATCACTGGACTCAGGGCAAAGTCTCCCTTCTAGGTTTCTCTGGCACTTGTGGCCTGGGCTTTGCTGGTGCTTCCAGCCTCATCTCTACCATGGCTGCACTCCTATTCCTCTTCCTCCCATTCTCTCCTTCCCCCATTGTGCGTTTACTCTGTGCCAGGGACTTGACCTGGATTATTTCTCTTGGGGACAGGCATGGATTATCTAACTTGCCTGGATGGACTTGGTTAGAGGTGACTGTCTAGCTCTGGTGAGAGGACAATGTGGCCCCTTTCTGGGGACTTTGGGGCATTTAACAAGACCATTAGTACTTAAAGATGGATGTTGTGCCTGAGGGTGATAGGGCGGTCACAGAGAGAAGTGACCATTTACAACATTTCAAATGCAATTAAATCATTGTTCACCCCCAAACCTCTGATGCCAACTACAACATGACTCTAGAAGGCTTCACAGCATTTCCTGTTGGGGCATTTCAGACCTGAAGGGGGCATTTACCATTACAGATATAAAGAAGGGATGCTGGCTTCTGAATTAGAGAATCAGTACCTGGAAGCTGACTGTAGCACTCATCAGCTATGTGAACTTGGTAAGTATTTCTCAGAATTAGTTTCCTTCTCTCAGGGTTTTTCAGTCTTGGAACTAGTGACAATTTGGGCCACAGGATTCTTTGTGATGGGAGCTGGACAAACTGTAGTGTCCTGTGCATTACACTATGCTTAGCAGCATCCCTGGCCGGAAATGCTCTTCCCACACCCCTCACCCTGCAAAGCTCCAGACATTACCCAGTATCTCCTGAGGGGCAAAACTGTCCTCAGTTGAGAACCACGGGTTTACCTGTAAATTGGGATGTAAAACCCCTATGTCACTTAGTTGATCTTAGATGTAAATAAATGTGATTTGCAGGAGAAATCACTTTGCATACAGCAGGTGGCCCTTAGCAGACACAGTGAGGCTCAGGGAAGCTGTGGGTTTCCTTGGCTGCCTCACAAGAATGTTTCACCTGCTGGTGCCAGGCCCTATGAAGGCTCCTCAAGCCAGGTGAGTACCAGGCTCATTGGCATCACTGGTGCCCTGGCCTGTGGCCATGCGTGTGAATGTCAGCCTCCTGGGCTTCTGTCCCACAGCTCAGAGCCAGGGCTGCTCTTGGGAGCATGCACTGATGTTCTGTAGCCAGCTCAACAGAGACAGGCTGCCCCTGGGCCAATTCCAGAGCATGAGGGATTCCCAGGGGTGTAGCTTCTCCCAGCACCTTTTTTAGGTGAGAGGAAAGAACCATTTACCGAGCATTGCCATGGCTCTGACCCCCACCCACCCAGGGACACTATCCCTTTCCCCTACACCACAAAAATAAAAGTAGAAAATAACCAAGAAAAAGACCTTGAAGGCAAAGAAATCTGAGTTCATACCCTTTCATTGCTTCTAAAATGGGAAATCAATCATATGTATTTATAACATATCATACATCTATTTATCAATCCCAGAGTTAATATGAACATTTAATTAAATCAGATAATTGATGCCTAGCACTGAGTCTGGCTAACAGTAAGTAATAAATACTTGTAGTTCTCTTCTGCCTTTACATATATCATCTCAGTTCCCTCTCACAATGAAAGAGGGAGATGTGGTATTAAATTGGGGTGACCCCATACAGGCCACGATGGGTTAGATTGGGGCCTAGGTCCCTCTGTGGAGGAGACTGTGCTTCTAGGGAGCCCTACCCTCACTGTCTACAGAGGTCAGCTGAGCACAGGCTTCCAGGATGGGTGGTTGCAGTATGGCCTGATTTTACCTGAGCCTTCACAGCTTATAAAGAGCACTTACGCACACACTTAACTGCCAACAGCCCACAGTGGTAGGGAAGGCAGTTGTTATTCCTACTTTGCAGGCTAGTGAGAGGTGAAGCCAGCTGGACTTCGTGGGTCGAGTGAGGACTTGCAGAACTTTTCTGTCTTACAAAAGGATTGTAAAATGCACCAATCAGTGCTCTGTAAAACGCACCAATCAGTGCTCTGTAAAATGCACCAATCAGCACTCTGTAAAATGCACCAATCAGTGCTCTGTAAAACGCACCAATCAGCAGGATCCTAAAAGTAGCCAGTTGCAGGGAGGATTGAAAAAAGAAAGACCCTTGAAGATACTCTGATAGGACAAAAACAGAACATGGGCAGAGACAAATAAGGGAATAAAAGCTGGCCTCCACCCCGACCCCACTCCACCCCCAGCCAGCAGCCGCAACTCGTCTCCGTGTCGTTCCACGCTGTGGAAGCTTTGTTGTTTTGCTCTTCACAATAAATCTTGCTGCTGCTCACTCTTTGGGTCCGTGCAACCTTTAAGAGCTGTAACACTCACCACAAAGGTCTGCGGCTTCATGCTTGAAGTCAGCCACACCACGAACCTACCGGGAGGAACCAACTCCGGACACACTAGGAGATTCAGACTCAAGGAAGTTAAAGCACTTTTCTGAAGCCATACTCTGGTAAGTGGCAAAGTTGAGATCCCAGCTGAGGTTAGCCAGGCTTTACATTCTTATGTCCCCTGCAGAGGCGTTATGATCCTCCTGCAGAAAGCCCAGAGATCAAACTTATAGGGCATAAGAGATGGTGCCTCAAATTCCAGGACAGCACTTAACAATTGTCACAAGTTTCCAAAATGCCCCCGTCCCACTGCCCCAAGAGAGACCAGAGTTCCTAAATGTCCCTCAGAGAAGAATGGAGAAGTTAGACCCAAGGTAATTCGTCAATGGGCCAGCACTCAGGCTGTCACACGCTCGGATCCAGATTCTCAGACCTTTCAGGGCCTGTTGTTTACCTGGTCCCATTTGGTCAGGGGGCCTCGGCAATGGCCCCTGCCCAGCAGACCCTGGGTCTCAGTGGGATTAAAGGAAAGGCACGCAGAGCCACAGACTGAAATATTTCTCCTTTGTTTTTGTGGTAGAGTGTGAAATATCTCTAGAGCATTTGTGGATAGGGTTTAGGCTCAGGAAGATGCCCCTGCTGTCAGCAGACCACAGGCTGGCTTCCACCCAGGGATGGTGGGGTGCCCAAGCAGGGCTGAGTCAGTGCTGGCTTTTCTCAGGTCCTGGCAGGTGACAGCTCAGCCCTGGAGCCTCTGTGGCTGAGCTGGGGGCAGAAACCTTTATGTGGCTATTTATAGGTCCTGATGGCCAAAGGAAGGGAGCTATCCTGATGCCAAAATGACTCCTCTGGGGCCTGGGCAGTGGAACTTGGGGGGCTGGCAGTTTATTTAGGGAAAACAATGGCCGACTCAGAATGGTTATTTCTAATTGATTCCTCCCCAGCTCCTCTTCTCTTCCATCCGCATTATTCCCATGACCAAATGGTCCTGTCTGAAACACAGCTCTCAGTATGTCACTACTTTGCCCCAGTCCATCAATGGCTCTCTATTGCCTTGCCAATCTGCATTTCGAGGTTCAGTTTCCAATTCTTCATGGTGCAAAGCCTAACTCTGCCGTAATATACAATTCACTCTTTCCTGAAGGCTTTCTTTCCCCGCTGACCCCTCAGCTTTGTTCCTACTATTCATTCTCAGAATTCATCCTTCTTCTCTTCCTTAGCATTGGTTTGTCGAAATTCTGCCCATCTGCTAATGTCTAGCTCCAATGCAGCTTTTTCCGCGAAGGCTTTCTCGATCTCTCCCTACTCCCTGTACTCATTCCTTAAATACTTGTTCTCCCTTCATTGAATAAATGCCTTGGTGCTTTTTACCTGTCTAAGGGCAGGCATCAGAGTGGCCTTATAATACTTTCATTTATAAACTTCCCTTCCCCTGAAACCCATCTTTTCATTTCAAAACGCATTTGTTGAGCATCTGCTCTCTTCTAGGCAGTTGCTAAGGGATGCACTAGTTATGCAAACATGGGTAATGCAGGGCCCAGCCCTTGGGGAGCTTGCTGCCCAGATGGGAAAACGCATCCTAACGATTCATTATGGTGTGAGAAGCATCATGGAAGGGAATTCCAGAGTTTGGAAGAGGAAATGCTTTATTCTGTTTGAGGAAAGGTGTGGGCGTTGAAGCTTCTAAGACCAAAGACGTCTTTGTCTTTCAACAGGGACTATATCTTTCTTGTCTCTTTCCTTCTGTGTCCAGACAACACCTGGGACATAGATGATGTCCAGTAAATGTGTATTGCACTGGGACTAGTTAGATATAGGTTCTCTGTTCTCCAGGCTCCTTTGAGCCCTTGCCCCATATCCCCATTTATATGGATTCAAAGTCATAACTGTTGCATCTCCTCGTAAACCATGAGCCCCTGGAAAGCAGTGGTTGAATCTGATTCATTGCATTATCTTTGGAGCCTGCACAGGGTAAGGGTTTAAGGAGCTTTGCTGGGTGAAGTCATGGGTGGCAGTGACTGCCTCTAATGATCTCACCTTGAAAAGTGTGTGAGAGGCTCAGTCAGAGCATTCTGTCTTTCTTCATGTCTCTAATTTAGTCCTTTCATGATGTGCAAATGAATATTAACTCCTAAACCCCACAGATAGCCCGAAGAGTGCAGAGCAATAGCCTTAAAGTAAATGACAAGGTGCAAGTTTCCATGGTGACTTTATTGTCCTCTAATTGGACTCACCTGGCTGTTGGATGACAGTACTTCCTGCTCCACTGGGCCAGCTCCTTGCTGGTTCAGGCGCATCCCTCCCAGCTCAGTGGACCCCCTTGAGAGGCAGGACACGGTATGTCTGGAGGGTGACAATAGCTTTAGCCTTTGTTCTGTACTTGGTTCATTGATAATAGGATGCCCCGTCTTCTAGATTTTAAGGAAGCTTTGATCTGGGGATCCAAGAAGATTGGAAGCAGCTACTAGTATGCCCTGTTTTAGGTACTCCATTATAAAAGTCTTCTGTAGACAAAGAAGCTTGAGAAAGATCTTGGTGATTCAGAACTACTTAGATTTCCTCAGGGCAGGACTTCTCATCCATCACCTTTGCTGTGGTTGACAGGTACTGTGAGTCTCCACGAGGGGGTACTATATGCAGTGATGTTCATTCTTAGCCAAGAACATTTAACACTCTAGAGAATAATTTTGGGAATTATTAGTTCCAGGTATAACATGGGACATGGCCGTTTAAGAGTGTGGAAGAGGTTCCTACCCTGTGATATGTGTGTGTATATCAAATGCGGTCATGTCCTACCAGGATTCCCAAAGTTGATTCTGACAGACAGTAATTCCCCAGAATTCTTATATTTTACAGGAAAAGAAATTGTATTCCAAGGCTTGTTATGCTGTACAAGTGGAGAGTTTGGCCTCGGAGTGAGGCAGAGCGGGGCTTGGATGCTGGTTCCACCATATAAAGTCATCTCTGCCAGTTTCCACACCTGTACGTGGGGTGATCCTAGTCCCCACCTCATTAGGCTGTTGTGAGGATTAAATGGGATAAAGGACATCACATGCTAAGCATAGTGCTTGACGTGTAATAGGTGTTTAATAGATGTAAGCTATTAAAAACTAGATTCATACATTTTTTATTCTCATAGTTCATGAGCCCGTGCACTCGAGGGTAGGGGGTCAGGCATCACTCTGCACACTGATCTTTAGAGTGTTCTCTTCCTTCGGGGTATTCATGTTCACTCCGCTGTGGAGCCCAGGAGTTCTCAATATAAGAAACCACTTGGTTTCGTTTTTTTTTTTTTTTTTTTTTTTTGAGACCGAGTCTTGCTCTGTCGCCCAGGCTGGAGTACAGTGGCGCAATCTCGGCTCACTGCAAGCTCTGCCTCCCGGGCTCACGCCATTCTCCTGCCTCAGCCTCTCCGAGTAGCTGGGACTACAAGCGCCCGCCACCACGCCCGGCTGATTTTTTGTATTTTTAGTAGAGACGGGGTTTCACCGTGGTCTCTTTCTCCTGACCTCGTGATCCGCCCGCCTCGGCCTCCCAAAGTGCTGGGATTACAAGCGTGAGCCACCGCGCCCAGCCAAGAAACCACTTGTTGATATGAAAAATAACTAGCCGAAACCCCAACCACAGGTGGATTAAGTCAGAATTTCTGATGGTGGGGCTGGGGCATCTGGCAATTTTTGAAGCTCCCCAGGAGGCTCTGATGTGTAGCTGGAGCTGAGCTAGACCGAGACTACCCCCTCTGCTGACACAACCTCATTCTTCCTCCAGCCCCAAACTTTCTGTAGAAAAGCGGAAAAAAGCCAATGCTGACTATTTTGCATGTAGTAGCAGGGCATCAAGAAATGCTTCATTTAAAGAGAGTGCTGGAGGCAGTAACAATAATAACTTGCTTATTTAGCACACAGTTCTAGTGCTAGAACTACTTCCATAAATGTGGGGTAGGCAGAGCAGGGACTTTTTCCCTTCTCCACTTAAAGGATGAGGAAACTGAGGCTCTTGGAAGTTAAGTGACATCCCTCAGGTCATGCAGTGACATAAACAGGCCCCTCCTCCTCTGCTATCACATTGAATAAGGGTGGTTTGCAGGGGAAAGTGAACCACACTGCAGCGGGTGGCCCAAGGCAGGCACAATGGGACCAGGGAGGCTCTGGTTCCCTTGATCCATTAAAGAACAGCTTCACCTGCTTTGCCAGGTCCTATGAGGCTCCTTACACCTGGGGTCTCTGGGAATTCCGTGAGCTGAACTTCTCAATAGGGACACGGTGTGGCAGAGTGGAATCCCACGGGCCACTTTGATAAGACTACTTTGCCTCCCTCTACCCAATAAACCCTCACAGCTTCTGATGTGTTAGTTATTCACACCCATGACCTGGGCCTTTTACTCCCCATTTGATTCGCTTCTTCTCATTCTCTGTCTCCTTCTTTTTTTCATTCTCCTTTTCTCAAACATTTATTAAGATTGTACAAGGTGTTAGACACCCGTGGGATGTGATATCATCATCATTATGTATTTGTGGCTGTCAGTGTGCTCTACTTGCCTCTCTGAGATTCAGGGAGGTTGAGTAACTTCCCCACAGTCACACAGCTAGAATAAGGTAGAGCTCACACATGGATCTAGCAGGCCCAGTCTCCTTTGCCCAAGGCCTGGGATGCTTAGCACAGAGAAGGCCAGGTTGGCTCTGGGCCACTGTCAGTCCAGGGATCCCTGAATTTGCTCTTTGTACAGCCTCCTCTTATCGTGTTCTTTTCCTTGCATGGGACAGTTTCTTGTATTCTTGAATTCAGCCCTCCCTTCTTGTGGAGGGCTCAGGTGGCATCGGACTCCTCCCTGGAGCTGTTGCATTCATCCTGCTGCAGGAAGAGCAGGGGAGCTGAAGCCCCCAGCTGCCCCACTGAGGGAGAGAGAGTGTGTCCAGGCTGAGAAGAGGGGTCCCTGCACTCCATGCCTTCCCTCTCGATTCTGCTACCTATATGTAGAGAAAAGTTAATTGCTGCATGACTGGTTTGGAAATGGGAAGAGGTTGATGGTCTGGGAAGACAAAGGGGATGCATCCACAACTAAACTGAAACTCTGACTGTGGGGGCCACATTGTCTGGAGCCTGGTGTTTTATGGATTCAGAACAAATTCTAGAATGTCAGAGATGGAGGGGAAACCCAAGACCATCTTGTTTTTTGCTTTATAGACTTCAGAATGAAGCTAAGGAGACATCAGCAATCATGAGAGTTAGAGACAGACTGGGCAAGGCAGGGAGGCAGGGAGATGCAGAGGCAGACCCAGATCTTGTGATAGAAAGTCCTCATTTCTAGTTTGAAAAGCCCCGATGCTCATACTGCCTCCTTTGCCCCCCTGGCCTTTCACACAGAAACCTTACTCATGACGAAAAACAAACCCTCTCTTACTGAAGCTGATTTGAGTTGTGTGACTGTTACCTGCAGCTGAGGATTCTGCCGAATGCAAACCCTTACTGGGAGCCTACAGGCAGACTGCTTCATTGCTTCTCCATGGGCCCTCCCACCTTAATTTCTTAGACATCCTTCAAGGGCACCCCTCTGTCTTGAGTTGGAGGGTGGAATAATCTGGGAAGGGGCTTGTGCTCCCTGACAGGGATGTGTATTTTCCAGGGACGTGCCCGGGCTACTCAACACGTGGTTCACGCACTAGCAGCATCAGTGTCACCGGGAAGCTGGGTAGAAATGCAGAGCCTCAGGCCCCGCTCAGCTCTGCAGAAACGGAATCTGCAGCTTAACAAGGTCTCCACTAAATTGTGAGAAGACTGTGTGGTCCCATTCACCTCCATCCCGTGCCTGTGCCTGCCTTGCCTCTTCGTTCAGAGTCAGAGAACCTCATCTGTGCTCTAAGGAGCAGGCTGGTGGTGCTGCTGACCAAGAGTTGGTGGCTCTATCCTGACAGTGGGTGAGAGGTAATGGATCAGCCAACTCCCTAGGGAGGCTGAGAGAGAAGCAGAGAAGAGGGAACATCTCTCAGTGTTCTCCCTGATGTTGCCGTATAGGACTGAGGTCCTGGGCATGTTCAGAGGGCTGAGGCTAAACAGCCCCATGCAGGAAAGGCAGGCTGGTGGAGTCTGGGAGAAGCAGGCATAGATGTCACCTCTGGGGTGCTTTATTCATTCTGTACTTTCCTTCACCACCCCAGGCTGTGGGATAATGAGGCTTGGCTGCTTGATTTTGAGTATGAGGCAGTGGAGTGGGCTAAAAACTGTCACAGATGATGCCTAAATCTCACTGGTGTAGCCTTTAGTTACAATAAACTTCCTTTCTGCTTACATCACAATCCAATCAAGGCTTTGACAGGCAGTCCTCCTCATGACAGCTCAGAGCCAAGCATCTTCCTGTATAATGGCTCTGTCTTCCCCTGGAGCCTTGAGTCCTCCACTGGGTCCTCTATGTCTTGCCATGAGATGAGGGGAGGAGACACACCAGCTCTTGAATGTGCCCACCCAAGGTAACCCACTTTACTTGCATTCACTCTTCATTGAGCAGAAAGCTTAGTCCACAGTCCCACTCCGCTCCAGTGGAGGCTGTGACATGTGGGATAGCCACGTGACCAAGGGGAGTGACGTGGATGGGCATGGCCTCCTGTGTTCCACAGTTACCTCCCTGCCCTCTGGCTGCTCTCTGGAGCTCAGGATTTGGTATCTGAGCTCGTACCTGGATCCTCAGCTTCAGAAGCTCCAGCTCACCCGCAACCCATGTCTTGGTGGCTGTAGTATTGTGGAGACATCTAGGCATGAGAACACAATCCCACCACCTACTACTTGTGGGGCTGTGAGCAATTTGTATAATCATGTTACACCTCAACTTCCTCCTTTATAAGATAGGAATCATTCCTACAGATCAGCTTACTCATTTATTAAAACACACTGAGAGGATCTGAAGTGCTCCAGCCCAGAGATGGTAGCCACAGAGATCCCATGGGATAGTCTGGCACTGTCATTTGGGCATCGTTTCAGTCTCTTACCTTCCGAGACTGGTTCTCTGGTCTCCTGGAGATTCCATGAACTACCTAACATCCTCTAACAAATTACTTTTCTGATGACACTGGCTAGAGTGGGTTCTGTGGAATTGGTGCTGTCCCCAAGACTGCATTAAGACCTTCAGTTGTCTTCTGATCAAGATTATGATGTTTCATCATCTGCACCCACGTTAATTAGAAATAAAAACAATATAAACCACACACACATGTGCACATGTATACACATTGTATGCCAGGACCTGTGCTGGGTGCCTGGGATAAACTAATGACAAGGCCTGGCCATTCAGCGGACGCTGGCCTGTGAAGCGGGGGCAGACACTGGGCATACAGTGCTGTTGTGTGTCAGTGGCACTGTGGTGTGGGCATGCAAGTCTCAATGGGGACACGGAGGAAGAAGAACATGAGTCTGTCCTGGGGTATAGGTAAGGCTTTGTGGAGGAGGTGTCTCTGGAAGGGAAGGGACGATGTTTTTCCAGAATAGGGAAGGAAAGGCACTATAGGCAGAGATGACATACATAGAAGTCCTGATGTGTGGGTGAACAGGACATTTCCTGTAAACTATGACATGGGCAACACTGAGGATTTTTATGGACTACATGTTGGTGATCCCCCAAAATTTGTATCTTGAAAGCCTAATCCCCAATATGATGATATAAGGAGGTGTGGCCTTTGGGAGATAGTTAGGCTTAGATGAGTTAATGAGTGTGGCGACCCCATGATGGCATTAGTGTCATTACAGGAAGAGGGGCTAGAGATCTCTCTCTCCATGATGTGAGAATGTCACAAGAAAGCAGCCACGTATAAACTGGGAAGGGGGCCGCCAAGAAGAGCCTGACCATGCTGGCATCCTGCTCTTGGACTTCCAGCCTTGGAAGTGTGAGAAATAAATGTGTTTTTGTTGTTGTTGTTGTTTGTTTATTTTTCCTTAAGCCACCTAGTCTGCAGTATTCTGTTACAGAAACCAGAACTGACTGTAAGTGGGATGATAACTGAAGCTGAACAGGCAAACCCATCAGATTAAGGGGCTCTTTTGCTGCAAAGTTAAGAAGTCTGAGCCATAAATAAGGAAGTGGTATCACCGTATGTGTGTTTTAGAGTGATCTCCCTAGCAGTACTAAGATGTATGGATTGGAGTGGTTATTTTGTAGTATTTTGAATTTTTAAAATGCTATTGTGTAGATCAGTGGCACTTCGGTGTGTGAAGCAGCCTTTAAACTGCCTAGAAAGTATATTAAATATGATAGTAATAGCAAGTGATGTCACCCATTACAGTTTTACAAGGTTCCAGGCACTGTGCTAAGTGCTTTCCTGTATTCTTTCTGTTACATAATCTCTGTGCCTCGACCTTCTTGTCTGTAAAATGGTGAGAAAAATAATACCAATGTCACCCAGTTGTTTTGAAGATTATATAACTTAATATTTTTATTTATGTATTCATTTTTGAGGCAGGATTTCACTTCTGTCACCCAGGCTGGAGGGCAGTGGCATGATCTTGGCTCATGCAACCTCCACCTCTGAGGCTTAAGTGATTCTCCTGTGTCAGCCTCTCGAGTAACTGAGACTACAGATGCACGCCACTGCACCCAGCTAATTTTTGTATTTTCGTAGCGATGGGGTTTCCCCATGTTGCCCAGGCTAGTCTTGAACTCCTGATCTCAAGTGATCTGCCCACCTCAGCTTCCCAAACTGCCGGGATTACAGGTATAAGCCAGCACACCCAGCCTGTAGCTTACTATTTTTAAAAAGCTTCAAATGATCCCTAGCCCAGGTCAAGCCTTCAGTAAAGGTTGCTTTTGGTTACAATGATCCTAAGAAGTAGGAGACCATTGTTCTATTTCATAGACGGAAAAGCTGAGACTTGCAAGACCACTCAGGTTGTAGGTGATAGCTGCTGGATTTGGACCTAGACTATCTGGTTGTAGACTCCAGGCTCTTAGCCAATACACCACCTATGCAGTCATCGTCGCTGTCATGGTGACTCAGAGGTGGAAAGCAAGAGGTAGGTGCCTGTACAAGGTGACTCCCAGGGTACCCCCACTGCTGAGCAAGAGGTACCTGCCAGGAGCTGGCTGCCATTCCCTAGAAGTCTGGCCCCTCTCCCTCCCTGGTAGTCTACAAAGGGAGGGCAGGAGGTGATAGGGAAGCAGGAAATGGCATTGCAATGGAGCCGAAGCCTTCCTCCTGACCGGGTTGGGTGGGTTCCTGCGGGGTTTCTGGGTAATGGTGCCAGCTCTGCTTGATCTCAGCAGCTTCATCTCATTGCCTGCCTAGAATCCAGGCAAAGATGAATCCTCTCCCTAGTTCCAGGGCCAGCAGGGAGAATCTTAATAGACCAGATTGTCTGCCCAGAGCTTGTTATCACCCTTGGAGAGGGCCATGTTCTAGGGGATTCTACCTTCTCCTCATAGGCTGGGCAAGACTTGTCTTCTGACAACTTGGAGCAATTGGAACCCTAGATGCCCACAGAGCTGTTGACTGGGAATGAGTGGTGGAGCCTGGTTCCATGAATTTTTGATGGACTTCCCTACTGAAGATATTAGTGTGCCCTTTACTAAGGTGGATAATTGAAATTCAGATTTGGATATTCTGTTACTTGACGATATTCTTTATGAGGCTGCTTTGTGTTTCCCAGTGACTTGGTTGCAGCTTTAAGTGACTCCATTATGGAGAAAGATATTGATTTGTCAGGGTGGTGTCAGGAGCGCTGCTCTGATGAAAATTGATTTCTCTCTCCCTGAGCAGCTTGTGTTTTTAATTCGTCTTTGCCTCCAACAAGGTGTGGGGTGGGTGTGAGTGGGGGGAGGGTGCCTCCCCTGCCTGGGCTCCATTCACCACTACACCCTGTAAACAAAGCTTGGGATACAGCACTGGCTGTGGTTTTATGCTCTGCTCTGAGAAGATAAAATAGCTCCTCATTTGCCCCTGCTAGTGTTTATAACGTTTGTGTTCATTCTTCTTCTCCCCTGACACAGACACGTGTAGCTGGGTGTGACGGATGAGGACCATAGGAGAAAGACTCGCTCTCTCTAGATGAGAAACAAGTCAATATTGAAGTGGCAAGTGGAACTGGGGAGGCCTGCATTTGCATTCCGATGAACCACAGGGAATAACTTTTAATTGCGAGACTTTGACATCCATTGGCTCATTCCTTCATTCATTCTGGTAGTGTGGTGGAGTCAGCTGCCTGGGCTGACCCTCCCTCCCTTGTGCCCCTTCTGCCACTTTCTATCTGGGTGTGCTGAGCACTTGTTTAATCTCATTGAGACTCAGCCTCCTTGGGAATACCAGGAAAATAATGATGCTTGACTGATAGGGTGGGTGGGAAGAGGAAATGAAATGATGCAAGCAAGTCCTTAGCACATTGGCTGGCCCCAAATAATACAAGTAAGTATTAAAAGGCAATAAGTAAAATAAATATAACAGACGAAATAAATAAAAGAAGATAACAATCATTTGTTGGGCACCTGCTCTGTGCCCATATGGGCTTTGGTCATACAGCGATGGCTCCCTGCAACAAAGGAACTGAGTGCCCTGGTAGAAATGTACTGTGGCCTAGGGCACCCCTCTAAAAGTACGGAGAAGGGCATCATATGAGGGAGAAGGTTCAGAGAAGACTCCTGAAGGAGGTGATAACTGAACTAATTCTGAAGAAAGTAAATGTTCATTATGTGAACAAGAGAAGCAAGGTAGAAGATGATAATACGTGAAGTTCCTTAGATGAATGTCATCATTTGATGTTGGAGTATATTAGTAGGCTTAGAGCAAAGGGTGCATGGGAATGTAGGGGCAGGAGGTGATCTAGGGTGATGGTTGCAGCCTTCATCATGAAGTATCTTGAGCTTAGACTCCTTGGTCAATGTCCTGAAGACTCAGAGGAGCTGTTGTGACATTTCAAGGTCTTAATTAGGGGAGGGGCATGATGAGATTGATATTTCAAAAAGGTCCCTCCAGCATCAGCATGGGTTGTAGATTGGAGGGCACTTGAATGTGTAGCAGGGACACTTACTTGAAGGCCTTTCTAATGCTCCATGTGAGAAGAGAGGATGGACTGAACTAAGGGTGTGATGGTGGAAATGGGTCAGAGATGGCAGATGGGAGAGATGAGGGAGGGGTAATACTGGGACAAGCGTGGTTGTGGGGCTGACAAGAGAGTACAGGCGAAGTTCCTTTCCAGTGTTTGGAAGGATAGTGGGTGCATTCATTTCCTAAGCTTGCCATCACAAAGCCACAAACTGGGTGACTTAAAACAACAGACATTTACTGTCTCACAGATCTGGGGCTAGGAGTCTAACATCAAAGTATCGGCAAGGCCATGCTCTTCCTTCAAGGCTGGAGGATCCTTTCTTGCCCCTTCTAGCTTCTGGTGATGCTAGGATCCTTGGTTTTCCTTGGCTTATAGATGCCTCACTCCAATCTCTGCCTCTGTTATCACATGGCTGTTTCTCCCTGTATATTTCTCCTCTTATTCGGAGGACACCAGTACTGGCTGGGCACGGTGGTTCATGCCTATAATCCCAGCACTTGGGGAGGCTGAGGCGGGTGGATCACTTGAGGTCAGGAATTCAAGGCTAGCCTGGGGAACATGGTAAAACCCTGTCTCTGCTAAAAATACAAACAATTAGCCAGGCGTGGTGGCAGGCGTCTGTAATCTCAGCTACTTGAGAGGCTGAAGGAGGAGAATCGCTTGAATCTGGGAGGTGGAGGTTGCAGTGAGCCGAGATCGTGCCATTGCACTCCAGCCTGGGTGACAGAGCAAGACTCTGTCTCAAAAAAAAGAAAAAAAAAAAAAAGACTCCAGTCATTTTGAATTAAGGTCCTATCTTACTCCGTCTAGTATAACCTTGTCTTAAGTAGTACATCTGCAATGACCCTATTTCCAAATAAAGTCACCTTCTGAGGTACTGGGATTTAGCACTCCAACATATCTTTTGGGAAGATACAATTCAACCCATAACAATCAATCCTCTTCTTCCCCTACCCCCTGAAATATGTATCTTTCCGATGTGCAAAATACATTCACCCTATCCCAACATCCCCCAAAGTCTTAACCATTCCAGTATCAACTCTAAGTCTAATATCTCATCTAAATGAGCCACATGCGTGTGCACAGACACACTCCATACTGTATCAGATTTCCACTGAGCTGGGAAAAAAGCAGGAGGAGCAGTGGGCACCAGAGAGAGGCAGAGGTGGGATGTCTGAGGAGTTCAGTTTTAGATGTGTTGAATTAATAGCTCTCATGGGACACCAAGTGAAACTGCTAGTAGGTAGTTGGGTACTGCATATCCTTACGACTTTGTTATCCAGTTCCCCCATAATTGTCATCAGAAAGGAGCTCAAATCTATGGCCATACTACCTTCAACGTGCCAGATCTTACGTGATCTTGGAGGCTAAGCAGGGGCAAATCTGGTTAGTACTTGAATGGGAGCATGGAGCTCAAGAAACCTCATGACAAAAACTGCAATTGCTTTGAGGGCAGGGCTGCACAGGAAATCGTGTGAATGAGGAATGAGGCTGCCTGCTGTTCTGAGGTGCATCTGGAGAAGAGAGAAAAACAGGTGGAATGAGGGGTTCTGGCTGGTTAACCAAGGCTTTGAATGTTAATTTGTCTATTAATTGGATAATATATGTTAGTGCTCACCCTATGTCAGGCACCATGGGGGACTTCAAAACAAACTGTCCACAAATCCCATCCTCAGAGTTTACAATCATAACGGACGTGAATTGTGGCTGGACAGGAGCTTGTAGTCCACAGTTGTAACACAAGGTAGAAAGTATGAACCAGCAGAAGGAGTGAACTGATAAATTGCTGTGGGAATTCATAGAGAGGGGGACTGGGCTCTTCCAGGGCTGCCGTGTGTGTGTGTGTGTGTGTGTGTGTGTGTGTGTGTGTGTGTGTGTATGTGTGTGTGTGTAGAGGGAGGGAAGCTCATAGAAGAATTGACTTTAGAGCTGGGCTTTGAAGAATGAGTCATATTTAGGCATGAGGAGATGGGGTTGTGGAGGCTGGCTTTGGAGGCACACAAAATAAGAGGTAAAGAAAGAGATCCTCTAAGCATTAACCTGGGACCATCATGCATTTAACAGGTAAAAATAGACATTAAACTGTATACGTGTTGTATAAAAATTAGGCTAACAATGCAGTGTTTTTATTTATGCTGCCTCACTTGATACAATAACGCTTTGTAGAAGAGATCTTGTTTTCCCCTTTTTCAGGTAAGGAAACAGAGGCTTGGGAGAGTTAGGTAGCATGGCAAGCTCACACAGCAAATGGCAGAGCTGGGACTCGAATCGATGTCATTTGACTCCAAAGCCCATAACCCTTCTACTGTGTTCCCTTTATTACTCTTCTCTCTTTCTTCAACACTGTGATTAAAACTTGCTTCCTTTGTAATACTAGCCCAGAAGGAATGCTGTGGGCTCCACTGAGTAGCCACGACTGGGGAAGAGGATGGAGACAGCTTATAGGATGAACCGTTTCTGTTCCCAAGCTAAACATCTCTCTTGCCACACTTTCCCAGCCTCCAAAATGGAGATTATGGAATGAGCAAGAGAAAATGTCTACGTAATACAATGAAAGATCATGAAAGATCATCTGGCTGTCAGCAGAGTGAACACAGCCAGGGCAGGACTGATTCCTATCCATGCTCAAGGCCACTTGAAGCTGCTCCAAAAATTCATATTTGGTCAGCACAACCTTACAGCACCCATTCCCTGGATTGCAGCCAAACAGTCTGGACATCTCACAAGAGACCTGCAGAGATGTATGGACACACTCACCTCCTGTGTTGGGGGAGGAGTGACTCAGCTGGCTGGAGCACAGTGGCCAAGAGGGTCAGATAATCTTGCTCTATTTCCTAACCCTGACCAGCCTTTGCTCCAGGACAGGGATCCTGGTCGTAGATCCAAAAACAATAATCACAAATCTGTCCCACATCCAGGAAAGGGACCAGATGCATATTCTGCTGATAGTGGCCAAGAGCATGGCTGGTCTGTATGTCTAACAGGCAGTGCATGGTGACTGCACTGCATCAACCTTAATGGGATCTTCTGGAAGAAATGTAGGTGTGGGGAACTGTAGAATATTGGTCTTTGTTTCCTTCTCTGATCAATAGTCTTCTCCACCCCCGCTCCTAGCACATACACACGAAAGAAAATAAAGAAAAAGAAAAAACATACTACTAACAATAGCACTTCTCTTTCATGAATTCTTATTATGTGTGAGATGCCATCCTGAGCCTCTTACATACATTAACTCATTGATTCCACTGGTAGCTCTGTGAGGTGTATAATATTAGTATACTCACTTTATAGATAAGAAAACTGAGGCTTAGAAAAATCAAGTAAACTTTCTAAGATTATATTGTCCATTAGTGACAGTGGAAGATTTGAATCCATGGCTGCCTGATCCAGAGGTTAAGCTCTTAATCACTATGCTTAACTACCATGACACATGAAAATCAGCCAGGAGACCCACCAGCTTGCCACCAGAAGAAGAGCCTTGAAGCCTTACAGGAATTCTCCAAGGTCCTGGCTAAGAAGTTGCACTAGAGAATGGCATTCAAAGGCACTGCGGAGCTGATTTTCATTCTGAGGCCTGGGTGGTGTAATGTCCTTGAAGCTGATGGGGAGATTTGCCCCTTGCTGTTATTTATCTAATCTCCCCTGGAATCTGCTCCTCCTCCTCTGTTCTCAATCTTGGTTAATGATGACATTATCTAGTGGATCTTCCAAACCAGAAACCTCAGAGTGATCTTCAACTCTTCCCTCCTTTTAAGGCTCCACCCCCAAATAATCCATCACCAGTCCTGCCAATTGTATCTAAGAAACATATCTTGAATCCAGCCTTTCTCCTCTCCACCCCCACAGCTATGGTCTGAGCCCAGGACTTCAGCATCTTCTGTCGGGATGATTGCAGTCACGTCTCTTTAAAGCTCCTTAACTAAAGCCCTTCCCAGTCTGGACCCCAGGTTCCCTAGGTTACCTCCCATGATACCACATCCCACGAGACCCATGCTTCAGGTACTAAAGTTTCCCTCAAAATGAGGTGCCCATCCATGACTCTCAGTCTTTCACAGGCTATTCTCTCTGCTTCCAATGTTGTTCTTTCATTTCAACACTGGGGAAACTCCTGTTCATCTGTCAAAACCCCAACCATATGCCATTTCCTCTGTGAGTTCTCTGAATGGCTCACTGCCCTCCCTGTGCTCTGGCTGTACTCACTTATACATGTGGGTCACACAAACTGGGCTGTTCTATAATTTGTCTGTTTATATATCTTTCTTCCACCAGAGATAAGACCTTATTCATCTTTCTCTCCTCTTCCCTAGTATACTGTGTAGCCCATATAGATGTTATATAAAGACTGTTGGCTAAATGAATGAAAAATCCTGACAGATTGATGAATTGAAGGGGTGAATCTGGGGAAAACAGTGGAGTCTGACAGTAGCCTGTGTGTGTGCACAGTTTCCGTATACACAAACCCATGATACATATTTCCAGGTGCATATTCTCTGCCAGAACACATCATATGCATGCACCACACACATACTACATGCTACACACTACATGTACTTATTTCCATGCACACATTGAACCAATGGCTGGTTCATATTGCATACACTTGGTACATACCCACCCACCCACAAACACACATATTATACCCCCTTCTCCCCCCACACACACTTGTAAAAGGTATCGGAGTCTCAGAAGGAATTCTTCGGAGTCTCAGGAATTCTTATTACTGCCTAGAGGCCCAAGATTCTTAACAGAATCATGCCATGGGAAATGCTGTCCTTTAGGTAAGACATGCTAACAACAATCACAAGCTTGTGGGTGGCATCTTTTAAATCTCACCCCTAGGGAGAAAGACAGGTGGTCTAGGGAGAGAGAGAGCAGGCAGAAGCTTTTTCAGAGACTTCATGAAAGCTGATTGGTAAGAAATGAAAGAAAATGCCACCACCAGCCTGACTGCCACCCCCTGACTAGAATGTAAGATTTCTTTAACACCTTAGCAGACATACTCCAGCAGGAATTACATCACCTCACTGGCCTACACTGAGGGGTGAATCACTGCCATAAAGCCTTTACTCAGAGCAGGGTTTTCTAATGAGGATGGAGACTCACATGGGAGAGTGCAAAAATGGACACTTAAGTAAATTCCCAGCCCTGTGCTAGGTTCTATCCATTACCTTCCTTAATAGCCACCTGAGGAGGAAGACATTATTGTTCCCATTATGCAGATAAAAAACAGAGGCCTAGAGAGAGAAAGGCATTTTTCTGACATTATACATACTTGTAAAACAAGGATTCAAACCCAGGTCAATGCAACTCTAATCTTGGTCCGTCTACCTTGCCCATTGAATTGAGAGGGAGGAAGGTGCTCAGAAAAGGGACTGCAGGAGACCAAAGGTCAAACAGTTTTCTCTGTGACTTTGTCAAGAGTTGTCTATACTCAACACTCTCTCACACTAAGTGGTTTGGGTGTTAATCTCATGCTGTTCCATGTTGGGTATCATATGCTTTCCCTTTCTTCCTGCCCTTCTCTGGGTTTGTGTCTCTAGTTTGGGGCTTCAAAATCCATATAGAGTGAATCCCATCAGCCTTCTCCTCATTATCTGCTGTCAAAATTGTTATATGTGTTTGGAACACATTTTCACTTATGTAGTTATATGTACTCTTGTGCTATATGGATAAAAGCAGATATACCTGAATAAGGGGAGTGTTGGTCAAGTTACAGCTGAAATATGGTGTTTTCAACTTGTTAAATTCTAAGTGCCACATCCTGCAAGAAACATTATCCAGAAGAGGAAAGTGGGATAGGACAGGGTCTAGGAACAAAGCCATATGAGGAAAATGTGGAGGAATTGAAAATGTTCGGCCTGGTTAGACTTGCAAATATTTGAGCAGCTCCAAGCCACACAAGAATAGAAGTTAAGAGAAGGAGTGTTAACAAATGGATTAGTGAATGAATGAAAAACAATTCAAGCCATCAATTAATGGCCTTCATCTCTTCAACATCTGCTGAGAATCCGCTGTCCTCCATACTCAGCACTAAGGTCTATATGAAATGGTTTCTTTGGGTGGTAGGCAACCTCCAGTCCCAGGAAGAATTCAAGCATGGGTTGAGTGACTACTTGTCATGGGCAACATTAAGAAGATTCTAGTACTGAACAGATGATTGGAAAACATGAGTTCTAGTGCACTGCAATTCAGATTCCCAAAGCTCCTTAAACATAGGTACAGTTGTCTTTTTTTTTTTGGTACCATTCAAAACACTTAACGTAGGATACTACATGCTCTAATTGTTGACAGGTTGGTTGGCTAATGTAGCACATGACTGTGCTATCCACTTGGATAGTCAGGGTGTGCAATGGGGTGACTAAGCAAGTAGTTGTTTTCCATGCCCCAAGAGAATTAGATGAGAAGAGAGCTGAAACAAAAGCAAAATGGAGTTGGCTCTAACAAATGTGTTGACCTTGAAGGTTACTGGTCACTGAAATGAGCAATGGAGGGTAAGTTGTTTCTCTGTTCCAAGTGGTTCCTTGAAATCTCTAGGTACCTGATTCTATAAGACAATAATCACAGGGTGCTCATTAGACATGGCCCTGGGCTATACAATCAGAGCTGAACAGAATTATTCAAATTGTCCTGGCACCTGCTGGACTTCACTGTCTTAACTGATTGCCCTGCCTCCTGACCTTGTGTCTGCCTCCTCTTACCTACAGCTTTTGGTGGCTCCAGGCAATTTCTCCATGAGCTCTGGGGAATAATGCTGGCTGTGTCTGTGCCTCCACCCTTTGCATCATAGGCTGAACCTGCTCCCCACTTCTCAGGATAACACTTAACCCTCACTGTCTTCAACACAGGAACATTATTCTGGGAAAAAGAATGATGCTAGGTACCAGGTATTGGGCAAATTGTAGTACATCCCTGACTTGCTTTTAGCCCCCCAAAAAATCCTTTCTGTAGATGTGGATCTAAGAAGTTAGGAATGTTGCCAAAAACAGACAGCAAGTAAGTGGCAGAGTCAGGTTCAACCGGGTATTATTTTTTCCGTGTCCTTGCTCCAAATCTCACGTTCTTCCTATTTGATAGGAAAAGGGCTAGCCCCATGCAGAAGTCTCTCTCTCTCACCCTCACAGACCTTCCCAGAGCCACCTGCTTGGGTTTAGAGTGTGGGACAGAACATGCTGTCCTCCCAATTGATGAATGCCAGCTGTGCCTCCCTTTGCTATGAGCCAAGAGTTGTGCTAAGGGACGGCTTAAAGTGCAACCATTTAAAGCACTTTTCCTAATCCTGTTCAGGTTTGTTTCATTCAACTAGATGCAGGCAGGAAGGACCAGCCAGCTTGGACAACTGCACTGCCAATTCTCCTTGATCTAAGAGCATCTGCTTCAGGGAATAGTGTGTTCTGAGGAACCTCATGAGCGACCTTTGTGCCAAATGAGAAATTCCACCTTGTGATGATCCTTCCTGTCTCCTCTGGGTCATAGTTTCTAGACTGTAGTAAGTGCTCAACAAATAGACGATGGATGACTAAATGCAGATCTGGTGCCTCAAGCTTTTCATCTTTTAAATGATGAGGATAACTGTATCTTCCTAGCAGGAGGTGACTACTAAATCAGCAAGCTCATTTTATTCTTTTTGTATTTTTATTTTTTCAGAGAAAAGGTCTCTGTTGCCCAGGCTGAAGGGCAGTGGCCCGATCCTAGCTCACTGCAGCCTCAAACTCCTGGGCTCAAATGATTCTCCTGCCTCAGCCTCCCAAGTAACTGCGACTACAGGTGCACACCACTGCACCCAGCAATTTTTGTGTGTGTGTGTGTGTGCAGACAAGGTCTCACTTTGTTGTTCAAGCTGTGCTTGAACTCCTGAGCTCAAGCGATCCTCCTGCCTTGGCCACCTAAAGTATTGAGATTATAGGCATGAGTCACCATGCCTGGCTTAATTTTCATCTTCTTCCTTTTTTTTCTTCTTAAGACAGAGTTTTGTTCTGTTGCCGTAGGCTGTAGTGCAGTAGTGCAATCATAGCTCACTGCAACCATGATTTCCTGGGCTCAAGTTGCCCTCCCACCTCAGCCTCCTAAGACACTAGGACTACAGGTGTGCACCACCATGCCCAACTAACTTTTTGATTTCTAGTAGAGACAAGGTCTTGCTATGTTGCCCAGCCTGATCTCAAACCCTTGAGCTCAAGCAATCCTCCTGCTTTCGCCTCCCAAAGTTCTGGGATTACAGGCATGACTCATTTTATTCTTGACACATACTTGACACTTAGTAAATCTCAATCTCTCTCCTCCCCACTCCTCCAGCTTACTTCGCCCCTCTCTTTGGGCAATGTCTGGAAGCAAAGAGCTCCTCTCTTTGGGGTTGCAGTCTACTCACTCCAGCCAAAGGGTCATCATTCACTGGTCACTTGGGGTTTGTTGCACAGAGCCCAGGTGAAGATTCCACAGTCAACATACTGTGATCAGAATACTGTTGGTTACTCGAAACCCATCAGTGCTTGCTTAGCCCATGATGAATGTGTTTCATGTCTGATGCCTTCCACTCTTTCTTACTCCCCAATCTACTTGACCCTACTCTTGATTTGGGAAATAGGGACATGATTGACAGCAACCCAAGCCTAGAGAGTACAGCTGCTCAGCCATAAGACCATGAAGTAACATTAATAGGTCTCATCCTATTGAGTGTGTCCTGTACTCTTAACAATATTGAAGCTAGAGAAATCATCCCACAACATCCCACAGACATGAGCTTACAATGTCTTACGGACTGAGAACGCTCATCCTAAGAGGCTTCAGGGAGCATCACTACCCAGCCTGTAACAAGGCCTTATCTTATAAATGCCCAGAGGACCAGGGAAGGGTTGGTTTCACATGCTGGCTTCACTGCACAGCCTAGGGATTAATATATAAGGCATTCCGTGTTAGTGAAGCATTTGATCTGTGGCTGGTTTCAGCTAAGAATTATGTGGTCAAGGAGTGAGTTTCTTGTACTTAGCCACCTCCCTTGGCTGCCCTGTGATACACATGCTTATGTGTGTGGGCTGAAGTTTTGCCTTTTTTTTTTTTTGGCCTGTCTTGCATCTGAAAATCTGCAGAAAAGTTTGGAGGCGGTGGAAGCTTGAGAAGGATCATCGTTTGTATTTAGTTAGTTAGTTAGCTAATACATTTATCAGGGATGTCTTTTTTGTTACTGAATTTGTTATGATGAGTTCAGTATTTGTTGGCACTCTAATGTATTTAACTTGTACTATGATCCTATGAGGTAAATATTATCACTATTTTACAAATGAAAAAGACTGAGGCTCAGAGATTATAGGTAAGTTGCTCAGTTTCATAAATTTAGAATATGGAAGAGATAGCATTCAGATTTTGGTCTTTTCTATTCTGAATATATTATTCTTTCCACTAAGACTAATGCCTTTCTTCAAATACAACTTTATAACAATGACTATTTTGGGAAATCACTTTTAGTTACTAATACCTTAAAAAAAAGTCTTTTATATTCCAAGTTCCCATGAGAATTTTTTCCGTATGGCTATGCATTTTAATATAGTTATAATCATTATATAGAAATAATTTTGTATTCTATTATCTTGACTTAACATATATGATATGCTTTTCCCAATATCACTAAATAATCATTAAAATTTATAAGATGGAAAAATAATCCATTGGGTTAACTTCTCATAATTTACTAGAACATTCTTCTATTATGAGCCACTTGTTTTTCTCAGCTTTTGCTATCATAAATAATGCTGCAGTGAAGATGTTCATACATAGAAATCCTTCTCCCAAGGCAGTGTTTTGTAGGAAAAGAAACGAGATTGGAATCAGACTGCATTTGAATGCAGATTCTCCCTTATAATAATGGTGCCATATCAGGTAAGTCACTTAGCCATTGTTCTAATTTCCTCATCAAAAACAATAAGTGTCAAGCCTTAGCAGCAGAATAACATGCCTAGCTCAGAATAGATAGGCAATAAATTTTAGTTACACTATCCTAATTGGAAAACTCCATAAGTTGAATGTCAGAGTGCATATACTTTTGAATTTTGACACCTACTGTAATATATCTTTTCAAAAGGGTTAGGACAACTTATGCTGTCACAAGCAATGTATAAAAGTAGTGTTTTGCCACAGACCCAGAATCTGTTTTATCATTTTTGGTGCCAATATAATATAATATAATATAATATAATATATCATATTATATATTATATATCATATTATATATTATATAATTATATAATATGTTGTATATAATATATAATATGATATATATGTATGTGTATATATATATATATTTTTTTGAGATGGAATCTCACTATGTTGCCTAGGCTGGAGTGCAGTGGCATGATCTCCGCTCACTGCAACCTCTGCCTCCCGGGTTCAAGTGATTCTCCTGCCTCAGCCTCCTGAGTAGCTGGGATTACAGGTGCCGGCCGCCATGCCCAGCTAACTTTTCTGTATTTTTAGTAGAGACAGAGTTTCACCGTGTTGGCCAGGCTAGTTTCGAACTTCTGACCTCAATTGATCCACCAGCCTCGTCCTCCCAAGGTGCTGGGATTACAGGCTTGAGCCACCATGTCTGGCTGGTGCCTATAATTTTGAAAGGGTAACAGGATGGGAATGAAAAGAGCCCTATGTTCTTTACTAGTGAAGATGCTGGACTATATGATCACAAAAAATGAGTCACAAAGCTTTTGAAGGGCAGAGACTGATTAGGGCCAGCAAGGCTTATAGGTAAGCCATATCTGACTAATCAAATCCCCTTGAACCCAGGGACTGATGGGATATAAAGAATCTATTCTTGACGGGAAACATTATCTGACCTCAGCATGGGTGCTTGGTAGACATTGCAAAGCCTTCCTAACCAATGATTTTTTTTAAGGAGGATGTCATCTGATAAGAAGGCTTAACAAGATCCTCTCCCAAATTGGATTTGACATATGCCTGGCACTTGGGCAGCTGAGCCCTCCCTCCCCAGCCAGCCCTCTGCAGCTACAGCCCAGGGCAGCAGCGCTTTGTCCTGCCTGCTGCTGGCACAGCTGCTAATCCCAGGCTAATGATCAATCCTGAGGCAGCAGCAGCAGAGAGGCCGGGAGAGCCAGGGGCAGGGAGAGGGCCAGAGGAAGCCAGGTTTCCTAGGGCAGTCACAGAAGGCAGCCTTCCCAGGGTTGTTCCTGGATAGGAATTAGGCCAGCACCCTTGCTCCCTATCCTAATCTGGGCAATGCCTTAGAAAGTATTCCAGAAAGATAGAAAAAAGTGGTTGCTGGGGCTGACTTGATGCCCACGTTAGTTTGTTCAGCCCATAAGCCCACCCTGTAAGATAGGCAAGATTGGGGACTCTCTTCTCAGAACATCTCCTTAAGGTTGTTCTTGATTTTCTTTCATTTTATTTTTATTTTACTTGGGAAAAAGATTGGAGGGAAGGGGTACATCAGAGGTGATTTGTCTTGGATGTTCTATTTATTAGAACTGGATCTGAAAACCTCAAGCCAAAATACGGATTTTAGAAATACTATCCTGTACTATCTCATCTCATCTCATCTCTCTCTCTCTCTCTCACACACACATACACACACACATACACACATGCATATACCTAGTCATAAAATCTATACAGTATCATGTTAGATAGATAAAGAGAGAGAAAAACTTATTTTCAGTGTTACAATACCTGGACTCATGTCTAATCCACGACTGCTGTGTGATCTTGGGAAAATCATGCCTCCACATTTTTATTTTTCAGCTTAAAAAATGAGAGTAGAGTATATGAATGAGCAAGTCCTCAATGAGGAAGGCTTAATGGCCAATATACACATGAAAAGATGCAGGTTTATATAACAGTGAGATTCCGTTTAAAAGCTGTCAGATAGCGCATGTGGTGGGCATGTGTTTGGGTGTGTGTAATGTTACCAAGTGTTGGAAAGGATATTGATCAAGACAAATTCTCATTTACGCTTGATGAAAGCGTAAACTGGCAAAACTGCATTTTTTTTGTACTCATATCAGTGAATGCTTATATGGTAAAGATAGATGATTCTCATATTCTAAGATCTGGGAATTGTACACCTACCTTTGTCTTGGAACATACATGTACAGAGGAGACATGCACAGGACCGTATACTTTTGGCATTGTTTGTACATATGAAAAATCATAAACAACTCAAGTGGCAGCCCAGAAGCAGAATGGAAAACTAGATTTTGGTATATTCCTGCCATAGTATCTTACAGAGCAATGACAATGAATGAACTAGAGCTATACATATTGTCTACATGCGTAATCCTCAAAAAACAAAGAGTTAAACAGAAAACAAAACAATAAGTTGCAGAAATTGCCAGAAAAGATAAGAGAAGATGCAATTAACTACATGTTGCTCACAAGAAATCCACTTTAATAGGTTAACACATAGGTTGAAAATAGACAAAATATGTTGAAAGTAAAAAGATAACAAAAGATAAACACCACTAACCATAACCAAGATATAGGGGCTAAAATAACATTAGACAAAATAAATTTCAAGATAAAGAGTATTATGGATAAGAAAAATAGCATATTTTAACATATAAGGGTCAATAAGTCAGGAAGACCTATCAATTATAAATGGATATGCACTTAACAGAGTTTCAAAATATAATGAAGAAAAAGGTAACAACTAAAATCAAAGTAGACATATCTGCTATTAGAGTTGATTTTACCACTCTTCTTAGTCATTGATAAAACAGTTACACAAGGAATCAACAATGATATGAAATATATGAATGACACAGTAAACTGCTTGGACCTAATTGGCACTTACAGAACACTAAACCCAATAACTGCAAAATGTTTTCAAATGTACGAGGAGTGTTCACCACGATACACCATATAACGTAAATATCATAAACAAGTCATAGTAAACTTCAAAAGTTTGAAATCTTATAGGGTAATAGGCTAAGTTATATGGCAGTGACATAATTACATTTGAAACCAGTAAAAGCAAATATTTTGAAATTAAACTATACATTTATAAACTATATTTCAAATAAGAAATCACAAGGAAAAATTATACAATATTTCAATCTAAATGATAAAGACAATTTATCATATCACAATTTGTGAGAGCCACATCTAGGAGTACCTACAACTATATAAAAAATGCATGAACAGGATATTTATTGTAGCATTATTTGAAATTTCAAAAAATTGGAATCTGCCAGAAAGTTTCAGCAGAGCAGTTTTGTTGAATAAACTATGGTACAGTCACTCAATGGAGTATTATGTAGTTGTTGAAAATAAGTAAGGAAGATCCTTGTGTACTGATACAAAATGATTTCAAAGAGATATTTATAAGTAAAAAAAAGCAAGATACAAATGAGCATGTGTAAGAAAAAGGGTAAGTAAGGAAATATCCACGTATCTGCTTATCATTACATAAAGAACATAAGAAGGATAAACTGGAAAATAGTGAAATTGGATACCTACAAAGTATGAGGCGAGGTGGGATGGAAAAGTATGAGAAGGAGTGACACTTTTCTAATTATGTATTTTCAAATATTTAACTTTCAGATGCATGCTAACAATAAAATGTCAATATAACCCCCAAATTAAATTAAAGCCAAAAAATGTAAAGGAGAGAACCCTAAAGCTGAAAGCAAACTGACAAATGAACCTAATTATATTTCAAATTAATACCATAACCAGCTGGAAGGGAATAAAGAACAAACTATTTCAAATACCTTACCAACACAACTTGTGACTACCTTTAGTTTTGGTCAGATTGGAGTTGTGGTGGGGGAGAATTGAAAATAATTGATAAACTCCTTTTAGTAGGTTTGCCTATCATAGTGTTTGAGTGAAGCAATTCTGAATGCACTTTAAAATACTGTGGAACTGAACAAAAGAGTAAATGGTTTTGTTTTGTTTTGCTTTGTTTTGTCTGAGACAGGATCTTACTCTGTCACTCATGCTGGAGTACGGTGGCGTGATCACAGCTTATTGCAGCCTCCGCCTCCCGGGCTCAAGTGATCTTCTTCCCTCAGCAACCCAAGTAGCTGGGACTACGGGCAAGCACCACCACGCCTAGCTAATTTTTTATTTTTTTACTTTTAGTTGAGATGGGGTTTTGCCATGTTTTCCAGACTGGTCTGAAACTCCTGGACTCAAGTGATCTGCCTGCCTTGGCCTCCCAAAGTGCTGGGATTACAGCTGTGAGCCACTGTGCCGAGCCAAAAGAGTAGATGTGTAAATGATATTGAGGGTCAAAGTTCTCATTGTGAAGGAAGGTATACGAACATAATATGGGACAGGAGAAGTCACAAAATAATCCTATGGAGGATGGATTGGAACTGGAGATATCTCTAAATATGTACATATATGTGTGTATATATGTTTAAGTGAACATATATGTATGTACCTGCATGTATGCATATCTAGGTTTGTGCATGTGTATCTTTATGTAAATGTGCACGTACATATATATGTCCATGCATGTATTTCTTAGCTCTGTTTGTTAAATTTCCAAGAAGCAAATATACTCCTGGAATAATAAGTATAGATAGCACCCATAATTTTGTCTCTACTACCATTTCTCAATTAAAGAAACCAGGACTTTTCATATTCCAGGGCTGGAGCTGGGGTAAAAGATGAACCTGGAATATCTTACTATGCCAGAAAATAAGAAAGTGCTTTAAAACATGGTGGGAGGATGTCACAGGGACACAGGAACTAGCTTTAAGGAGTTCTCAGTGACCAAATTTCAAAAAATTTGAACGCCAAAATGATTAAGGATAGTAATGAATGATAAATCATGGAAAAATAGAAATGCATGAATCAATATCCATATTAGATTCATTAGGTAGGTAGACACATATATTGAGTACATAGATTAGATAGATGGATAGAGAGATAGATAGATAGATATGATTGATAAATAGATGCATACATACATACATGCAGACATACAGGAGAGGGGAGGTTTCTTGCTGGCATTAGAATGCTGAGGGCCAACTAATCAATTTGGAAGGAGTGCTGGAGCTTGGAAATCATCGTTTTGTGATCATCGTAGTAAAAAAGGGTAAAAATAATCAATGGACACTAAATCTAGGGAGGGGTATTTTGATGAGAGAAAGATACTGCATATACTGGTTGTCAGTTAAAAAAAGAAAAATATCAATAACTATATTTTCAAAAAATTGGCAACACCTTGAACAAATGATCAAATTAACATCACCAATGAGGGAAGATACACATTGTGTATCTCCAGTTGTGATATCCTAAGATAGTGTATGACCTGAATCTAATCACAAGGAAACATTAGACAACCCAAAATGAATAACTTTCTGTTAAGTGGTAGAAGGGCTGTATTTTTCAAAAATGTTATTGTCATAGAAGATAAGGAAAGACTGTGGAAACATTCTAGATTATGTAAGGCTAAAGAAACTTGACAACTAGATAGGATCCTGTACTACAGGAGAAAAAGACATTATAAAAGGCATTTTTAGGTTAAATGACAAAATTAGAATATGGATGGTATACTAAAGTATAACAGAAATGTAAATGTATGAATTTAATAATTGCAGTGGTTATGTAAGAAAGTACTCCTACTCTTGGGAAACACATTGAATTATTTAGTGATAAATGTCTACAATATATATAAATCACCTTCAAATGTTTCAGAAAATACACCCACACGTATGCATAGTAAGAACGAGCAAGAGAGAACTTGAAATGTCAAGAAATGTTAACAGAGGTGAATCTGTACAAAGAATATTTTAGTGTCCTTTTTATTATTTTATTTTAATAACTGTCATTATTTTTTGTAATTATTAACTAATATCCAAACAAATAAGCAAGGGATGAAGCTAATTCAGTGCTTAGAGGAAACAAATGTTAAGTTTGAATGTTTATAATAGGAAGAAAGGTATAAATTAATGATCTAAGTTTCTGCCAATAAAGACCAAAAATAAAAACAAGCAAAAAAAAAAAGTTAGGTAGATGAAAGGAAATAATAAAGATAACAGCAGAAATTTTTAAAAATTAAAAATAGAAAACCAAGAAATCCAGAAATTGCTTTTGGAAAGATTAATACATTTGATAAACTTCTAGCTAGACCAAAAAACAAAAAGAGGAAAAACACAAGTTATCTATAGTATAATAACATGAATTAAGAAATGAATATCATTATAAATCCTACAGAAGTTAAAAGGATAAAAAGAAAATACTATTTAAAAAGTCATGCAAGAAAATGCTACAATTCAGATGAAATGAGCAAATGCCTTGAGAGAGTCAACTGACCAACTGCCCATGAAACCAAAACTAACACAAGATGATATAGAAATTCTGAATCACTATACCCATGAAAAAAATTGAATTTTTAAATCAAAACATTTCAACAAATAAACTCTTGGCTCCAGTGGCTTCACAGGTGAATTATAGCAAACATTTAAGGAGGAAGTAGTACCATCTTTCACAACCTCTTCCAGAAAATAGAGGAGGAGAAAACATGTTTTAACATCTTAACCCATTTTATGAGTTGATTTTTGATATCAAACCATGGCAAAGACATTACAAGGGAAGAAAATGTTCTTCATTAACATAGATGCAAGAATCTGCAGCAAAATATTTTTCAGAAATACATAAAAAGAATATCATAACCAATTAAATTTTATCTCAGGAATACAAGTTTGGTTCAACATTTAAAAATTAATCAATGTAATCTGTGTAATTAATATATTAAAGTTAAAAACGTATATGATCATCTTAATAAATGAAGAAAAGGCATTTAACAATATCCAGCACTCATTAATGACAGTAATTCTCAGCAAATTAGAATAGCCATCCTCTAACAAACTAGAATCTCAATTCTGATAGAAAGCATGTGCAAGAGTCTATTGTTAATTCTTGATAGGGAAGCCCTGAATGCTTTTCCCCTAAGATCAGAAAAAAAAGGCCAGAATGTTGAATCTCCTATTCAGTATTGTATGAAGGCTCTAGCCTGTTCAATAACGCAAGGAAAACTAAAAGCATAAAGACTCAAAAGGAAGAATTTATTTCTATAAACAAAAGTTTTATTTAATTAATTCAAACTCACAGATAGTATTCAATTTTATAAGAAAAGCTTGAGGAATGAACAGAGAAAACTCCTAGAATGATTTACATAAACTTAACAATATCTCAGACTATAAGATGCATACGGAAAATCAGTTGTATTTCTATATATTGGCAGAAAGCAATAGAAAATAAAATTAAAATTTTATTCACAATTTTATAAAAATGTAAAATACTTGATGATAAATTTAACAAAAGATATGTAAATCCTCTATATTGAAAACTACAAAATATTGCTGAGAAAAGTTAAAAAGGACATAAATAAATGAAGAGATATACTATATTTGTGGGTTGGAAAATTCAATATTGTTAGGATGTCAAACCTTCCCACAGCGATCCATAGCTCAACATGATTCAAATCAAAACTCCATAAGGCTTTTTAAAAATAGAAATAGATAAAACAATTCTAGAATTTATATGGAAATGCATATGACCTAGAATAGCCTAAACAATCTTGAAAAAGAAAGCTGAAGAACTCAAACTACTTGACTTCAAGACATATGAATATAAAGCTACAGTAATTAAGACAGTTAGATATTGGCATAAAGATAGACACATCAATCACTGCAGCAGAACAGAATACATAAATAGATACACATGTTTATGGTGAATTAATTTTTGACAAAAACAGCAAAGTCACTCAAAGGAAAAAGGAAAGTATTTTCAACAAATTGTGCTGAAACAACAGGATATCTGTGCAAAATAAAGTGAGCCCAATCTCTGACCTCACACCACACACACCACATTTAATTAGAGATGAGTCTTAGTTCTAAATATAGAAGCTAAAATTATAAGGCTTATTGAAGAAAACAAGGAAATATGTTTACAGGATAATGAAAAATGTCTAAGACAAAACTCTGAAAACTCTGAAATAAAATAAAAAATAAATGATAAATTAGACTTCATAAAAATTGAAACAAGCCAGGCATGGTGGCTCATGCCTGTAATTCCAGCACTTTGGGAGGCTGAGGCAGGAGGATTGTTTGAGCACAGGAATTTGAGACCAGCCTGGGCAACATAATGAGACCCCATCTCTGTAAATATAAAAATGAATAAAAAATTGGCCAGGCATGGTGGCATATGCCTGTGGTCCCAGCTACTTGGGAGGCTGAGGTGGGAGCATGGCTCAAGCCTGGGAGATTGAGGCTACATTGAGCCATGATAGTGCCATGGCATTTCACCCTGGGTGACTAAGTGAGACTGTCCCCCCTCCCCCGACTCCCCTGCAAAAAATCAAAACAAGCGAAAACTCCGATCAACAAAATATATCATTATTATAGAAAATAAATAGACTTAAGAAAATATTTTCAAAGCATATTTCTGACAGAAGACCGCTATTCAGAATGTGTAAAGAACTCTTTCAACTCAACAGTAAAATGACAATTTAATAAAAGTAAGCAAAAGTCTTGAACAATGAAATATCAGCTCACGACAATGGTTAGGGAGTATGTAGAGCAAATGAAATACCTGTCCATTACTGGAGAAAACGTAAAATAGCACAACCACTTTGGTAATTTCTTATACCGTTAAGAGGAACACTCCTTAATCCAAGAGAAATGCAAACAAATATCTACAAAAAGTACTGTATGAAAATGTTTAAAGCAACTTTATTCACAATCACCAAGAACTGGAAACAGCCCAAATACTCATGAATGGGAAAATGAATAAACAAATTGTGCTATATTCCTACAATGCGATACTACTTAGCAGTAGAAAGTAAGCATCTATTGATACATGGAATAGCGTGGGTAAATCTCAGAGACAGTGCTGAACCCCCTCTCCCAAAAGGAACACAAAAGGCTATATGCCATATGATTCTATTTGTATGAGGTTATAGAATGGGAAAATGTAATCTGAGGTGAGAAGGCCAAAATGATGGTTTTCTGAGTTGTGAGGTGGCAGGAGGGGAAGAGGAGTTTGAGCAAAGGAGGAAATTTTCTGTAGATATGAGTGCTCTGTATCTTGATATGGATAGAGATACATGATGCATCCACTTTTTATTTTTATCTTTATATTTTATTTTATTTATTTATTTGTTTTTGAGATGGAGTCTCACTCTGTCACTTAGGCTGGAGTGCAGTGGCACGATCCCGGCTCACTGCAACCTCTGCCTCATGGGATCAGGCGATTCTAGTGCCTCAGCCTCACGAGTAGCTGGGGTTGCAGGTACCCACCACCACACCCGGTTAATTTTTGTATATTTAGTAGAGACAGGGTTTCACCATGTTGGCCAGGCTAGTCTCAAAGTTGGCCAGGCTAGTCTCGAACTCTTGACCTCAGTGATCCACCTGCCTCAGCCTCCCATATTGTTGGGATTACAGGCATGAGCCACCACACTTGGCTGTATCCACTTTTTTTTTTTTAAGCATACAGTTATTATTTATGCATTTAGGTGTTTATAAAATGTATGTGAAAGTAGAACTGTAAGCTATAATTATTGATTGATGGGAGGTGGGGTATGGTGATGGCATAGGTAAATCAAGAATGGCTGAATGTCGACAATTGTTGGAGCCAGGTGATACATAGGAGTTCATTAGACTATTCTGTTTACTTGCAGACGTTTGAATTTTTCCATAATAAAATGCATTCCTTAGAAAAAGCAAGCGACAGGATATATACAATGTGGTATCATTTATATAAAGTTTGAAAACACGTACAGAGACTTACATATTGTTTATAGGCATACACTTGTATAATAAATGTTAACAAAAATAATCATGGAAATCATAAACACCGGATTTAAGATTGGTGGTTACTACTGGATGGTACAAAAGGAAAGATTCACAGGCCTTTAAAATCTTTTAAATAAAATATGTTATTAAATAATTAAATTATCCTCTGTACATTCTTAGGCTGGCATATTTCATTAACAGCGTGCGAACCCTCAACGACCCTGGGTACTCACTTGATGTTGAGAGATGAGCCGTGTGTTTGTTACCTTCAGGTAAGCACTTGACGAAGTGGTAAGCAGAAAAAGTACTGTGTGAACTGGAAAGCATAACCAAATACAGACTTTTGGGGAAAAACAAAGAGGGGCTTCCAGATCTCTGAAGGTCTGAGTACTGTGTTGGCAGCACTACATTACTAGTGGGTGGGCCCCTTGAAGGAAGGACTGAGCCTTGTATGTGTATGTGTCTCTGGTACTTAAAACAATACCCAATACATTTGGGATGCTCAACAGCCATTTACAGAGTCAACGAATAGACCTCCATGTCCGTGCTTATAAACAGCTGGGTGGGGGAACATTTAGGAAATGCCAGGATTGTTTTAATAAGTAGTAACAAGAGCTGATGTGAATTATATTTCAGGCATTTTATAAGGACTTTTGTCAGAATTAACTCATTGTATCCTAACAGCAACTCCATGAAGTAGGTTCTTTTATTATCAACCCCCTTTTACAGCTGATAAAAGTGAGGGACAAAGAAGTTAAATTATTTATTCAACATCACACAATGAGTGCTAGAAGGCAAGGGATTTGTCCCCATAGCCCTCATATTTGACTACAAAACTCCATGGCTTCCTATGATCAAGTAAGTTTGGATATGAGCCCAGGCAGTGGGGAGCAGCTCTGGCTCCCCAGGCGATATTGAGATACCTGGAAACAGAAGAAAGCCCAGCAGAATTCACTTAAACGGAAGAGATTTCAAGTTGAAGGGAGATGCAGTAAGAGGAGACAACCAGGGGACAGATGGTCTTGGTTCCTGGGAGCCTTCAGCCCTCTCAGGGACGGATAGCCCTTTGGATGAAATCCATGTCTTCTGTGAGTCCTGTGTTCCCTTCTGCATTGAGGTGTCTCTTCAAAGCTCTCAGCCATCCTGGAAGGCCGGACGCTCTTCTGGGCTGAGGTTGACAAAGTCTGCAGATAAGTGCTCTGGATAAATAGTGCCTGCCCTGCTCCAGTTGCCAAGCGGAATGAATACAATGTGTTTTAATAATGAATGAGTGATTAATAGCAACTGCTTTGGAGAATTATGATGTGACAAGCTTTACTGTGACATGGAGCTGGGTATAAATGATGCTGGAATGCATAATCGAGGCGTTAGCATCTGTTAACAAACTGCATTATAAACCAGGCTCCATGATGCCGCTTATCCACACCTCCCTGACATGTTATTATAACACTTCTCTTGAGAATGGATTGAGGGGGAAATATAGTGCTTATGAATCACCAATTGATTTAAAAAAAAAAAAACAAGGAGAGGAAGAATGTTAAATTAAGGTGATGTTACACATGCCTTCTCCCTCTCCTAATACTGTTTTCAATCCTGCCCTTTGGTGGTCTGCAGGGACAATGTGTTTGCGGTTCCTGGGGTGAGAGAATGTGGCCTGGTCAGAGGAGATCACGTTGCAAAGCAGGTAGAAAGTGTCTGGGAACTTGGATCCATTAGCAAATATCATGGGAATTCCCTTTGCTTTCCCAATAAAATCCAGACCTCTCACTAGGCATGTCCCTGTGATTTGGCCCCTGTATGACCTGCCAGTCACACATACCATGTATTCTACCTTCCAGTGTTCATTCCAAGTCACACTGAACTATTTGCAGTCCTTGGAATACTATGAGATTCTCTTTCTTTCTTTCTCTTTCTTTCTTTCTCTCTTTCTTTCTTTCTTTCTCTCTCTCTTTCTTTCTTTCCTTCCTTCCTTCCTTCCATCCTTCCTTCCTCTCTTCTTTCTTTCTTTCTTTCCTTCTTTCTTTCTTTTTCTTTCTTTCTTTCTTTCTTTCTTTCTTTCTTTCTTTCTTTCTTTCTTTCTTTCTTTCTTTCTTTCTTTCTTTCTTTCTTTCTTTCTTTCTCTTTCTTTCTTCCTTCCTTCCTTCCTTCTTTCTTCCTGTCTCTCTTTTCTCTCTTAATGTAGCTGCTGCTCTTTCTAGAGCATCATCCTCTTTCCTCCAGCAGGCTAATCTATTGCTCATCCTCCAAAGTCCTCTAAATCCCAGTTGAATGTCACCTCCTCCACCAAACTTGCCTGCTTTTCCTCACCTTGTTCCTGCCATCAGAGCATGTATCACACAGTATCACAGGGCATCACACGGTATGGAAATCACTTATTAGTCATCTCCTCTGTCAACTGAGAACCCTTAGAGTTTGTCTTACCCAACTGTGCATTCCCAGAAATCACCTCTGGATGGGTATAGGGTAGAGGTTTCATAAGAGAAACAGTGAGTGTTCAGATGATGCAAGCCAAACTTCTAGTCGCATTTAGTGTGGTTCATATACAGTCTCACCCTAATGATGCTAATTCATTCTATCTACACAGTTATGGAGAGCCTCCTATGTTTTCTTTGAGGTGTTGCAGATACAGCAGTGATCAAAGCAGTCTGAGCCTTTGCTTTTGTGGAGCTGACATTTTGTTAGGGGATTTTTCTGGGAAGAAGCATCACCAGCCTGTGAGTAACTTGTCTCCCAGGGCCCTTCCCTGAGCACATTCCCCCTCATTTTTCAGATTCAACTCAAGTGCTGTAATCTTTAGAAAACCTTCCATCCCTGTTCTGGGCAAAGCTATAGCATTTCCCTGATTCTAAGATGTGCACTTTGCCATATTTTACTGTTGTTGTTGTTTTTCAACTGGGAATTTAAAATTTTGATGTCTGAACTGTGGTGTGTTCACTTGATGTGGTCAAGTTTCCTTTTTCTGCAAGTTGTTGTTAAGTCAGTAGGTGCCTTATTGTCAAGATGTCTCTCGGTTAGGAAAATAAGTGAGTACCTAGGGGCTGTGCTTCCATGCGCTTTGTCTGCACAGTGACAGGCTGCTCACCTTATTGTGTCTGGTCACATATCTTTCTCCCTCACTGGACTGTGAATTCCTCAGGGGCAACCACGTCTAATTCAACCATGATTTTTCTTCAGCTCCAAACCTTCCCCTGACACCCAGTAAACACTCGCTTCTCTTGGGGACAAAAGCAATGCATGACAAAATGGAGTAAAGCTCTCCTGCTCTCCACATGATCAGATCTGGTAACTTCTGTTTCCTATGTATCCTTTGAAATTTACCTCTAGAACCACTCCAATAGCTGGCACCTGAGCAAAGGTCCACCACATATTGGTGGAGTGGTCTGCCACGTTAATTCTGGGGCCTCAGATTCCTGACCTGTAAAATGGAACTGAAAATGCGCACCTCATGAAGTTTGGGGGAAGGTAAAGTGAGATACACAGTATTAATTTCTTAGGGCTGCCATAACAAAGCGTAGTTGGGCCTTTGTATCCATGGGTTCCACATCATGGATTCCATATCTGTGGTTTCAACCAATTCTGTGGATTCAACCAATTCTGTGGATTCTACCAACTATGATAAAAAATATCTTTAAAAAACCACAAAAAAACTAATGATACAACAATTAGAAGTACAAATTTAAAAATAACTCCAATCTCTGCCTTGTCTTCACATGACCATTTTTTCTCTCTCACAAGAACATCAGCCTTATTGAAATGGAGCCCATCCTACTCCAGTGTGACCTCACTTTAGCTTAACTGCAATGACTGATCTGCAATGACCTTATTTCCAAATAGGATCATTCTGAGGTTTGCGATTTCAACCTATCTGTTTTGGGGGACTCTATTCAACCCACAACATGTAGAGAATGTGCTAGTAAATAATCCATCTTCTCTCCCACCCCCTCCCCTCCTATTTATGCCAACCCAAACTACTCTTCCTGCATCCTACTTCTTGTCTGTGCCTCTCTGATGTGTATTGCTAGGTGTCTTTTTAAGAAAGTATGCCCTCCTTTTCTAACTAGTTGGAAGCTTTGTGAAGGTAAAGAGGTAAAAGCATCCTTATAGTGTCTAAAAGACTGCTTGGCAAATCCCAAGGCCTCAATATGTGCTAATGGATTGGGTAACATCAAAGGAGCAGAAAATATTGATCACATTTTCTTCCAAGCTGTCCTTCTCTCTAAAGTCCTTCTTCTGGGTGCTTAGAGAGTATTATTATTCTTATTTAAACTAGCCTCATCTTGTATGAGCTTCTAAGTAAAAATGAGTTTAGAGAGTTTGCATAAGGTCTGTAGTCATTTCTTTCCACCTTGAGGACCACTACTCTGTTGGAGGCCACCATGATCTCTCACTTGGGCAGCTGCCGTAGTCTTATCTCCTTTTTTTTTTGAGATGGAGTCTCACCCTGTCACCCAGGCTGGAGTGCAGTGGCATGATCTTGGCTCACCGCAAGCTCTGCTTCCCAGGTTCACACCATTCTCCTGTCTCAGCCTCCCAAGTAGCTGGGACTACAGGTGCCCGCCACCCTGCCTGGCTAACTTTTTTGTATTTTTTTAGTAGCGGTGGGGTTTCACCATGTTAGCCAGGATGGTCTTGATCTCCTGACCTCTTGATCTGCCTGCCTCGGCCTCCCAAAGTGCTGGCATTACAGCCACCACACCTGGCCAATCCTACCTCCTTTTAAATCCATTCTCTGCACTGTGATCAATGGGATTTTTCCATAATACTAAAATCATGGCATCATCTTTGTGGCTTTGCTATTGCCCTCTGGTTAAAATCCAGGCACCTTTGATGTCGTATAATTATCTGCATGATCTGGCCCCTCCCACCTTATGGCTTACCCCTCCTGATTTCTAACTCAAGACTTAACAGCCATATGAGCTTCTTGTGGTTACTTTAATGGATCCTGAACTCTCACCTTATAACCTTTAACTCATGCTATACTTGATGTCCTTTCTCCTCCAGTCTCCTCCTCCTTTCCTGGGCTAACTTCTCCATATCCTTCAAGTCGCGGCTTAGAAATCACCTCCTCTGAGAGGCCTTCAAAATCTACCAAGATTGATTCAAATACCCTTCTGTGTGTTTGTTAGGGCTTGAGGGTGTACAGTGCCTGGTACTATGCCTGAGGCACAATCATTACTGGATAAGTATTTGTCAAAGGTTGAATGGATGTTGCTGAAAGAGGTTGAGACATGAAGTCAGAAAGCTATGGTTAGAATTCTGTATTTTCAATTTATTTGATTTTTATCTTGGGAAAGTCATCTACTTTTTCTGAGCTTTTTTTACTTATCTATAAAATGAGTATAGTAATACAAATTGCTTTCAGGGTTGATTGAAATAATATAGGCAAGGAACCTAGTACAGCACCACATAGTAGGTGTTTATAAAATATCAGTTTCCTTTCTCTCCTCCAACCCTTCACTTTCTGTCTTATGAACCCTCCCCATCTCTAACTGCCTTCCCCTACATTATCTGTGCTGCTTTTAAGACTATATATATATATATATATATAATTATATATGTACATATATAATTATATATATAATTACATATATATGTATAATTACATACATAATTACATATATATTATATATGTACATATATAAAATTATATATATAATATATATGTATATATGTAAAATTATATATGTATATATTATATTTTTATATGTATATATGTGTATATATATAATTATATTTATATATGTGTATATGTAAAATTATATTTATATATGTATATATATATAAAATTTGCCTGCTTCTCCCCAACGCTTCCCTTGGCTGGTTCCTACCAATCTCATTTTTTCATGATTAAAATAAAGCATCATGGAAAATTAATTAATATTTGGAGATGAAAGATGCAGCATTGCCAGTCCTGGCTCTCCACTGAGTGCAAACCACTTACAATAAAACTCACCAGCTTGGCTATTAAGGAGAAAAAGAATTTATCAACCCTTTCATATTGTAGCCACCAGCCTGCCTTTGATGGCACTGCCAGCTTTATACCTCAGGTGCCTGCAAAAAGGCCAAGAGTAGCCTTGTTCTGAAGAGACTGACAGCATGAGCTCCCTTAGTCTGAGCCAGGCTGATCCACTGTGCCCACCTGGGGCTCCAGAGCTCTGTTCACCTGGCCACATTTTATCCCCCACCCTCTGATGGTCTCCCAGAGTTTGATTGCTACTGATATATAAAAGCCCTGAAATGGGAGCCAGAGAACAATGGGACTAGAAGAACTCAAGAGATCATCCTGTTTAATGTTTCCATTTTATATATGAAGAAACTGAAGACCCAGGGGTGGGACATGAGTTATGAGTTGCTCAAGGCCATATCCCATGGGCTACACCTAGGACACTGAATAATCAGATATGCTTTCCTCCAGAAAATTTCATCGTTGTTTCTAATGCACAATCTTGCTAAATTTCTTGGCATTATATTGAGCTATGGACCATTGCACATTCCAGCATGAGAATCTCAAAAGGAGGGACTTTATGGTTTTTCATTCCCTGTATTTGTGGAGCCAAGAACAGTGCTTTGCATGCAGTAGGGGTTTAATATTTATGAAATAAATTTACTAATGCATGAATTCATTGACACCATAATTTCCTTGAATGCAGTGCTCTTAGATAAAGGGGATTCAGTGGAGAAATTCCTGTGAGATGGGCTTGGACTCATGGACTTTGGAGATAATTTGCAAGGTTGAGCTAGATAACCTTTTCTTGAGCAATTGCTTCATGATCTCCAATGTGACTTGTGCTGTGGAACCCAACTGAACACCCTAGGTTTGAATCGCATCATCCTCACTAACTGTGTAACTGTGTGCCTTGGTTTCCCATGTAACATCCTCATCTGTCCATCATGGACGTTGTAAGGACCACATTGGATCACAATCCATTGAGGGGTCAGCGTCGTGCAGCAGTTAGATGTGCCTGCTTGGGATGCAGCCTGTCTGGCTGTGGGGTCTGAGTTTGAGCACCCTGAGTTGATGCTCTGATTCGATTAGAAATTGCCATATGAGGCATGTAGTTATGGGCTGTAGTAGACACATAGTAGTTTTCTGTTATCACATAAGGCTAAATGACCTAGCCAAGGTCTCAGATTAGTAAGGGGCAGTGGAAGGATTGATTGCAACTCCTCTTTATCCATCTCTGTGGTTTTTGTCCTACTGTGACTTGCTGTTTGCCTAGAGTGCCCCTAGTTTCCCTTGTCTGCATCTCAGTCCCACCCACCTCTGCACAATCACCAGAATGTTTCTTTATTACTTGTTTGTTGAAGAGCCCTTTATAGTTCATTCTTCTTTCTCCTGTCAATATCCGCTTTCAGGCATGGCTCTGCCATCAGGTGCTTCCATTGTAGCATGTGCTCTGCATTAAAAAGCAACCTCAGCAGAGAAAGGGAACCACTGCCTTATACAGGGTAAGGGCTCCAGGAGTTCACCATTAGGAGTACCTCAGACCAACTAATGGAAAGTGGTTCCCCTCATGTGCCCCCACATGACTAGGGGCCCTAGGGTTCATCTTATGTGGGAGAGACTGGATGTCTTTGCCTATCTGAGAAGACCTCACCAAGTGATGGGTGGTCTTAGCTCACAAAAGACCCAGAGTCCACATAAGATTAACTAGAATGGCCAAGGACCCATGGTGGGGGACTGGAGACATCCAGGTAGAGATAATTGCAAGTTAAGTGCATCCGTAATCCTGATCATCTGACATCCCTTCTCCATAGAGCATTAATTCATGCAGTCATCCAGCCAACAAATATTCAAAGTGTATCAGGTTCTATGCCTGAACTGGAGCTACAGCATGAAATAAGTCAGTCCCAATTCTTGCCTTTTGGAGTTTACAGTCTGGTCAGGTGGGAGCCAGGAAGGAGTTGGCACAACCGAGACAAGTCACATAGGACTTCGTGGGGCTTGAGGTGGGTTACTAACCCATCGCTTTTTGTCTGAGGCTGGAGGACAGAAATATGAATCCCTGGAAAAGTTCCCAAAGGCAAAGTCAAGTTGGCAATTCCCAAACCAGTTCAGGGAAACAAGAGACTGCTTAGACCACAGGAGTCTAAGCATGGAGCCCAAACAGAGTGGCTTGGGTGCAGGATGTGGGAAAGGTGTGAGCTAGAAAAGGTGAAGGAGTTAGGGATGGGGCAAAAAGCATTATCTCTTCATGTGTGTGTGAACTCAGGCTCGAGAATGTTCCCAGCAGCATTTTGTAAGAGAAAAACTTTGGGAAAATAAAGCTTCTGTTACCTATTAACAAGAATGAATAAGTAAATTGTGGTGTTCTGAAATAATAAACATTTCAGCAGGGAAAAGTAATAAACCAGAGCTGCATATGTCAACACAGATAAATCACACAAACCTAACGTTGAGGGGAAAAAGTCAAGCTTCAGACAAATATGCATATTTTATGATACCATTGATATAAAGTTTGAAAACACGCAAAACAATTCTGTATGTTTTCCAGGGATAAATAAATACGTAATAAAAGTATAAAGTCATTTATGGGAACAATAAAGCCTAAATTCCAGATCACGATGATTTCTGAAGGATGGGGAGAGTATTGTTATGTAGAGAGCCATGGAGGGCTTCAGCTATATTTCCTAATCTGGATGGTAGGTGGGTGCTTGCCAATTGTATTGTGATTTATATGTCTCAAATATTGCATAATAAAATTTATTTTAAAAGCTAAAGTGAGGCAAATTGTGTGGACTGGGAAAGAGAGAGTCTACTTTCTAGCCTCCCTTTACTGTCTCTAGAAGTCAGGCAGCATCACACGTGAGTCCCTTTCCAAAGCCTTGCTCAGAGATGCAAAACAAGGTGGCTCCCATACGGTGCCTACAGGGCCAGACCAGCTCCCTCTCCCTCCCACTCAGCCTTCCCTTGGCACAACACAATGACATTGGACATGAAGGACAAGGGCGGGACTTAATCACTTCTAATGACTCAGAAGCTACTCTGAACTCTACCAACTTTCTTTCTACAGAGAAAAGTGGCCTTGTGGTTAAAGGAGCTGGAGCCCATCACTACCCCAGCAGTCTGTCCTCTCACAGGTTTAACCAGTACATCTGGCCAATACCACTCTGCCTTCCAGTTGTCCACTGATGGATCTGTCCCTCCCAGCCCTTTGCCTGAAACCTCCACTGTATTGCCTCTAGATCCTGACACTGGCCCCGGAGCCAGAAGGTTTAACACTTCTGCTCACTGCACATGACCTCATTTTGGGGGTATACTGGTGTAGAACTGGTGTCCGGGATCCACTACCACCCCTAGAATTTTCTGCCCACAGTTCTTTCCTGGCATCCTCTTTTCTTCCCCACCGTTGCCACAGCCACAGTGTATCGCTGAGCTGCTTCTAAGCTCCTACCCCCATGGAAGTAGGGAAAGGAAAACCTTAATGTCTTCCCTTTTCATCCATATAAGACATGCACTACTGTAGTCTCTACAGATGAGGAAATTGAGGTCAAAATAAATACCTTGCTCAAGGTCACGTAGCTAATAAAATGCAGAACTGGGATTCCTATCTGTATATGAATCTGATCCCAAAGCCTGCACATACTCTTTACACTGTATTAACTGCCTCTTGGAAGTCAACTGACAAGCTCCCAATGACAGCTTCAACTCATTTTCACTTTGATTCAATAGTGCCATGGACTGGTTCCAGTGAATGTTCTTAAACCTGTTCTGTTATGTTCTTTCTCTCATTCACTTCTTTTCAAGTGCTTTCCACTTGAGAAAGAAAAGTGGTGGTGGGATCTCACCATCCATCATCTCCCTTCCCTGCAATGACCTGTCACGGAGCACTTTGGGAAAAGTTGTCATGGGCCAGAGCTGCCAGGGATTCTCCCACTCCCCAGTTCCTGGCTGCATAATGGGGAGATGCCGGGTAACCGCTAACTACTGCCACTCAAGTTTGTGGGCACCAGCCCAAAACCTGGGGAACTGCCTCCTACGGGCCCCCTGCCTCAATCATCACTTGCCAGGGACATGGCAAAAATGCCCAAGGCTATTTAGATTTGACTCACTCATCCTCTCTTGTTTTTACATAAACTGCTCCCTCCTGGATGTGGTTATCACATCTTCATAAGGCCTCTAAGAAGTTCCAGACAATTGGATTATATGAAAAGACAAACTGGAGCACAAAGAGGTTGAGACTTTATCTCAGGTCTGTTTTGAGATTGGCAATGTGGACAAGGGCTGAATGATTAGTTACCAAGGGGGTCTTGATCTTCAGGGACTGGAGTTGGTATTTCATTGAAGAATATTCTTGAGTAGAACATCTTAGGATCGAAGGACCTGCAGTCATCTTCAGGTCTACCTTTGGTGGGAAGAACTGAGGACCAGGTTGGAAAGTACCAGGTAGGCTGATGGAGCAACTCAAGCTTCTGGCCCTAGTCCAGTATTTACATGTCACCCAGATGCCAAGGGGGATGGAAAGACTGCTAGCTCCTCCCAGCTGAGCCTGAAGTTTTCTCCTGGAGCCTTCCAACTCCCACAGGCAGAAGTGGGCATGGATAAGGAATAAGAGCGGAAGAGGTGGGGACTGGATAGCCAAGACCCCTCCTGTTTGGAGAGCCCATAGTCTCTCTGGCTGAGTACTCTTGGGGCCCCAGCCAAGAATGGGGAGTGTGGATGTGGGGAGTGGCCCATTACTCAGGGTCTATAAGAAGTTGCCAGAGTTTAGCAGATGGGTGGTGTCTTAGTCCACCTTAAGTACTCTTTATCCTTCTTGGGTTGAGTTACCTTATAAAGAAACCAAATGCTAATTCCTCCAAGGTATGTGCTAGACAGACCTGTGAAGGGAGCTTTTCCAGATGGAGGGAAGGCTGAATAATTGGTTCCAACTCTACACTTTTGAGTTCCTCAAACTGTCCCACCCCCAACCCCAGCCCTCTATACCACAACTGGCATGGTTGTCAGAAAGTCTGATTCTTACTCCAGTGCACTTCCCATTAAACCCTGTAGCCTATCACCCATCAGAACATCAGGTCTGCAGCTGACTTACTCAGTAACCTTGGAAAAGTTACTTCATTTATAAATACAATAGGCACTGTGCTTCTCAACTTGTTATCTCCTAGGGGCATTTGGGAATGTGTGGGCACATGTTTGGCTGTCCCTGGGATTTATTTTCAGGGAAGAAGGACAAGGATGCTTAAGTCTCCTTGCCCTACAAGGGAGCTCCAGACACAAAGAGAAATCACACACCCCATCCCCCCAGCCCTCCACCTAAAATGTCAGTAGAGCTCTCATTGAATAGCACTGGTGGACTCTGTGAAGACCCTTCCAGCTGTGACTCGTCTGTCAGGCCTAGTGCTGTGAAGCTTCCATCAGACTGTGGTGTGATCTGTATGCCGGTGATGTGATAAGGCTGTGGTCAGAGGCCCGAGGTTTGAGGTTAGTAAGTTCAGAACATTGTCCTGCAGGAGCCAAGACAGCTGGGAATGAGCTGACTGAGGAGCTGCTTGGTATTGAGGGATGAATAAATTAACACAGCCGCCACGACTGCTGGGCTGTCTGAAACAGTGGCACAGAGAGTGATGTGGACCATCGCCCTGGAGCTGTTAGAAAAAGGCAGGTGGAGGTCACAAGGAATCTGAGAAAGGGGAGAACAGATTTCAAGAGGTGTAAGATCAGAGTGAGTCTGAGGGGATGAAATGAGTCTTTGAAGAGAGGGATCTTCTCTGCAGCAAATGGGGGCTTGGGGGCTGGGTGACCTGGGGACCTGGCCCCAAGCAGAGAGGTGAGGGAAGTATATTTTAAGGTATAGAATCAATCTTGCATTTGTCCCTTTTAAATTCAGTTCCTTTTTCTAACAAAGCAAGTGGAGTTGGAGTTCACAGGATTGCCAGTCTGAAAAGAGCCTTTGGCTCATCAATTTCCATAGCAGAGGCAGGCAGTATATGAGAACCCGGTAATTACTGAGCCCAGAGGGGCCCAGGGCATGTTTTAACATCTGTACCCACCTGGCTATCGCCTTGGTATTTTAAAAGCCCTTGGAATAGAGCAAGGAGTTACTAATAAGGCATTGTATTTTTGATCACCATTTGGCATGTGCATACATGTCATGGTGTACCCTCTATGAAGGCAAAACTGCTATCTACCCTTGTTAACACTGTATTTCAGCACCTGGGACGGCCCCTGCCAGAGCATTGGTGCTTTATAAATATTGGTTGAATCAACAAATAAATGGCATGCTGTGAGTATGGACTATACAAAGAAAGAGAAGCATATCTCCTTATGCTCCAGCATTCAAAAACTTCTTCCCGTTGTAGGAGACAAGAAATGAAGTAGAAGAAGGAGCACAGATTTTGGGGTCAAACTGTCTTTTACTGTAAGCATAACTCAACTACTTTACCATCACGGTGACCTGGACTGGTTACTTAAATTTTCTAAGCCTCATCTTAAAAGCGGTAGCAGTAATGACCTATTTTTCAGAGGTTGTGCAAAAGGATTTAGTGAGGTAATGCATGAAGTACCTAGCACAGGGTCTAGCATATAGCAAGTGTTGAGTAAGTGGAAACTGTTGCGGAGGTTGTCATTCTGTTGCCAGGGGGCAGGGACAGGTGATTGAGTGGACCGGGGACTCCCCCGCATTTTTGCAGAAGCTGGCCTTTGATAGTATTTTTATCAGTCTAAGGCAAAAGGAGCAAAAAACAGGCAATGCAGTGAGCATTTTATGAAGTGGAGTTTATTCCATTTAAAGGATAATGCTTTTGTATGAGATTTTTTTCTCTTTGTAACTTTTATTTTACTAAAATGTCACTGTTTTGTGATATGATGGTAACACTAGAAGACAAGATTTAATAATATATTCTCACCTGGCAAAATAAAAGGTGGTGGCCTGGTGCTGGTCCTCAAAAAAATAAAAAATTCTGTACATAAAATTCCAATACCTAGAGATCACCGACTTCCATGACTCTAGTGTTCTCATCTCCAGGAGGTAGAGTGGAGCATTCAGGGAGAGCGCCTGAAGGAGCAGAGGGGACAGAAAAGTCTGTTGGCCTGGACTTTGAGAAGGCACCCTGAAGCAGCAGGAAGAACTTGAGAAAGACCTTTAAGCATGCTGGGATTTGTATTGGTGGATGAAAGTATGAGGGCATCCTAGGTAGAAGATACAGCATGAGCAAAGGCCCAGAGGCAGACATGAATGAGGTGTGATGAGAACTTAAATCCGAGAGTTTGGGTCATGGAGAAGCAAATGAGACCAGAAAGCCACTGGGGTTTCTTAAGCACGGGCTTGTCATTCTGAAAATGGGGTTAAGTACAGAAGAGACTAAACATTTATTGAGCTACAATTATCTCTAATACTTACCACTACTCTGGAACTATTATCTCCAATTTATATATAAAAATACTGAGGCTTATAGAGATAAAACAAATTGTCAGAGGTCATATAACCAGGAAGTGGGAGAGCCAAGAATGTAGCAGGAGTGTTAAGACACAAGAAGTTTTGAGAAGGGAGGGTAAAATTTAGGTGGGAAAAGATACAGCAAATTCTAATTTGTGAAATTCTGGGCAGAGCCTTAAGGGCTGAGAGTAGGAACTTGGGTGAAAGTTCAAGGATGCATTCCCTCCCTTTGAGAAGGATTTTGAGGTAGTGGGTTCTAGATGCCGTTCTCAGCGCTATCCAATGACCCAAGGGCCCAATTATATTGTCTTAATTTTCTGTGCTGGGGAAATCTCTTTCCAGCAGCATCTGGTGGCACCTACCTGAATTGCTGGTGTAGAACCAAGGAGGAGATGCATGCCATCTGGTGCAAAGCTTCCCTAAGTGTGGCAAAGAAATAATGTTTTGTTTCTGCCTTTTCTGTCACTTCTAAGGATATCTATCTATCTAGTGCCTAGCACAGTGCTTTAGTAGTAGATATCTGATACCCATTAGGCTCCTTCTTACCACTATAATATCTGGGTGTTGGTTCTCAAACTTTATTGTGTACCAAAATCCCATGTGGAGTTTGTTAATGGTATCCTCCCACCCCTAGGCTCTAATTTAGTAGATCTGGGGTGCATCTATGAAAGCCAGATTTTAATAAGCCCCAGGGGGTTTCAGTGCAATTGGCCCCTGGAGCTCACTTAGGGAAGCTTGACTCCAGAAAGTATGCGTCTCTTCCTGGGCTCTATGCCAGCAATTCAGATAGATGCCAATAGAGGGTGCTTGGCAAAGCCTTACTAGGTACTGTATTCCTTGCCTCTTGGCCCGTTTTTAGAAGGAGGGAGTCTTCACTCTGGGAATGGGAGGATCTTCAATGAGCAGGGACTAATTTTTCCAGCTGACTCTCAATAAAGATCTACAAACGCTGTCAGCCAGACCCACTTCATCACTAAAATAAAGCAACTGTGTGTCTGAGTAAGCCCTGGCCTGGCAACATAGGACCTTTCCTTGCTGCTAATTCATTCAGTGATATTGGGCAGGACTGTCTTGATTGCTCCATTCAGTTCCTATGTCTGAAAACTGAAGGGATCAAAATAAATGAACCTAAGGCACCCAGGTTCTCTGACACATTTGTTAACCCTCATAATCTCCTTCTGCCTCCCATGAGGCAAGACTCTCCCTTCACCTAGCCTACTTTAGAGGGGCTGCCCATTCTTCTCTCTGCAGGTACCTCTCAGGCTAATGTTCTTTTGTGAGCCCAACATGGGGCCTCACATTCACAGAGGAGATTAAAGAGATTTGGTTTAAGGTCATCCAGTTGGAAACCGAGAGAAGCTGACCATTTGTGGAGTCTGGAGCCAGCTCACCAGCTCCAAGTTTGTTCCCCTTTCTCATTCACTGTGGATGCTGGTAAGGATGTTTTTGAGTGTTTTGAGTTTAGTGCCAGGGAAGCTGGGCTGAGTTCATGTATAGCTGAGGGATAATGGGGAAATGGCCACCACATTGCACAAATCCAGGGGCACAATTGACATTGCAGCCTATATGAAGGTGCTCCCTGGAGTTGTGTGGTGAGGAATCTTGGTGGTTTTATGTGATGTCCCTGCTAGTGCATCATAGTTTTGGTGGTATTTTCTTCTCCTTTTAAGAGGCTATTAATGGTCCCTTTTAGAAATTATCTTTGCATATTACAGAAAGCTAGGTGGATAGCTCTTGAATATAGCAATCCATGGTAGACACAGACAGTATTCATAGAGTCCACTTTAGCTAAGTGTAGAAGGCATCAGCTCAGGAGTTCATGATACTGCATTTAAGTGGGGATACATCTTCCCTATCTTACGCTACATGCAAGAAGTTGGAGATTTCCATAGAAATTCTGATAAAGTGGAAGATGCTTTTCAGTGTTGCATGGAGCTGGAAGGTCAAGGTCTTCCAGAAAAGTGCAGCCTCCTCTATCCATCTCCCAAATCGTTGATGCCCTTTCACCCACCCAGGACTTGCTGTGACCTGACAAGCAAAACAGCAGGGGCGAAAATCCCCTTATGACAATTCATGCCAGCCTGTCTTGCACAAATTTGAGAGCATTTCCTTAAATTCTGCACCCTGGGTGGCTCACTCACCTCATTCTAGTGCCAACCCTATGACATTTAAATCACTTATTTGGGTGTCAGTCCTGTGTTAGGTATTAGGGCACAGAAATCAAGAAAATATGGCCCTGCCTACAAGGACTTGACATACAGTTGGAGAGGCCATCAGGAAGTCCAGTGATTCTGACTTGCCTTGAGATTCACTAGGTGGGAACACAGTAGTTCCAATGTAGCAACAAGTGAGGTACCTGGTCTACCTGGGAGGTCGAGAAGCCTTCCCTGAAAGGAGATGGTCCTAGAGCAGAGACTTAAAAGGTGAGGAGGAGTCTGAAGGGGAGGGAGGGAGTGAGAACAGCATGGACAAAGACCCCAAGGCAAGAGAGAGCTGAGTTTGGAAAACCACACATTGATTAGTATGACTGAGATGAAAATTGCATGGGCTTCATACTGGGGGGAGGGAGTGGGCAGTGGCCAGAGAGGCAAAGCGTGATGGAGCCTGCATTCCATGCAAAATTGTAAGAATTTCTATCCTGAAAACCGTGGGGACCTGCTGAAGAATTTTGAGCAGGAAAATAACATGATCAGAATTGCATTTTAGAAGTATCACTCTGGTGGAAATGTGGAGATTCAACTGAACAGAGGTGAGAACAGAGACAGAATGAGCAGTTAGACTATGATTGCAAGAGTCCAGGTGAGGGGTACCGAGAGGGAAACGATCCAGTCCACTGTCATAACTCCCTTGCGTCACTACTAGGAAGGAAAATTGCCTCCAGCCTTCTCCAGCTCTGGCAGAGAAGTTTCAGTTATCTGGGTGAGGATAAGCTTCTCCAGGAGTCCAGGGTAGGAGAACTTGGGGGACTTTTTCTGCTCCATGACGTAGAATCTCTTGCAGACCCAGGGTCTGCGGGGGTGGGACCAGATAGTGCCTTTCAAGCCTGGGCTGAGTGGAGGAGGGTCGCCTTTGGCCACAGAAAGAAGAGCCCCCAGACTGCCCCTGGGAAATCTTCCTTTCAGGACTGAGCTCTTGCACTTACAGGTGAGAAACACAGAAAGTGCTGGGGGCTGCTTCTGTTTCCCCCAAGTGCCCCCAGCCTTCTCCCCATGTTTCTATGGCAATCCCTTTATGTTGCTTTCCTCATTGCTGCTTCTAGATTGTCTCCCAGCACTTCCAGGGGTGCTAGGGAAGGGAGCTAATTACCTTGCTATAAATACCAGCCAGAATGAGCTCCTAGGGCCCCAGAACTGGCTTTTCTTTTTCAGTGCCTCTGCAGTGGGTTGGGCAGTAGACAGTGGGTAGAGTCTACACAGCAATCCATCGTTATATTCGCTATGTTCTTTCGCCCCCTCATGGGCTCAGCTGTGTTTACTTTCCTTCTATTAACAGGTGGAGTAGAAGCAAGGAAGCAGTGGCATTATGGGACATCCGTGAAGTGCCAGGTACAGTGCTAGGCTCTGGGAATTGAAGGATGAATCAGAGCCCACCTCTGCTCTCAAGGAACTCACTGTTTAGAGAAAAAGGCAGGTTTGCCGCAAATAGTTGTGATGAGACATGTGACCTGGGGAACAGGGAGGAGCCATAGGTGTACCTGGACCTATGCTTCTCTAGGGATGGAGGGTTTTACTGAGAAGGTGGCCAGTGTAGCTGAACACTGAGAGTTGGTGAAATGGAGAGGCCAGGAGGAGGGCATTCTGGACAGAAGCCGTAGGGGCCTAAGAGGCACAGAGATGTGAAGATGTCATCAGAGAGTAGAGCTGGCCCTCTATGACTTTAACCCAGGATGTCCTGGAGGAAGGAGGAAGCATGCAAAGTGCAGCTGCAACCTGGTTCTGAGAGTCCTTGAGTGCCATGTTCTGGGGTCGCTGGGAGCCACAGAATGCTTTTCGGCTGTGATGAGGCCTGATAAGATGCATGCTTCTTCAGAGAGCCTGGGATGCACTCTCTCTGGTCACTTAGCTTCATTATCTCAAAAAGGCCAGCTTCAGGGGCTGGAGCTCAAAAGGAAGTGATGGCAGTGGGCAAGGAATTTCAATGAGGACGCAATTAACATCTCACAAACAGGGCAGACATGCAAACACCTCACTGAAGAGTAGAATTATGTGCAAGAGGGAGGGAGGAAAAAAATTCTTCCCCTAATAGCTTTCTGACTTTCATTAGTTCTGACAGTGAAGGCTGCATTGTGGCTGTGTTCCATGGTAACCGTTTCCAGGAAGAAGAGCACCGGAGGAGCACAGGTTCCGAAGACTTTCAATCAGCCCCAAAGCTTAGCCAGACAAAACGTCGTGTTGCTGGCTTCACAGCCTCCGCGGGCACCAAAAGGAGAGGGCATGACGTGGGCAAACATTGTCCTAGGTTATTGCAGGGACTCTGATCACAAGGACCATGAACACAGCTGCCTTCCGGGGCTCGATCACAGGAGAGGAGCCCAGGGCCAGAGGTCCCTGAACTGCAGACCAGAGCATGTGGCTGCAGGAGAGAAATGAGGCAGAGAAAGCAGAGCTACACACAGTGGATTCCTGGCCTCTTTCCCATCTCCCTGAGAAAGACTCAGCACGTCTCCACTGTGGCTCTGTAGGTAATACTGGTAGAGAGGAAAGAGGAGGCTCTGGAGCCAGATGGCCTGGATCCGAATCCCAGGTACTCCCTTACTCGCGGGACCATCTTGGGCGAATTACGTCACTTCTCCGGGGTTCACCTCCTTAGTTATCACCTGCAATATATGGTGTTTTCAGGAGGCTAGATGAGACAGTCCGCGAGAAATGCCCAGCTGCAGAACTAGCCCATGGCAGGTGCTGATCTTGTGCTAAGCCACCCACAATAGTACTGCCTGCCCTCTCCTCCCTCCTCCTTCCTTCTCGCTTTTCCAGCCGTGCTTCTGTGCCCTTCCCACTCTTCCTCTCTCACCCTCTGACTATAATACAAGGTTGTTGAAGGTGTGAAGCAAGCAAGTGGCTTTGCTCTGAGCCTCATGGAGTCAGAAAGACCAGCTGGGTTTTGGTGCCCTTAGGGCTAGCTCTGCACCAGACAAAATGAATGAGTTTCAGGGCAGTGGAAGCACATATTAGGTTGGGTGACCACATGGGAAGACAAGTTATGAACAATGAGAGCCCTCAAAGCTCCATTCTTCATAACAACAATTATGTATGGAAGGCCTGTTACATTCTGAGGCACTTCTCTAGGCACCTGGGATATGCTTTTTTCAGGATGCTGCCTACCAGCAGAGAGAGACTGGCCATAAACTATATATACAATAAAAGGTAGATATGAAGGTAGAAAGTGATATGAGTTTGGAGAAAGGAAAAACAGTAGAGTGAAGGGAGAGGGGATTGGAAGTGCTAGTGAGTGAAGAGGGCTGTGATTTTAATGGGGTGGGCACACTAGGCCTCATGGAGCCAGCAGCATGTGAGCAGACTTGAAAGAGGGCCAGGCGCGGTGGCTTACAGCTGTAATCCCAGCGCTTTGGAAGGCCAAGGTGGGCGGATCACCTGAGGTCAGGTGTTTGAGACCAGCCTGGCCAACATGGTGAAACCCTGTCTCTTAAAAATACGAAAAAATTAGCCAGGCGTGGTGGCGGGCACCTGTAGTCCCAGCTACTTGCGAGGCTGAGGCAGGAGAATGGCGTGAACCCGGGAGGCGGAGCTTGCAGTGAGCCGAGATCACGCCGCTGCACTCCAGCCTGGGTGACCAAGTGAGACTCTGTCTCAAAAAAAATAAATAAATAACTAAAAAATAATAGGCAGGCATGGTTGCACACGCCTGTAATCCCAGCTACTTGGGAGGCTGAGGCAAGACAATCACTTGAACCTGGGAGGCAGAGGTTGCAGTGAGCCATGATGGTGCCATTGCACTCCAGCCAGAGCGAAAGCAAGACTCTGTCTGAAAAAAAAAAAAAAAAAAGAAAAGAAAAAGACTTGAAAGAGGTGAGGATGTCTGGAGGAAGAGCATCTGAACCAAGGGAACAGCCAGTGCAAAGGCTCTAAGGAGGGTGTGTGGGATAGCTGATGAATAGAAAGAAGGCTGGAGAGGAGGAGAGGAGGAAGGCAGAGAGTAACAGGAGATATCACATGGTGATGGGGGCTAGATTGGGTGGGCTGTTGTAGCTTCTTCTTCATATGGTGCCATATGTACTGCAGGGAGTCAGGAAAGGCTAATGGTTTTCAGCTCCTCACTTCCTCCCTTCCCTTCCTCCAATTAACTAGAGCAACTGCCTTTATTATCTATTTAATGTGTTGGAATCTGGTGTCAGATATTATTTAGATAAAGCTTTCTGCAACTTAAAAAGTGTTTGAAACCCACTGATTGAGTCTTGTACCAATGGGGAAACTGAGTCTCGGAAAGGGCCAGTGACTTATCCATGGCCACACAGCCAATTTTACGGAAGAAATTGATGTCAAACCTAGGACATTGGGAGAGGGCTTTTTCTATGATCTGCGTCAAAGCCATGGGAGGTCTTGGGAGTCTGCTTCAGGGCTTGTGACACACAGGCCACCTGAGGTTCAATCAGCTGGATGCCCAGACCCTCCACATTTTGGCTCACCGAGCCTATGAAGCTCTGCTCAGGGTGCTGACTTCTCCTCTCTCAAAAGCACATAGTCCATTCCCAGAGCAGCTTCTTCCTCACTTTAAAGCCACACTCTGGCCGGGTGTGGTGGCTCATGCCTATAATCCCAGCAATTTGGGAGACTGAGGCGGGCAGATCACCTGAGGTCAGGAGTTCAAGACCAGCTTGGCCAACATGGTGAAACCATGTCTCTACTAAAATACAAAAGTTAGCCAGGCTTGATGGCAGGTGCCTGTAATCCCAGCTACTCAGGAGGCTGAGACAGGAGAATCGCTTGAACTCTGGAGATGGTGTTTGCGGTGAGCCGAGATTGTGCCACTGCACTGCAGCCTTGGTGGCTGAGGGAGACTGTGTCTCAAAAAAAAAAAAAAAAAGAAAGAAAAGCCACACTCTGATTACTTGGGCCAGCAAGGCACCCACATTTGAAATTTTATAATGCTCAGAGCTAGTGGCCCTGAAACAAGTAATGCCGACTTCCTAAGCAGAGTTTTCTGCTGTGTAGGGGCTAAAGCAAATTACCTACTCGCAGGGCTTGGACTAGAATGGAGCTTAATAATAAACGCTATACTTTGGGATAGGGCCTGGCGTGGGAGAGGTGGTCAGTGAATGTTATTAAGAAAATAAATCATGACAGTCTTTGGAAAAGTACACTTCTAAAGACAGACCTCCTAGCCCTATGCATAGAGAGAAGGTGCTAGAGCAGAATGGTCAATAGTGTGGGGTTTGGAATAAAAACGACCCAGGTTCAAATCAAATTTCTTAACATGTCAGAGCCTCAGTGTCTGTATTTGTTAAAGGGCAATAATAACTAGATTTGGGGATCATTAGAATTACATTGCATGCAATGTTCATTAGTTCAGTGCCTAGCCCCTTGGGATAGAGCTCTAATGGCAACACAGAGATCCTAGCCAGTGGTTCTCAAAATACAGTGTGTATCACCATCCTCTGGAGGTCTTGTTAAAATATAGGTTGCTGGTTCTTACACTCCAGAGTTTCTGATCAGTAGGTCTGGGTTGGGGCTTGAGATTTTGGCATTTCTAACAAGTTCCCAAGTGATGCAAATGCTACTTGTTGGGAGATGAAACCTCATCTGGTCTAAGAGCCAGTGTCTTAGACAAGGATGAGGTTTGTGGGGAGAGAAGGAACTGAAGGCCGTATATTGGCTGCATGTGCAGAGAGTCCAGATGGAGAGAGGCATTTAGAGCCTTACCCAGAAGGAGGCCTGTTCTTCAGCCCAGGGAGCTGGCTGACTTCACACACCTGGGTGGCCAGCTGCTCTCCCTTTATTCCATCACAGGCACTGAGATTCACAGTCCAATGAGAGGCAGCCAGCAAATAGCTCCTTCGCCTCTCACTGTTCCCCCAACCCCATTTCTTCTAACTGGGTAAGTTTTGACCTCTAGATGGACAAGCTGAGTGAATTATAAGATGCTAATAAAGAAAAGCAAGAAAATAAAAAACAAAGTAGGTAAGTCAAAATCAGTCTTTTTAGGTTTCTAGGATTCCTTCCCATAATTTCTCAGAGATGCTAATCATTCTGGGAACATTATGCGTCCCCGATACTTGAAAATGGTTCCGTAAAAATTAATGAATCCTGTGTTTGCTACACAAAGTTCATAGACTTTTAGCATCCTGCAACCTGGCTCTCAGACCCCATACGGTTTGGCCACAACCTATACTAGCCAACCATAAAATATCTAACTTTCCCTACAGTCCTTCTCCCTCTGATAAGGTCATAACAAAACCTATCTCTACTTCGGGTGTGCAAATCAGGGATCAGCAAACTATAGCCTGTGGGCCAAATCTAGCCCATTGCCTGTTTTTGAAAATAAAGTTTTATTGGAACATAGACATACTTGTACATTTCTTTCTGTATTGTCTGTGGCTGCTTTTGGGGGTGATTTCAATAGGGTGGGCACATTAGGCCCCATAAGACAATGACAGACTTGAATACTTGCAACAGAGACTATAGAGTGTGCAGAATCTCAAATATTTGCAATATGACTCTTTATAGAAAAAGTTTCCTGACCCCTATTTTAAATCAAATGTCATTTACTCCGTGAAACTTTGTGGAATCCCACCAAGCTGCATTCATCTCATTTTCTCCTATCACCTCCTGGTTCTTTGATCTGTGAATATGTTACCTGGCATAATGGTTTTCCATGTATATTTTTTCTCATTGACTCTATGTGTCTACGCTGACCTCTCTTTGAGATTACAAAATTTAGTACCAGGGCATGCACAGTTAAAAAAACATTTCTTAAATTATCCACTAAGCCCCCAAAGTGGGAAGAAACCTAAATGTCCAAGAGTAGAAAAAAGACCAAATAAATTATGGTGTAGCCATATGATGTATTACTATGTAAGAAATAAAATGAGTTTCTCAAGAATATAAAAATGCCTGAGAGAAATCATCCATCACATGAAGCGAAGATTTTTGCAATGATTTTTATAATACAATTGCACTTTTATACATAAGTAAAAATAATATGTGGAGGAACTAATTAAAAAGACTAGAAGAAAACATACAAAACTTTTATTCCTCTTTAGGTAGAGGGTTATGGGTGACTTTCATTTTGTTATTTTATTAGTTTGTATATTTTTAATTATAAGGATAGATTGCTTTTAGAACCTGGGGTAAAAATTCAAGTTATTAAAAGACTAGCAGCTGGCTGTATGCTGGCTTTGCCACGTTCTAACTGTACGGCCTTAAAAATGTATCTAGCCTCAGTTTCCTTATCTATAAAATATGGGGAAATACAGCCTTCTTCACAGGGTTTTTTAAAAACAACACAGCAAGCCCCAAAATGCCATTCTAAACAGGCTGCTGCAGCAGCTGGGCTCAGCATTGAAATGGGGACCATCTGGGAGCCACATGACGGAGGCTGAGTTGGCACCTTGAGAGGGAGGCAGAGCTGCGGTGCCCAGAGCGGTGCTGAGGCGGACTCACAGCTCTGCAGCAACACTCGCATCCCCAGCGCAGCACCAGGACTACTGACTGGGAAAGGACTTCTCGCCCCGATGCCTGCCCTGCTGCAAAAACCCCCTAGCTTCCTTTCAGCACAAAGCACAGCTGCTCTTTGTCTTTCATTTTCACCCTGAATCAGCTGTCCCCAGCCTATGTGGCCAGTGCCTGCCCTTTGGCACTTCCCACCCTGTGCTGTTTCTCACCACCTCTCATCAGCCTGCACCTGCCATTTTCTTTTTTCTTAAAAGTCACACCTTCATCCTTTCACTGAGACATTCTTTTTTTCTTAGCCAGAATCTTTCTTTCTCTCCCTAGAAAATGTCTTTGAGACTATACTTAATGATTTTTTTTTGATGGAGTCTGGCTCTGTTGTCCAGGCTGGAGTGCAGTGTCACCATCTCAGCTCACTGCAACCTCCATCTACCTGGTTCAAGCGATTCTTGTGCCTCAGCCTCCCCAGTAGCTAGGATTACAGGTGCACACCATCATGCCTGGTGAATTTTTGTATTTTTAGTAGAAACAGGGTTTCACCATGTTGGCCAGGCTGGTCTCGAACTCCTGACCTCAAGTGATCCACCCGCCTTGGCCTCCCAAAATGCTGGGATTACAGGCTTGAGCCACCGAGCCTGGCTAAGTAATGATTTTCTATTCGTTTCTTCCTTCTCTCTCTCCCTGCCCCCTCTTCTTTTATAAGTGTCCTTATTGGATTTTTTTCTCTGCTCATCAATAGGGAAGGTGAGTGGATGAGGGAGACCAGTTAGAGGGCTGGAAAAATGGTCTCAGAAGAGAACAGTGCAGATGGTGAGAAGTGGATGTGTTGGGCTAGAAATGGATAAAATCCACAGAAGTTACATATGGGAAGGATGAGGCCCAGCAAGAGCCAGTGACATGCCTCAAGGTTATGTAACTGACCAAGGGACAGATCAGGGAATCTAGGCCCACATGCCTGCAGTTCCTAGACTATCTCTATACCTGGATATATCACTTATCTACTCTATTCTACATACTCTCCAGGGGTATGGAGACGTCTGGCCTAATCACAATTCATCGCTCAGAGTGCTGCATATAACAAGGGTGTGTGCACACTTGAGAAGCCAAAAGGGGACCTACTGACTTCTGGACTTCTGAGAAGTATGTCATATCTTCCCACAGCTTCAGAACTTGGAGTTTCAGGGAATCTGTTGAGGACTGGGCCATGGAACTAGAGGGGCATGTTTTGGACTACGAGTAGTGGAGATAAGAATCCCTAACTCATCCATCATCAGCTTTCTAAGAGTGGGAGGGCAGACTCTGCCTCCGTGGCGCTGTCCCCAAACCTCTCTTGGAGTCAGAGTCCCCAGCTTAAGAAAGCACCTGTAGAACAAGGTGGGTGTCATGGAGTATGCAGGGAGTTAGCACACAAGGAGACATCGCACAGACTGTCTTGGCTTGTGGCCTGTTTGTGGGTCCATTATGACCAGGGTTATTGGTGTCCTTGCTGTTCTTTTCTCCCACGTGGTGGGGGTGGGAGAGAGTGGTCAGCAATTCCTCATAGGAGCAGGTGTCCCAGTCCTGATGAGGCCACCTTGTATCTCTATGCTACATGGGACTCAGGGAGCCTGTGGAGTTCTCCTCCAGCCCTTGCTTTTTTCAGTAGAGATTGGAAACATTTCCCCAATGTAGCAACAGAGACGTTAAGTCCCAGCTCTGACTTCTATCTTTACCTTTTGTTCCCAGACCATGTGGTTTAACCTCCTCTGAGTTTCTAGAAGGTACCATGAGCTATCTGTGACTCAGGAAGGAAGGGGAATCACATACCCAAATGGATAGAAGTTTTGAAGGTCTCAAGCAGAATCTCACATCTTCCCCAAACCTGATACTCTCCTCTTCAGAGAAGATCCCAGCTTCTGCTTGCTTGGGTACCCATTAGGCCTGAATGAAGACTGCTGGGGGCTGTAAGATCACATCACCAGGGGGTACTGCTTTATTGGTACGGTCAGTTTGAAGGCAAACTTGTTCATGCAACAGCTTAACTTAGAGATTGTGAAGAGTCACTGAGGAATTTATGCCCATCAAAGGTGGAGATTGCTTTGCAAACTTCGTAGTCAGGCTGAAAAACTGTCTCTAAAGTATACAGGTGTCAGGTATCAGATATCTTTTTTTATAGTTTAGCTACTACATTCTACTCAGCCAGTATACCTACTATGGGCCAAGCATGTACAAATTCTATTAATTAAATTTTGATTATTACCATGGAATAAATTTGGGCACTGAGTCACAGAGATTAAATAATTTTACCTGAGGTCAAGCAGACGGTTTATGGTCAGGTTGGGCTTCAAGCCTAAACCACTCTTACTCAAACGTTCTTGCTTTTTCTACTTTCAAAGCCTCCCTCTGTCTTCATATCATTCTGCAAAATGGTTGCCTGAACACCTGCTGTGTTGGACTTGAACTCACTACCAGCCCAGATGACCAATGAATGGCTAAGAGAGGTTTGAATGTTTTGATTAGGCCTGTTAACATGTGCTTAGTCTTCCCCCTTTCTCCTCCCTCTCCTCCTCTCACCTTCTATCACTTGACTTGTGACACTTGCCTAGCCCTGGATGGAGGGACTCCCTTGGCTTCACTCAAGAAAGGGCAAGCTCAGCAGCTCAGCTTGAGGCTGTTCCTGCATCTTCAAGAAGGAGCCCAAGGCCAGGAGGAGCTTCCTCTTTCCCTGAACTAACTCAATCAGTGATATGCCCTGGTAATTTCTCTCTCTCTGAAAGAAAAAGAAAGAAATGAAGAAAAGAGAGGAAGAAAGAGAAAGAAAGAAAGAAAGAAGAAAGAAAGAAAGAGAGAAAGGAAGAAAGAAAGAAAGAGAAAGAAAGAAAGAGAAAGAAAGAAAGAAAGAAAGAGAAAGAAAGAAAGAGGAAAGGAAAGGAAGGAAGGAAGGAAGGAAGGAAGGAAGGAAGGAAGGAAGAAAAGAAAGAGAGAGAAAGAAAGGAAAGAAAGAAAGAAGAGAGAGGGAGGGAGGGAGGAAGGAAGGAAGAAGGAAAGGAAGGAAGAAGGAAAGGAAGAAAGGAAAAGAAAAGGAAGGAAGGAATAAGGGAGGGAAGGAGGAAAGAAAGGAAGGAAAGGAAGGGAGGGAGGGAGGGAAGGGGAGGGAGGAAGGGGAGAAATAAATCCTAAATGTTTAGCATTTGCCAGCTTCTGCAGTGTAAATACTCCCATCACGGCTGATTTCGAGACACAAAGGTGACCACTGAAAGTAGAGTTCAGAGGGAGGGGAGTAGCCCACTTTCCTGTGTCAGTGGGAGCCAGCTTCAGCACACCTTGGTCTTCCTTTCATCTGGCTTTGAGTGGCATCGCTAATGGGTTTGTCACTCATTGCTTTTGTTTCCTCCCAGTTAAAATGCTTCACTTGCTTACTAAAAGCCTTTGACAGTAATCAAGTTCTTCCTGCCAAGCTGGGCCCTGCTTGGACTGTCTAGGAGTGAGTTAGGGAAGACAGCCACCACCTGCTCCCCTGAGGGCCCACTAGACAGAAAGCCAACTCATGAAAGTCCAACACCATGCCAGGCCTGGGGTGGGGCATGTATCGACAGAAAGGCATTGTCTTTACTTTTGAAACGCTAAAGGTCTGCTGTCAGGAAACAATGAACATTCTCGTAAGAAACACCATTGGAGGAATGCCAGAGTCTAGACAGAGGCCTCAGTGCTGAGTGACAGAGCTTCATGGGACTTTCAAACCATTTGGTTCCACTCCCTTGTTTTACAGGAAAAAGCTAAGGCCCTGGGAGGGTGAGTGGCTTGCTAAAGGTCACAAAGTTATTTAGTGGCAGAGGTGGGATTAGAATCCATCTTTCTTGACATCTAGAAGCCAATTGTTTTGCTGCAGAATGAGCTGTTGGAAGCTATAATAGCTTATCGAACCAGGGAAAGATAGACATCTCCCTTCTTCCTGCTAAGGTGACCAACTCATCCCCATTTTCCTATGACTTTTCTATTAGCACTGAAAGTCCTTCCCTGTATCCCAGAAAAACCCTAGGTCGAGGCAGACCCCGAAAGTTAATTTCTGGTCCCCTTCTCTCATTCCCTTCCTTCTCTGTCCTTTTCTTCCTTCCATCATACATTAATGGTGCCTGCCCACAAAGACCTTAGCGTCGAAGAAAGAAATCTCAAGAAGAGGATTGTGGAGGCTGTCCTCCACACCTACCCGATTTGGGCTAGAGTTCACCCAGAACACTGTAACCTCTTCTACTAATACCTCCACTTCTTGATCTGCCTTTTGAAACAGAAATAGATTTATTGGATTGTAAAAGCAAGCAACCAATGTAGATTGTTAAAGAAATTAAATAATAGAGACGTATGTGTGATAGTAAATGGATGTCTTCAGATAAACTTAGCACCTGGACTAACAGGATAATATTTATCCTCAAAGATAATTTCATTTATCCATCTATCATCTATGTATCTATATATTGCTATACCATATTGTATACTAAAGATTCCCTTTCTGGTAAAAATTTGACCATATTAATCATGTTACTTTGTAATCTGGGATTTTCATTTAAAAATATATCATGGATGTCTTTCCACATTGGTCATTTAAAGATTACCTCATCCTTCACACAGTAGCATACTCTATTGTGTGGGTATACCCCAATTTATTTACTCAATCCTATTTTTAAAGACAGTTAAGTTATTTCCATTTAAAAAATCATAAACAGCGTTTTGTATAGGTATCCAATAATCTTCTTTGGATAGTTTTTTTTAGAAATAAATTATTGGGCCAAAGTATTCATACTTGTAATTGTCACGCAGTAAGCCCTTTACAAAAGCTATTGCAATTCATGTTCTCACTAACAGTCTCTTTTCCACACTCCTGTTAGCCTTCAGTATTACTGGATCAGTATTACTGATCCAAATCACTTGTCAATTTGATAGATCAAAAAAATTCCATTTTTTAAAATATTTGCTTTCCTTTAAATTTCAGCAAGGATGTGAATCTTTTCACACATCTATCAGCTATTTTTATTCTTTTTTCAATTTTTTTTCATCTGAAGTCCATACTTGTACATGCCCAGGCCTCTGTGTAAACACTTAACACTACGAAGGACTTCAGAGAGCAAGTAATGTCGGCCCTAGTATTTATTCTACCAAAGAAGCCTTTATTAGTTTTCCACTGTGTACTAGGTGTGTGGTTGTGTGGCATTAAATACAAAGAAATGTGACACAATGTGCTTATTCTTGAAGGTTGCTAAAGTCTATTATGAGAGACGGACACGTGCTCACATAACCCAGGAGAAGAGGACATGGCAGCTCCTGCGGTGGCCTAACGGCAGCAGTGTTCCATCTTGCAGTTCTAAATTGGTATGTTAGTGCTGTCACTTTAGTTCTTTCAGATTTGAGTTAGACACAGGGGCTTTTCTCAGAGCTGGAGCTTGATAATAAGGAATCCCACCTGTCCCGAGGAGCTGAAGACATTGTGTGTTGTTTCCTGGGTGGTCTCGCTGACCTTCTCTGATTTCAAGTTCCCTGGAAACTTCACCAAACCAGTGACTCACATCTCCATGCCCAATCACCCAAAACAGTCCACTTTGACCCTTCTGTATGTCCCTGGAATTCAAAAACACTGGATACAATGAGCAGAGAGGTCCCAGCCAGCTCCTGACTCCATGACTCAGCTGTCATCATGATAGATGTCATGGACAATACCCAAATAATTGTATGGGACACAATCCCTGTCCTTGAGGTGCTTGCAGGCTGAAGAGCCTTTGTGAGAATGTCTTTGCAGGCCACGTGAAAGGCTTTCAGCTGCCGGGCAGAGTTGGCTCTCCACTCAGTGATGACCTCGTCCACAGTTACCTGCATCAGTGGTTCACAGCCCAGATGGCACATTAGAAATCACCTAGAGAACACTAAAAAAAGCATAGATGCCGAGGACCCACCCCAAGAGGTTCCAATGCAGTCAGTCTGGCATGAGGCCCAGGCAGCAGCGTTTTGTAAGAACTCCCTAGGTGGTTCTAATGTGCAGCTAAGGCCGGGAACCAGTGGCTTAGAGAGATCACAAAGAGACGAACGACTTAATTAACCAGTGGTTCAAGACCATTTCCTGTGTTGGTCACAATGTTATCTCCATGGTTTGTCAACTTCTTCAATCCTTTAAGGGTAGGGATCTTGGATCTCAAATTAGAGATTTTCATCTCCTTAAGCCAAGCCTTCCCCACTCATAGTTATTCTAAAGGCACCACGTCCGGTAGTTAAGAGTGTGAACCTAGACTCAGGCCCCTGGTCTCAAATTCTGTTCTCGAATCTAGTTCCTGTAAGACCACGGGAAACATAGTACTTAACTTCTGTGTGCCCTCAGTTTTGTCACCTATAGTTGTGGACAGTTCTAATACTATCTTGAGAGTGTTAGTTGATTGAATAAGTTTCTAGGATGCAAAGGTGTTAGAAGAGGGGCTGGCCATCGTGAACACTCTGTACACATTATTTTTACCACTTGGGAGATAGGCCTTTCAGAGTCAAACCAAGCAATTCTTTTTATAATTCTCCCTTTTGATTACTCTTCTGTTGTCCTTAAGCTTGACTTTTTAACTTGTTGCATGCCCCTGTTTTCCTCTTATTCATCTACGTCCCTCTTCCTCAGAATGCAATGATCAGGACTGTAGGCAAAACCTTCCTTCCTTTCAGCATTCTAGTTGTGAAAGGTTGCCCTGGGCAGAAAGCAGCCTGTAATAACAACCCCTCAGTGGTCTTTTTTACTTTTGGAAGCAGTGTAAAGAAAGGTGTATAGGCTTTGGAAACAGATAAAATTGCTTTTTAAAAAATATATATATATATTTTTTAATTTTCCACAAGTTATTGGGGTACAGGTGGTATTTGGTTACATGAGTAAGTTCTTTAGTGATGATTTGTGAGATTTTGGTGCACATATCACCCATGCAGTATACACTGCACCATATTTGTAGTCTTTTATCCCTAGCTCCCCTTCCACTCTTCCCCCTAAGTCCCCAACATCCATTGTATCATTCTTATGCCTTTGCATCCTCATAGCTTAGCTCCCACATATCAGTGAGAACATACGATGTTTGGTTTTCCATTCCTGAGTTACTTCACCTAGAATAATAGTCTCCAATCTCATCCAACTCACTACAAGTGCTGTTAATTCATTCCTTTTTCATGGCTGAGTACTATTCCATCACATATATATGCCGTGATTTCTTTATCCACTCTTTGTTTGATGGGCATTTGGGTTGGTATCATGATTTTGCAATTGTGAATTGTGCTGCTATAAACATGCATATGCAAGTATCTTCTTCAAATAATGACTTCTTCTTCTCTGGATAGATACCCAGTAGAGGGATTGCTGGATCCAATGGTAGTTCTACTTTTAGTTCTTTAAAGAATCTCCACATTGTTTTCTATAGTGGCTGTACTAGTTTACATTCCCACTAGCCACGTAGAAGTGTTCCCTGTTCACTGCATCCATGCTAACATCTACTGTTTTTTTTTATTTTTTGATTATGGCCATTCTTGTAGGAGTAAGGTGGTATCACATTCTGGTTTTGATTTGCATTTCCCTGATCATTAGTGATGTTGAGCATTTTTTCATATGTTTGTTGGGCATTTGTATATCTTCTTTTGAGAATTGTCTATTCATGCCCTTAGCCCACTTTTTGATGGGATTGTTTGTTTTTTTCTTACTGATTTGTTTGAGTTCGTTGTGGATTCTGGATATTAGTCCTTTGTCAGATGTATAGAATGTGAAGATTTTCTCCTGCTCTGTGGGTTGCCTGTTTACTCTCCAGACCATTCCTTTTGCTCTAAAAAAAGCTCTTTACTTTGATTAGGTCCTAGGTATTTATCTTTGTTTTTATTGTGTTTGTTTTTGAGTTTTTGGTCATGAAATCCTTGACTAAGCCAATGTCTAGAAGGGTTGTTCCAATATTACCTTCTAGAATTCTTATAGTTTCAGGTCTTAGGTTTAAGTCCTTAATCCAACTTGAGTTGATTTTTGTAGAAGGTGAGAGATGAGGATCCAGTTTCATTCTCCTACAGATGGCTAGCCAATTATCCCAGCACCATTTGTTGAAAAGGGTGTCCTTTCCTCACTTTATATTTTTGTTTGCTTTGTTAAAGGTCAGTTGGCTGGAAGTATTTGGATTTATTTCTGGGTTCTCTATTCTGTTCCATTGGTCTATGTGCCTATTTTTATAACAGTACTATGCTATTTTGGTGACTATGGCCTTATAGTATAGTTTGAAATCAGGTAGTATGATGCTTCCAGATTTCATCTTTTTGCTTAGTCTTGCTTTGGCTAGGTGAGCTCTTTTTTGGTTCTATATGAATTTTAGAATTGCTTTCTTCTAATTCTGTGAAGAACGATGGTGGTATTCTGATGGGGATTGCACTGAATTTTTAGATTGCTTTTGGCAGTATGGTCATTTTCACAATATTGATTCTACCCATCCGTGAGCATGGAATGTGTTTCCATTTGTTTGTGTTGTCTGTGGTTTATTTCAGCAGTGTTTTGTAGTTTTCCTTCTAAAGGTCTTTCGACTCTTTTGTTAGGTATATTCCTAAGTCTTTTATTTTTATTTTTTGCAGCTATTTTAAAAGGGATTGTGTTCTTGATTTGGTTCTCTGCTTGGTTGCTGTTGGTGTATAGAAGACTGCTAATTTGTGTACATTAATCTTGTATCTGGAAACTTTGCTGAGTTCTTTTATTAGTTCTAGGAGCTTTCTGGAGGAGTCCTTAGGGTTTTCAAGGTAAACGATCATATCGTCAGCAAATAGTGACAGTTTGACTTCCTCTTTACTGATTTGGATGCCCTTTATTTCTTTCTCTTGTCTGATTGCTCTGGCTAGGACTTCCAGTACTATGTTGAAGAGGAGTGGTGAGAGTGGGCATCCTTGTCTTGTTCCAGTTCTCAGAGAGAATGCTTTCAACTTTTCTTCATTCAGTATTATGTTGACTGTGGGTTTGTCATAGACGGCTTTTATTATATTAAGATATGTCCCTTGTATGCTGATTTTGCTGAGGGTTTTAATCATAAAGGATGCTGGATTTTGTTGAATGCTTTTTCTGCATCTATTGAGATGATCATGTGATTTTTGTTTTTAATTCTGTTTGTGTGGTGTATCACATTTATAGACTTGTGTATGTTAAAAAATCCCTGCATCCCTGGTATGAAACCCACTTGATCATGGTGGATTCTCTTTTTGTATGTTGTTGGATTCAGTTAGCTAGTATTTCGTTAAGGATTTCAGCATCTATGTTCACCAAGGGTATTGGTCTGTAATTTTCTTTTTTGATTTTGTCCTTTCCTGGTTTTGGTATTAGGGTGATGCTGGTTTCACAGAATGAATTAAGGAGGGTTTCTTCTTTCTCTATCTGGTGGAATAGTGTCAAAAGGATTGGTACCAATTCTTCTTTGAATGTCTGGTAGAATTCTGCTGTGAATCCTTCTGGTACTGAATTATTTTTTGTTGCTAATTTTTAATTACCACTTCAATCTCACTGCTGGTTTTGATCTGTTCGGGGTATCTAAGTCTTCCTGATTTAAGCTAGGAGGGTTGTATTTTTCCAGGAATTTATCTGTCTCTTCTAGGTTTTCTAGTTCATGTGCGTAAAGGTGTTCACAGTAGCCTTGGATGATCTTTTGTATTTCAGTGGTGTCAGTTGTAATATATACTTTTTTATTTCTTAGTGAGATTATTTGGATTTTCTCTCTTCTTTTCTTGGTTAACCTGGCTAATCGTCTATTAATTTTGCTTATCTTTTCAAAGAACCAGCTTTTTGTTTCATTTATCTTTTGTAATCTTTTTTTGTTTCAATTTCATTTAGTTCTGCTCTGATCTTGGTTATTTACTTTCTTCTGCTGGATTTGGGTTTGGTTTGTTCTTCTTTCTCTAGTTCCTTAAGGTGTGACCTTAGATTGTTTGTGATCTTTCAGACTTTTTGATGTAGGCATTTAGGGCTATGAACTTTGCTCTATGCTCTATGAACTTCTGCTCTCAGCATCCCAAAGGTTTTGATAGGTTGTGTCATTTATTATCATTCAGTTTGAAGAATTTTTAATTTCCATCTTGATTTTGTTTTTGGTCCAGTGCTCATTCAGGAGCAGGTTATTTAATTTCCATGTATTTGCATGGTTTTGAAGGTTCCTTTTGGAGTTGATTTCCAGTTTTATTCCACTGTGGTTTGAAAGAGTACTTGATATAATTTCAATTTTCTTAAATTTATTGAGGCTCATTTTATGTCCTATCATATGATCTATCTTGGAGAAAGTTCCATGCACTGTCGAATAGAATGTGTATTCTACGGTTGTTGGATGAAATGTTCGGTACATATCTAAGTCCATTTGTTCCAAGGTATAGTTTAAATTCATTGTTTCCTTGTTGACTTTCTGTCTTGATGACCTGTCTAGTGCTATCAGTGGGGTATGGAAGCTCCCCACCATTACTGTGTTGCTGTCTATCTCATTTCTTAGGTCTAGTTGTAATTGTTTTATAAATTTGGGAGCTCCAGTGTTAGGTGCATATATGTTTAGGATTGTAATATTTTCTTGTTGTACAAGGCCTTTTACCATTATATAATGTCCCTCTTTGTCTCTTTTAACTGCTGTTGCTTTAAAGATTGTTTTGTCTGATATAAGAATAGCTACCCGTGTTCACTTTTGGTATCCATTTGCATGAAATGCCTTTTTCTGCCCCTTTACTTTAAGTTTATGTGAGTCCTTTTGTGTTATGTGAGTCTCCGAAAGGCAGCAGATAGTTGATTGGTGAGTTCTTATCCATTCTGTGGTTCTGTATTTTTTAAGTGGAGCATTTAGGCCATTTACATTCAATGTTAGTGTTGAAATGTGAGGTGCCATTGCTTTCATCATGCTCTTTGTTGCCTGTGTACTTTGGTTGTATTTTGTCTTTTTTTTTTGCTTTTTAACTTGTATTTCTGTTTTATAGGTCCCGTGTGATTTATGCTTTGAAGAGATTCTGTTTTGATGTGTTTCCAGGATTTGTTTCAAGATTTAGAGCTCCTTTTAGCAGTTATTGTAGTGGTGGCTTGGTAATGGCAAATTCTCTCAGCATTTCTTTGTCTGAAAATTACTGTATCTTTCCTTCATATATGATGCTTAGTTTCACTGGGTACACAATTCTTCACTGATAATTGTTTTGTTTGAGGAGGCTAAAGATAGGTCCCAAATCCCTTCTAGTTTGTGGGGTTTCTGCTGAGAAATCTGCTGTTAATCTGATAGGTTTTCCTTCATAGATTACCTGGTGATTCTGTCTCATGGTTCTTAAAATTCTTTCCTTCATCTTAACTTTGGATCACCTGATGACAATGTGCCTAGGCGAAGATCTTTTTGTGATGAATTTCCCAGGTGTTCTTTGTTATTCTTATATTTGGGTGTCTAGGTCTTTCGCAAGGCCAGGGAAGTTGTCCTCAATTATTACCCAAAATATATTTCCAGTCTTTTAGATTTCTCTTCTTCCTCAGGAACACTGATTATTCTTAGGTTTGGTCATTTAACATAATCCCAGACTTTCTGGAAGCTTTGTTCATATTTTCTTATTCTTTTCTCTTTGTCTTTGTTGAAATGGGTTAATTCGAAGACCGTGTCTTTGAACCCTGAATTTCTTTCTTCTACTTGTTAAATTCTATTGTTGAGGCTTTCCAGAGCATTTTGCATTTCTAAAAGTGTGTCCAAAGTTTCCTGAATTTTTGCTTGTTTTTTCTTTATGCTATCTATTCCCTTGAATATTTCTCCCTTCACTTCTTGTACCTTTTTTTTAATTTCCTTGGATTGGGCTTCACCTTTCTCTGGTCCCTTCCTGATTAGCTTAATAACTAACCTCCTGAATTCTTTTCCACGTAAATCAAGGATTTCTTATTGGTTTGGATCCATTGCTGGTGAACTAGTGTGATTTTTTGGGAGGTGTTGAAGAGCCTTGTTTTGTCATATTACCTGAGTTGATTTTCTGATTCCCCCTCGTTTGGATAGGCTCTGTCAGGGGGAAGATCTAGGGCTGAAGGCTGTTGCTCAGATTCTTTTGTCTCATGGGATGTTCCCTTGATGTAGTACTCTTCCCCATTTCCTATGGATGTGGCTTCCTCTGAGCTGAATCGAAGTGATTGTTGTCTCTCTTCTGGGTCTAGCCACCCAGTGAGCCTACCCGGCTCCAGGCTGTTACTGCAGGTTGTCTGCACAGAGTCCTGTGATGTGAACCGTCTATGGGCCTCTCACCTGTGGATACCAGCGCCTGATCTGGTGGAGGTGGCAGAGGGTGCAATGGACTCTGTGAGACTCCTTAGTTTTGGTGGTTTAATGCTCTATTTTTGTGCTGGTTGGCCCCTTGCCAGGAGGTGGCACTTTCCAGAAAGTATCAGCTGTAGTAGTGTAGAGAGGGGCCTGGTGGTGGGCAGGGCCCTAGAACTTCCAAAATTATATGTCCTTTGTCTTTTGCTACCAGGGTGGGTAGGGAAGAACCATCAGGTGGGGGTGTGGCTAGGCATGTCTGAGCTCCAACTCTCTTTGGGCGGGTTTGGCTGCAGCTGCTGTGGGGATGGGGGTGAGATTCCCAGGTCACTGGAGTTGTGTACCTGGGAGGATTATGGCTGCCTCTGCTGAGTCATGCAGGTTGTCAGGGAAGTAGGGGAAAGCCGGCAGTCACAGGCCTCACCCAACTCCCATGCCAACCAAAGGGCTGGTCTCATTCCCACCGTGCCCCTCCCACAATAGCACCAAGTCTGTTTCCAGGAGGAGGGCGAGATGGGCTTGAAAACTTGCCCAAAGCTATCTGCCTCCCAGCTGCAAAAGAAAAGGGCTTTACTTCTTTCCTTGCCTGTGAAGTCTGCACGCCCAACTTGCGCCCTGCCCTGAGTTCTGGCCAGGAGGCTTCTTGCCCCACTGAAGTTGTTAAAAAGCTCAGCTAGAGAATTTCTTCTCCCTGTGGAGTTTTACCCTCTGCTCCTCTCGTCACCCTCCTGATGGATCCCTGTAGTGCCAGGCAGGAATGGGCTGCTTAGAGACCCAGGGTCTTTCTGTTGCTTCCTCTACCCCTGTATTTTGCTCAGCTCTCTAACTTTACTCAGCTCCAGGTAAAGTCAGAAGCTTCTCCCACAAACAGAACTTCAACCTCTCCAGTGGGGGTGTGTGTTTGGGAGAGAAGGGTCTCCCTTTTTCATTTCTGCAGTTAGAGCACTCACAGTATTTGGGGTGTCTCCCAGGTCCTGCAGGAGCAGTCCACTTCCTTCAGAGGGTCTGTGGGTCCTCTTGGGATTGCTAGTTTGTTCTTGCACTTGATCCAGAGCTAAAATCTACAGTGCAAGCCTCCACATACTGCTCTGTCCGGAGCTGCAATCTAGTCCTGCCTCCTGTCTGCCATGATCCCTAAAAATTTGTTAAATCTTGGTTCTGCCATTTGCTGGTGGTATGAACTTGAACAAGTTCCTTCATATCACTGAGCATCACTTTCCTTTTCTATGAAATACAGGTCATAATACCTACCTAGCAGATTATCAGAAGAGAACCAAAATGACATGCTTAGTGGGGTATTTGGCATATGGAAAATGCTCAGTGAGCATGATGTCGCTACATGGAGTCCCTGGAAGACCAGCTAGCTCTGCTCTCGTCCCCTCCCCTCCTATCTTAAGTATCTGCATTCCCACAAAGAAAACAGGGGGATCCGCATTTCTGTTCCCTAAATATGTAGGAGGAAATGCTAATACATTTCCCTGAGATCCATACAGTCAGTTGATCTAGGAGGAGAAAGAAGAGAAAGAGGTTTCAAGGACAGCATTTCAAGGCCTGCTGCCTGTCTTTGAATTGAGCAGCTAGTGCTACAGGAATGAAAGTCTGAGCTAAGGATTTGTTTTAATAATATACTTTATCCATGAAGCCCTGGTATCCAGTTCATAGTGGGTAATCCTGGGAATGAGGATCACCAGAGATAAGAGAACAAATGAGAAAATCTGGATTCAAGGGCTGTTCCTCCAGGCTGTTTCTTCATCTATAAGGTGGTTATAATCTACTGTTGATAAACTTGGCTAGGAAGGTGAGATGACCCAGTGAGGTGGCACATGCAACAAGGGCTTATGTCAGTCAGTATCACTGGACCCTCAAAGAAAACTCAGAGGTGCATCTTACTTAGGCAGCCTCAGCAAGCTCACTGTCTAGCCAGAAGATGACATGTACAGAACCGACTCAGATATAAGGTAAAATATAAAAAGAGATGAGAGTAAATATAGAGGTTAGCACTTAGAAATATGTAATTTTCAGTTAAGGAGCTGTGACAAGTCTTCTTGGACAAGGAGAAAGTTGAGTTAGGCTTTAGAGAAAAATAAGTAGGATTAGACCGTGTTTAGGTAGGTAGAGTTGTGCACGCACACAAGTACATGGGTGTAGGTGTAAAAATGTCTGGGACTGTGGGCTCTTTGTGGTTTGTCATGGCTACTGCAGGAGGAGGTGGGAATAAGAATAAAGCTACCTGGGAGTGTGAAAATGTGCAAAAATATTGGCTTTGGAGTTAGACAGACTTTGGTTCTATCACAGGCATTTCCAAAGTACCCTGCACACGCACATTATGAGGTTTCTATTTTCAGCCACATGCACTCTCTCATAGTCTGAACTTCTACCTTCTTCTCTCTTTAGTTTCTACTGCCAAGCACTAGCACTAATCCTAACCCTCAGTCCTAATCCTTGACCCTCTTGCCTCTGTGCCTTGCCCTCTTTTTCCTCACTTCCTCACTTCCAGCTGCTTCCTGCCTGCAATTTTCTTTCTGTTGTATTTCCTCCCCTCCTGCAGTCACTACATTACTACAAAATCTTTCTAAAATACATATCTGATTATATCCCTCCTCCTACTAAATCTCCAGTAATGACTCCCATCGCAGCCATAATAGCACGAAGTCCCATCATCAGACAGGCACTCACACCTCTACTGCGACAGCCCATTTCCTCAATCACACCCTCCTTGGGCTTTAACACCCACTAGTTGCTCCATCCCATGTTCCGACCTGTTCATGCTGGCCTCTCTGTTTAGAATATCCTTTCCCAATACTTCCTTCAGAGAAACTTTTAATTTAATAGTTTTTCAAGACTGAGTTTAGCTTTTCTACCTCTGAAGAGTTTCTCTCACTTGTCTTTGGAATATTTAACAAAGGAATATCCAACTCTCCTTGGGGTCATTTACATGTCTCTATGTGTAAATAGACCTATTTGTCTCTCTATTCAGGTCCAAGTATGGGGCCTGGCATAAATTTAGTGCCCAACAAAAGATTGATGATTAAATGAATGAGTGAATGAATGAATGAATGCATAGATAGTTTTACTAATAATGAGAACAACTCACCTATGGCTTCAGTTGGGAATGAAAAGAAGAGGCAACTATTACACATTGATCATCTGTCTAATCCACTCTTTGACATTTCCCCCAGGGTATTTAAATGACTCATCATTGTATTTAAAAGTTTGAAATCCTTTAAACTGTGTTTTCACATGAATGGGTTGTTTAACCTCAAGATATGAGAGGATCCCAGCCAACGATGAGGAACTCAGCATATTTTGGGATTTTTGCAATTTGGAGTTCAGGTGAAAAGTCAAAGGCATTTACTGAGGACCTGAAGGATACTGAATCGGTAGGTTATTTGGTAGAGGAGTTGAAATTGAGAAGTAAATAATATAGATTGACCTATAATGGGTCAATCTATATATCTGCACAGTTTAGACTTCAGTCTGCATTATTAATTAGTTAGTTATTCCACAGCAAATTCTTCACTTTTTAGGTTGATTTGGTCTTGGACTTCTATTTTCTCAGGCATAGAAAATATCTGAGTTGTTTCCATTGTATTACTACTCCGTGCTCCAGAAGGACATGCCTTACCACTCACAGCACTCCTTACCTACCAGCCCAGAATGTGGTCTCAGAATCTTTCTATGCACAGTGTCACAGGTAGCTATTACCAATTACCAGAATTGGTTCATAAAACAAAACCCATTTTCCATCCCTCCACAAGATGTTGAGGTATTTTAGGGAGAAGGCAGGACCTGAGCAGTGCAGAAGCTGTGTGCCAGGTGACAGTGGGTCGGCCTCTTTCCCAAGCTGCAGGCTCCATGTGTCTGCTTAATGTCTACTCTGCTGTGCCTCAGTCATTGCAAATGGAAATCCTTGGATGTTGCCTAAATTATTTTTCTTTCTCCACTTTCTTAATTGCAGTAAAAGATCCTAATAGGCACCCAGTTTTTCAAGCTAGAGACCTTTCTTCCATTTCTCACACCCCTCACACTTACTTCACTGGCAAATATTCTTGACCATATTTATCAATATATATTTCAAATCTGTCCCCTGACAGTCTTACTACAATTACTGCCCAGTGTAAGTCATCCTAGTCTCTTTTCTCAACTACTGTAATAGCCCCTTAACTGCTTTTCTTGCCACCATCCCTGCCCCCTCTACTCTATTCCCAATGCTTAAAAACTTATAAATTAATTCTACTCCTAGGTATTTAGCCAAGAATGACAAAAACATATGTCCACAGCAATAATTGTACAACATTCATAGCAGGTTTATTTACATTAGCCAAAAATTGGGAACAATCCAAATGTCCATCAGCAAGTTAATTGACAAACATATTGTATATTTATACAATGGAATACTAATCAGTTTTTAAAAAGCAAACTACTGACACACACAACATAAATGAATCTTAAAAACATGCTGAGTAAAAGAAGTCAGACACAAGAAAATACTGTATGATTTCATGAATATGAGCTTTTAGAATAAGGAAAACTGAGATAAAAAGGCAAATACAGTCATTGTTTCTTGGGGGTTAATTGGTAGGGATTGATTAAGAGGAAACAAGAAGGAACTTTCTGAGAAGATGAAAATGTTCTGAGATAACAATCGGAGTTTCATTTGTCAAAATAATAGGATTTGTACATTTTATTGTAAGTAAATTTTACCTCAAAAAGAGGAAAATAAAACTGTAAAAAAGACAGTAAACAAGTGGGAGGGTAGGGAGTAAATGATCTGTAAATGATGCAAGAATGGGAAATTTTTGATAATTTGTTGAATCTGGGCAATGGACATGTGAAGGTTCATTATATTATTTGGATTACTTTGTAAATGTTGGAAATTTTCCATAATAAGACGTTATTTTAACATATAAATCGAATCGTGTCTCTTTGTGGCTTAAACCAATTTAGTGGCTTTCTATTGCAGACAGAGTGAAGCCTGTGCTATATGTTATGATTTAAATGGTCCTGCACCATCTAACTGCTGGCCACTTTATATCCTCTTCCTCTCTCCTCCTGTCTTCCTGTCCTTTAGTCCCACTGGACTCTCTGAGAGGTAGCTAAGTATGCCAAGATTTTTCCAAATGCAGGGCCTTTGGATGAGTCATTTCTTCGGATGGACCTCTCTTCTTCCATTCTTCACATGATTGTTTTCTTCTTGTGCTTTAAGTCTTCAAGAAGCCCTCCCAATAGATATGTTTTGGTTACTTGCTCATTTATCTCCTCACTAGAAGACAGACTATGAAGACACGCATAATGTCTCTCTCAGTTGCCATTTTATACTAAATTCCTAGAACAGCACCTTGTTTTCTGTTTTGTGAGTCTCTATGCATCAGTGAGTGCTATCCTTCAACTATGTCATCTCCTTCAGCCCTGAGGTTAAGCATGTCCTTTTATGTTGCTCTGACTAGCACCATGGTCAGCAGTCAATTTAAAGGTCATGAGACTGAGGATGCAGTTGGAGCAAATGTCGGGTAGGACATGATAACTATTTTGGCATGTTTTGAAGTCCATCTGGCAAATGTGTATGTGTGAATTGAACTATGGGAGACAATTCAGAAAGGCTGGTACTGGGTAGGATGCCACCAGTATGAGTTTAGCAGCTGATCCTTGTGATGGAAGTAATCTGGGAAAGGAGGGTACCCATACATTTCCACTCATTGCTTGAAAAAAGCACTATATTGCGAGCCAGGAAGTACAAATTCAAGCTCTGCATTAACGTGTTTCATGGCTCTGGACACAAAACAGCCTCTTGGAGCTTTGGTTTCCTCATACTTCAAAAACGCACTTCATTGACATCAATGTCTCCCAAGTAAAATAATATTGTAGCTCATAGATGTCTTGAGTGAGGAAAATGAAGAGCAATGAGGGAAAGGGATGCATGTAATGAAAACACTGATTATGAAACAAGAAGACCGAGAAGCAATGGGAATGATTTGGCTAATCAATCCATGTACCTGTTGTTAGGAAACTGGACTAGAGCACATGCAAGATTATTTACAGAGTTAGTATTCCATGGAAAGAACATATGGTTCACTGCTCTTTCATCTCTTGTGCAGGTTTGTGGTACTTATGACTCCCACTCTATAAGGTCTGCTCTGGTCTGAGTCCTTTGCTCTCGTTTTCCATTGTCTCTTATGCTGGGGAAAACAAAGACAAACCCTGTTCAGAATGGAGGTCCTATAGGTACCTGAGTCTTGTCAGAGACTGAAAAAGGAAGACTCTGGGCATGGCTTTCATAGACAGAGGAGCACACCAACAACATCTGCCAATTAGTCCCACCTATATTTGGCTTCCTCCACCTTAAAGATGGACCTCTGCCAAATGCCAGCACCTGTATATGATTAAGCAGGTGGGCTTTGAAGCCAGACAGCCTGAGTTTGAATAAGCGCAGTTTTTCCACCTCTATGCTCTTTGATCTTGAACCCAGTACCTAATTTCTCTGTGTCTCAATTTCCTTTTATTATTAAATGTTTATTTGAAATTAAATCTTACCTGTCACATAAGTTAATTGGGCAGATTATGTGGGATAATGCATGTAAAAATGTTTAGTGCACAGTCTGGCATATAGTATATACTCAATAAAAGTCACCTATTATTAATATCTTTAATAGTGTGGGATGTTGCCCATATGGAAGTAATCACTTCAGCTCTGCTTATAACCTGGGAAATGATTTGATCTTTTTCAAAATGCTGTATTTATCATCAAGAGTTACAAAGACAACAATAAGCAGCCACCACCCAGCTTTGCACAGAGGCCATAATGGCGCTAAGGCCTGGGAGAGCATTTCCAGTGTCTTCGGCACAGGGAGCTCTTAGAGGGCCTGACTTTTATGAGTGTGTAAAATGCCTGTGGACACATTAAACTTAATATACGATCATAATAACAATGGAGCCGCCAGCCTGAGAGAGAGGCAGCAACCCAGGGAGAACAAAATTTGGAGGCATAAAGCATAAGAAGGAAATGTTTTGTTTTGTTTTGTTTTGTTTTGTTCTTAGGGGTTGATCAGTGGTTGGAACATGAAGGGAGTGGAATAAAGGGCAGAGAATGTGGTGAGCAGCTTGGAACAGCAAGCACTGCAGAAGAGTTTTTATCCCTCCAAGCCTAGGTCTGGTGCATGAGAACTAAGTATAAAATTGGAATAGTCAGAGGAAAGGAGGGTGGAAGGAAGGAGAAGGGAGAAAAGATAAGGGATAGAAAAGTGAGATTTGGCCCAGCATGGTGGCTCACTCCTGTAACCCCAGCACTTTGGGAGGGCAAGGTGGGTGGATCACCTGAGGTCAGGAGTTCGAGACCAGCCTGGCCAACATAGTGAAATCCCGTCTCTACTAAAAATACAAAAAAAATAGCTGGGCATGATGGCAAGCATCTGTAATCCCAGCTACTTGGGAGACTAAGGCAGGAGAATCGCTTGAACCCGGGAGGCAGAGGTTGCAGTGAGCCGGGATTACAACATTGCACTCCAGCCTGGGCAACAAGAGCAAAACTCCATCTCAAAAAAAAAAAAAAAAAAGTGAGATTCATAGGCAGGGTTATATACTAGGGATGAGGAAGACAGAGAGAGCAGTTGTGTTGGGTACAGCCACAGAAAGAGGGTGCAAGGATGGTGGGGAGGCAATAAGTGCGGCATGTATGCAGTCCACTCACATGTTCTACAGTCCAAAGTAATCATCGCCATTCTCCGTGTAGATTCCCACTTGCCATGAACAGTCTTTTTGGAGATGGGATTTTTGGAGGATTCTGGTGGCAATATATCCCAGTCACAGGAATGTTATCTAAAGGGAGAAAGTCTCAGCATTTTGGTCCCTGAAACTATCAAACTGAAGATAAGGGATGGTGCTAAATGCCATATGTGGGGGCAGTAGTACGATTTCAAATGGTTCTTGGCTCAGGGGCAATAAGGTCTGGAAGGATCAGTGGTGGTTTGTCAGCCAAAAGGCTGCTCCAACATTTTTCATCTTGTGATGAGGCTGAGCTTTCACACAGTCAGTGCTTTGGAACAAATTGTTGCCAGTGAATGAATGAATGAATGAATGAGTGGATGGATGGAGGGATGGATGGATGGATGAAAGAGTGGATGAATCAATCAAGAATGAGAACCAAGTATCTGACCTAGTAATCCATCTCTATCCTCTTAGTGCTAAGCAAAATATATTCACATAACCAGGAGCCAAACCATTTTAGGGCAAGATGTTCTTCAAATTTAATGTAGACTTCCAGCTACCAGAAGGTAGAAGAGAAGAGAAGAGAAGCTCTCTCGCTCTCTCCCTCTCTCTCTCTCTGTCTGTCTCTCTCTCTCTCTCTCTGTGTGTGTGTGTGTGTGTGTTCCGAAAATTCTAATTATTTTAGAATTCATGCTGATGATTCCAAACATTTTATAGATTAATTTTTCTCTCTTTACATTTCAGCTTGGAAGGAAGACAGAAGCCTTAACCTCCAGGGTAACATGTTGCAATTTGTTCACTTATTAATCTAACAAGAATGCACTGAGGTGCTCATTAAATGTCAGACCTTGTGTGAGGTTGAGGAAACCAAAAGCAAAGGAGGTATGAACCTCCGTGCCCATTCCGAAGGGCACCAGGCCTTTTAAGAAGGGTGGATATGCACAATTTGAAAATAACTGATATTCCTGACTTATCTTTACAATTAATAAGGCAATTTCATATACATTTTCTACTCTGATCCCCAGATCACCAATCCAATTTTACAGGTGAGGGAATTGAGGCAGGCTGAGGGAGGTTGCAGTTAACCCAAAGGTGCACAGCTGAAAGTGGTAGAGCTAGGGACTCACCCAAGCGTTCCAAGAACAGATCCTGTGCATTTTCCACCACAGCCCTGCTCCAGGATGCTAGTCCCTGGCACTGGTAACATTTGGATTCACTAGAGGGAGATGAGCTAAGAGGATTAAAGAGGAGTCACACGTCACCAGTTTGCTTGCTGCCATGAGCTTGTTTGAGAAAGGGATTAGTTGTGATGTTGCTAGTATCAAGCAAAATCACTCTCTTTTCTCTGCTGTTCTCTGGAATTTGGCATTTCTGGACAAACCAACCTACACCCAAGAGTTGCAGGAAAGCAATTGCACAATAAAGAATCTTAAGTCTGGAAGTATTTCTTTCTCCAAATCAGCAGCAGAGAGAGCAGGTTTGATTCATGGAAATAAATACCTATCTGCAAGCCTCAATCACAACCCATTTAATCTCAAGTGGGCATGCAGGACATCTGCAGGCTGTCCTTTCCTGGAAATAGTGAGGAGCTGGGTACTAGAGCTGAAACCCTGGCCATCAGCATCTTGGCCTCATCCTTCCAAAGTGCTTCTTTTTTGTCTTCCTCTGAGTGCTCACAAGAATTTGAATTTCTCATTTATCATCTTTTGCTCTGCATTAAAGTGGTTGTGTGATTGTGAACACAACTTACACATGCTCCTATGTGGTCTACAAGCTGCTTGACGTTGGGGTGATGTATTCAGAGTTGCTTCTTCCTTTCATCAAGCACAGAGTGGATGTTCAATGAAGGTCTTTTGTATTTAATGAGATGGAAACTAAAAATAGATATCAGTTTTTAGAGGATTAAAATCCATAAACGGACAGAAATTCTGTGATTCTGATATTCTGATTAAGTGGGAAGAGATTTTTCAAGAATCTTGTGCAGCCAGGCAGCTTTATGAGTAACCGTGCCAGCCTTCACATCCCCTCCCCACCCCCCAGAGAAGCAGGTCTTTTTGCCACCTCGTTGTATCTGCGTATAACAGACCTGGCATTTCCACTGCAGTAGCCCCAACCTGTGCATGCTTTTGAAGTTGTAAAAAATAGCTCCGTTTTCTGCCCTTTCACGAAGTGGTGACAAATAATCTGTACTGCAATTTACACATTTCCTGGCAATCATAAACTCTTGTCTTATGAGAGAAGATGGACTGTGTTATATTTTCTCTGTTTTCTTCTTGGACTATTATTTGCCTCCCAGGGTTCAGGAATGTGGAAAGATTATGGTGCTCGGTTTTGGGATGGGGATCAGAGTACAATATTGTTATGCAAAATCATTCCAATATCTTTGCTTATTTGATATACTCATACCTTCTTCTACTCTGTTTCAAACATTTTTTATGTGCCAAACCATGCTAGTTGCTGGAGACTCAGAAATAGTTGGGGACTCAACTCTGCTCTCATAGTTGAGGAGTCAGGCAGGTAAACAGAGAATTTCAATATGTGAGAAGCAGGGTTTATTGAAGGTCCACCATGAACACAGAGGACAGAGTAATTACCACCGTGGAGCAGGTTTGCTGGAGATTATCAGCTTGGGATTCCTGGAGGAGGAAGATTCTCTGAAGGGTTTTGAAGTTTCAAAGGGTAAGTAGAATTGATCAGATGAATAGAGGCAGAGAGAGGGACTTTGAGTTGAAAGGAATAGCATGTTTTATATCATGCAGATGTGAAATATTACAGTGGGTTTTGATAAAGGATGGAGTTTGGAAGTACATGACCATTGGATCTGACTGGGAGGTGGGAAGCCAGAGTGACCAAGGTGTTCATGAGCCCCACTGGGGAGGATGGGCTTGATCATGGAGGAGTTTGGAGCCAAGGAGAGGTGGAAGCAGAGAAGGACAATGTCAGAGCAGTGTGGTGGGTGGGCAGGAGAAGGGTGAGATGTGCAGCAGGGAATGCAGCCTGCTCCTGGAACGGGACAAGACGGAACCTTGGGCCAGTTGGACCTTAGTTCAGCCCAGGAGGGCTCTTCTACCATCCTGGAGTTTCCCCTTCCAGGACTATTGCATTGCCTACAACATATTTCTTGTTTGTTTGTTTGTTTGTTTTGAGACAGGGTCTTCCTCTGTTGCCCAGGCGGGAGTACAGTGACACAATCCGTGGTTCATTGTGGCCTCGATCTCCTGGGCTCAAATGATCCTCCCCCATTAGCCTCCTCAGCACCTGGGACCACAGGCATGCACCGCCACACTTGGCTAATTTTTAGTTTTTTTTTGTAGGGACAGTCTCTCTATGTTGCCCTGGCTAGTCTTGAACTCCTGGGCTCAAGTGATCCTCTTCTCTCATCCTCCGAAAATACTGGGATTACAGATGTGAGCTACTGCTCCTGGGCACCACAACATATTCCTAAATATCATTCTTATCTCAGAACATCACAAAACATGATATACCCATCAGGAGGGACAATTATTGCCACACAGTCTGTTCTCTGGAATTATTAAAATCACACTGAATTTTCACAGAGAAGCAGAGCCACCAAGTCCATCAATAAATATATCTCATAAATAGAATGGTGTTCACTATGTTCCTGGTCTATAGTTCCCACAACAGCACCAACATGCCACCTCTTATCTGCACAACATCCGATGGAAGACTGTGTTCACACATGGCACGCCATGCCCTCTCTCGTAACCTACCCATTTCCTGTAAGCTGGAAGGAAAGGAGTGATGGTCTAGATTTATGGATGAAGAAATTCAGATAGAGCATTTACGTAATATGTCCAAGGTCATTTAGCTGTGAAGTGCCAGAACTGGGATTCAGAACCAGCTCTTCTGATTTCAAGTCTCTTTACTGCACAGTAGGACTTTGCGTGTAAAGATGGTTTGGGAGATGATAGGGAGATGGGCAGCTTCAGCAGCAGTGCTGAAAATAAAGCAGAGCAGAGAGAGGCTGTTGAGCATCTAGGATTCATTCCATTGCAATCTACTATCTTTCCTTGCAAGCTACCAAGTTCAACTTCTTTAATTTAAAATGAAGGAATCTGAAGCACCAAGAGGAATGTAGTACAAGAAGTTGGCAAGTTTTGAGTTTATTTCTCCTAACCAAATTTTAGAAAAATGTAGAAAAATAAGGTAGCATGTTCAGGAGAGAGAATGGCAAGGGGTCTCAAAGTCATGACGTTGAGAAATAGCTAAGAGAATGAAGAAGATGTATCCTAGAAGAGCGAGAACTCAGAACACATAGGCAGTTAGACATGCTGTGTGTGGCCCTGAGAAATATCGATAAATCAAAGTGCGGACACTCCCAATGGATGGGCTTCCATTCACTAGAAGAAAAATGTCTCCAAGAGTGTTCCATTGAAAACTGGAACTGTTGTGTTAGCTCATAATGAGCTCCCTGTTTTTTGAAAGGGTCCAAAACCCTATTGAGGATATGGTGTGGAATTTAAGCATTATTTGAGGTTGTATAATGGTTCCTTGTGACCTGGCAAATCCAGGATTCTCATTTATGATTTATTGATTTACTAGGGTGTAAACTTTGTCTGAGTGGGGACCATGCTTGTTTCTTTTACAACTTTATCTTCAGTTCCTAGAATATTGACTGACTCATGAGGGCTGCAGTCTCACAGTGGAGGCAGAGGTACCAGAGAGTGAGCCCACGCATTCAAGGCTCTTGAGACACAGGCTCAGAACTGGCACATTGTCACTTCTGCAGCATTCCATTGGTCACAGCAAGTCAGCAGAACAGCCCAGATTCAGGGGATGGAAAGATTCCAACACTTTGTGGAAAGAACCACAAAGTCATACTGCAAAGGGCACGAATATAATCAGGGGTGGGAAATTCGGCCCATTTTTTTTTGGAGAAAGGTGTACATCATGTCAAGAATAGCAAAGATCAAAGTCAGGGCCATGTTATAGAATATTAGAATCATGGCTAGAAGTAGGGATGAGGGGCTGGGAGGTTAAAATATGAAAGGGGGTTTTGGGACATTGTAAAATGAGGGTTTATGGTGAATGTCATGGTAGGAATCTGTAGGCTTCATGAAGGTTGAGAAGATATCTGTCTTGTTCATTAATGTATTATTTGTTACTTCACAAAGTAGGTGCTCATTACATATATGTCGAACAAATGAATATGTTGAATATATGCATGTATGTATGTATGAGTGGGTAGCCCTGGTAATGGGAGCTGTATTCTGTTTGGAGAAATGGTTAAGTGCATGGGCTTTGGGGCCTTGCAGACCTCACTTTAAATATCAGCTGTACCATTTATTAGATATGAGACATTAATGAATACCTCTGACCTTTAGTTTTCTAATCTGTAAAGATGGGAATAGTATGTCCTCAAAGGTTCATTTTAAGGACTAAATGAGATAGCATAAATAAGTTCTGTAGCCCAATGGCTGGCATGGACAGTTCTCAAAAATTGGTAGCTCTTGTGATTAGTATTGGGAGGGAGAGGATTGAAGGTATATGTGGTTCAGCTGGGAGTAAATCTAACAGACAGAGAGTTCTATAAGGGAAGCCTACCCCCCAGCCCTGGAAGAACAAACTGGAGCTTGTATTACTCTTCTTTTACAATCAAAGACAACAAAATCACCCATAAAAATGTTATTAACAACATAACAGCTTTTGCTTTTCAAAGTCCCAGCTGCTATGTTTCCCATTCAGTACTACACAAAGCCATTCGTTTCCATGGTTTTTCATGTCTAGTCCTTTGAGTGAGAGTTGGGGTAGGGACTGGTGTGGGAGGAGGGCAGCCTGGAAATAAGTTGGGAATTTATGGATAAAAATCTTACCTCCTCCATGTTTGGAACCAAGCTGGCTTCCAGTCCTTGGCAGAGGGTCATCTGCATGGGCTTGGCCAGCCAGCATTGGTTAATTCCTGTGACAACATATCCCATGAAAATGAAATGTCTTTTTAACAAATAAATTTTCAATGATCAACTTCTCTCAAGTACTATTTCACAACCCAAAACTCCTAATCCTAATCCAAACCTGTAACTATAGTCACCAGCCTTTGTAAGGTTGTCACTTATTGCATTTACCTCTGGCACCTGTTTTGGCTATCCGTTGCTTCGTAATAAACCAGTCCAAACACTTAGTGGCTCAACATAACAACTATTTATTTGCTTACAAATTGATAAATTGGGTAGGGCTCAGCTGGAAAGTTCTTCTGTTCATCTTACCTGGTCATGTGACTGTAAACATCTGGAGCTCAACTAGGGCTGAAAATTCAATATGGTTTCATTCACATGCTTGATGCCTCAGCAGAGAGATGGCTGAAACAGTGGGAAACTAAAAAGGCATCTCCAGCACCCCATTTGGCCTCTCTAGCAGGGTGGTCAGGCCTCTTGACATTGTGGTGCAGGACTCCAAGAGGGCAAAAGTGGGAGTTTTCTGGTCCCCAAAACCCTATACTCTAAACTGGCACAGTGATACTGCCTCCATGTTCCATTGAGCAAAGCAATTTGTGAGGCAGCCTAGTTTTGAGGGAAAGAGACTCATTTAATCTTTTAATGCGAGGAATAGTGTGTGTATACAGGGTTATAAGAAATTGTCAGTGACCTTGTTTGTGTAGGAACTACCCCAGTTTTCTTCTTCCTGCCCTTGTCTCCTGCAGGACCAATTTTGCTTTCAGCCAGAGGTAAACTAGTCTTTGTCGATGTGTTACTTTATGACCCTTAAGGCCTCACCTCTTCTGAACATAAAACAACTTTTTAATCCCTTCACTCTGCAGAAGACTAAACAGAAGTCCATGCAGGGAAAGTAACTTGCCGAAAGTCATATAGACAGACAGTAGCAGTGGGGATGCAGCCTACACTTCCTGAGGCCTTGATCAGTGGTCTTGAAGTTTTTCCATTAATCTTCTTGGAAAAGACTGAAAATCAGTGAACCCAAAGGTGGAATTCCAGATATAGTCTCAGCAGGGAGAAGAGAGATTAGGGGCTCCCCGTTTCAAAGAAGACTACAGCTTTAATTATCTTCTTTTAAGAGTGTTAATTTGTGTAGAAGTAGCTACTGTGGAACTTGTCTTGTTCCCTGGCATAACTCTGGCTCACATTGGCCATGGGTAGTATTTTAGTTTGCCTTACATGGGGATGGGAAGGATGTGCTTTGGGAATATTACTACCTGTGTTAGTAAAGAAGAAGGGATGGAGGGGAAGAGTGGTGGAGTCTTTTTGGATGCTAGGCAGGATTGTTTGCTGTGATGGTGCCAGGCACAGGCCTGCACGGGTTCTCAGGATCTGGAAGGAAAGGGTAGATGGTCACGCCCACATTCCTCCCCAGCCCTGGTCTCATTAAGCACATCCCTCTGTGGAAGGACTCACCACACCCTAGGAATCATTTCCCTCATCCAACTTCCGGTGTTCAACTGTGAGCTCACTAAGGACAGAGGCAGAAAACAGTTTTGTTCATCTTTGGACACTTAGTATGTGTCTCAGAGAAGACGCTGAATAAATAAATCAGAGTAACTCCAAGTAATAGTCTTCCAGAGGCATTTGAACCATGGGATGCCCAGACGATGAGGGGCAGCCCAAGAGGAATGTGAAGTCTTCGTCAGCAGGACGCTGCAGATGAGAGGATGTGCCTGCTGGAAAGTCTCCAACCAGGGCTCCCGGACTCATCCCCAGGCACCGTTCCTTCAACTCCAAACAAACACGTCCACTAAAGGCCACATCCTCTGAGGACTTCTCAAGTGGAAGAGAGATAGAGAAACAGGCGAATTTGGTATTTACTTTTCTGATCCTCCTCTAGGTGCTTCCTCATTGAAAAGTTCTGTCCTTCTCAAAGGGGATGTGGGTCAAGCTTCAGAAATTGAGATTAAAGCTCACCCTTGTCATGGACCATTTTAGGAACGCCTGGCCGCTTTCAAAATGGGCTTCTTCCCCCACCTCTGCTTTCCCTGCTTCTGAACCACAGCCACATCCTATTTGCAGCCCTAGAGATTAAGGATGAAAATTTGACTTTTTAATTTTATTATTCTTGTTCTTCCTTCCTGCTTCATTAGAATCATGTTATTGGCCTAAAATACTGTATGTAAACGATGCTCTGGGGCCCATCTGGAAGCCTGCATTCTCTGGGGATATAATTACACTAAGCGATTTTCACCAGGGACAGCATGACTTAGCTTCTACCTGGGCATCCTCTGGCAACACAGCCCTCAGTTCTTCCAAAGGGATTGGCTGCTGTCCCTTCAGGCCTTCTTCTTGGTGTGTGTGTGTGTGTGTGTGTGTGTGTGTGTGTGTGTGTGTGTGTGTGTGTGAGATTCAAGGGTATGGCCCACTTTTATTTTATATGAGCTGTTTTATCCATAAAAACAAAGATAATTTATTGCATCTTTGTGTGTCCTCAACAGGGAGGGTATGCATGCCTTTGGAATAGTAAAGGTCACCAATTTTGAATTGTGTGCCTCTCCATCAGGGAATTAGAACTTGACCCATTTTTGCTTTCATGACTGGGCCAGGGAGGGAGACTGCAGCTGAAGGCAGGGAATTGCACTCTTGGTTCCAGCCCTATCCAAGGTCACAGAGCTCAAAGGCCACCAGCCAGGATTCAAAACACACCCAGTGCGTTGCCCCCATCTGCAGGAGGCCTCAGCTCCTAGGGGCTTTGGTTTTCCCCTCTATGAAAAGAAACTAATAACCCTCACCCTGCTTATCTACAGAACGCTTGTGAGAAATCATTAAATTAGTGAAGGTAAAAGTGTTTTTAATTCACTGAAGTAAACATTTGCTGAATGTCTACTTTCTGCATGGATTAACGGAGTTCTTATCCTTGCAGAATTGTAACCATGCAAACTATAAATTCTAAAGCACTAAACAAATGGAAAGGTTTAAAATTTATATATTTGAAATCATTTTGCATTGTAGGAATAGAAAAATGTCTGTCAAACCAAAAGTGCCTAGGCATCTACTCCTGGCTACACAGCCTTAGACCTCTTTTGCTCTTTCTCCTAATCATGTTACTGCTTCCCATCCCCCCTCCGTTTAAGGCATTTGTTTAGCCCCAATCAATGCTGCCTTTTTTCACATATCACTGTAATAACCTTTAAAAAATAAACCTGTTTATTAAAGCACAGCATACATATGGAAAAATAGAAAATTCACAAGTCTACAGTTTAGTGCATTATGATAAGAGGATACCACCATAAATGAATCACCAGAACCAGGGAATACAGCATCACCAGCATCCCTGGAGCTCCCATCCTACCCTGCCACCATGCCCTTCCTTCTTCCCTAAAAGTCACTGCTCTCCTAATTTCTAACACCATGGGTTTATTTCATGTATTTTTCAACCTTCTGCATGTGAAATCATGCACTATGTATTCTTTTATGTCTAACTTATTTTGCTCAGCTTTATGTTTGTGACAGTCATCCATGTTGCTGTGTGTAACTGCAGTTTGTTTATTTTCATTGCTGTATAGTATTCTGCAAATATATAAATCAACGTTTATTTATTTTACTGTTGAAGAACATTTATACTGTTTCTAGTTTGAGGCTATTATGAATAAAGCTGTTGTAAACATTCCAATGGATGAACTTAAAATAGCTTTATTGTATTATAATTGGCATAAATTGCTAATAAACTAAATCCCAACTAAATTATAAGCTCCTAAAAAGCAACAAAAAGTACTAAAACTCTTTCTCCCCAACAGCTCAAACCAGGTGCTATCCCAGATTATACAATTTGATAAGTTTGGGTATATATGGATGGAAACCATCACAGCAATCAAGATAGAGGACAAATTCATAGTCCCCATCAATGTTTTCTTCTATCCTTTTGTCATTCCTCCCTCCTGTCCTTCCCACACCTTACCACTGTCTCCAGCCTTCCACTGATTGGATTTCCCTTACTAGATACTAATTTGTATTTTCTAGAATATTATGTGGATGGAATCATACAACGTTTGCTGTTTTTAGACTGGATTCTTTTACTCGGGATAATTACTTTTGAAATGTATTCCTGTTTATGTATGTAATCATTTGTTCTTTTCTATTGCTGAGTAGTCTTCTATTGCTTATCATTCACATGCTGATGGATGTTTGGGTTGTTACCAGTTGCAGGTTATGACACATAAAGCTATTTTAAATATTCATATATAAGTTCTGGGGGGACATATGCTTCCATTTTTATTAGGTAAATATGTGAGGTGAAAGGGCTGGGTCATATAACAAGTGGTTGTTTACATTTTGAAGAAACTGCTAAATTGGATTCCAAAGTGGTTGTACCATTTTATTTTCCCACCAGCAGCATATGAGGATTACAGTGCTCTACATACTTATCAAAAGCTTGTCCTCTGGATTTAAAACATTCTAGTAAGTATGCAGTGGAATCTTTGTGTGACTTTGTCTTACAATTCTCTAATGAGAATGATGTTGAGCAAATTTTCCTGTCCTTTGATGAACATATGGACATATTTCTGTTGGGGATATGCCTAGCAGAATAATTCCTTGATCATAAGGAACATGATCAGGTTTGTGTTGCTAAAGAGTACTCCACAGGATAGATCAGAGGGAGGAATATTAAAGGTGAAAGACTACTTATGAGATTGCAGTATAAGTTTTCTTCTGCTAATCCCTGTCTCCTGAATCCCAACTAAATTCTAAGCTTCTAGAAAGCAATAACAAGCATTAAACTCTTTGTTTCTTCCCCAGCACCTCACACCAAGTGTTAGCCCCATTGAGAGGTGGGAAGAACTAACCTGGTTTGAGGGTTAGTGTGTGCTATGTATTTCTATATTTGTTATAGTATTTGCTTCTCTGACACCATAAGAGGAGTTAATATCCACAAGAGACAGCTGGGGAAGTGGGCCTCAGGGAAATACGCAATTTCCCAAGGTCTCGGAGCTTATAATAATGGGAGGTGGAGTTTATAACAAGTTTAATGTCAAAGTTACCATTCTTTCTATTTCACAACCTTGTCTCCCCTTGATCATATTGCCTCTTAGATGCTCAAAGAAGAAAAATCTGAGTGATTGAATAGAAGTGCATTTGAGGACTCTGTGGAGAGGCTCTTGTCATGATTCAAGACTGTTGGCTTAATGTTCAGAGGCTCTCCAACCAGTCTCTTCTTCTGCCTCCGACCCAGGATAGTTGGGAAAGAATTTCCAATAGTCACGTCGGTAATGTGGAACCCTAAAGAGGTCCTTGTAAACCCCACTATCTTTTGCCCAAGTTCACCTCTTGTGTTGTGAGAGCCTTCTCTTTCTCAGCAGAGAACCATATGCTTCTTTACTCATTTTTTCATCCCCCTCCAGAGCATAGCACTGTGCTTCGCATATGGTAGACCCATTTGGTATTTCTCCTTGTTGGGATATATGCTTTCCCACTTCCCCATTAAGCTGAGTTGCCTCTTGAAAAGAGCAACGTTTGAATCTCCGTCTTTTCTTGGAGTGGTTGTGTGTCCCTGTGCAAATTAGTTAATCTCCCTGATACTCTGTTCCATCATTTGTAAAATGATCAAAACAATAGTAGCTTCCTCCTAGGATAGTTGTGGCAATTGCATGATGACTAGTTAATGATGTTAACTCTTGTTATGTTTTGTTACTGTAGTTATATTTGGTATCTCTCCCTCAAACTTACTATTGCTTCAGTAATAATCAGAACTGGCTAATCCTGGAAATGTGAGAGGTGAGGCTGGGGAAGGGGAGAGGTGAGGACACTGGAAATTACCCTTGAAGCAGTTCCAGGCCCATGGCTGTCACCTGCAGCACCATGCAATGAAGAGGACTCAGGCTGTGAAGCCCAACAATGATGACTCTGTCACCTGGTAGCACTGTTAGCTTGTGCAAGTCACCCTACGCTGTCTAACCCTTACTTTCTGCCTCTGTAATAGGTGGATGGATCCCATATAAAATTGGCAGGATGATTAAGTGACAAAACAAATTCAAAGTATCAATATAGTACACAGTCCACAAGTAGCCCTTGATAAAATGCTAGTTGTACCATTTCTTTTTGTCAATCTCTGTGATGGAATAAAATTTGCATGGATGGTGTTAATTCAGATAGTAGGCCCTCAAAAATTTCGAATGGATGGATTATGTATCAATAAAAGTATGGGTGGATTTTTAGAAAACTCAAAGTGGTGCTGGAAGGGTATAGATTGTGAGGAGCAGGGCAGAAGTGCATGAAATCTTTGCTCTTCAATTAAAGCATGCACTCTTTCTTGGGCTTGTATGCAGCACACTCACTAGAAACCCTCATAACTTTCACTCCTTGAAGGATGTGTTTGAAAAATGTTGTATTTTCTTGTCGGCCTTTTGCAAATGGACACTAGTAGTAGGGGGTAGTTGTGAAGGGAAGAGCCAGTTGTGTGGGGTTCAGGCTTTGGAGGTTGACCATGCTCTGTGTTAGCCTGGTGCAGTGGAATCAGGGCAGACTTATTACTACTTATGTGAATTCAATTCCTCTGGGCCTTCGCTGTTGTGTCTTGAAAATAGGATGATTAAATCTGCCAGGCAGGGTCTATTTTGTGGGGCGTCTCAGTCTGCTCAGGCTGCCATCACAAAATACCATAGACAGGTGGCTTAAACAACAAAAACTTATTTCTCACAGTTCTAGAGGCTGTAAGTCCAAAATCAAGGTGCCAGCGGATTCAATTTTCTGGTGAAGGCTCTCTTCCTGACTTACAGATAGCTGCCTTCTCACTGTGTCCTCACAGTGCAGACAGAGAGAAAAATACATCCTTCTTTTTCTCTTCTTAAAAGGCTACAGTCTTATCAGATTGGAGCCTTACTGTTATGACCTCATTTAACCTCAATTATCTTCCAAAGATCCTATCTCCAAATACTACAGTCATATTAGGAGTTAGGGCTTCAACATATGAATTTTGGGAGAGTAGAATTCAGTCCAATACAAGGAGATTAAGTGAGATTATTCATACAAATATGTTTCATAAACTATGAAGGGCTATACCCACTTAGAAGGTAGTGAGAGTCTTTTTTTAAATTTTACTAATTTTTTTTTTTTTTTAGTTGTAGCACTGTGAGACATTCCTCAGGGCATTCATTCATTCATTTATTGAATGTCTACTTTGTGCCAGGCACCTTTCTTGACACTGGATGACAGTAATAGAGAAAACAGACAAAAATCCTTAACTTCACAGAGCCTATCTACTCCTAGAATGTAGACAAGAAAGATAGACAAGTAGAATATATAATTTATAAGATGGGGAAAAGTAGTATGAAAACAAGTAAAGTAAAGGAGTGGGTTGAGAACGCCACATAGTGAGGAATAGTTTAAATTGTAACTAATTGGTGTTGTGGGGGAGGTAGGAGGGGGATGATCAAGGAAATCTTCCTTTGAACAAAGACTTCAAGTCTTTGAGAAGTTGATGGAGCTACATGGTTATCTAAAGAAGAGTATTCCAGGCAATGAGAAGAGCCTATGCAAAGTCCCTGGGGTAAGAGAGACCCAGATGTGTTCAAGGAACAGCCATGAGAGCTGGGCAGCCAGAGCTGAATGAGAGATGGGGAGACTGGTAGGAGATGGAACCAGAAAGATTCAATCCAAGAAGAGGACTTGCTGTCTGCATGTGATGAGTCCAGGGTAGCAACAGTGAGAGGAGCAGGAAATCATTTCTCTGTGAGGAGAGGATTTAATGTATTCTCTGAAGATCTGTGCTCATCTCCAGGAACACCTGTGGGAGTCAGTTCTTATCTGCTCTGAAATTCCTTCCAATATTTTATGACTCCAGATATCTCCTCTTGTGAAACTATGGTGAATGGCTGCTGGTGAAATAATGATCCTAGCAGAGTATGTAAATGAGATAGCATCCATGCATTATTAAAAGAGTAAATTTATAGCTGGAAGTGAATGTGTATGAAGCAAGGTTGACTCGAACATAATGCCTTCCTACACCAACCAGACTGCATACTCTTTTGAGTGTGGAGCTCAGGTTTGCGTCAGCCATAGCAACTAATACAGTTTCTAGAACAACATAGGTTCTCAAAGTGTTTGTCTAAAAGCACAATCTCTCCAAGAAGCACATGTTAGGAATTGCAAAGAAAGGACAGAAGATTCTCTTTAATTTGCAGCAAGAAGTCTTTGTTCTTCCTAATGAGCAGGAACAGGGTCCAGCACCAGCCCCCGTGGAGGTGAAGTGGGTTATGCATTTCTATACCTAATGGAGCTCTCACAAACTAAAATATCTCTGCTTCTAATGCTGGGGGGCAATGGATTGTACCATGAGGGCTTTCTTCCATTTTGAAAGATAACATCTACAGATACACCAAATTTGGTATCGATTACCTAAGTTCTATATTCTGCTCCATTCTTTTCAAGCCGTGAAAACTCACCTCTGAACCTCATTTTCCTCATATAGGTGGAATATGATAACAATACCCGCTGCCGTGGGCTCTTTGTAAGATTGAATGGTCTTGTGGATATAAAATAATGCATATCATTATTCCCACTTCATAGGTGAAGATCTGATAGTGTCATGGCCCAAAACTGTACCTCCTTTCAAAAATCCAATCAATAAAAACCTACTGTGAGCCTGCTAGGAATAAAGCACCATTCTAGGTCCTAGAGATATAGCAGTGAGTGAGAGGGAGATGATTCTTGCCTTGCATTGTAGGAGAGGGATGATAAAGACACAGACGCATCAACAAGACAATGGAGGGTGTGCTAATGACAGAGCTAGGGCTGAAACTCATGACTTCTGTCTCTAGATCCTACACTTTTTCTATTATCCCCTTTAAGCAGAAATCAGGCTCGGCCTCAGTCCTCAGGGAACTAGCAGGATACAAAAGAAGTTGTATCTGAACTGAAATAGTATTCAACTACTTCTTAGGGCCTCTAGAGTGTTTTGAATAAAGTGCTCAGTTTGGTTTGGGGAGCAAAAGATAACTTGTGACTCTAGAAATCAGGATTTTTTTTCAAAAAGGTGGCAACTAAATGGATATAGGGGGGCAGCATCCCTCCTTAACACAAGTCTGACCAGTGATGGCATAAAAGCCCTATGGCCGTGTAACCAGGAAGGATATTTGGAAAGATGTCAGTGAACTTAAATGATTGCAAAAGTAGAGAATGCTTCAAATAACTCTTTCAGGTGGAAACTTGGAGGTATTGAGATATTTTCAGGTGGGGGTAAACTCTGCTAATTCCTTGTTCTCCAAGGAATACATCTTTGCCAATGGGAGGAACTTGGGAAACCCAGTGAGCAGATTATTAAATTGCCACTTTTTTGGAGTATTGGACTACATTTATCAACTTTCTTATTTTTACTTATCATTGTTAGCACCAGGCATTGTTAATATTTTCAGAATTCTTATTAATATTTCATTGGAGTGTTTTTGTTTTCTCTTTAAACAGGTATTTGGTGTGGATTGCCACATTCCTGGGTAATTTTGTTAAATCCGGAGGCTAATTTTCTTTTTACAAAAATCTACTGCTTTGATTTTATGAGAAAAAATCAATAGGAAGAAAGAGTTGCTGAAATGTTCTAACGCAGTCTGTGCAAAAACTGTCAGATGTTAGCTGCATGGCCGAGCCTTTCCCAAGTGGGTTTGAATCCCAACTTGGCCACTAATTCAGTGTGTGACCTTGAATAGGTCACTATCCCTCTCTGGGCCTCAGTTTTCTCATCTGCAAAATGAGGTGGATTGGCTTAAATGGTGTGACATCCCATTCACCTTTGGCATTTGGGGAGTTGATGAATGCCAGGAAATGGCTGGAGGCTGCAGGAGCCATGGAGAGAGCAGAAAGAACGTTTTTATTAGTTCAAAAACAGCACAATGAGGAACAATGAAATTAATTAAAAGAACCACTTTTATTGAGTTAGCAGTGAGTAGAAAAACAATCAAATGATTGTTTTTGGAAACCTTTTCAGCTTAAGATGAAAACAAGCCCAGTCTCCCCACGTTCTGGTGCAGTCACTTCAGGAATGAAACTCTTTGGTTTGGGAGGGCTGTTTCTCCCCCATCATTTCCAAGGCAGAGCACGGATCTTCTATGCAGGCCAGGCCTGTCTCTTGCTACCCAAACCGCCAGACATTTACAGAAGCTAAATTAACTTCATGCATGGCTAACGGCTGCACCTTCTAGCTGCCGCAGGGCTCCTCATTCTCATTAAGACTTCAGGGCAGGTGTACTGCTGTTGGGAACACACACCTTGACATAGAGTCCAGGGGTGAAGGTGGCTGAGAAAGAAGGACTGCTTTCCACAGTCTCTGCAGAAAATACCAGCAAACTTATTGCAAGACTCCAAATCCAATAATTGCACAACAGTAGCATCAAGCAGTTGCCCAGTCTCTGCAGAAAATACCAGCAAACTTACTGCAAGACTCCAAATCCAATAATTGCACAACAGTAGCATCAAGCAGTTGCAGGTTCTGTAAGCCCTTTCTGTGCACTGAGCCCTTAAAAGTTAACCTTTCCGTAGGCTATCTCCAGCCCTCTGAATTCTGTGAGATTAAACCCACCATACCCATTTCACAAATGAGAAAAAGGAGCCTGAGATGTGAAGCTTCTTAGACAAAGTTGCACAGCTCCTATGATAAAGACACAATCATGGTAAAGACAGCATCAGCATTTTTATTCATTCTTGATTTTTATACTCTCAGAAGCCCTTTTGAATATGTAGTCTCACCAGATTCTCATGACCTTTTATTGACATGCATGATGCATGAGGGCAGCATTTTATCCCTCTTTTGTTGATAAGGAAACTGAGGCTTAGAGAGTTTAAGTGGTTGGCTCAAGGACCCATGGCTAAAGGATTAGCAAGTCAGACCTAAAACTAAAATCCTATCCTAGCCTCCTATTACATTGGCTTTGTGCTGTCTTATTTACAATTAACAGTGGGACATAAGGAAAATGTAATGCAAAAAAAAGGCATTTTTCTGAAATATAAGTCATTAGGACTGGAGAAAACCTTTGAGGTAATCTAAACCAGGAATTGGTCATCTGAGGTGCTAGGTGGGACTTAGTGGGTCCAGGATCTTCCTGAATGTTTACGCAAGGTCGGGTGCTTTTGTGTGTAAGTGCTTCACTCAGGGTAACAAGGGTGTACATTGAGCAGTCCACTCCATGAGGGGGTGCAACTTTCTAATGCACATGGATATCTTTGACACCCAGCACCATTTTGGCACACAGCAAGTGCTCAGTAAATGTTGTTGGAACTAACCTGATTCTTTAAAGTTTCTATGATACCACAGAAACTGAATGTCAGCAAGGGTAGCAGTGAATCTCAGAAATCTCTCTAGCTTTCATACCTTCCAGATGAAGACTCAGGGGCCCAGAACGAACAAGGCAATAGTCTCAGATCTGCTTGAGGCAGAGCAGGGTCTAGGAGCTGGTCTCTCAGCCTCTGCCAAGGTGATTGGGAGAAGATTTTCCCTGAGCAGTGTTGCTTCCTGTATGTGATCACAGGGACTTCTGTAGCGAGAACAAAGTGCTGTCCACTGGGGGCCTCCAAGAGGCCCCACGTTGGCCAGCTCTGCATTCAGTGAGTCATTCTCCACAGTGCAAAGGGAAAGTGCTAACGTGCTTGAGAAAAGAGTTTTTCTTAATTAGGTTAAACACTCCCCCACTCCCCAGCCTCATTTACACTATTCATTTGCTCAGCAGACTATGGCTTCCAAGAGAGGACTCAAGTAAACCCTGTCCTATCCAGGTGTGCATGATCCTAAACCACAAAAGAACGGACTCTGAAATCCGGTTCCTGCAGGACAGAAAGGCACTAAGTGGATCTGGTTGGGCCTCAGGCCTGCCCTGCACCCCTCCCCATGCTGGCCAGGTTCTGAGCATGTCTTTCGGGGTCACTGCGGGTCCAGCCTGCTAGGAAACAGGCAATGGAAACCCAGAGCAGAATTTCTGGGAAATGCAAGAGTTTCTTTCTCCACTCCAGCCATTTCTCTTCTGTCAGAGCTCTAATGAGGTTTTAGTGCCAGGAGGGAAAGTAAATGGAAAGAAAACAGCCCAAAGTTGCTAATGCTATTGACAGTGGCCATGCTGCAGGAAACCCTTCCTTCCCCTGGGGCCACCGCCCAGTCCGTGGTTTGCCTAAAAGGAAGAAAGAGAAGGGAAAAAACAAGATCCTTTTAACTACAGAGAGAGGGATTCTCCAAGATCCACTTGTGCATGTGTTGGGGATCTGGAATTAACCCTTTCTGCCTCACTACTTTCTAAGTAGTGCTGAGATTAAGAGCCATTGCTGGGAACATGAAGAGGCTGTTTCTGTAAGGGGAGTCTTGGCAGCTCCTCCAGGAAGTCAGAGAGACAGCCAGTGGGTGCTGAACAGCCCAATCTGGCTGGGTGTCTATACTTGTGGCTTCCAGCTCTTCGTACAGTGAGTCCAGGGTCTCAAGAACCCCTCTATAAAGTCCTTTCAGGAGCTGGCTGATTTATAGGTTAATAGTAAGACAGGCTTGGGTTCAAGTCCTGCCTCCATGACTTGATTAGTTTCCCTCTGTCAAAGTTTCTTTATCTGTGGAATGAGGGTAGTAACACCTGCCTCATAGGGCTTTACTTGGGTTGAATGATATTAGATCTGTATGTTATAGGGATACAATAAGTTATAACAAACATTTTATTTGCAGTCTTCCATCCACTGTGACCCCCATCTGCCCATGTTTACCCAGTAAAGAACTTGTCTTTGGAGTCTGTCTTAGACCCTTGTGCAGCTGTAACAAAATATCTGAGACTGGGTAATTTATAAAGAACCAAAATTTATTTCTCACAGTTCTGGAGGCTGGGAGGTCCAAAGTCAAGGCTCTGGCAGACTCAGTTGCCTGGGGAGGGCTACTCTCTGCTTCCAAGATGGCACCTTGATGCTGCACCCTCCAGAGGTCCTCACATGGTGAGGAAGGTGGAAGGGCAAGTGAGGCAAATGCTGTGTGAAGCCTCTTTTACGAGGGCCTTAGTTCCATCATGAGGGAGGGGCTCCCATGGACAAAGCACCTCTGAAAGGCCCCACTTCTTAATACTGTCACATTGGCAATGCCCGAATTTTGGAGGCGACACATTCAAATGGTAGTAGAGTCTACCAGATCAGTGTGTGAGCTTCTGCAGCAGTTCAGAATCAAAATCTGAAGTGTGTGTGTGTGTGTGTGTGTGTGTGTGTGTGTGTGACAGAGAGAGAGAAAGAGAGAGAGGACTGCAGAAAGTATCGTGGGGATTTGTATCCTAAAGAGCCAAGAATTACTTATGAAAGAGACAAATAGAAGCAGAAGGAAAGGAAGAGGAGAAGAAAGAGAAAGGCGAGTGAGTTAGGAGATAAACTTTGGGATGAGGAGTTGATTTGGAGCACGAATAGAGGGTGTATTAGTTCGTTCTCACATTGTGTAAAGAACTACCTGAGACTGGGTAATTTATAAAGAAAAGAGGTTTAATTGACTCACAGTTCCACAGGCTGTACAGGAAGCATGGTGGAGGAGGCCTCTGGGAACTTACAAGCATGGCAGAAGGCAAAGCGGGAGCAGACATGTCTTACATGGCCAGAGAAGGAATAAGAGAGAGAAAGGGGAGGTGCCACACACTTTTAAACAAACATATCTCAAAAAAACTCACTCACTATCACAATAACAGCCCCCACGATCCAGTCACCTCCCACCAGGACCCTCCTCCAACATTGGGGATTACAATTTGACGTGAGATTTGGACCTGGACGCAAATTCAAATCATATCAGAGGAGCTGCAGGAAAGCTATGAGGGCAAGAGGAATGTAAAAAGAAGAGTTAACAAGGGTTGCTATGGCTTATTAATGAACCACTTCATGCCAAAAGATCAGTAAAAATCACAATTGCTTTTATATTCTATTGGCTACGGGGCTGTTTTTTTTTTTTTTTTTTTCCATGGGAAATTGCACAAAGACCAGACTGTGGGAGCTCTAGATTATATTTGGGTTACACAGTTGAAGTGCCTAGCATAGCGCTTGGCACATAGCAGATTCTAATTAAGTGGTAGCTATTAAGAGATATAGAGAATTTCAAGGGTGGATCCTCAGCGATTGCCCATCTTACTTCCTAGTAATATTTTATGTAGGATAAATAAATGTTGACTCTGAGCAGGTTGTATAGGTGGGATGGGAGGAGATACCTAAGTGCAGGAAATTTGTGTCCAAAACCCTACCCTGGGAACAGCCAGTGATAGAGGGGAATTAATAATAGGAAGCAGGTCTGGTGTCATTAATGTTTTGGCTGAACTTGAACAGATTGCTGGGAACTGCAAGTGCAGAAAAAGCAATCAATTAAAATCAGTTTAGGGTTAGGCACAGCAGAAACTGACCAGAGGTAGAGAGAAGTCTTAGTAATAAAGCACCAGGGAAGTGGTGCTTAATCCTGGCTTCACATAAAAACCACCTGGAGTACTTTTAAAAATACCAACCCCCCGACTTTGGAAGGCCGAGGTGGGCGGATCACAAGGTCAAGAGATCGAGACCATCCTGGCTAACGTGGTGAAACCCCGTCTCTACTAAAATACAAAAAATTAGCCAGGCGTGGTGGCGGGCGCCTGTAGTCCCAGCTACTTGGGAGGCTGAGACAGGAGAATGGCGTGAACCTGGGAGGCGGAGTTTGCAGTGAGTCAAGATGGCACCACTGCACTCCAGCCCGGGTGACAGAGCTAGACTCTGTCTCAAAAACAAAAAACAAAACCAATAACAAAAAAAACAACCCCTGGCTCCATCCCCGGTCAGTTGAGTTATAATTTCTGAGACTGGGCCTGGGCAACAGTATTTTTAAGATGTCCCTAAGTGACCTAACACTGTGAATCTCTGCTCTAAGGTATGGCAAATTCAACGCTGATCTCATCTGCTAACTCTGTAGGGATCTGATCCATGTTTAGAAGAAGGGAGAGAGAGATGACAGAAATAGCAGGGGCTTCAAGGGAACAAGAGTTTCCTCCCTCAGGTGGACACTGGGTCTGTAGACTCCAAAAGACCTGACCAGTCACTGGCGAGACTAACCTCAGGCCTGGGGGCTGAGATTCCAGAGCCCTGCCCTAGGGAAAAGGAACTGGTGAGAATTAGGTGGAGGGGCCAGACCTGATAACTAGTGGGCAAGAGTCCAAGGCAGGTGTTGGCCAGATAATGCTAGAGGCAGATCCAGGGCAGTGGCCATATAGACTTTTCCAGAGAGATTGAAGTCTAGTACTTATGCAAGATTGCAGGGCCCTGAGTGATGGTGGTAGGGAGGGATGGCAGTAGTCTTTTTTTTTTTTAATTTGTTTGTTACTTCAATAGGTTTTTAGAGAGCAGGTGGTGTTTGATTACATGAGTAAGTTCTTTAGTGCTGATTTCTGAGATTTTGGTGCACCCGTCACCCAAGCAGTGTACACAGTACCCAATGTGTAGTCTTTTATCCCTCAACACCCTCCCACCCTTTTCCCCGAGTCCCCAAAGTCCATTGTATCATTCTTATGATAGCAGTAGTCTTGATACTGGTGAGGAACATGGGGACAGGAATGGGTGGGAGTGACAGTCATGGTATTGGGTGATGATACTTTGGTGGTGGTGGTGATGGTAGAGTGATGGTGATTGTATTAATTTTCTATTGTTACATAACCAATGACCACAAACTTAGCAACTTAAAACAATACACATTTGTTATCTCAGTTTCTGTAGGTCAGAAGTCTGGGTGAGCTCCACCAGCTCCTCCAGTAAGGGTTTCAGGATGCTGAAATCACGGTGCGGGCAGGGCTGCATTCCTTCCTGGAGGTCCTGGGGAAGAATCTGTTTCCAAGCTCTTTCAGGTTGTTGGCCAAATTCAGTTCCTTGCAGTTGTAGAACTGAGGTCCTCATTTTCTTGAGGTTGTCAGCTGGGAGCTGGGCTTTGCTCCTGGAGGCTTCTGGTTTTTTCTCATGCTTTCTATATTACCCCCGGTGACAACAGGACATTGAGATCCTCTATCACTCAAATCCCTCTAACTTCTTCTGCTCGACAGGTCTGACTTAGAAAGTTCCCTGCTTTCAAGATCTCATGTGATTAGATTGGGCCCACCTGGATAAACCCCAGCACTCTCCCTGTTTTGAGGTGTATGGTCCCACCTGCATCTGCAAGATACCTTTGCCATGTAACATATCTATAGGTTCTAGGGATAAGGGAATGGTTATCCTTGGTAGAGGAGGGCCATTCTGCAGTGATGATGGTGATAGTGATGGTGATGGTGATGATGGTGATGGTGGGGCAGTAGGCCCCCTCACTTTTTTTTTTCTTTTTCTTGAGACGGAGTCTTGCTTCTTCATCCAGGCTGGAGTGCAGTGGCACTGTCTTGGCTCACTGCAACCTCCACTTCCCGGGTTCAAGAGATTCTCATGCCTCAGTCTCCTGAGTAGCTGGGACCACAAGCGCATGCCACCACACCCAGCTAATTTTTTGTATTTTTAGTAGTGACAGGGTTTCGACATGTTGGCCAGGCCTCAAGTGATCTACCTTCCTCAGCCTCCCAAAGTGCTAGGATTACATTTTTGACAAAAGTATCTTTGCCCCACTGCCAGGTCAGATTCCCATTGGTTCAGGGGCTGAGTGTGACTGAGCCTGTAGGGGATGGCACTAGAGGACATGGCAGGTTCTGGTCAGCTAGGCTGCAGGTGGTGGGGATAGAAGTAATGAAGGAAGGAATGTGGAAGGCAGACTTACCTGTGACCTTCACCAATCCTTTTGTCTTTCACCTTAACTCCCTTTGGTTGTTTATTACCTATTTATCCGTACACACCTGCTCTCCTCCTTTCTCCCACACTGTTCTATAAGCTCCTGAGGACAGAGCTTGCTCTTCCTTACCCTTTCCCACAGCGTTGAGCACAGAGCTTCCTCTTAGTAGGGAGAAGAGGTGGGGAAGTTACAGTGGTTGAATGCTGCTGTGTGCCAGGCATGTTTATATTTATTTTCTAACTGAGGTGTGCCTCCATCCCTATGCCTACTTTACAGATGAGCAAACCGAGGCGCTGGTAAGTTACATGACTTCCAAGTACACACAACCAGGAACCTGCAAAACTAAGTTATAAACCCAGCCATTTTTGCTCTGCAGCAGTGTGCTGGCTTTCATTGTAGATGCTCATCAGAGTCCATTGCACCCACTGACTGATAGAGAATAGGGAGAGCCTGCCAAAGGAGGCGGGACTCGCTGCTTCCCCACCTCATCGCTGTTCACAGTCCTGATCTGGGGCCCTGAGATTGAGTGAAAGATGGGCGGTTGGCTACAAAATAATTCTGTTCCTTGGTAACTGTCTGTTAGAGCACTTGTTTGTTTCAGCCTGTTTCAGGTAGGTTTTCTCTGGATTTAATACATGAAACAAACAGCGTGTTTGGCTGCAGGTCCTGGGAGAAAGATGGGAGGGAGGCTTAATCAGTCAATGTCATTCCAGCAGAAGGCTCTCTGTATGTGTGTGACCCTGCCTCTGGCAGCTGCCACTGCCATTCCGAGGCTGGCCTCCCCTCCGCACCACAGGGCATACTGAGCAGCTGCTGATTATTGTCCCAGGCTGCAGCCATCCCTCCCCTGTCGTAGGGCCCAGCCCAGGGTCCATGTCCAACATACTCGCCATGGCCCCCTAACTTCAAAGAAAGTAGTCCCCCAACATGTCACAGTTCCAAAGCACCTTACAGGCTCTCTTTTCCAACGAAGTGGTTTAAAATTTGTATTATTCTTTTTCATGACTGGAGCCCCTGTTTCCAAAGACACCCCATTGCAGTGATGGTTGAATAAACTCACTGAATCATACACTCTAAATAGTTGAACTATATGGTATGTGAATCATATCTCAGCAAAGCTGGGGTTTTGTTTATTTGTTTGTGTCTAAGACATTCCAAGGCTAGGTGCAGTGGCTCATGCCTGTAATCCCAGTGCTTTGGAAGGCGGAGGCAGGAGGATTGCTTGAGGCCAGGAATTCGAGACTAGCCTGGGCAACATGGTAACACCCAGTCTGTACAAAACAATTAAAAAAAAAAAAAAAACAGCTGGTTGTGATGGCATGCACCTGCATTCCCAGCTACTTGAGAGGCTGAGGTGGGAGGATCACTTGAGTCCAGGAGTTCAAGGCTACAGTGAGTTATGATCATGCCACTGCACAGGCTGGGTACCAGAGTGAGACCTTGTCTCTAAACATACATGCATACATAAATAAGACATTTTAACACAGGAGAGGTCAGAATTGAAGCTGTTGTGATTGGATTAGAGGAGGTTCCCACCTCCCTCTGCTGATGCTATGGGTCTGATTGTCTCTCATTTTACTGCTGAGGAAACTGAGCCCCAGAAGTGGAAGGTGAGTTGTCCAAGTTCATACTGTCAGATGAAGATTGAGCCTGAGCTAAGCTTGTCTCCCGAGTGTTGGGGTGATGCTCCTTCCCCGCCAAGTTAACTGACTTCCCTGTTAGGGAAGGAGAGAATTACATGGCCCCTTGAATCTGGACAAACCTAGAGAGAAGAGGAAGCAAAGGGGACTCAATATTAAGAGTTTGTGATCTTGGAGATTTCTCAAGGGATGCGCCGTAGACTGAGCCCAAGGTTCCTGTGCATGAGTAGGGATTTTGTGAAGTTAGGTTGGGAAGGAGAGCAAACAGTGATGAGTTCTATGGAAACTACCTCCCATGATTTCCCCACCAGAGCCTAACTCAGCCATACTCTTGAACTTGCCTCTGGGGCAGTGGCCCTCAAGGGCTAGCTGAACTGGAGTTGATGACATTTGAAGATCTGAGATGTCAAGGCAGTTAGAGTGAAGAGGCTGCCAGGCGGAGTGGAGTCATTTATTCATTCATTCAACACATATTTACTGAGCCAGGTCTACTACGGCCCAGGGACCACTGGCTACTGGAAAACAGGGCAAAATACATTGATAAAAATAATGACTTTGGTCACACAAACTGCAATTATGCTGTTAATATTAGTGTGGTAGATTAAATGTAGCCACAATTTTTTTGCAAAAAATATCAAGAGATGAGGCATTTTTCTCTATCCCTGAGACCAGTCTCACTTTGGGGCTTACTTTGGCCAAAGCGTGTGGCAGGAGTAATGCTTCCGGAGTCTAGGCCTCAAGAGTCCTTGTAGCTTCTGTTTTATTCTCTTGGAACCTGGAGATCATACCGTAAAGAAGTCTGAGATGAAAGACTGTGAAGACAAAGGCCCAGGTGTCCCAGCTGAGCTCAGGCCTCAGAAAACTTGCAGCTGAATGCAGTCCCTTGAGCAAGCTCAGGTTAGAACTACCCGGCCAGCTCTCAGAATCATGGCAAATACAGTCATACTTTGGAGATATTGCGGGTTTGATTCCAGACCACCACAATAAAGCAAATGTCACAATAAAGTGAGTCACACAAACTTTTTGGTTTCTCAGTGCATATAAAAGTTATTGTTACACTATACTGTAGTCTATTAAATGTGCATTTGCATTACTTCTAAATAAAACAATGTTTATATGTTAATTAAAAATACGTCATTGCTAAAAAGTGTTAATGATCATCTGAACCTTCATCCAGTTATAATCTTTTTGCTGCTGGAGGCTCTTGCTTCAGTGTTGATGGCTTCTGACTGAGGAGGGTGGTAGTTGCTGAAAGTTGGAGTGGCTTTGGTGATTTCTTAAAATAAGACAACGATAAAGTTTGCTGCAGTGATTGACTCTTGTTTTCATGAAAGATTTATTTGTAGCACGCGATGCTGTTTGATAGCATTTCACCCACAGTAGTACTTCTTTCAAAATTGGAGTCAATCCTCTCAAACCCTGCTGCTGCTCTATCGACTAAATTTATGGAATATTCTCAATCCTTTGTTGTCATTTCAACAGTGTCTTTGCTAGGAGTAGATTCTGTCTCAAGAAGTCACTTTCTGGCTGGGCACCGTGGCTCACACCTGTAATCCTGCACTTTGGGAGGCCAAGGAGGGTGGATCACGAGGTCAGGAGATCGAGACTATCCTGGCTGACACAATGAAACCCCGTCTCTACTAAAAAATACAAAAAATTAGCTGGGCGTGGTGGTGGGTGCCTGTAGTCCCAGCTACTCGGGAGGCTGAGGCAGGAGAATGGCGTGAACCCGGGAGGTAGAGCTTGCAGTGAGCTGAGATTGTGCCACTGCGCTCCAGCCTGGGTGACAGAGCAAGACTCTGTCTCAAAAAAAAAAAAAAAAAAGAAGAAGTCACTTTCTTTGCTCGTCTATAAAAAGCAACCCCTCATCTGTTAAGGTTATATCATGAGGTTGCAGCAATTCAGTCAATGTAAGAACTACAGTGAAGTAACTTTATGATTGTTCTTTAAACCTCAGAAAGATGTAATTTCAAGCTCCACTTCTAATTGTAGTTCTCTTGCTATTTCTACCACATCTTCAGTTACATTCTTCATTGAAGTCTTGAAACCCTCAAAGTCACCCATGAGGGTTAGAATCAATTTCTTCCAAACATCTGTTATTATTAACATTTTGACTTCTTCCTATGAATCACATATGTTCTTAATAACATCTAGAATGGTGATTTTCAATTTACTTTGCCCAAATCCATGAGAGGAATCAGTAATCACTATCTGTGGCAGCTATAGCCTCATGAAATGAATTTCTTAAATAATAATAATTGAAAGTCACAATTACTCTTTGATTCATGGGCTGCAGAATGATTGTTGTGTTAGCAGGCATCAAAACATAATCTCCTTGTACGTTTTCATCAGAACTCTTGGGTCACCAGATGCGTTGTCAATGAGCAGTAATATTTTTACAGAAATATTTGTTTTTGAGCAGTAGATCTCAACAGTGTGCTTAAAATATTCAGTAAACCATGCTGTAAACAGATGTATTGCCATCCAGGCTTTGTTGTTCCACTTATAGAGCACAGACAGTGTAGATTTAGTATAATTATTAAGGGCCCCAGGATTTTCAGATATCAAATAAGCATTGGCTTCAACTTAAAGTCACTGACTGCATTTAGAGCCTAACAAGAGTGTCAGCCTGTTCATTGAAGCTTTGAAGCCAGATGTCGACCTCTCCTTTTGGGTTATGGAAGTCCTAGTTGGTATCTTATTCCAATATAAGGCTGTTCCATCTACATAGAAAATCTACCGTTTAGTATGGTCACCTTTGTCAATTATTTTAGCTAGATCTTCTGAATAACTAGCCACAACTTCCACATCAGCATTTGCTGCTTCACCTTGCACTTTTATGCAAGGTGAAGATACATGCAAGGAGATGGTTTCTTTTCCTAAATCTTATGAACCAACTTTTGCTAGCTTCCAACTTTACTTCTGCAGCTTTCTCACCTCTATCAGACTTCATAGAACTGAAGAGAATTGGGTCCTTGCTCTGGATTAGGCTTTGGCTTAAGGAAATGCTGTTACTGGTTTGATTTTCTATCCAGACCACCAAAACTTTCTGAATATCAGCAACAAGGCTGTTTTGCTTTCTTATCATTTGTGTGTTCACTGGAATAGCACTTGTAATTTCCTTCAAGAATTTCTCCTTTGCTTTCACAACCTGGATAAATTTTGGTGCAAGAGGCCTAGCTTTTGGCCTTTTTTGGTTCTCAGCATGCCTTCCTTACTAAGCTTAATCATTTCTAGCTTTTCATTTAAAGTCAGAAATGTGTTGCTCTTCTTTTCACTTGAATATTTAGAAAGCATTGTAGGGTTCTTAATTAGCCAAATTTCAATATTGTTTGGTCTCAGGGAATAGTGAGGCCAGGGGAAAGGGAGAGAGATAGGAGAATGGCTAGTTGGTTAAGCAGTCAGAACATATACACCATTTATTGATTAAGTTTGCCATCTTATATAAGTGAGATTCATGATGCCCCCAAACAATTACAACAGTAACATCAAAGGTCACCGATCACAGATCACCATAACAGATATAATAATAATGAAAAAGTTTGAAATATTGTGAGAATTACCAAAATGTGAGATAGAAACACAAAGTGAGCACATGCTATTTGACAAATGATGCTGATAGACTTGCTCGATGCATAACTTTTAACTTGTAAAAAAACACAGTATCTGTGAAGTGCATTAAATCACAGTGCAATAAAGTTAAGGTATGCCTGTGATAAAACTATTGCTGTTTAAGCCACTGTGTTTTAAAGTAGTTGGTAACACAGCAATAGATAACCAAAATAATGAGGCACATTTCAGGTTTTAATTTTATTCCAATAAACTAAAATGTTAAGCTTCCTGATGAATATCTTAGGCTTTGTAAATTTTTAAAAGCACTTACAATTGTTGTTTATCTGTGATCTATCCTTCCAATTGTTTAAAAGTAACATATAAACATGATACAAATATCCAAGCACTGCAGGAGGGTAGAAAACGAAAGTCAAAGGCATCTTCCACACCTAGATCCCCAATCCATTTCTTCAAAGTTAAACACTGTTAGCAATTTCTTCTGGATCCTTCCAGTAAAGATGGGTTACACACACACATGCATATCTATAGCTATGCCAATATCTATAACCATCTCTTTTTTTATATATAACAACTGTATTAAATATACTGTTTTGCACTTTGGTGGAGTTTTATTTTCACTATTTGTTTCTCTCAAACACATTTCCATCATCTGGGGACCTATTTCATAATGTTGCGCTGTAAAGATGGATTCATGTTGGGCAGTTGCATTGTTTCTTTCTTTTCTTTTTTTTTTTTTTTTGAGACGGAGTCTCGCTCTTTCACCCAGGAGGGATTGCAGTGGCGCGATCTCAGCTCACTGCAAGCTCCGCCTTCCGGGTTCATGCCATTCTCCTGCCTCAGCCTCCCGAGTAGCTGGGACTACAGGCGCCTGCCACCACACCCGGCCAATTTTTTGTGTTTTCAGTAGAGATGGGGTTTCACCGTGTTAGCCAGGATGGTCTCTATCTCCTGACCTCGTGATCCACCTGCCTCGGCCTCCCAAAGTGCTGGGATTACAGGCATGAGCCACCAGGCCTGGCCATGGGCAGTTGCATCGTTTCTAATCCTGATTATACACATGAGCACATCTTAGTATACTTTTGCTTACATATTCATGGATATTGCTTGCATGTTCTGGATGAAAGGACATGTTCATTTTATGTTTTGAGAGGTACATTTATTTTGACAGTCCAATATAAAAAGAGTTTTGTGACCATTGTAGCATCTGCTCTATATACTTAACAAATGTATTATCCCATATGAGCCTCATGGTAGACATGTGAGTTGGTCATCTCCCCATTTTATAAAAAGAGAAACTGACTCTTAAGAGGTTGGGCATTTGCCCAAGGTCACACAACTAGTAAAATGTTTTGTTTGTTTGTTTGCTTGCTTTTTATTTTGTTTAACCTAAACATCTTACTATTTCACAAGGACAAAAGGGGTTGGCAAAGTCCAAACCTAAAACATGCTAAGAAAATCTTATTACAAAAGGAATATAGAATTATAGTTGTCTCATTCATGCACTCTTCTGTGGCCATCATAGGGTAGCTGATTTCTCCAGAACATGAGATTTTTGAAATGATGAAAATGAGGGCTTATTGTAAAAAAATTCCACAACATCCCTGTGAGGAGGGAGAGGCAGCAGGCTCTGAGATAGGAGAGCAGATGCTCTGTAGCAGAGCCTTGCCCCTGGGCTTCATGAAGCCGAGATGAGCCATACATGGCCTGGCCAGATGGCACTCCAACAGGATCATACTCAACATTCTTTGGCCTGGAATCCCTGGCAGGCTCTCAGCTATGGGGACCTTGCCTTTCCTGTGGAATTCAACTGTGAACTCAAACCTTGACAGGACAGCCCAGGACCACTACAGGGAAACTGGACTGTGACGAGGTTTAAACTGGAGTCTCCACCCTTACACATTGGAAGTAAGAGCCTTTCTGTCACCCCAAATTCTAGCCCCAGACTTAAAGATGAAGAGAGGGGGTAGGCTGGGCACAGTTGCTAATCCCTGTAGTCCCAGCACTTGGGGAGGCCAAGGCAGATAGATCTCTTGAGCCCAGGAGTTTGAGACCAGCCTGGGCAATGTAACAAAGCCTCGTATCTACAAAAAAAAAAAAAGAAAAAGAAAAAAGGACAATTAGCTAAGTGTGGTGGTGCACACCTGTAGTCCCAGCTACTTGGGAGGCTGAAGTGGGAGGATTGTTTGAGCCTGTGAGGTCAAGGATTCAGTGAGCCATGATTATGCCATTGCACATCAGCCTGGGTGACAGAACAAGACTCTGTAAAAAAAAAAAAAAAAAAATCAATGATATTATTTCCGAGAATTAAGGCAGAGGGATCTGGGATAAAGGAAACTACTAATTATGGGTGAGTACCTAACACATGCCAAGCATTCTATATGCATCGTTCCCAGTAAGCCTTGCAACATGCATGGGGAGCTATCAATGTCCCCATTTCAGAGGTAAGGAAGCAGAGGTTCAAGGGCTCAGTTTTCAGAAGTGGGCCTCAAGGTCTGGACCAGATTGGCAGCTAGGGTGTTCTGGGCTTCTGTGCTGAAGCTGCTTGGTTCCTGCCTGCCTGTGGCCAAGTTTGGTGTTTGAGAGCAGAGCAAGGCTGGGCCTGCACCTAGGTGTCTGTGGACGGAGCCTGGAAGCTAGCCAAAGCCTGAGAAAAGGACTTCATATTTAGGGCACCCTTTCTTACTTTACCCACTCCCTGCATTCCGCTCAGAGGTTACATAGCATAGCCAATGTCTCACGCTCCTGCTGGTAGCACCCCAAACTGAATGCAAAGCCCAGAAACTTACTGCCAGATGAGGGAGGAAGAGTGGCATAATGGTTAGAGCACAGGCTCTGGCCAAACCACGTGGTTTCACATCTGGAGCCTTGCCACATGGTAGCTATGTGTGACCATCAAGTTAACCTCTCTGTGCCTTGATTTCCTCTCCTGTAGAAGCAGATTAAAAGCATTACTTACCTCATTTAGGTTATTGAAAGCATGAAATAAGTTAATTCACATAAAGAGCTGAGAATAGCACCTGGCACATAGTAAGTACCCAATAAATGGGAATTTCATTTATTACTCCCCCAAACTATCACCATGTCCCAGTAATGAACCAAGAACAGCTCTAGGAGAGGAGAAAGGGAAGGGGAGACTCCCTTTACCAAGTTGACTCTCCCCTCTGGGGCGCTGGCTATGCTAAGGTCTCTTAGCTGGATAGACTGACAGACTCTCTGCTTTGAACCTGCCTGGTGTCCATCTGTCCACAGTGTATCCCACGTCCCTTATCTATCAGGGCCAGGCACGCTGAGGGCCACGGGGTAAAGAAAGCAAAGGCCATCTGACCTATTATGCAGGTGCCCCTGCCTGGAGAGTGCACGCACATGTCTGAGGGTAAAGGTAGGACAAGGAAACCAGGTAAAGAGAAGTCCCAGGCTTTCCAGTCTGAAGCCTCTTCATATGCTGACTCTACCCTTTAGCAATGTGGCCTGGAGAAGCAACTTACTCTCTCAGAGCCCCAGTTTCCTCATCTTCCACAACAGCACCCATGTGGTGTGACTGGCAAGGAATAGGCCTTCGGTGGCTTCTCTTCCTGGCAACCTAGCCCTGAAGCCCCTCATCTTGTCTCAGCACAGCCTTTCATTTGTTCATAAACTCCTTATTCTGCATCTTCTATGCTAGGCACTGGGAATGCAGGGATGGTTAAAACAGACACAACCTCTCTCCTCGAGGATCTTATTGACCCCGTTGCATGTATGGCAAATTGCAAAGGGGACCGTTAGCAGCTGTAGGAACTGCCCCAGGAAGAGACCCTTGCAGAGGACCTGGAAGGGGGTGGGCCTGAGAGGCAGAGCGTTCTAGTTCTACAGTCTGTGTTCCAGTTGGATCTCTCTGGCCCACTCTTTCCCACCCTTCCTATGCTGTGCTCCACCCAACCCCAGGGACAACATCTTGTCTCAGCTGCCTGTTGACATGGAGACTCCTCTGACAAGCTCTCCCTCTGATTACCCCAGGATTCCACTGCCAGTTGGCCCCCGTCTGTCCTTCCTTTCTTTGCCTGGAGCTCCCAGGCCCATCTGATTCCATCAAATCCAATTTTCTCCGTTTCCATCAGTGCCTCCTCCCCAGGGGGGTTGAGCCAGGGCACATGATCAGCTATTTCAGTGAGACTGTCCCCCTCACTGCTTCCTGACTCAAAGCAGGGGGGCTGCCTCCTCCAGAGCCAGGTGGGGAAGTGGGGGACATTGCCCTGAGAAAATGATGCTTTCTGTTGTCATGGCAACTGCTGCTAGGTGTCACCAGGAACCCACACTAGCGCTTGACCTTCCCAGGAAAAAAGCAGGGCTCTGAATGAGACCTGAACTCTTTCCCTGGGCTGAGTTAGTTTGCCTCATTCATTCTTTCATTCATTTATTCAATAAACATTTTCTATGTACTGGGACTGTGGTGGTCTCTGGGAATTTAGAAAAAAAAATCAGTCTCTGTCCATAAGGAGCTCAATATAGTAGGAGAGAAAAAAATGCAAATCTAAGGTGATATTGGGCCACATAAGGGTTATACTGAAAATCTAAACAGGGCACTTGGAGACCAGAAAGAGGCATTTAACCCTTTCTAAAGGCTGAGAGGGCTCATCAGGAAAAGCTCCCTAAAGGGGGCAACAGTGGTCTTGAATATTTACTTATTTAAAGCAGACCAAGAATCACGGGGAGGCCATGCAGCCTGTAGCAGTACCCAGGCCAGTTGTGGGACGTGCAACAGCATGAAAATGTTTGAGTAAAAATAGTCTGGAAAATCCGTGGTATTGCATATGTTCAAGGGAGTGGCACCAGAGAAGGCTGGGACGTTTAGTGGAGATTGGCTATAAAGATGCCAGGACTGCATCCCTCAGACAGGTAGCTACTGTGGATATGTGGCTTGGGATGGCATGTTACAATTGGAGGCACCGAGATATTTCTGTGGGTTGGGTCATGGTGGTTCGGGGGCCTGGAGTTTCTCATCATTAAGGTGTTCAGGTTTCTGTGACCGCTTGAATGCAATGGATTACAAGGAATGGGAAGAAAATCTGGATTGACTTCTAGACTCCTCCTGGCTTGGTGTCAGGCAGGGATGGTGGTACAAATAACCAAAATAAGGGGAGGGAGGAAGGAGGGAGGTGGTGGCAGAACAGAGAATGGGTGGTAAGTTCAGTCTGGCCTCCTGGAGGTGCCTGCAGGAAGCATGAGTGAAAATGCCCAACTGACTGCTATTGACCTGAGATGTCAGGTGCAAGGCACAGGTGTCCATGAGGGCTAAGGCCAAGACCTCGGGACACAGGAGTGTCTGAAGGGTAAGCTGCTGAAGACTGAGAAGGAGCACTCAGAGAAGGGGCGGGGAGTGGGGTGAGTGGTGTCACAGGAGCCAGAAGGAAGCCAGCCATGGGGTCAGATGCTACTGAAAAGTCTGGTAATACGAGGACTAAAAGGAGTGCATTTGATTTGGCAATTAGAGAGCCCCTTTGTGACTTTACTGGAGAGGTTTCCATGGAGCGGTGGAGGCAGAGGGCTGAGGAGTGCTGGGAGGAGTGGAGGCGGAGGCCATGCCTATTAACCTCTCCTTCAAGGAGCTCAGCGGCAAAGGGAAGGAGAGATGGGCTAGGGAGGAGGGCGGGGGATGGAGGATTTCTAGCATGTAGGGAATTCAAACACGTTGTGGGTTATTGAGAAGGAGCCATGGGAGGGGGAGGTTGAAGACACTGGGCTATGAATGGGAGGTGGAGAGGTAGCCAGTGTTGCCTGTGAACTGGATATGTTGCTGGGAGTTATCTGCAAAATAGAGTGTAGTCCTTGCCTCAGTGAATGACTTGAGCTTAAAAAAATAGAACTTAAGTGGGAAGGAAGGCTGGGGGCAGGTAGGAGGAAGTGATAGGCATGAAAACAGAAAGGGCCACAGTATGTGCATCTATGTGTGTGGCTGCGTTTCTGTTTCAGTGTGTCTGTGAGTGTGTGTCTGTATATGTCTATGTGTGTGTGCATCTGTGCATGTTTGACTGGAGGCATCTCTATGTGTTGTGTGTATGTGCCTGGAGGCATGGTGTGTCTGTGTGTGTTGTGTGTGTGTGTGTTGTGTGTGAGACTGGAGGCATCTGTGTGTGTATGTGTGTGTCTATGTGTGTTCATGTGTCTGGAGGCATCTGTGTCTGTGTGTGTGTGTGTGTGTGTGTGCATGTGTCTGACTTTGGCATCTGTGTGTGTGTGTGTGCGCATGTGTCTGCCTGGAGGCATGTGTGTCTATATGTGTGTGTATGTACACGTTTCTGCCTGGAGGCATGTCTGTGACTATGTGTTTGTGTGTGTGTGTCTGACTGGAGGTATGTGTGTGTATGCACATGTGTCTGATTGGAGGCATCTGTGTGTGTCTGTGTGTGTGTGTTTGTGCATGTGTCTGACTGGAAGCATTAATTAAGACAACACTCTGAGCAGGGGTTGCAGTGGATTGAAGGAGCCTGGAGTGTTTTATTGGTAAGTTGTTCAGGTTTTTGTAACCACTTGAATACAGTGGGTTGTGTGTGGGTGGGTGTGTCTGTGTGTGTATCTATGGGTCTGAGTGTTTGTATGGGTGCTTCTCTGTACATGTCTGTGTGTGTCTGTGTGGTTATGTCTGTGTATATCCCTGTGTGTATTTCTGTGTGTGGGTGGGTGTCTATGTGCCTCTCTGTGTGTTTTTGTATGTTTGTGTGTATCTGTGTGTGTTAGAATCACATCATAGGACATGTGTCAGAGTTGAAAAAACCCTGAGACATCATCTAGGCCAACGTCAACACAGTTGATCAAAAGAAAGAATCAGTCACAGAGACATGGAGGGACAACTCAAGGTCCCAGAGAACAAAGGACAGAATCAGATGCACTTTGGTCTCCAGATGGATTGTGCACAGCTTGAGCACCCAGGATACAGCCCCATGGTGGAGTTCTTTTCACAAGGGGAGGCCACTAGAGGCTTTAGAGCTTGCTGGCACCACAGGGACTGGTGCTCTTCTTTCCCAGAGCTCATTTGGGTTATATCAAAATTGTTCCACAGTCTGAACTCAAAGGTCCAGCCCCAGATAGATCAAAGTCACCTGGGAACATTTTCCCTGAGCCCTGGGTAAAGCCCAACCTAAGGAATGACCAAGTGATTCACATCCCCACTGCCCAATAGTTAAGGGCTGACTCATTCCTGCCCACCAGCCCAGGAGCAAAAGCAGATACGTGGAGCCTCCCCTGATACTCTGGTGCTCAAACGCATGTGTGACAACCCTCTGTGCACTGCAAGTCAGAGTGGGTCGATGCTGCTGTTACAGTGGGAATTTCATTTCCGCCTGGATGTCTCATTTTGTCATCTCATTTGGTGACAAATCAAGGTGATTTATAGGCAGCAAGCCTGCATTTAGTGTGATGGTCTCATTCAAAATATTAGCTCCTCATGCAACCCTCCCGTTACTGCCCTGACCTCACTCAGTGGATATCTGTGCATTCAGAAATAGAGAAATAAGGCTGGGGGTCTGAAAGCTCTAGCTCATTCCAATCCCCAAATTCAGGTCATTGCCAATGAGATGGGCAAGAGCTGATCTAAACTCCTCAAGGCCTGTTTTTAAACATTTAGCAGAAATGCCCTCTGCTGCAGTATAAACCAGCATGTGCTTGGGATAAATGGTACTTACTTCCCTCAGAGCAGCGCTGTCTAATAGAAATATAATGTGAGCCTCATATGTGATTCAAATTTTTCTAATAGCCACATTTTAAAAAGTTAAAAGCAAGGGGCGGAATTAGTTTTTATAATGTCTTTTATTTAACCCAATATATCCAAAATAATATCATTTCAACATGTAATACGTATAAAAAAATTATTAAAGAGATATTTTATATTCTTTTTTTTTGAGCTAAGTCTTCCGGACTCTGATAAGTATTTTACATTGACAGCCATTCTCATTTAAGACCTGCCACACTGCAGGCGCTCAGTAACCTAGTGTGGCTGGTGGCTTCCATATTGGATGATACGGCCTTGGGGCATCTCTAGGCTGCTGCTAGACACAAGGAATATGGTTGTTCTTTTAGATGATGCTGAGCTGAGGGCTCTGGATCTCAGTTTCTCCATCTGTGGAGTGAGGGTGATAGTCTCTGTTCGTTTGACTTCCCAGAGGTGGTTTCAGGGTCTCTCCAAGTCAAATAGGACTCCCATTTTCTGGGCTGTTATTCTGAGAAATGATAAAACAGGATTACAAAATGGTGGGCTGGGGAAAAAAAGGTGGACTGTGTTAAATATTTGCATTTAACAAATCTCTGTCTCAAATATCCCAAAATGGCCACATCTGTTTATATAACCTCATTTAGGAATCAAAAGTCTAAATTTGAGGCTAAATAGAAATGTGAAGCCCCAGGCAAATGTCTTTCATGCCTAAATGTCCTTCTTGTCAGCTCTCTCCACTTCCATAATCTCCACTCTGATAGACTTTTCATTTTTGAAAAACAAATGCAAATGTTCTCTGCAAACTATGTACATGCTTGGGATGGGTAGGGGAGCTGCAGCCTTCACTTTGGGCAAGGAAGAACGAAGGTGCTGGAGAAGGGTTTCTGGAACTCTCAAAGCATGGAGGAATGGGAGGGAAGGGCCTCCACACAGGGGCCAAGTGTGTGAGTACAGGGAGGGAAGGTCCTTCCCTTGTCACAATAACAAGTTCCTAGATATTTATGACTCCTCAGGCCCATTCCTGCAGCGTTGGTCTCTCTCTCCCTCTCTCTTTCTCTCTCAGACAGACAAACACAGGTTCAGCTTGCTGATTTTCTCTCCTCTCTGCCTAATCATGGCATGGTTTGTAGAGAGCTACTGCATACCAGTCATTTGCAAGAAGAGATGATTTTCTTGCCCTAGAATCACTCTAAGATTCAGAAAGGACAAAGAAGATGCATGAGTCCCTCCCCTGGGTGTCATCTTGTCCCAGCCTCAATCTTAACAAGCTGTAACTCAGTGCCAAGGATAGAGTATGAGATTTAAAAAAGAGACTAGGCCGGGCGCGGTGGCTCACGCTTGTAATCCCAGCACTTTGGGAGGCTGAGGCGGGCGGATCACCAGGTCAGGAGATCGAGACCACAGTGAAACCCTGTCTTTACTAAAAATACAAAAAAATTAGCCGGGCATGGTGGCGGGCGCCTGTAGTCCCAGCTACTCGGAGAGGCTGAGGCAGGAGAATGGCGTGAACCCAGGAGGCGGAGCTTGCAGTGAGCCGAGATCGCGCCACTGCACTCCAGCTGGGTGACAGAGCGAGACTCCGTCTCAAAAAAAAAATAAAAAATAAAAAATAAAAATAAAAATAAAAAAGAGACTGATTCATGGCTTGGCTTACTGTAGAACAAGTTTGGGCGGGTCATTTCAACTTTCTGGTCGTTAGTTTCTCCATTCCGACACAGTGCCATCCCCATGAGAATAGGAGCTCTGCTTAGCACAGTGTCTGGAATAGTATAGTGACATAATTACTGCATTTGGAGAATGGTTAAATGTATGCATCTGTAAAATGGGATGAATAAAAATACCTGATTTTTAATTGATTGTTTTGAGCCAAATGAGGAACTGTACCATACATACGCACATGAGCCACCTTCCCAGCCCCATCCATGCTAAAGGAAGAACTAATGGTTTACCTATTTAGAAAGTCAAAGAAACTGAGTGATTGAAAAATGAACCAAGGAGTATATTTGTGTTTTGGTGGGGGTGGGGGAGCCTTCCTATGTAAGACATACTAAATACATTTTCATTCGGGGTATTCAGTGCATCTTACCTAGGAATTACCATTAGGCAACTGCAAAGCGTTTCTGCTTCTAAAATCAGCAAGCTCTTTTGGAGATGCTTTTGGGAACACCCTGCAAAGGGATTGGGAGAGACGAGGTTTGATGCCAACTCTTGGACATGCATGCTCTAGAAGGAGGCAGGATGCAGTTTCAAAGCGGTGTTGAAGAGGAGAGGTGGCACAGAATGCTGGAAAGAGCACTGGACCAGGAGTTAGGAGACCTGGGACCTCCTTCTGGCTCTGCCATGCATTCCATGTGATATCAGGAAAGTCATTTGCCCTCTGGGCTTCGGTACCTCCTCTGTTAAGGTTGATGTTGAATGCCAGATAATGTCTTCTGGCCCTTCGAGCACTACTCTGAGTTAAGTGTAAGCAGCTTATCCCAGCACTCCCAGTCTAGAACACAGCTATCTCCTTATTCTGCCAAAGCAAGAAGTTCTGTGTGCTGGGTTGGCAGTCAGGAAGAGTGAATTTCCATTCACTTCACAAGCACATTCACCTCCCCAGGGCGAGTAGTTTAGCAACAGTGAAGATGCTGAAACCTGACTTTGGCAGAAGATGAGTTCACATCCTCCAATATGGGAGTTGCCCTTTTTGACAAGTAAGTGTAGGGGAATGAACTCCAGACTTAGGTTAGGAGACTTGAGCTCTAAAATCTATTTTGATGCTAACTCTCCTGTCATTTCAGACTCTTCCTTCCCCCCTCTGGGCTGCTGTTGCCTTCCATAAAAAGATGCCATTTGCTTTGATTATTTCAGAGTCCTTCACATTGTGGTCTTCCTTGTCATGTCCCTTCCATGAGGCAAGGTCAAACCAGGACAGGGGTATCTGGCTAGTTTCCCACTCCTCTAGGCAGCCTGTTCATCTCTGTAAAATATCACCACTAGATGGTCAGGCGTTTTAGCTGCCAGAAATAAAGATCAGTTCTGACAGAGCAGACCTTGACCAAATCTCAAGCTACTCAGACTTCAGTTTGCAAAACAAACAACTAAAGAAAAAAAACCCACCAACAACAATAACAACAATGAAGACCAACCTATCTAGTTCCTATGCCCAGGAGTGTAAATCTGCCCTCTCCATGGGTAGCCCCTTTTAATATTTCGGGTTTTGTCTTAGAAGTCTACTCTGATGCGATCATTACAAAATTTATACATGTATCAAATCATCACATTGTTCCCCATGAATATATGTAATGATTCTGTATCAATCATAAATAAAAAAATAAATATTTTAAAAAATAAGAGAAAATACCTTAAGAAAAATAAGACAACAATGGCTCTCACCTAAGAAAAACCTAAAAAGTAGGTGATATGAGTCTGATTTTCAGGTGAAGAACCTTCAGGTCAGAGTAATCATTGAAAACTCAAATTAGGGAGGATTCCCTCTTTTTCTATCAATTGGAATAGTTTCAGAAGGAATGGTACCAGTTCCTCCTTGTACCTCTGGTAGAATTCAGCTGTGAATCCATCAGGTCCTGGACTCTTTTTGGTTGGTAAGCTATTGATTATTGCCACAATTTCAGAACCTGTTATTGGTCTATTCAGAGATTCAACTTCTTCCTGGTTTAGTCTTGGGAGGGTGTATTTGTCGAGGAATTTATCCATTTCTTCTAGATTTTCTAGTTTATTTGTGTAGAGGTGTTTGTTGTATTCTCTGATGGTAGATTGTATTTCTGTGGTATCGGTGGTGATAACCCCTTTTTCATTTTTTATTGCATCTATTTGATTCTTCTCTCTTTTCTTCTTTATTAATCTTGCTAGAGGTCTATCAATTTTGTTGATCTTTTCAAAAAACCAGCTCCTGGATTCATTAATTTTTTAAGGGTTTTTTGTGTCTCTATTTCCTTCAGTTCTGCTCTGATTTTAGTTATTTCTAGCCTTCTGCTAGCTTTTGAACGTGTTTGCTCTTGCTTTTCTAGTTCTTTTAATTGTGATGTTAGGGTGTCAATTTTGGATCTTTCCTGCTTTCTTTTATGGGCATTTAGTGCTATAAATTTCCCTCTACACACTGCTTTGAATGTGTCCCAGAGATTCTGGTATGTTGTGTCTTTGTTCTCGTTGGTTTCAAAGAACATCTTTATTTCTGCCTTCATTTCATTATGTACCCAATAGTCATTCAGGAGCAGGTTGTTCAGTTTCCATGTAGTTGAGCTGTTTTGAGTGAGTTTCTTAATCCTGAGTTCTAGTTTGATTGCACTGTGGTCTGAGAGACAGTTTGTTATAATTTCTGTTCTTTTACATTTGCTGAGGAGAGCTTTACTTCCAACTATGTGGTCAATTTTGGAATAGGTGTGGTGTGGTGCTGAAAAAAATGTATATTCTGTTGATTTGGGGTGGAGAGTTCTGCAAAGGACTATAAATCATGCTGCTATAAAGACACATGCACACGTATGTTTGTTGCGGCAGTATTCACAATAGCAAAGACTTGGAACCAACCCAAATGTCCAACAACGATAGACTGGATTAAGAAAATGTGGCACATATACACCATGGAATACTATGCAGCCATAAAAAATGATGAGTTCATGTCCTTTGTAGGGACATGGATGAAACTGGAAAACATCATTCTCAGTAAACTATCGCAAGGACAAAAAACCAAACACCGCATGTTCTCACTCATAGGTGGGAATTGAACAATGAGAACTCATGGACACAGGAAGGGGAACATCACACTCTGGGAACTGTTGTGGGTTGAGGGGAGGGGGGAGGGACAGCATTAGGAGATATACCTAATGCTAAATGACGAGTTAATGGGTGCAGCACACCAACACGGCACATGGATACATATGTAACAAACCTGCACATTGTGCACATGTACCCTAAAACCTAAAGTATAAAAAAAAAAAAACCTCAAATTCAGTCATGTCACCTTCCCAGCTTAAAACAAGTCAACACCTTCCTAATGCACCTGGAAATGAGTCCACACTCTGCCCATCTCCTCTCACCCATTTCATCCTGCACTGGGCCACTCTGGGCTGCAGCCACCCTGGCCTCTGCCAGAGCCTCGTGCATGCTTGCCAGACTCTCTCCACCCCGTGAACCTTTGCACATGCTGATTCTTCCTCCTGGAAAGCTCTCCCAGCTCTTCAGCTGAAGGGCTCCTTCAAATCCTAAACACTTCAGCTTTAAATGCCATTGCCTCAGAGAAGCCTCTTAGGAGAATCCTAAGTAATCCCCTTCTAGCAATTAGTCTTTATCAGGGCACCAACTGCATCCTTCAGTGTTTCACAATTTAAATTTGTTATTGAGTTGCTGGCTTATTTACTTTTGGTCTGTCTTTCCCATTTGGCTATAAGCCCCAAGAGGGCAGAAGCCATGATTGTTTATTCACCCCGATGGATCCGGTGCCTAACACAGTGCATGGCATATGCATATGTGGAAAGCAGACATGTTTGAAGGGCTCCAGCAATGCAAACATGACTCAGATGAAGGTCTTTGCTTTCAAAGATCTCATGATCAAATCAGGAAGGGGCACAAAAAGATGGCCACAGTTGAGTATGATCTTTTATCCAATAGATGTAAGTAAGTGACACTACACCATCAGGGTACACAATTGTTAACTCTGCAGGCAAGGGCCACTGTGGGTAGTCAGGGAAGACTTTGCAGCAGAGATAATGTTTTGGTTTACATGTTGAAGACTAAGTAGAGATTTATTTGTGAGAGCTCCAGGTAAAAACATCCCAGAAAGGTGGATCTATATGAATGGTGGCCCAGAGGTGTGGAGAATAAGTGAGAATGAGGCATTTGGAGGAAAGTAAGTGTCTTTATGTGATGTGTATAGAGGAGCTTTTGAGGGGGAACTAGAAGTGGCCAACTGTACCAAGCTCAGGACACTCAACACTATCCTAAAGATAACAGGGGGAGAGTAAAAGGTGTTCAGTAGAGGAATAATCATATTTAAATTTAGCTTTCAAAAACTTTTTTAAATTATAAAAATAATCCATACTCACTGTAGAAAAGTTTGAAGATAATAGAAACATATCGAGAAACCAATGATCTGTGGCCAGCAGGTAGGTGAGCCCCACTGGCAGTGTGTCTAGCACCAGGATGAGAAAGGGGTTGGAGCAGGCTGGGACTGGAGGCAGAGGAGCCCTTTATGAGCCTTACAGGAGTGAAAAGGGAGAGATGATGAGGGCCTGAGCCTGGATGGCGGTTAGGTAAAGGATGTTGGAAACTTTTATTAAGATGAATCTTTTAGGCAAGGGCAAGCAGTGGGCTATGGGAGATGTGAAAGGGGGCTGTGCTCACCGCTCATCCCCTGAAAGAGAGCTGAGCACCTAATGCATAGCATTAGGTCTAGTCTAGCATCATGCATAGGCATGAATGTTTGATGGCTTCCTCCAGAAACCTCCTGTGGTCCCCTAGCACATCACAAGAACATCATTCATGGCAGGAAGGTGAAATGCAGTGAACCTGGGAACTCTACCTCCCTACCCCCACCCACCCCTCATGCTGCCATGCTTAGAGTTAGCTATAAAGTAAGGGGTCTTTCTTGTGTGCAGAAATGCACTGTGTGCCACATGGGACATCAGAAAAGCAAGCCTACAAGGGACCTCAAAAATCATCTAGTCTAATCCCTTATCATTGAATGGGCAAGAAGCTCATATTTACTCTGCAATGCTTTAGTCTTTGTCCTAACTATATGTGGCAGGTATTGTTCTTATTCTCACTAAACAGAAGTGGAAACTGAGCCAAGAGAGATTAAGTGTCTCATGTAAGGTCACAGAAAAGGCCATGGCTGCATTCAAAGTCAGGTCTCTCTGAATACAGCTCATGTCTATTCTACAGCAGCACACTATTCCTCCTTTGGAGGAGGGAACTATAGTCCAGGGAGATAAGCAGTGGCTTGCCTGAAGCAAATCGTTGGCAGAACAAGAACGACAAGGCAGATTGCCTAATTCCTACTGCATACCACTACTTCTTGGGCTGTTGCTAGTCTGTGTCTATTATGGGTTTGGCTCTTCACTGAGTGATGTGGTGGAAGGGGATGGTGGACGCAGAACCAAAAAAGCCTGGTTTCCCATTCCTAGATGGTTTATGATCTTCCTAAGGAGGTGGCTCCAAAGGTGGTAACCAAAATGACTAGCACAGACTGACAGCCTTCCTTTTCCTTTTCCTTCTCCCATCTCCCAGACTTTACTCCTTCTCCTTTTATCAACTGGTCATCAGGGCTGAGGATAAGCGATAAAGTACTCAACAAACTCTCATCCAAAGGGTCCCACCATAACTGGTAACCAGAGTAGGAAGGAATGCATGAAGGAGGTCTTTCAAGAAGGCACTCAAACCATAGATGCCAGCATTCTGTAGTCGACCTCAAGTTCAGGCACGAGATGGCCAATTGCATGCTGGCTGCTTTAAGATGCTGTTGCATGGACATGTGCAGAAAAAGGAAGCCAGGGAGGGTTGCAAGTCAGGCCAAGTGCCAGTGATACAGAAACACACAGTCTTTAGAGCCAATATCTGCTTCATGGGAGGACACAGGATAGATCTGACTGACTTTTGCTCACTGTGGTCAGAGGCAGTGAGAGAGAAGAGCAGGGGTCTTGGGCCCAGACAGACATGGGTTCAATTTATAGCACTGATAATGTATAGCTGTGGGACCTTGTGCAGTGATTTAACCTCTGAAAGTTTTCTAACCTTTAAATGGTGAGGAAAATACTGATATGAAAAGTATACAAAAGAAAACACGCAAAGCACCTAGCCTTGCTGGAATCATCAGTTAATTAATCAGGATGATGATGATGACAATGGTAATGATGATAATGGTGATAATGATGGTGATGAAGACTGATCACAGTCTGCCCTTCTTTTTGAGAAATTTGGAAAATGAAATCTCTGATTCCCACTAATGCTTTAAGCTGTGTCAATCAACAGATGGGTTGGGGAGGTGAAGGGGGATGACTCAAATATTTAGCTCCTGCTCTGTACCATCTACTATAAAAGGCTCACCTGAATACTTTTTTCTTCATCTCATTTCTATGAGAATCCTGTGAAATCTGTGTTATCATCCATATCTTATGAATGAGAAAACTGAGGTCAAGGAGGTTAAGTAATTTTCTCAAAGTCTCACAGTAATTAAGTCACAGAGCCAGGATTTGGTATCAAGACCACGGGGCTCTCTTTTTTATTGACTCGACTTCTTGTGAACTACTTGAGACAGGATTCCATGGCTTCTCAACTGTGAGGTTTTTTTGTTGTATTGGAACATTTCTGGATAAACTCTGATCCACAACCATCCCAGCCAGGAGACCAGAGCAAAAGTCCCAAAAATTATACCTTGAACTGTGTTGACTCTGATAGGCATCATTCATTCCTTTTTATTCTGCTATTATTAAAAAATTCAGCGGTGTTTATTGAGTCAGACACTACTTTTGGCCCTAGGAATAGAAAGAAGAAAGACAGGAGTGAGATTAATGACAGCTAACAGCAATGTATTTGTTTGATACATTTGACAGATGTAAATCATAAATTGTATGTGGAGGTATCAGTCAGTATCCAGTCAGGAGAAAAAAAACATACCAGCTTTTTTTAAACAAAGAGAATTCAATCAAAAGAACTATTAACTAGGAATAATGAATTGTTAACTAGGTAACTCAAAGGGCAAAGAGAAAACAGTAAGTTATTCCAGACATAGCACAGTTTCCCTTGGACTGAGGAAACAAAATGAAGACGTTGGAATTATTAAAATGTAGGATCTTGGAGATCAGACCCTGCAGAGCTGAAATTAAGCTCTTTGAGGAGAGCACCTTTCCTGCTGGTGCTAGTGGTTCTGAATATGGAGGAGGCAACCTGTTTAATTCAGACTTCTGAGAAGGGACCACCAACCAGTTTCTGTTGATGTTGCTGAGGAAATACAATAAAATGTGTTCTTAAATGTTGGGAAAAATCTGAAGCCTGGATCCAACTGATGCTACAGGACCAGACTACTACTTCTGGGATGGAACGCAAGACTGGCATGATGCTGCTAAGAAAAGGAAGCAGACAAAATGTTTACAGGAAGTAAATTGAAAGACAGGAATTTCTTCTTTTTTCTCCTACCTTGCAGCCTCCCTATAGTTCCCTCTATTGGCAACATTCAACAAGAATCTGGCTGGAAAAGCAGAAATGTGGTTTGTAGAGTCCTATCACAAAACAGTGTATAGAAGGGTGGGTTTGAAGTTGATAGCCAATCGTGGACAAGAATAGAGACTCAAACTATTGATTGAGTTAGAGAAGGCTGCCTGGAAGGCATGACATCACTTTCAGAGGAGAGTTTGAATCTTGAAGGATGTGAGTAGAACAGAGTAAGAGGATAAAACGTTAATGGTGACATGAGTTGTTTTTAATAAATAAAAGTAAAACCCATAAAAAGACACACATAGAAGTAATGTCAACAAAATGAAGGGATAGGAGTTTTCAGAACTCATATCCTTGCAGAAATATCAATTTGAACAACTATCCATGTCCAAAAATATCTTCACAAGAGCTGAAGGAATCCAGGAGAGAGAGTACAGTACCCGAGTGGAACACAGAAATAAGAAAAGATGCACTAAACAGTGCAGAAAGGACAGTTTCACATTACCTGTATCATCCTTCTCCTAAACCCAGGCAATACATCATGGAGATACCCTCTATGTGGGGGAAGAAGAGTGAAGTGATCATCCATCTTTGCCATGGACCACAGCATTAGGCCTAACTCAGGCTCCAGGCCAGATCAGACAGCCCCAGCCCAGCTACAAGTGGACTCCCAGGGACCCAGGCTTCAGGCCCACCCTAGTTCTACTGAAGATCCAGACTCCAGGTGCATCTCCACAGACCCAGTTGCCAGGACCACCTCAGTGGATGCTGATGCCAGACCAGCCCCACTGGACACAGGGTCTAGGCCTACACCCATAGATTCAGTTTTCAGGCCTGCCCCCATGGATCCACACACCAGGCCTGTCCACACAGACCCAAACTCCATTCCCACACCAGTGGACCAGTCTCTAGGACCTCCCACATGAGGACTCCAGCAGCAAGCCCACCCATGGACCTCATCAGATGGCCCACCCAGAACTTCTGAGAAAGTAAGCTGGTGAAGAGATTAACTTGCTGAAGCTGGTCTGTAAAGACTGAAGGAGGTGCCTACATCATCAAATACAGACACCAACACAAGGCAACAAGGATTATGTATACTCATAGAAACATGATCCCACCAAATGAACAAAATAAAGCACCAGTAACCAACACTAAAGAAATAGAGCTATATGAATTGCCTGACAAATAATTTAAAATAATCCTCTTAAAGAAGCTTAGTGAAGTGTAAGAGAATACAGATAGAAAAGTAAACAAAATCAGAAAAACAATGCCTGAAAAAAAATGAGAAGTTCAACAAAGAGATAGAAAACACACAAAAGAACCAAAGATAAATTCTGGAGCTGAGAAATGCAGTAACGAAACTAAAAATGTTCATAAAGAGTTTCAACAGCAGACTCAATCAAGCAGATTTAGTGAGTTCAAAGACAGGTAATTTGAAATTATTCAGTCAAAGGAATAAAAAGAAAAAAGAATGAAATAGAGTGAAGAAAGCCTACAGGACTTTGGGGATACTATCAAGCAAATCAATATTTGCATTATAGGAGTCCCTGAATGAGCAAAGAAAGAGTAATGGGCAGAAAGCTTATTTAATAGACGGTGTCATAAAACTTCCCAAACCTGGAGAGAGTAATGAACACTCACACCTGTGAAGCCCAAAGAACTCCAAATAGATTAAATATAAAGTGATCTTTGGCTGGGGGTGGTGGCTTACATCTGTAATCCCAGCACTTTGGGAGGCTGAGGCGGGTGGTTCACCTGAGGTCAGAAGTTTGAGATCAGCCTGGCCAACATGGAGAAACCCTATCTCTACTAAAAATACAAAATTAGCTGGGCTTGGGGTGGCACACACCTGTAATCCCAGCTACTTGAGAGGCTCAGGCAAGAGAATTGCTTGAACCCAGGAGGCGGAGGTTGCGGTGAGCCAAGATCGCACCATTGCACTCCAGCCTTGGCAAAAAGAGTGAAACTCTGTCTCAAAAAAAAAAAAAAAGTGATCTCCACTGACATATATCATAATCAAGTTCTCAAATTCAAAGGCAAAGAGAATTTTAAGAGCATCAAGAGAAAAGCAACTTGTCACATACAAGGGAACCTCCAGAAATCTATCAATTGATTTCTTAGCAGAAAACTTGAAGTCCAGAAGAGAGTGGGATGATATATTCAAAGGACTGAAAGGAAAAAACAACAACAACAACAACACTTTCAACCAAAAATACTATACTTAAGAAAGCTGTCCTTGAGAAATGAAGGGGAGATAGACTTCCACAGACAAACAAAATCTGTGGGAGATCATCACCACTAGACCACTTTACAAGAAATGCTAAATAAAGTTTTCCTGTTTGAAATAAAAGGGCATTAACAGCATAAAAACATGAAAGTTTAAAACTCACTGTAAAGGTAAAAATATAGCCAAATCCTGAATGTTTTAATACTGTAATGGTGGTGTATAAACCACTTTTAACACTAATATAAAATTTAAAGATATTAAAATAACTATAGCTACAACAATTTATTAATGGATATACAATATATAAAAGATAGAAATTGTGACATCAATAACATAAAATGTGAGAAAAGGGAAAGCCAAAGTGAAGAATTTTTGTATGTGATTGAAGTTAAGTTGTTATCAGCTTAAAATAGACTGTTATAACTCTAAGCTATTTTGTGTAAGACTTATGGTAACCACAAAAGTAAACTACCTGTAGTACATACAGATAAGACACAGAGAAAGAAATCCTAGCATACAACTATGAAAAATTATCAAATCATGAAAGAAGACAACTAGAGAGGAAGAAAGGAACAAAGAAATTACAAAGCAATCAGAAATCAATTAACAAAATGACAATAGTAACACCTACCTATCAATAATTACTTTAAGTGTAAATGAATTAAATGCCCCAATCAAAAATGTATAGTGACTACATGGATTTTGTTTTAAAGACCCAGCTATATGCTGCCTGCAAGAGATTTATTTTAGCTTTAAGATCACACATAGACTGAAAGTGAAGGTATAGAAAAAGGTATTCCATGACAATGGTAACCAAAGAAAAGCAGGAGTAGCTCTGCTTATATTGGACAAAATAGATTTTAAGTGAAAAATGGTTGCAAGAGATGAAGAAGGTCATTATATACTGATAAGGGGGTCAATTAATCAAGAGTATATAGCAATTATAAATATATATACATCCAACATTGGAACACCTAAATATATAAAGGAAATATTAACAGAACTAAAGGGTAAAACAGACAACATTAGTAGGAAGCGTCAATATCCCACTTTCAAAAATGGATAGATCATGAAGACAGAAAATCAATGTGGAAACAGCAGACTTGAACAACACTATAAACCAAATGGACCTAACAAACATACAGAACATTCCATCCGACAGTAGCAGCATACATGTTCTTTTCAAGTGCACATGGAACATTCTCTGGGATAAATCAGATTACACTATAAAACAAGTATTAACAAATTTAAGAAGATTTAAATCATATTCAGTATCTTTTTCAACCACAGTGCTATGAAATAAAAAATCAAAACCCACAGGAAAATTGAAAAATTCACAAATATTTGGAAATTAAACAACACATTCTTAATAACCAATTGATTAAAGAAGAAATCAAATGGGAAACCAAAATATATCTTGAGAAAAATGAAAATGAAAACACAACATACCAAAACTTATGGGATATGGAAAAACACCACTCTAAGAGGGAGGTTTATAGCAATAAATGCCTACATTAAGACAAAAGAAAGATTTCAAATAAACAAGCTAACTTTATACCTCAAGGAACTAGAAAAGAAGAACAAAGTCCAAAGTTAGCAGAAAGTAGAAAATAATAAAAATCAGAGCAGAAATCAATAAAGCAAATGAGCAAAACAATGAAAAATATCAATGAAACTGAGTTGTTTTTTAAAAAGATAAATAAAATTGGCAAACCTTTAGCTGGACTAAGAAAAAGAGAAAACTCAAATAAAATTATAAATAAGATATTACAAGTAATACTGCAGAAATACAAAGGATCATAAGGGAGTACTATGAACAATTACATGCCAATGAATTAGATAGCCTAGAAAAAATGAATAACCTTCTAGGGAACATACCATCTACCAAAACTGAACCATGAGGTAATAGACAATCTGAACAGGCCAATAATAAGAAAGGAGGTTGAATCAGTAAACAAAAATCTCAGAACAAAGAAGAGCCTGGGACCTGATGGCTTCACTGGTGAATTCTAGCAAACATTTAAAAAATAATTCAATTATTTAAAAAATAATGCCAATTCTTCTCAAACTTTTTCAAAAAATTGAAGAGAGAAGAACACTTCCAAACATATTTAATGAGGCCAGCATTACCCAGATACCAAAGCCAAACAAGAACACTACAGAAAGGAAAATCACAGACCAATATCCCTAATGAATGTAAAGCAAAAATCCTAAAAAAAAAAAAAAATTAGCAAGCCAAATTCAACAGTACATCAAAAGGATCATATACTGTAATCCAGTGGGATTTATCCCTAGGATGCAAGGATGATTCGGCATACACAAATCAGCAAATGTGATACACCACATTAACAGAATGAAGGATAAAAATTATATGATCATCTCAATAGACGCAGAAAAAGCATTCGATAAAATTCAACATCCTTTCATGATAAAAAACTCTCAACAAATTAGGTATAAAACTATAACTCAATACAATAAACACCATATATGAGAAGCCCACAGTAAACAATGTATTCAATGACGGAAAAAATATCTAAAAGAAATAAATGTAGAGCCAGGCATGGTGGCTCACACCTGTAATACTAGCACTTCAGGAGGCCAAGGCTGGCAGATTGCTTGAGCTCAGCAGTTTGAGAACAGCGTGGGCAACATGGTGAAACCTTGTCTCTACAAAAAAAAAAAAAAATTAACTGTGCATGGTGGAACGTGCCTGTAGTCCCAGCTATTTGGGGGTTGAGGTGGGAGGATAGCTTGAGCCCAGGAGGTCAAGACTGCAGTGAGCCGAGACTGCACCACTGCACTCCAGCCTAGGTGACAAAGCGAGAAACTGTCTCAAAAAGAATAAAAATAAAAATAAATAAATAAATTTAGAAAACAATACCATTTACAATAGCATAACAAATACTTAGGACTAAATTTAACAAGGAGATGAAAGATTTTTGCACAAAAAACTAGAAAATATTGATAAACTGAAGACACAAATAAATGAAAAGATCTCATGTTCATAGGTCGGAAGAATTACTATTGTAAAAATGTCGATGCAATCCAAAGTGATCTATAGATTCAGTGAAATCCCTATCCAAATTCCAATAGTATTTTTCACAGAATTAGAACAAACAACCCTAAAATTTACATGGAGCCACAGAAGACCCTGGATGGCCAGAACAACCTTGAGCAAGAAATACAAAGCCAGAGGCCTTGGACATCTTGATTTCAAAATATGCTACAAAGCTATAGTAACCAAAACAGTGCAGTATTGAAATTAAAACAAACATCTAAACCAATGTAACAGAATAGAAAGCACAAAATAAACCTCTGCATTTTTTACCAATTAATTTTTCACAGAGGCACCAAGAACACACAATGGGAAAAGGACAGTCTTTGTCCTTTCCCAAATTGTGTTGGGAAAACTTGATATCTACATTCAGAAGAATGAAATTGGACTCTTATCTCGTACTATGTAAAAAATTAACTTGAAATGCATTAAAGACTTAAAAAAATGATACTAGAAACTGTAAAACTTCTAGAAGAAAACATAGGAAAAAAGCTCGTTCATGTTGTCCTAGGCAATGACTTTTTTGGCTATGACCCCAAAAGCAAAGGTAACAAAAGCAAAACTAGACAAATGAGATTGCATCAAACTAAAAAGCTTCTGCACAGAAAGGAAATAATTGAAAGAATGAAGAGGCAACCTACAGAATGGGATAAAATATTTGCAAACCACACATCTGATAAGGGGTTAATATCCAAACTGTGTAAAGAACTCACACAACTCAATAGCAAGAAAACAAATAACCTGCTTAAAAATGGTCATAGAAACGAAATATGACATTTTTCAAAGGAATACATACAAATGGCCTACAGGTATATGAAAAAAATGTTCAACATCACTAATCATCCAGGAAATGCAAATAAAAACCACAATAAAATATTAGCTCATACCTGTTAAAATGGATATTATCAAAAAGATGAGAGACAATAGGTATCGTCAAAGATATGGAGAAAAGGAAACCCTTGTACGCTGTTGGTGGGAATGTGAATTGCTACAGCCATTGTGGAAAACAGTATGGTAGTTCCTTAAAAAATCAACTCTTTTGATCCAGCAATCCTACTTCTGGATATATATCCAAAAATAGATAAATAAAATCTGTATGTTGAAGAGATATCTGTACTCCTGTATTCATTGTGCATTATTCACAATAGCCAAGATATGAAACCAACCTAAGTGTCCATCAATGGGTGAATGAATAAAGAAAATGTGGTATTTTATTTATACACAATGTGGTATACATACGTGCATTTGTGTGTGTATATATACACACACACATATATACACACACAGATTGTGGTTTATATATGTGTGTGTATGTATATACAAACATATACATACACATATGTATATCACATGGCATGCTGGGAATATATATAATTTTTCTTCATCAGTTGTTCTTCCATAAAGCTGGAATAGAATAAAATAAGAACAATTTTTTTAAAAAGATGCATACACATACATACACAGAGAAAAGAGAGTGTAGTTCATTATGGAAGGGGCCAGGGTACATGCCAGAGAGTGAGGAGGAGATGAGGTAGAAGAGGTGGGTAAGGGATGGACAGGGGAGACTCTCCTTCTGCCAGGTTCCAGGTCTCAAGCCTTGAAGGTTAAGAGGTCAGGATTGGACTTTGTGTTGAGGACAGGAAAAGGACCTAATTCACCCACTTGCCCAATTTTATCCCCCAAGTTGTCCTGTGAATAAGACATTGTTGTCTCTACAAATGAAGAAATTTATCAGAGAGATAAAATCTCCCTGCCACGCTTCACAGCTCCAGTGAGAGCTGTTGGTGTTACTGTCTACAGGGATGACACAGGCTGGTGTTGTGTGGGATTTGACCTTCGTGGCCATAGGTACAGTCCTGGATGGAGGTCATGCAGCTAGTAGGCAAGCTAGTTATGAGAAATGTGGAGTCCTCTAACACATCTCAGGATTTCTTTGATGTCTCCAATGCTAGGAAGGATCTATATGTGAAAAGTTGAAATCATACATATAGATCACCTCCTTGAGAGAGCAATATTTGAAATCTCGTCTCAAGAAGCCCGATTTTTTTTTTTTCTGCATTGTCCCCAATCCTTCAGAATACTTGGATCAAATAGGCCAATCTGGGATCAGTAGAACTTCCTAGTAGATGTAGAATCATCAGTTTCCCCAATCCAAAATCTATGGGTGTCTGGTACCAAGAGCTTCCGTAATCCTTTCTAGTGGGTTCAAAGTCAAGAAGACCACTACATACCACTGGATCTTGAGGGTCAGCTACTGATTTCTCAGCTTGTTTGGGAGTTTGCAAAATTCAGTCCTTGGTGCCTGTTACAGCTAATTTCGCACATTACTGTCACTTGTTATTAGGCGAGAAAAAATACACACCTGCTGGCAAATTCTCATTTAAAGAGAAATAAAAAACACAGGCCGGGTGCGGTGGCTCACGCTTGTAATCTCAGCACTTTGGGAGGCCAAGGTAGGCAGATCATCAGGTCAGGAGATCGAGACCATGGTGAAACCCCGTCTCTACTAAAAATACAAAAAAATTAGCCGGTCGTGGTGGCGGGCGCCTGTAGTCCCAGCTACTTGGAGAGGCTGAGGCAGGAGAATGGTGTGAACCCGGGAGGCAGAGCTTGCAGTGAGCCGAGATCGCGCCACTGCACTCCAGCCTGGGCGACAGAGCGAGACTCCATCTCAAAAAACAAAACAAAACAAAACAAAACAAAACACACATTGGCTCTGGCTTCACTTAGGGAAAGAGGCAATTACTGTGTAGATATAGCCTAGTGTACCTCATGACTTAGGGACCCACAGAGGAGTGGTCAGGAAATTCATCTGGCCCTACAGCGTGATGTGACTTCTGACGGTCTACTTTGGTCATGTCCAAGTGACGCCATGCAGTGTTCCTCATGGCACCATGCATCATTCCAGGTGGGTGACATTTGAAAGAACATTCTTTCAATTCTGTGCCTAATCCATTGGTGATTTACTACATGGCTCTTCTTATAATTTGGGAAACTTACCCATAGTCCTTTGCTGGCAGCTGACACATATTGAGCAATTTACAAGTAGTTATAGCAGCTTTAGATCTTCTGGGGCACGGGACCCTGATACACCAGCCTCAGACAGCTCTATTATACACTTGAGCTGGCCCCTTCATTTGATGAAACATTTGCAAAGCAAGGGAGAGCTAAGGTGATAGGAGCTTAATCTAATACATGTCTAAGTTTAGAGCACTGTTCTGGGCTCTGGAGATACACAGGCAAATAAGACACATTCACTACTCTTTGGGGTTCCCTAATCTGGTTGGAAAGACAGGTTGTATATAGAAAAAGATCAGTCATTGTGGAAGGCAGATACATGCCAAGTGAGAGGCAGAGATAGTAAGTTCATTTTTAACTGAAAAAGTCCGTCCACAGCATCTAACCAGACTCCATCATTTTCTGAGGAAGAAATTGAGGATCAGAGAGGAGTGTGACGTGACCAAAATGAATGTCTACTGAGGGGGCAGAACAGACACTAGACTAAACTATCACAGTTCAGTTCTCTCCCACTTCCAGTACATGATACCAAACACATCCAGATGTATCCATTTATGTGCTACCCACTTCATTTTCTATAGGTGGAACATGTGGCTCAGAGAAGCTAAGTGGCTTGCCAAATTTTCACAGCTACTAATTCTAGAGCTGGAGCTTCCACTCAGAGTCTGTTTCTCCTTGATCTCTCCAGCCATCAGCCAGACACACTGGCAAAAGCCTCAAAGAACTTCAAAGAAGAGGCAGTATTTGTGCTGGTCCTTTAAAGAGAGAAAAATAACAGCCATGTGGCTGTTCAGGGAGGCACATGGCAGTAGGGGAGAGTGGGGTCATGGGCATGTACCAGTGACTTGTAGGCTGAGGCTGCTGTTCTCTTTTGGACAAGTCAAGATGCTGTCTCTTAAATGCCTACCTAACTAAATCATCATTCTGGACATGTGCCAAAAAAACTGAAACCATACCAATTGGGCAGGAGTAGCTCCTTGTAACCTTACTGCTTAATTACAGGGAAGCTACCAATCTACCAATGAAATTATATCTCTGCTTGACTTTCAGGCTCCCTGAATTAAAGTGGTAGGCAGTCATGGGCACTGGAGCACTGAGGCTGGGTGTCATGATGGCCATGATTAGTCCAGGAACTTTTTCTAGTGATTCTCAAACATGAAATCATGTGGGCATAGAAAATACTGACATCCAATACCCACTCCAGGACTTCAGGATTGGGTACTGTGGACTGGGCACCAGGTAATTTTAACATACAGCCAAGGTTTCAAGCCACTGCTCTAGTTGTATACCTCTCATGCAAGCTACTTGGGACACTTTCTAACTCTTGTATACTTAGCATTCAGCCTGCTTGAAACCTGTCAGTACCCAGGTTTGCTGACTCTGGTCATTCATTTATTCATCAAATCTCAACTACGTGCTTATTACATCCTAAATGCTTGGCAGTGGGGATGTAGTCAGTGATGTGCTGGTAAATATTTAACAACCAGCGCTGTGGGAAGAAACAAATCCTGATTTGTAGTGCTTGCCGATTTCTCTGTTATAAATATCCCCACCATGACTGTTCTCAAGGTGCCAACATAGAGTCCACTGAACTCAGGGTTTGGAAGAAATGCAGGTAATTGGCTTTTGCGAGCCAGTGTGAGCTAGCTCCAACACACTTGTGGATAGAGTGAATTCACCCCGCACCCTTAAGGTAAGCAGAGCCTCGTTGGGAAAAGACACATGTGTGCACAGTTAACTGAAATCCCAAATGAAGGGTGTTGGAAGGAAAGAAGTAAATTCAGCCTGGCAGGGTCAAGGAAGCTGAGTTTCGATGAATGAATAGCTCACCAGAGACAGACCTTAGAAATCAATTTTCTCAGTTGTCCCCTTTTGTTTTTCTCTAATGGCTTCCAAATACCCATGATGTCATCGACAGCCAGTCAGCATCTGACTAGGCTGAGCTAGCTGGTACTATGCACTGAGAAGATATAGTTCTGCCCAAAAGGAGAGATGTCAAAATTTGACTTAGTTTATGCAGCGTTAGATCAGCAATACAGATGATTCCGTCAGTTATCTTAAAGTATGGTGGATAGCTTGTGGGTCTCTAGTTCAAACCACCAAACTGGTCCAGTTCTATCACAGTAGGTAATGAGAAACTGAGGCTCAGAGACACCAAGTGGCTTGGGCTGGCTGCTTGAAGCTGGCATGAGAAGCCTGGCACCTTGCCTCCCAGGGCAGTGTTACTACTCTGCTACTGGGCCAATCTTAAAGATCAAACACCTCCTGGACAACCTTTATTAATATACTAATATGAGGAACACCAGTTCATTTGCTTTGAACAAAAGGTTATGGGCAGAAAGGAAATCCAATCTTGTGTCTAAATTGCTCCTAATAAGCCCACAATTGTCAGCCTCAGGGATGATCCTCTCAGACTGTAATTGTGTGAAAAATGGATGCATTCATATAACCAAGGAAAAAACAAATCTGCCCCCACTAGGTAGTGGGTTAATAATCTCATTAAGTTATTAATGAAATTAGCAGAGCCTCCTGCCTTAGTTGGTGGGGTATATCAGGTGCAGTTATTTTGTGGAACGTTGAGAAAGCCAACAGTGCATTGCCTTGGGGAATTCTTCCTGCTGGTTGATGGTCCCCTGGAGGCCAGACCATGTGGTTAGCTCTAAGCCTCCTGCCTACGTGATATGATCAAGGATGCAGCAGACCCTTACTCCATGCAGAGGAGGTGCTAGGCCAGTTGGGGGCCAATTTAGGAGTATTTGCATGTGCACATGTAGCCGGTGGCAGGATAGATTGGGGGAATCTGGATTTAAGGGTTCATTTAAAAGATACAGTGGTGGTGTAGAAAGAGAACTTGACTGTGAGTTAGGATCCCTGGGGGACTTCATCCTGGCTCTCCCCAGCAGGGTGACTTTGCACGAGTCACTTCCCGTCTCTGATGTCTTCTCTTTATCAGTAAAGCAAAAGAGGGGTTTGATTTATTTGAATCTATGAATCTTTTCTCTGACTCCATCGTCCTCATCTTTTCAGTGGCTACTCAAGACTCAGTTAATAAGGAAAAGATATTTTTCTTCTCACATGTCAACACCAAGCTTCACACCCATAAACTCATAAAGACCCAGATTGATGTTTTTGTTATAGTAGTCAGCCCTAGTTAACTACTTCATCTACCACCCATGTGGTTTAGAAGCTGTTTGAGTTAGAAGATAGAGAATTCGATGCTTCCAGATCTGCAATTCTTTATCCCCTACTGTCTTTACTGCAATAACCTAAACATTTGGAGTTACAAGTTTTGTTAGAGTTTCTTGTCTTTGAATGATCATCTTTGAACTAATAATTAAGTGTATGTGATTATTTATAGTTCATTTATTTGAAAATTTTTTATTTGTGTTTGATGCTGTGGGAGAGATATTAGTGTTTCAGTTATTTCCTCTCCAAATCCTCTAGGCAAAATTCATCACTTCCTCCTTGGTGCACCCTTTATGCATCTTGCATAATTCTTCTCACATTGCACTTTGCTTGGTTTTTCTATGTGTCCATCCCTCCAAAAAACTGTGAGCCTTTCAGGGAAAGAACTACATCTTATTCATCTCAGGGTCCCCATTTCCACGGTGTCTGGCTCATAAATGTTTGCACAACTAAATTGAGTTGTGCTCCTTGTGGGAAAACAGAAGAAGCCAACTAACTTAACATTTATCTTCAGTGCCTGTTGGTCTTTGACAGGACATTTTCCTCCAAAAGGTAATTGATCTCAACTGTGTTTATGTTTCAGCCATTTCCTCTAGTCCATTGCTTTCCAAATGTACAATATTAGCTCTGAGGCCAACTCCAAGACTTGATCCCAATTGCCTGATGAATATTAAAATTTTTTTTCAAGTTAGCATTTGTTGAGCATCTATCTGTTGCCAGACAATTTTGTATGCCTCAGTCTTTAAAGCAATCCTGTATCTATTTTCCCTTTTAGCAGGTGAGGAAATGGAGGCACACAGAGGTCCTGAAATTTATCCAGTCACACAGCTAGTAAGAGGCAGAGCTGTGACCAGGCCTCTCTGGCTCTTTGGACTATATACTACTGCTTCTCTGGACGGCCAGATGTAAAGTCAAGCTCAACATACATCAGATCAAATTCCCCACCTTAACCCTTAGCCCTTCTTCTCTCATTCTTTTGCATTCAGGCACTAGGTCAAAACCTCAAAGACAGTTTGGGCTTCTGCCTCTCTTTAACTCCTGCATGCTAATTACACACGAAGGCCTGACCAGCTGTCCTTGTCAATATCACTGGAAGTGCCTCTTTCCCATTCTTCCCACTGCTGCAACCCTAGACTGGCCTCAGTTCTTTCATGCTTAGTTTCCTGCAAAAACTCATTGGTCTCCAGGTCTCCTGTCTGCCTCTTTAAGTTGTCCTTTTCTCTCCTGTTAATACGAGTTTTCTATATTTGAATGTTTCATTTTCCTGATCAAAGTCTCTGTGGTGACACCTTGTACAAAATTAAGCCCAAACTTCAAGAATGAGAAAAAAAACAACAGCGTCATTTGAGTCTCTGGTAATGGGCTAGGGATTTTAATTGTGCTATTCTTATCTAATCCTCAAAAGTAGGTCTTTTGATTTCACTGCTGAGTCAACTGAATTACCTGTTAAAGGCCTTAGCTGGGAAGTGGTGGGTGTGGCACTGGGACCAAGGCGTGTCTACCACAAAAGGGTATGTTCTTTCCACCCCCGTTTGCCTCCTTAGCCTGATACCAAAGAAACCCTTGGCAGTCTGGCCCCGATCTCCTTTCCTGCACTCTTTTCCAATTTCCTGGAAATTAGTCCATTTCCGGATGGGCCAATTCCCTCTGTTGTGTAAGCACCTCGGTCACCTTTGCCATGTCCTTCTGTTGTGATATCACACCTCCCAATCCTGGAGGCCTGCTTTCTCCACTGAGTTTATAACCTGCCGGTCTTTGGATGCTTAATTGAGATTTCTTGTCCCCAAGGGCTTTCTTCTTCATCTCTAAACTCAAAAAACCTTCCCCAGCTCTTGACCTTACCATCATTCCTACTCCTTTACCCTTCACTGGTGTAACTCTGTTTAACATCAGGTCTCACTAACAAGAAAAAGGTCTTCAAGTTCAGACAGATGTGGGTTCTGTTTTCGGTTGGGTTCCCCAGAGGCAGTTTCTGAATAGTGAGAATTCTTGTCTGAGTGATTTATTAAGGAGAAATCCCAGGAAAAATAAATAAGGAAGTTGTGGGAGGTGGGAGGAGGGGCATAGAAGTGGAAGAAGCCAGGCAAGGGAACAATTTGGGGCAAAGTTTTGGCTCAGCCTGACTCAGAGCTCTAGAGTATAAATTACATCTCTGCTTTTGTCCCTGCTCTGGTCAAGGTTGCTGGGCTTTCCTGCTCCCAACCAGTCACTGTCTAAGAGTCACCAGGGATAGGGGGATAACTTAGCTCCCAGGTCTTGACAGCTCTCTGGGAGCAATGGCAAAGTGGATCTAGGAGCTTCAGGGCAGGCCTGTGAGGGGAATACTAGGAAGAGCCCATTAGATTAGAGGCAAAAACTAAACCAAAACAACAACAACAAAAATACAGCCCCTGGAGGAAAGGCAAGCAGAAATGGTAAAGAGGAATGGGAGCAACTTAGGGGAACATCAGCAGCATCTGCTAAGGGTCGATGTATTAGTCAATTTTCACACTGCTGATAAAGACTGGGCAATTTACAAAAGAAAGAGGTTTAATGGGACTTACAGTTCCACATGGCTGAGGAGACCTCACAATCATGGCGGAAGGCAAGGAGGAGCAAGTCACATCTTACATGGATGGCAGCAGGCAAAAAGAGAGAGCTTGTGCAGGGGAACTCCTCTCTTTAAAACCATCAGATCTCGTAAGACTTATTCACTATCACGAGAACAGCATGGGAAAGACTTGCTCCCATGATTCAATTACCTTCCACTGAGCAAGGAGGTAATAAAGGGACTGGCATGTAGCAATTATTCAGTAAATGTTAGTTGCTTTCCCTGGAAAGTATCTTGTATTTTATATGTGTTTGCATGTATACCACACCTTGTTATATTATACAATTCACAATTACACTATTATATTTCTAATGTGTTAAATTCATTCTGTCTCAGGTCTTTCATGTATGCTCTTCCTCCCAATCCCTTCTAGCCTAATGCACTCTTACTCTCCTTTAAATCTCAGTCCAGATGCCACTTCTTCCGGGAAGTTTTCTTTGATTTCCAGGCTAGGTCACATTCCTTCCTGTCTCCCTCACAAATTATATGCTGTCAAAAGACCTTAAACTTTTTTATTTCTTTAAGCTCTTATTACTGTTTATTATTCTGAATATACTTCTGTTATTTTTATTAAAATATGTCTCATCTGCATTAGAAGAGATTGTCTTTTTTATCATGTTATTTCTTGAGCCTAACAATTTATTGAATAAAGAAATGAATGAATGAAAGCATGGGTGAACACAAATGATAAGTCAGTGGGCATTAGAGCAGAAACCCTGGTCACTCCTTGGCACTTTCACCTAACAGTGCCTCAGTAAATGCTTTCTGGTTGGTTGGTTGGTTGGTTGGTTAGTTGGTTGGTTGGTTGGTTGGTTGGTTAGTTGGTTGGTTGGTTGGCTAATGGGTTAAATGATACTGGAATGGGATTTCTAGGCCTGTGTCCTAGTCCAGGTTTATTTCTGATTGTGTGTGTTCAGCAAGTCATCATCTCCTCTGTATCTCAGGTTCCCCAGATTTCAAATGAGGAGATTGAATATGATGGTCTCCAAGCACCTTCTTGGTGCCAGTCCCTAGCTGCCCAGCATGGATCATCTGGGGAGGCTGTATGGGAAAGGGTTGCTAGGATGCAGACAGAAGGCTGTAAATTGCACTCCCATCCATAAAAGGGTTCTCATATATCAGAGTGCTGGGAGACAGATGAAAGGCCGGGGCAAGACTGCTGTGGAGCACTGGGTGGACCTAAGAGGGAAGGAGGAGCTGGATTTGGCACTGAGCACCAGAGCATAGTGAGGTGGTCATGGGAGCAGCCAAGTTGGTTCAAACCTGTACCTTGCCTGACTTTTTTCCCCTGATTCTGGCCTAAGTACTGCTCTACAGCCATGTGACCTTGGACAAGTTAATATGCTATGTAACTTTTTAATTGCCTTAGCTTCCTCATCTGTAAAGTGAGGTCTATAGGGTTCCAGGAATTAAAACACTTAATGCATGTAAAATGCTTAGAATAATGATTGGTGTATAGTAAAAACTCAATAAGCAGTAGCTATTATTGCTGTGCTGTGGCCACTGCTAATGAGGGAGGCACTCTGGACAGACACACAGCTCCCAAGTCTCTGATTCCATACCTTGGCATTTGAAAAATGCCATTTTGTGAGCTTTGCCACATTGGTGCTGTGGAGAGTATATGAGCTTTAAGGCACGGCAGACCTTTATCCGAATCCCAGCTCTGTAAGCTACTTAATCTCCCTGAGACCCAGATTCTCATTTATATAATGGGGGATTAAGACTCACCTCAAAGGATTACTTTGAGGGTTAAATATGAATTTATGGAGCACCTATTGCTTATAAGGCATGGTGTGAAACCCTGTGCCTCTTCTCTGTGGCGGCATCGAGGGGCCCTTTGCAGGACAGCGGGAAGTAAGTGTCCCTCCCATGACATTGTTCTTGCAGAATTAAAGATAAATTTATACTGTGGGTAATAAACTTATGGAATTCATCACTTTGGGATTGTCAGGGGATGAATATGAATAGGCCCAGAAGGATTTAGGAAAATGGATGAAGGCTGGATTCTCAGTGAGTTACTACAGCAGCCATTTCCTAGAAAATGTGCATTTAGGAATAGTGGTCATGCTGAGATGCTCTGTTGGAAAAGAAATAAGAAAGAAATAGGTTCTGCAGTGAAAAGCCTTTGGAGAATGATGCTTACTATATTCCACTCCTACTAAGAACTTCACTTTGGACATCTGCCCAATTGCTGATTCAGCAAATATTTAGAGTACCTAATATAGCACAGGTACTGTTTTAGGTACTCATAATACTGCAAGGAAAAAAAACAGATTCCTGTTCTCATGGAGCTTACAGTCTAATGGGAAAGACAAACAATAAGCAATAAACATAATAAATTATGAAATTGTATGGTGTCTTTGAAGGTGAAAATGCACTGGAAGAAAAGAAAAAAGAAAGTTTAAATAAGGGTGATTGCAAATGCCAAGGGCAAGAGGTATGGGTTATGGAATTCCATAGGGTGGTTAGAGCAGTCTCATCTAAAAGGTGGCCTTTGAGAAAAGAAGAAGGCAATGGAGTTAGGCAATTAGCTGTCAGAGAATGTTTCAGGCAGAGGAAAGACCCAGGGCAAAGGCCCTGAGGCTGAGGGATGCCTATTGTGTCTTCCCAGGGAAGGCCTGTGTACCTGGACATAGGGAGAAGGAAGGAGTGAAGTCCTTGAGGCTTTATCAAACAATGTAAAGGCTTCTACATTACCAGCTTTAGACAGAGGAGTGGCAAGATCTGACTCAGTGTAAAGGCACTGAGAAGTTCTGCATACTCCTTTAACTTAACCCAGGTCCTCCCAAAAGTGTTTGACCATGGAACTCCTTTTGTTTTCTGTAAAGCCTCTTAACAGCCTTAAGCATATTACACTCTGCCCTCTTTCCCTGGTGGTTCAGATACTCATTAAACTTAATGTTGTATGTCCCAAACATTTTGCCTCTGGAATCTTTTCTTTTCCCTTGAAGACCATTAACATCTTGCTTAGCCAGTATTCTAAAACCTCTCTATTCAAGTATGGCCTGTAGACCGGTTGCATCAGCATTTCTTGAGAGCTTCTTAGAGATGCAGAATGTCAGGCCCACCTTGGACACTCTGAGGACACATTAAAGTTTCTATGCACACTAAAGCTACGAGGTACTGCTCTATAGGATACATGCTGAGAAATGCTGGATTCAAAAGAAGTTGTGTGTGTGAGTGGGGAGAGCTTGGGTGGGGATAATTTGCAGAGAAGTTTATTGTACTTTATATAGATCATTTCCCAAGTGCCCATCTGCCTATGGTCTATCCAAGGTGTTCCTGGAGCTGACTGAGCTGAAATGTCCTACTCATATCCCTCCATGCCTTTAATAACTAATCATGGCTTGAGGCTTTGATTAAAATTCTCCTGACACCTGTTTAGAAGAAGCCTGGGCCTCTTGGAGTAATGAGCCCCATATGTTTATCACTCACATCTATATTCAGACTGCCTATAGCAGTCCCCAAATGCCACTTTCCTTCCACCTTTTAGAATGTCTTTCCTTTCAGTGTCTGAAGTTCCCGGTGCCCTCTAAGAAGACACCCAGATGTTAAAGGACAGGGATGCGCTTGTGAGCTAGGAGAATGTCAGGGTTAAAGAGGTGATCCATGCCTTCTATTTCCTCCACTCTTGTGCTCAGAAACATCCCTTTCTATTCTCTTTGCCTCTCCTTCCTCCATCTCCTTTCAGCAACAGCTATAGCATCAAGAGCCCATGCCTTGCTTAGGATCAAATGGACTGGTGTTTCCACCTCAGCTTCATTATTTCCAGCACCAGCTTAGACAGACAAGTGACAAGATCTGACCCATGCAGTGCAAAGGCACTGTTCTTTCCTTAGAACCTCTTTCCCCCAATTGTGAAGGGGATGCACAAGTGTCTGCATCGTTGGGTGGTTGTGAGGACTACAGGAGAAAATCCTGGGAAATTTCCTCTTGGCCCTTTTATGTGCCATGGGCCTTTGAATCCTAGGCAAGAGGGTCTAATAATAGAAACTAGGAGACCTAAAAATTGCTTGCACGATGTAGGCGTGTTTGATTGCTTGGTATGGAACAGAGTGAAATTGCTGGGCATGTGTGTTGACACTTGATAAGAAACACAGATTCCCAGGTCATCTCATAGACAGGGCTGCACTGGGCCTCCTGCCTAGGCCTGTTCGATGAAGCACCAACAAGCCCCACGGCTTTGTTGCTTTTGCTATGCCCACTGGGACCAGTGAGAGAAGTGTGGTCTTACCCCTGGGAGGAGAGAAAGAGCCAGCATCTGCAGGTGCCCACAGGCTGTCAAGGTGAGTGTCCACTCCCCTCCATTGGAGAGGGCTGACTAATTCTCAGTGAATATGATTGCAGCCAAAAAGGGGTTTTGGGGAAGGAAGGCTGTGCATTTGTTCTGAGCATGTGTGTGCCTGTGTCCTTTATTAGAAACCAAAATAGAAAAGAACATGAAGAGGTCTGAAAACCAGAATGAGTGACAACAAGAACAGACAGCATGGACACATGCTGCCAGGGCCCAAACTTGCCAGCACAAACAGAGGGCTTCCCAACCTGGGCATTACTGGCATTTTAAGCCAGATAATTCTTTGTCGTGGGTGGGAGTATCCTGTGCATTGTAGAATGTTTAGCAGCATCCCTGGCCTCTACCCATTGGATGCCAGTAGCAAAATCCCCAGGTGGTAACCACTGAAAATAACTCCAGACTTTTACAAATGTCTGCTAGGAGGATAGAACTGCCCCCAGTTGAAAGCCACTGACATACAGAGGGCTGAGTTAATGGGCCCTGTCTTCTCAGTCCAGAAACCAAGCAAAATGCACCAGGGTGGCTCATGAATTTGCACGCCTAACTTCCTCCTCTGTTGCCTCATGTTACATTGGCAGCAGGCAGAGGCCATAGGGATTCCAGGTGACCCTCAGAAGACTGAGAAGTGGCCTCAGTGACACGTTCTAGACACTGCTCTGCTCTCTTACTGTTTTTCTGGCTCCATATGCGGTACCTAAGGCCCAAACATCATCGAAACTGGGGCCAGAACTGTTCACTGGTGCTCTCACTGATTGAAAACTGTCTGGGGCATTTTGGCTGTTGGGAGCATTTCATCTCACATTGATTTATTATTATATTTTTAAAGACACTGAGATTTAAGACTCATCCAGGAGGCACTGCTTGCCAAGACATAATTAGGAGAAAATGACAGAGGTAGTAAATATATAATTAACTCTTTTCTTAGTGCTTTTTCCTGGCATTCTTAGTCTATCCACACAGCCTGGGAACAAGTTCTCTGGAATCTCCAGGCAACTAGAGACCAATTACCATCATGGGCACATATTATGTTTTTGAGTAACTGGTATACTTGTTTATATGCAGCAAGTTAAGTGGACAGCCACAAAGATAAACATGGGTACACACACACTCACAGCTCCTAATTGGTTTCTTTTGATTGATTGGTTGATTTACTCACTGACTCATTGATTCAACAAAGACTTGGTGCACACCTACTGTGTGTGAGGCACCATGCTGTTTCCACCTTGCTAAAATCTGTCCCTAACTAGAAGACTTTGAGTTCTTGTATATGTATACACATAATGTGTATATGCATATGATATCAGGGAGTTCTATACACCCATGTACACATACACACATATATTGAGGTTCAGAGAGGCCAAGTAACTTGCTCAAAGTCACATAGCTGTCAAGTAATGAAGCTGGTATTTTGCCACAAGTATGTCTGATTTTCACTTTCCTATACAATCTCCTTTCAAAGCATGCTTCCCAGAGGAGACGATAGTTGAGCTGAATCTTGAAAGGTAGATAGGAATTTACCAGGTCAACATGATAGGAAACAACCTATGCAAAGGCTGGTAGAATTCAGGAACTCCAAAAATAAAATACAGAGAGACACTAGATGCCTTGGGAGGAGCTAGAGAAGACAATATGGACAAGGACCCACTAATGGACAATCTCATTACAGAACCCATAGCAACGTTGGACTCAGATCTGACCCAGATGTTAATCTGTCTCCTTCAGGAGCTAAAGATGCTCCCACTTGGAGCTGCAGCCTCTGGCCAGGCCCACCAGCATAAGTTACAAGGTGACCCCAGGCCCATTAAGAAACCAGGGAGCACTTGATTCCACCCAGTAACTGTCTCCAGCCTTCTCTTGCCCAGGAAGCAGGGACCAGTTAATTGCATGGTGATCGCCATGTTCTTGCGGAGCATTTAATGTAGCATGTAATTGCAGGGTAAATAAATACAGAGCTATTTCCAGCTCTCAGCCCAGTGCTGCAAGCCTAGTGGTAATTACGGCTGGGGATTGGCTGGGTGCAATTTCCAAGCAATGGCTCCAGGCATGAACTGGGTCAGCCCCAAAGCAGGCCCAGTCTGCTCCCAGGAGAACAAGGATGCATATCTGTCTAAGCTTCCCATTTACTCAGGTGCTTAGCATGTTAGTTAGCTGCTCTGGATTCCCCAATACTCTAGCCCACAACTGTTTCTTGAGGCTCCTCAACCTTCTGGTCGGTGCCAATTCTCCCTCACAGTAGTGGTTAAGATGCCTGGCTTGGAATCAGATGGAAGCGAGTGTGTATCAAGCCACTTCCTCCTGCAAGGCTATGTGACCTTAGATAATGTTGCAATTCTCTGAGCCTCAAATTCCTCATCTATAACATAAGGATACATATAATACATATGTCATAAAATTGTGAGGATTAAATAGGATAATGCATGTAGAATGCTGAGCATGGTGCCTAGCTCAGAATAAGTGCTAGACGTTAGCTAATCTTCCCTCCCTCCCTTCTTTCCTTCCTTCCTTCTTTTCTTCTCCTCTTTCCCCCTTTCCACCCTCCCTTCCTTTCTCTCTCCCTTCCTTCTTTCTTTTCTTTAGAAACTGTGCAAGAGAGGAAAGAACATACATTTGAGAGCCCAAAAGACCAGGGTTTAAGTTCTGGTTCCACCAATTCCTTGCTGTTTTGGTCTTTGAACAGTCATTTAACTTCTCTGAGCCTCAGTTTCCTCATGTGTTAAGTAATAACAGTACCACCCACTTCACCAAGTTATTGTGAAGATCAAGTGAGATCACAGTCATCAATGTTCTTTGTAAACTGCAGGCCAGGCAAAATGAAAACTTCCTGCTCAGAGTTTAAGCCTGTGTCAGAGATTGGGTCCCCAGGAAGGAGACTCTGAAATAGATATTTACTTGCAATGGTTTATTAGGAAGAACTCATAAAATTACACTTGAGGGTCGGGTGCGGTGGCTCACGCCCACCTGTAATCCCAGCACTTTGGGAGGCCGAGGCGGGTGGACCACGAGGTCAGGAGATCGAGACCATCCTGCCCAACATGGTGAAACCCCATCTCTACTAAAATACAAAAAAAAAAATTAGCCGGGCATGGTGGTGCACACCTGTAGTCCCAGCTACTCGGGAGGCTGAGGCAGTGGAATTGCTTGAACCCAGGACGCAGAGGTTGCAGTGAGCCGAAATCGTGCCATTGCACTCCAGCCTGGTGACAAAGCAAGATTCTGTCCAAAAAAAAAAAAAAATTACACTTGAGGAAGGGATGGGGAGAAAGCAGGATTAGACAGAGGGAGAAGCTGAGCTGTGATGCAGTCTCAGTGAGCATCTTACCTGATGCCATGGGAAACGTGAATATGGAATGAGCTTTCAGAGTTGTTCCAGACTGGGGAAAGGGGTTCAGGCCTCAATATCTTTCCATGGATCAGTCATTGGATGTGAACCACCCTGTAAAGAAGGCATGATCTGGAGCAAGGCAGCTCTCTGCAGTCAGGGTTAGGGCAAACCTCATGGGGAGCTGGCAGCTGAGAACTTTCTGCAGGCAGCATCCCCAGCAGGTAGCAGGATAAATCCTTCCTTCTTGAAGAGGGACCTGGGAAGCACATCACAGCATCCACCACAACCTGTTGCCTCAACCTACCCAAGTTCCCAGAAAACTTCTTCCCGTTCCCAAGATTCTCATCCTTTCCCCTGCCATCCCATCTCCATATGTGTTGTGGCCTATTCTTTCACTTCTTTCACTTCATTCTTTCACTTCCTAGTCTCCCTTTCTTCTTGACCACTGAGTCATTTCTAGATGTCTAAGCTCATCTGGGGAAGTTCTTTGATCCTGGTCAAGTGGTGGAGATGGAGACACAAAGGCCAGCCCTCATCCGGCTTCTCGCCTCCCTCACTCAGAGCCTTGCTTAAGCTCTGTCTGTCCTTGGGCTCTTGCATCCTGAAAATGTGTGGCTGTCAGTGGAAGTGTGTCTTTCCACCATGTTCCCAGCACCTATTTGTCTCTGTTTGTGGATCTAACCTCTTAAGCTTGTCCCAGAGTCCTAATGTTTGTGTCTCTATCTTTATTATTATTATTATTTTCCTATTATCTGTCTTGGCTTGAAGCCCACATCCCTTGATGCTGCTGTCTGAGAATCTACAAGGCTTATCCCAGCTGGAGCCCCGCTCAGAACACAGGACTACCAAGTGACTCGGACACTTGCTGTTGCTGTGTCCAGTAGAGAAAGAAGAGAGGAGGTCTAAGAGGCACAGAGAGAAGGCTAGTTACTTTGGACCACTTGAGGCTCTTCTGTGTGGAGTTCCATTCAAGAGAGACTGAGTTCCAGAGTTCTTCATTATTGAAGGTGTGTAAGCAGAAATTGAGGCCTCTAAGTGTGAAGATAGAAATGTGATTTAGACCTTGTAGGTCAAGAGCCAGCCACTTATAAGTGATCTCGCCTTGAGTAATGACCTCAGCATTCCTGAATTTGCACTTTCACGATGGCAAACATGGTTCACCCTAGCTCTGCAGAATGCTAAGAAGGGGAAAAAGTGAGAGTTCTTGTATGAGGGGTGGGATTTCGTAACTTTTTCCTGACACATGAGGCCTTTCTGTCCCCTCTTACCCCAAATATAACCCATCTTGGTACCTGAGGAGGTCGAGTGCAGAGAGGGCTGATGCTAGCTCACATTCAGTGTGGATTCCTGGGGGTGATGACTTTTCTGGATTTCTTAAAGTATTCTATGCATAGAGGGGACACCAGGCTCAGGGAGAGCCACTCCTGGGCTTGGTGGAGCTCGGCTGGGTGGACGGGAGAAGTCAGGGTTTCTGATGGCCTCACTCCCTGGCAGCTGCCCCAGGGAGACTCTGAGTCTCTATGACCCAGTAGTAGGCACAGAGCAGCAGCTACACCAGGTCTCATGCAGGAAGGAAGGAAGGATAGAGGCAGGTCGTGTGAATGGTCACTCTTGTGCCCCTAAGACAATGCCAGGCCAAGGTCCCGGCTCTGATGGATTGGTGTTATGGCCTGGGTCCAGGCTTTAGAGGGTGTCTTGCCTTCATGCAACTCACTGCCCACCCTCCTCTCTCCTGGTCATGAGTCATAGACTTGGGGAAGACAGCGGCTGGGAGGGACCAAGGCCCCTGAACCACCTGGGGGTTGACTGCCCGATACCTTACATGTAGTCTGTAAACTGACTCTAGTTGAAGCTGCCACCAAGGAGTCACAATAAGGCTGTTCTGTCCCTTCTGTACTTACACTCAGCCCTTTTGTGATAATGTTTCTCCTGTAAGCCCCCCAAGCGTGTTTATTGTGTTTTGGTTTTATCTATGACCCATGTTTAGAAGCCCTCCTCACTCTCCCTCCATATGCACCAGAACTTACTGGTGGGGTTAGAAGCTCTTCCACACCCCAGGCCCTTCCTAACACTCCTTACTCCTCCCTTTGTCTAAGGCAGGGTTGGAGGCATCTGCAGACAGTAGGCCCAGCACAGAGGGCCAAAGTCACCCTCAGTCTGGCCTTGACTCGACTCTCCCAGCACACCGTAAGCATAGGAATTTGACACAGGTGGTGTCAGAAATGTTAAACTATGAAATAGGACTTGGCCTGCAGACCCACCCCAGGCACACCATCCTTTAGCTGGCTGTGAGTGTGCACTATGGGGGCAGGCACAGTTCCAGACTCTGTATAGGAAACCTCCTGGACCTTGGAGGTTATCTTGTCCTCATTTTGAAGTTGCAGAAACTAAAGGCCAGGGATAGGGCAGGACATCCTAATCACACAGTCAGTGAGAAGCAGGCTGGATCTTGAAGGGGCAGTCTGGCCCCAGCAACCACCCTGGACTGCCTTGACTCGAATGCAGTGTGAGAGGCTCCCTGCCATATTTTCTATGTAGCCCTGGGCTCCCATCTCTCTGACCCCATGCAAATAGCTCCTCTCTCTGCCTTCACGGAAACATTGGGACAAAAACTTCAGCAAATGAGGCATCTAGCAGCTAGGGCCTGAGTGTGATAATAGGGAAGACATTGAGTGGGGTTTACCGTCCAGTGGAGAAGCTCACCAAGCCCTGGCCAGCACAGGCACATTCAACCATCAAACCTGGGAAAGATCCAGGTCTGGTGTGGTCTCAGCTATGAATTCACTCATGTGCCTCGCTTTCCTGCCCCACCTTCAAGGGCTGGCACCAGGACTCCACAGCCCATGAGTCATAGACAGCACTGAAACCATGGTCCGGGACCTCCATACTGCACCATGATGCCATGAGCTGGCAAGGTGGCTTGAACCCATGTGCCAGGCCGGCAGCTGCAGACACTGTGCTTTCAGGGCCAACGAGACCACTGACCCCAAATTCCTCTCCAGTCTGCTCACAGGGTGCAGGAGTCCTGTAACAGGGCAGGCCTTCTCTGTTCCTGGGAATGATCAGTGTCATGAGGCTCCTGTTGGGAGGGACAGACAAGGTAACCTACGTATACTCAGGTAGAATCGACAGACATCAAAACCTTCTCTTTGGGGCCAGAGGGAAGGGGAAAGTAAACAGTATAGGATGTAGGGGATTGGGAAAGATCTCTCTTAGGAGAGGGCCTGAAAGGAAAATCCTACAAAAAAAATGCCATGGTTATTGAGGATAGAAAAACCGTATCCTTCAAACAAGCACAATGCCTAGCTCATAGTAGGTGCTCAATAAATATTTGTTGGATAAACATGAAATCTAGACATGGACTTTGTGTACCCAGATTTCTGTTTCCTTATTCTGGTTAACTTGAAATCATTTTTTCCTTTGAGCTTTGTTGTTCACTTTTGCAAAATGGGAATGCCACAACCTCCCAGCACAGATCACTGAACCACTGCCACGATGCAGGGTGCCCTGAAAGTGGCAAATGCTGTGCAGATATGGGGAGGTTTCATTATTCAGCACTTTCCCTCCAACTACCCCTGTGGTCAGCCCCCTGTATCCATCATCAATATCCATTGCTTTTCAGCAATTACTCTAGGTTAATTGGCTGAGGCAGAGCAGTCCATAGGAAATGCCCCCTGTGGAATTGACGAGCCCTCTTCTCGGCGTAGGGAATATCTCTCCGGATTAAGTGTGCCTAATGCTGCCGTTTGCTAGATGGGGGATAAAGACAGCCGGGCCAGAATGCAGCTGCACATCATTTGTATCAGAAATACCAGGGGCCAGCTGCCTGGCTGTAATGAAATTCCAGCAAGCCTTGTTGACATTCCAGAGGCATCGCCACAACGAGGTTAAATTATAAGTTGATGATGACAAGCAGACGCACAGGAAAATGTCAAAATTAGCATGGCTGAGCACTGGCACCCTCTTCCCTCCATCCTTGCTTCGGTATAGCCACTTTTCCCTCCCCTACCCACACCCAGCCCCAGGATCACCTAATCTCATGATTTGATGTTTAAGGGTATCACAGCAGGAACAAGTTTGTCCTAGCGGCTTCCTCTTTCTGTCTTACCTTTCTCCTTGGGCCGCCTGACGGAGTGAGAACAAAGCAGCCTTCTGATGAGTCAGTGACCATGGACATGTCGCTGACCCTCCATGAGTCTCTGTTTGCTCATCTGTTTATTGAGGATAATGATGCCCTCCTCCTGGAGTGGCTGCGGATTGGATGAGCTCACATACGTACTTCACCGGGCACAGGGCTCAACAATGTCACTTTCCTCCCTGCCTTCCTTGGGCCCACGTGGGCTCTCCAGTTGGAAGAGAGCAATTGGGAGGATGGAGCACAGGTGAGGTGGAAAACTAGACTGGGCTCATACCAGGAGTCCATGCATGATGAAAATCCAGAGTTGGAATGTGGGGTCAGGCCTGGGCAGGTTATTGCGGGGATGGGGACACAAGTCCCTGAGTGTACAGCTGGACTCACTAAATGAGATTACGGAAATAAAGGGCAGGCATTTCACAAGCAGAAGTCTGAGACTGAATTAGACAAAGTAACACTCATACCATTTCAAAGCACCTTTAGATGAATCATATTGTTAAACTCACTTAGCAGTTATTTGAGAAAGGGATTAATACCCCATTTACAGATGATCTTGGATCATTTACAGATCCAAGATCAGGAGACCAGGGAAGCAGGGAAGACTTCATTGAAAACGTGACATTCGAGCAGATGATCCAAGAGCGTCCATCCAATTTGGGGGGGGCAGAGAAGTTAAAAAAGGGGAGGTCTGAAGATAGGCAAAGGATCAGCCAGATTTCCAGTTGAGGAGGCCATCAAATGATTAGAGATTTTGGGGGTACTGAGAAGAATTTGGGGAAATCTTCAACATTGTACCGTTAAAGGAGAGACTTACATTCCTGAGGATTAAATGTAGGCTGAGAAGCCCAGACAGCAAAGAACAGAGCCTTGCGGGATGACTTCATTCAATGAACAGGGAAGAAGAGGTGAGGTGCACAGAAGAAAGAGACAGAAATGTAGGCAAACATCATTGACAGGGCAACGATGTGGGAGCCAAACCAAAGAGAGGAAGAATCTAGGAGAGGAAATTATTGATGGGACCAGAACAGAGAGATGGGATCAAGGTCTCCAGCTGAGTCAAACAGATTTTGGTAGGCTTGCCTGGAACTTTACTATTTATGACCTTGATTCCATGGGAGCATGAGTTATTAAATCCAAAAAATTGATGTGTCAAATTGATTTTCAGGTCCTGGCCCACTGAGACTTGTCAGCATTTTTTTTCTTTTCTGTTCACGTCTTCGGCTCTGACTTTCCTAGAAAACAGATCATGACTTTGGGTTTCCTTAAATGAAAGTGGTTCAGATTGCAGAGGTGGGTCTAGGACAAGGGGTTGAAAGGAGGGGAGAGGAAGATAGAGGGAGAAGATTGAGCCATCTTTCCCTGGAAGAGGACTAGCTGGGCCTCCACCTCAGGAGGCCCAACCCTTTATTTGGGCTCTGATCCCTGCTTTTGTTCAGGCTTTGCAATCCCATATCAGCAAAGGGGCTTCCATCCTGGGGAGGGAGAAAGGATCCACAGAGGAGAACAGGAGACGGTCTCAGTTAGTATTAGTGGCCAAAACCAACTGAGCTCAACTTCCAAGCATGATTTCATACATTCATTCATTCAACAAATATTTAGTGAGTGCCTGCCATGTGTCAGACACTATTCTGAGCACTGGCAATATACCAATGAATAAAGCAGACATAAATGCCTATCCTCAGGGAACTTACATTCTAGTGGGGAGAGATGGCCAACACACCACATAAGTAAGTAAATTAGATGATACAATTGTTAAAACATGATAAAGTACTATGGAGAAAAATGAAGCAGGAGAGGAAGACAGGAAAAGCTGAGGGATGAGGGTGGGGCTGCAAGTTTATATAAGGAGACCAGGGAAGGCGTCATTTAAGAGGTGACATTCGAGCAGGCTTGTAGGACTTAGACGCAGATGTGAATGGATGGATACTGGGCAATCCACAAAATCAGAACTAAGGCTAAAATAGGTGTGGCCTTACAAAAGAGAGGAATCAGGAACCTCTGAGTATCTAGGATGGAGGAATTCATGGGCACTCTCTTTGTGGCAGGACTCTGTGGATGGATGGATGGATGGATGGATGGGTTCCTATGACCTAACAGCACTCAATTCAAGTCAGTGTCTAGGAAAAGAGAAGCTGGTTGGACTTGCCTAAGTCTCCTGTCCACCTGCCGGACAGCATACCTTGATGGATACCACCACTGAGACTGCATGCCACCAGATGGAGGGTGAATGCCCAAGGAAAAATCCAGCATAGGGCTGGGGTGCCAGGCAGGCAAAGCCAGCTGAGGTTGTACACACATACATACACACACAAAAGCACAATGGCTGCTGGAGTTAGGCACCAAAGAGAAGTGAGCTCAGAGATCTTTAAATCTGCTTCCTTAATGTTGTAGCTGAAGACACTGAGACTTGGGAATTGGGAGGGAATTACTCATGGTCACCTATTCAGGAAAGGGGAAGTTTGGTAATAGACTGCAGGGCTCCTGACTTGCAAGCCAGACTGCTTTCCACTTTCCAGAGCTTCCAGAGAGCACAGGAGGTTTGAGGAGAAAAAAACCTAAGAAAGCATCTCACAGAATCGTCCCATTTCCCAGCTGAAGAAACTGAAGCCAGGAAGAAGACTGAGTGAATGGGGATTAGTGGACGGTAAAAGGCAGGAGATTTTGGAGGACAGAGTACAAGGTGGAAAATCAGAACTTTCCTTCCCCTGGACCAAGTGGGAGGATGATGCATGGAGATGTCTTAAGCAAATGTTTCGGGCTCTCCTGGGGCAAGGGGTATGGGACTGGCAAGGCATCCCTGAGGCCCAGGGCAACCAAGCAGGCCCTGTTTGGGTGTCCTGTGCTCCATAGGAAACACCCCAAGGATCACAGCAAATACGCTTACCCAGAGGAGAGCCTGTTGGCAATCTAGGCCAAATCCTATTTGCTTTAATAAGCCTGTGTGTAAATGATGGGCTGCGGCTTATGTCCCACGGCAGCCTGGTGGGGTGAGTGAGCAGGACCAAGCCACTCCTCTCTGTGTCTATATGTTCAGGAGGTCACTTGATTCAAAGTCAAATACACCCCAGAGTAGAGGGAGAGCTGCGGAGCTCCATTCGGTGTGAACACTGTGATTGAAAATTAGAGCGCTCCTGCCTACCCAATCTTCACTCTGGAATTTGCATCCCTGCCCTGCTGGGCAGTGAGAAAAGCACTCAATTGCCCAAGTCTGGGCCTATTGCTACAGGAGGAAGCATGGTTTTGCCATTCTGCCAGGGCTCTTTAAGCACAGCTTCTATCCTCTCCACCCACCCCCAACAATGGCAGCTTGCCTCCACCTGCACCTGAATGGGAAGCTAGGCACCACAGCCCCTCTGTTGGTGTCTTCACTGGCTTGTGCTGGCTGCTCTCCCTAGATCCTAAATCCTTGGCTCCTAGCATCTGCTTCTGATCCCTTCAACTGAATACCCCTTGGCCCTTCGGTAGCTTCTGGGATTTGGACTATAACTCAGAGCTGAGCTCTGTGTGTTCCACCTCAGTCTCTGTGGAGGTTTCTGCTCCTGCTTCCAGCCCAGAAACTCTAGCAGTCAAGCCCAAGAGATGATGCAGAGATTCAGATCATCCCCTCTTTGGGTGGAGATTCCCTCACTGTGGGTGTGCCACATTCAGGGCTGGCCCCAGGCATAACTCTGACGCTGACCACCTGACCTGGGTTAGTTGTGTCAGCACATCCCTCTTTCAGTCTCAGTCTCTAATTTGCACAGAAGGAAACTGTGACCCAGAGAGGGAGGAAGCTTGGCAAGGTTTGTCTGCATTTGTAGTCTCCTTTTCTCCAGTGCTGGCTGGCTGGGACTCTTTCATTGTCTGCGATGGGGCCCCAGTCCCCACAGTGTGTTATGAGACCTAAAGCTTGTGTTAACACGCTTATTCTTCATCAAAAGTGACCTGTTCTGTGTTCTCTTCTTGAGGATTAGCCGTGTGGCAGGAGCTAGTCTTATAAACTAATCCTCAGTAAGGCGTGATGTCTGATCACAGACAACTAATTGAGCTTTTCACGCCTTAGCTTGAGGGAGAGGAAGGTGCAAATTTCAGGCAATAAAGGATTTTTGGATTGTTTTGTTTTGTTTGGTTTTCCAAACAGAGAATGCTTCTTGATGCTCCTTAAAGCATGCTGTATAGTCAGAAACCACGTAGCTGGACCAGTCCTACACAAAGAACTAGGGGACCATTAATCTAAGCCTAGAGATCACTGGAGCTCTGGGCAATGCTGGCCTTTGTTTGTTTTGTTTTTAAAGAAAGAGAAACTACTCTTTTAGAGTTTAGAGCCCACAGAGAGACTGAGTGTGAGTATTTTTCTATCATCCTTCCTGTCATGCATTCAGTAACTAAATCAATCGTCAAATGTACATTGGTCACCTACTGTACATCAAGTTCTTTTTTGGGACCTTTGGGAGATTCACACACGGACAAGGCATGACTCTGCATCCTTAAGACATCACGTGACATGTTTGGTAAGTAAGGTGTATAATGCTGATGACATTGATAATATTAACTTAACATTTGTTAGTCTATAGTTTATAGTAGTTCCCAACATTATTCAACCTTTGAAGACTTTGTTTCTTTATCTGTAAGGAGGAGGTGGTGATAACAGTAATCCCCCACCCCACACTGTTGGGGAAATCACCTGAGGTTACAAATGGGAAAGCACTTGGTAACTGTAATTTCTGTTGCTTTTCTTAGTCTTGGAGAAGAATTATTACTAATGTCAACACAATCACAACTTCTATTTACAGGAAGACAGGCCAAGAATTTCAATCCCTTGTCCCTCTCTCAATTAAATCATGGATGCAGATTGTTCTAAATCCATCGCAAGGTCTGGGTCTGAAGATCCAAGTTTGAGTCCTAGCTCTGTATAATCTTATCAAAGCCTCTTAATCTCTTTGGGTTGTAATTTTTTTTCACAAATACAGATGAGATAGGTAGATTCGTAGGTAGAAAATGTTCTAATTCTGTGTTTGTGTGTCCTTACACGTATATGGGCATGTCCTGACACAATCTTGCATTTCCAGAGAGTTCATTCCAGCAAAAGTCATCCCTTCCTTCTTCCCCACCTCTCTTATCTTCAGAGGAATTTTAATTATGGATGTGAATGGGAGGGTAGGGACAGGGACTCACAAACTGTCACTTTCAGGAGCTGGTGTGTGAGTGTATATTTGTGTATGCATTTGTGTGTGTGCATATGTGTGAAATGTTCTCCTGGCTGCCTTTAGACTTGCCATTGCTCTTCTCTAGGTGCCAAATATTCTCTCAAGCCTTCTGAAGGTTGCAGCAGGGGCCAGGCCAGAGAACAGAGGTTTCTCTGCTTCTGGCTTGGTGCTTTATCGTGCTTTGACCAGGTAGGCTACCGCATTGACAACCCAGAAAACAAAGGCAGGAGAGGTGGTGTGCTGCTAGCACAGCCGGCTTGGAGCTCCACTGCCTGTCTTTGGATTCTGTGCTCAGCCGGCTTCTGTGTTTGGCTGTGAACCATTTCTGCTGGAGGACTGCATGCCACTGTGTGCCCTTTGAGTGGTGTGTGCATTGCACAGGCATCCTGGAGGGAAGCATAAAGAAATGGGAGTGGAGGAAGCAGCCCAGAGGAGAAATGCAACCCTGTCACGCCCAGGTTTGGCTTCTCAGATTTGATGGATGATAGGTATAGCAAAGGGAGGCTGGCTACCTCTTGCAGGACTGAAGGGCAATGAATCTGCTGTCAACTCAAGTGACTCAGGACACCTGGGTTTGTTCTGAGCATCTCCCCTGGCCTGTTGGGGGAAGATTTCTCAGCCCCCACTTCACCCCCACCTTTCACCAGATGCCACCAGGGTTAATGATGAAAGCAAGTAGTTTGGAGTCAGCCTGGACGCCTTCCCCTGCTGGCTCTGCATGTGCTCACCACATCTCTTAGGATAATTGCATAGCCTCAATGAGTGCCTACAACTCTTCACAAAAACTCTTTGTTGAGTTAGCCTTAAATCTCCCTGGGTTTGTGTTAGGGGTTGGCCTGATAAATCCTCCTCCTTGGCCTCTGGGACCCAGATTGGAGTGGAGGCCACTGGAGCCAAAGCTGCCTAACTTCCCTGTCTTGTGTGGTCCGCATAGTCCAACTGTGATGTCACGGCTGCTGCTTAACTTCCTCTGCCCATAGCTCAGGGCTTGGCTCAGCAGGGGAGCAGCATGTTTCACAGCTGGGTGTGGGCGCTGCCTGTCTCTGGGATGTGTTCCAAGTGCAGCATCCGACTAAGCAGAGACTAAGGAGAGCATGGCCTGGTCAAGATGCATCCACAGCTCCAGCAGTTTAAGTGGGGTGCCGCCTGGGCTTCGAGAATGAGGAAAGGTATCCAACTACCCCACTGGTTCTCACCTGGGGGCAACTTTGCCACCCAGGGGACATTTGATAATGTCTGGAAACAAGTTTTGTTGTCATAATGAAAGGTGCTACTGGCAGCTAGTGGGTAGAGGCCAGGGATGCTGCTAAACATCCTACAATCCACAGAACAGCTCCCTACAACAAAGAATTAATGAGCCCAAAATGTCAGTAGTTCAGAGACCGAGAAACACTGCTAGCCTCAGAACTGCCGAGGAAACAGGCACGTTGAGATAAACAGGACTTTGCATTGCTAGATCCTAATGGTACTGGCAGCTGTGTGGTGTAAGGGAGCTTGGACCATGAGTGGGCCTTTCCTTTCCCTCTTCCCCCAGACCCCTAGCCCAGTGTGGAAAGTTACATATCAGAGGCCTAGCGAGGCAGGTGCTGTTGGTGCCTCACCTGTATCCCCTTGGCACTCACCATGGCAGTAGCTGCCGATGGCATTCTACAACAAACATCTGGGACTCTCCACTTCTCTGCCCCAGGGCTTTTTCTCAGCCCACACACAGGACAGAGCAGAAGTGCCCTGGAGTTCCTGCCCCCAGGAATGGCCCTCAGTCATTGATGATGGGAGCTGGAGAACAGGTACAGCTCCCATCCCTCGGGTGAGACAGCTCTGCAGCATGTTCACATTGTCGCCCAGAGACCCCAGTGGGACAGAGCCTCAATTGTCCACAATAGTAATGGGCTCATTAATGCACCCTGCATTGCTTCCTGCCCTCCCCTTTCTCATTCCCCAGATCCTCTGCTGATGTTACTTGGGACTACCTTGCAGATAGACTACTTCATTCCTTGTGACTGAGTCTGCTTGTGGGACAGCCCAGACCAAGAGAAGCAGCCATATCCTTGTGCCTGCAGGAATCAACATCGTCTGTGCTAGGTTACGTGTTTACCCACTTGCTTACATCATTCATTCATTAATTCATCTCGTCAGCCCACAACATTTACTGAGCATCGACTATGTACCAGAAATTGAGAATTTCATACTCATATAGAGAAGGGGAAACTGAGGCTCTGAGATGAACATACACTTCTTCAAAGTGCCCCAAAAAGCGAAGGACCAAAACTAGAATATAAAGTCAAATGCATCTTATGCCTATTCTTACTACTGGTTGTTTCTCAACAGGCCACGCTTGTAATTATCGGGAGAGTTTTATGTAAATACAGATGTCTGAACCCCACTCCAGAATTAATTACTAGCTCTAGGATTGGGGTCATGGCCTCTGTGTTTTTTTAAAGCTCACTGCCATCCGCCCCACACACATTGTCTGACTCAGGATCCAGCAAGTGAGAGGAATGGAGGCTCTTCTGTAACTGGGGCTGAAACTAAAGGCTGACCACCCTTCACCACCTGTCACAAGCCCCCTGTCCCCTTGGGGAAGTTGGCATCCTGTGGGGCAGGCCAGCTCCCTGTTGTTGACTTAACATCTTTGCTGAGTCATCTTGCCAAATTCCACCTAGGCAGGCTGTGCTGTGGTTTCACTGCTTGTTTTATGATTGGGGTTTCCTGTCCTGCCATATGGTGAGTCCCTGTAAGGCATGGCGGTAATGGGGCCGCACACTGGCAGATGGGCGCCTCCTGACCCATAAGCCCAACGGAGCTGAAGCCCCCAACTTCACTCTCACCTCTACCTGCTCCCTGGAAGGGTCAGAGATTGAGGTATTTCAGGCTAAATATAGAGGCAGGCCATTAAGAAACAGCATCTCCTCCGCCCTCTCCAATCTCTCTGGGATTTCCATGTGATGGTTTAATTGCTCCTGCAATCTGTTCTGTTTCTCCCATGCAGTGCAGGAAAAGCAGCAGCCACAGCCTGTGGTGAGAAGCTGCTTTCAGAGATGGGAACAGCTTTTAAGAGGAAGAAGGAAGCTTCAGGTCTCAGAACACAGTTGCAGGCAGGCTTTATTTTTAGAGGTCTCCACAGAGATTCTGCCCCCTGTTCAGGGCTCGCCAGACACCAGGCCTGGCTTTGGAATTGGGGGTTGGGGGGAGGCACCATTTTATTCGGATCAGTGTAGAAGGAAGGGCACTGGGCTTGAAGTCAGGCAAACTTGTGAGAAAGTCATTTAACCTCAAGGACAGGAAATGCCACTCATTTTGGCAACATGAGGATGAGGAGGAAGGGAGGGAGCATAGTAGATGGCACACAGTAAGCCCAGAGTGTTTGTCTGCCACCCTTGGCACAATACAGTATTGACAAGAGTCTTGGGCTCATTAGTTATGTGGCCTTGGTTTTCACATCTGTAAAATGGGGGTAATAATAGCAGCTGCTTCCAGGACTGGCTACATAGTTTGCAGGGCCCAGGACAGAATGACAATGTGAGGCCCCGAGTTGAAAAAGCACCAAAAATTTCCACACAGTGAGAGCAGAGCATTCAACCAGGCATGGGAGCACAGCCTTCTGAGCACAGGGTCCTGTGCAACTACACATCTTGTCACATCTTGTCTACTCACAGGGATGTGGTGAGGAATTAATGAGACACTGCATGTCAAGTGCTTCTGACACTGGCAGCCTTTATTACTACTACTAATTAAGCATCAGATATACTGTTGGGAGCAGTGTTACCCATTTTGCTATGGCGTGTATTAGAGGGAGAAATAGATTGAGATGCGTCTCCAATGGCAAGCTACAGTTAGGACTTTATAAGGTAACAGTGGGGTGTAACCGAAGACTTTTGAGCCACCTTCAAAGTTGTGTTTAAGAATTCGAATCAGGCCAGGCGTGATGGCTTACACCTGTAATCCCAGCACTTTGAGAGGCTAAGGCGGGTGGATTGCTTGAGCTTCGGAGTTCAAGACCAGTCTGGGCTATGTGGTGAAACCACGTCTTTCAAAAAATACAAAAGTTAGCCATGCATGGTGGTGCATGCCTATAGTTCTAGCTACTTGGGAGGCTGAGGTGGAAAGATTGCTTAAGCCTGGGAGGTTCAGGCTGCAGTGAGCTGAGACTGTACCACTGTACTCCAGCCTAGACCACAGAGCAAGACCCTCTCTCTCTCTCTCAGAAAAAAAGAATTCTAATCAGAACATTAGGTGGGTAATAGGGAATGGTGGTTGGGGGGTGGGTGCTGAAGAGAGGGTACTGCCTGAATATGAGTATTGTGGGAAAGTAAATAAATAAATAGAGACACCAAAGAAATCCTTCCTGGGTCACTGAAGAGAGGTGCTATGTGTAAAAGCAAGGAACCAGGAAATGGGGAGTTGGGGTGGAGCGAGTTGCTTTTGGTGACATAGAGTATGATGTGTCAGTGGGACCACTGTGGATGGATATAAAACAGGACACTAGAAACAGGGGAGCGGAGCCCACATTTGGGCTAGGAGGAAGATGGGGGTGGGTGCGGGGGGTCATGGAGACCCGTATGGAAACGACTGATGTACCAGAATAGATAAAATTATCAGTGCAAAGCACATTTCCAGATTGCGGAAGCTAAGGATAAAATAGAGCCGGAAATCAACTCTGTATAAAATTAGCAAGTGAAGCTGAGAGCTTTGAACTGATCTGAGAACAGAAGGAGTCAAAGAAGCAGCATTCCTGCAGAGGATCTTGACCCTCTATGATCCTCAGTCTCTTCATCTGTAAAATGGGTACAGTGTCATCCGACCCACAGTGTTGATGAAAGGGTAAAGTGAGAACATGTGTATAAACTACTTCTCATACTATCAGGTGTGTGGTTAGTGAACAACACAGTGTAATCCTCTTCTTGCTTTAATTCCTGATTCTTGGATCTTTTTAGTGAGTTACCTTCCACGATGTTGCCAGTTTTTATGGCGGTTTGGATATGTTTGGATATGCGGTATTATATAAGCTACTTTACATACATTATCTCCTTTTAATCCTCATAGGATTCTCCATGGAATAGTGATATTTCCACTTTATGGATGGGATGCTCAGAGACGTTAGGTAATTTACCCAAGGTCACACAGCTACAGAATGACATGGTGGAATTCCAACTCAGGCCTGCCTCCTTCCAAAGCCCACGCTATCCTCATTATTTAGCAAAAGCAAGACAGGCAGGACAAATCACCCAAAAGAGCTCCCTTTCACAAAGCTTGGATCCTCTCCTGTACACCTGCTGACAACACCATCTGCACAGGTACTCAGATGGAGACCAGGGAACACCTTGTTCTACAGAATTGTTCATTGTGGGTAATTTGCTATCTTCATGTTACTAAAATGCCTTGAACAATAGCCCATGTACAGGGGCTTGGGTTCTTCTTCTCTATCCAGAGCCTGCATAGTGAGGGCCTTGGCAGGCTGGCATCTTTCCAGCATTGCAGAGGAGGAGGAGAGCACAGGCAACTGGTCTGAGCTGGGAGGAGGGGAGCTGAGCTCTATTCCTCCAAGCCACTGCTCCCCTTGGGCTAGTCCCCTCCCTGGCATGAAAGGAAGGTAGCCTAAATGCTCTCACAGGATTCCCCAGATCTCCTGCTACTTCCCCAGGTGGTGGTCAAGGTGAGAAAATACTACAAGCAGAAGCAGAGTGAGGTTCATCAAGAGTGTGCATGCTGGAGCCAGTCTGCCTGGGAATTGATCCAGGCTCTGTCACTTCCAAGCTTTATGACCTATGATACGTTACTTGGCCTCTCTGTGTCTTGCTTTCCTCCTCTTTAAAATGGAAAGAAAAGAGTACCTATTTCACAAGGAAGGGAGCTAGCGCAGATAAGTGTTCATCATTCCTATCATTGCTTATTGTTGTCATTGTTGTATGGGAGGCCGGAACGACCTGAAAAGATGCCACTTCCTCATGAAGTCTGTTCTCATCAGTGACTCTTGGATTATACTCATCCTTTCATGCTTGGCCTTGTATTACAATTATTCAGGAGGCTGGCTTACCTTTTTGATAGGCTGGGAACCCTGCAAGGTGTGGCTTCATGTTTATTCTCCATGCTTCATACTATGTAATTAAAAAAAGAAAAAAATATGCACAGTGGAATATAAAGGGCAGGAGCTTTAGAGTCAGCAGTATTCAATATAAATTCTGGCTCTGCCATTTACCAGCTGTTTGATCTGAGGCAAGTCGCTTAACCCCTCTGAACCTTGATTTGCTCATCTACAAAGTGGTATATCAGCACTTCTCCCATGAGCTAGTACATGGACGTGTTTGACATATGATAGGCATTCAATAAGAGCCATCTCCTTTCCTTTCCTCTTTCTCATTTTTCACCACCCCATAGAATGTTGGCCACTAAATGGATTTTAAAAGGAGTATGGAAAGTGGGATTCAGAGGCTCTTGGAACTCCCTGTTCCCCTAACACTCACCCAGCCACCAGTGTAGGAATGAGGTCCGTGAGCACTTTGTCCTGTTGGCCAAGAATTCAACCCTTCTCTCTTGGAAATCATAAGCTGGAAGCGATACTGAGGTCAAGAGAAGAAAAGCAAATTTCCCCAAGACCACAGCAGCAGGACAAGAAGCCCTATGTTCTGACTCCAGCCCCAGTTCTCTTTCCACCACCGCAGGCAGCTGCCTTCAATGGAATGAGGTCTCACTCTAAGCTATTATCAACAAACTTCCCTTTCAAATGAAATAAGAAAGTTCTGGCAACAATCTGAGGGATATGTGGCCAGATGGGGTGTAGCAGCAGAGGGGGTGGTGGTTGGGAGATACTGTCAAGAGGAACTGGGCTTCTAATGACATGAGGATGAAAGTGAAAGAAATCAGCAACTTCACCTACTTCCTGGTTTTGCAGCATGGTATCACCTGTCCAGAAGGGAGGTTCTCACTCAGCCACCTTGTGGTGTGAAAGGGAGAACGAAGCTTTTGGTTATTTCCTCATTATACCATGGTCCTTGACTCCAGGGACTGGGAGTCCTTTGTGGCCAGGGAATATGTAAGATTATTGAATGTTCTTGCCAGGCCAATTTAGAGAGGTCTAGTGTCTGATTCCATCACCATTCACCAACTATCTAAACTTGAGCTGGTCTGAGCTCAGTTTGTTCCTCTGGGGGAGAGGGGTGAGCCCTGCTCTGCCAACCTTGTCAGGTTGCTGGATGTGTGACAGACTCGTGGAGTCAGAAAGTCGAAGTTGGAGTTGGCTGTACAGGCATCTACTGAAAGTGACAAATTGGTTTCATCTAACACGTTCATGCCAGCCAATGGGTAGTTGTTTCCAGGGACAGAGTCTGAAGCCTCACGTGGGCATAGCCCAAAGAGTGTGGTGATCAATTAGTGATGGCTGCCATGAGCACAGCAATGGGGAGTTGAGCTCTGCATGCTCCATAATTTTCTTTTCTGAGTTCATCTCACAGTTCCATCTTACAAAGGAGACTGAAGCTCAAAGAAAACTAATGACTTTGTCAAGGTCCTCCAGTGGCAGAAAGGGTCTCAGTCTCAGATTTCCTAATGCCAAATTTAGCAATCTTTCTTTTAAGGAAGTCATCAGCTGTAAAATACTTTACAAATGTAAGAATGTCTTATCATCTTTCTGTTGGCCTTTGTTTTCCTGAAAGTCAGTCACCTCAGTCCTTCTGATTGGCTCCACGAACTAAAGACTCATGTTTGTGAAAACTCTCAGAACTCCCCACTGAGAAGACATACTGAGTTTAAAGGTCTCATTCAGACAACGGTAAAATTATGACAATGATGGTGATATATATTATACATATTATTATATATTATATGGAATATACATAATATATAATATAACAATAACATAATTTAAACACCTGTTATGTGTGAAATACAGTGGCAAGAGCTAGCCTGCTTTCTTCTCAATTCTGTCCAATGCATATTTAAGTCACTTCCCCTCTCTGAGCTTCAGTTTTCTCATCTGAATAATGAAAGCCCAAGAACAGATGCTTCCTTTTTGTGCTGACATTTTTCTCTCTGTACTTCATATTATCAGCACCTACTCTGCATCCAGAAATGGGGAAATAGCATGGGACAGAAACGAAAATGTGAATACTTGGTTCTGTGCTCCTAAGCCACTCACCCTATTCTTCAGGAGGCAAGACAATGGGACCTGATGCACCCACAAAACAGCAGTGCAACATAGAGAGCAGTGGACTAGAAATGAGATGGGGAGGCTGCGAGATGGGAAAAGTGTTGGTAGAAGTGTAGTTGGGAGCAGAGTCTGGGCACCAGTCCAGGTTGGAAGCCTGACTCCTGCAGTTATGAGCTGTGCAACCTTGGGGCAAGTGGGTGCTGTACACCTCTCTAGATCTCAGTGTTCTTATCCTTAAAACTGAGCTCCTCTTACATATGTTTCCGGGAACCTGGGAGGTAGAGAGACCACAAGATGTGCACACATTCAGTGAACAACAAAATAGTTGACACCCCAAGTAGAGATGTGGCATGGAGTGAAGTGAAAAGAAGTTAGAAAGGGAGGGGGATGCAGAATCTGTAGTTGTTGAGGAAGGCTTCCTGTAGGAGGTAGCTTAAGGTCAGCTTCAAGAAATGTATTAATTTGGGTTGGGAGACATGACACCAGTCATTTTTTACTAAAAATGGTTTTTTCCTCTTTGGCCCCCATCTGTGCCTCTTTGGAATGGAGCATGAATATTAAGCACATTTTTCATAGGCACTTGGAAGAAAACTAGACAATGCAGTCAGTGGCCCGGTGAATCTCTTACATATTTAAAGAGCTTCCTGTTGATTTGAGGTAGAGTCAGCTGAGCCTTGGTTATTCTGTCTCAGTAGCCCCCAGTACAAGCTAACATGAGCATTTTATTCCTGACCCGAAATGATAACAGAAGAGACACCCCACATTCTACACACCATGCAAAATGTTGTGCAGTTTACAAGGCATTAGAATAGCTTCAGAATTCACTGTGGCTCTGGGATGAAGAATGGACTGAGCCAGCTTTTTCTTTTCCTGGAACATCTGCCTCCCCATCCATCCTGCCATTGGGTCATTCATCCTTGGGCATTTGATCATCTACTATATACCAGGCACTATACTCTTTCAAGACTCTATTCAGATGTCACCTCCCCCAGGAGGGCTTTGTTGATACACACCCCTGCCTCAGCTGGGCTCAAAGCTCCTCCTCCACATTCCAAAGAACCCTATGTTTATTACTTATTCTCCCATGTTTTATTTCTGTGCCTCCTTCCTCATTTGACTGTGGGCCCTTGGTCTCTTTCACCAGCAAATGGTAGAATCTCAGCTGGTGTTTGGCAGGCCCACAGAACTGGACTTGTTCATGGGCTTGCATTCTGGGGTGGGAGAAGGCATTGAACACATGGCGGCAGGTGTGCTCAGTGTTAGAAGAAGGAACTGCCGTGAGGTCCTGAGAATGAAAGGCTGGCCTCTTCTGGAACCGAGGAATTCCTCCTTGATGATGTGAGTTTTACACCGATATTGAAGGATGTGTAGGTGTTAGGTAGCTTCCTGAGTTGGCTTCTCCCCAGCTGGTTCTTACTTCTTCCCAGGGCTACAGTTTGGAAAGTGGAGATGGAGGTTGGAAAGCAACTGTGGAGAGAAATGTTGGATTCTGAGCTTCCATGACACCTTCCTGCCTGAAAGGGGCAGCCAGGGCTACATGACTCCCTTTGGCTGACTTTTTTCCTCCCTCCCAAATATGTCCCTTATGCTACCCAGCAAGGCAAGCAGGTGGGCTTTTTGAAATTCTTCCTTGGTCTGAGCAATCATCACCTGAGAAGGCAATTATGCAAATCACTCCGTGATCTTCCCAGAACAGCAAGCCTGCTCTGGAGAGAAAATCCAAACAGTAAACACCTCTTTGGCTGCCCCTGTGAGGACGATGCAGGCACCTTGTTTGAGGAGCACCCATTACTATGCAGCTCAGCTTCAGCCAGGTGGAGTTGGAGGGCAGAATTTCCCATGATACTCTCTCAATTCCCAGGGACATAAGCTCGGGATGAGCTCTCTGCTCTATTCTAGCCTCCACCACCAACTGTGATGGACCTGTTCAGGATCTACCTGTTAAGGGCCTGTCTTCTGCCCCTGTTATCCCTGCTGGGTTCTGCGAAATGCTGAGGCTTTGTCCTACATAAGCAGCATAACTGTGTCCTGAAGCAGTGACTCTACCCCTGCCAATACCTGCACATTCCTCTTATGCACTTGGTTCATGGGCTTGGGTGTCTCTTTAAAGATTCTTTTTCTAGCTTTCGTCAAAGCCGGTCAAATTATTTTGGTTCTTCTGTTCTCAGTTTCCACATAGATTTTCCTTCCTTTCCCTTCCCTGTGCCTTTCTCTTACTGAAGTTACCACCTTGGCCTGGGCGTTGATCACCTCATGCCTAGCTGGCTGACCCACAGGTCTCAGCCCTAATTTAGATCTCCTCCACTTCCACGTACTTAGGGTTGCCTGCATTATTTTTCTCATTCAGGTATTCAGCAAATATTTATTTGTTGGGTCTCTATTCACGTCCTACTGATAGCGTGGAGATTAGAGCAGCACAGATCTGACTCTAGCGGGGGCTTATATTCTGGAATGGGGCAGGAATTGAACGCCTGGCTGCAAGTGTGCTGAGTGTTAGAAGGTGGAACTGCTGTGGAGCCCTAGCAGTGATGGGGTGAGTTTTAAGCTGATATTGAAGGAAATGTAGGACTTAGGTAGGTGAAGCATGCTCAAGGAAGAGGACAAATGCCAGAAGCAGGAGACAATGGTACATTCTAGAAACTTACAGTCCAGTGTGGCCAGAATATAAATTGGGAGGAAAAGTGGTTCATGATAGGCCAGAGATCAGCAAGGTCCTGATCATTGAAGGCTCTAAAACCATGGTTAAGGAGTTGAGGTTATATCCTGAGAGCAACAGGAAACTTTTGAAGAGTTTTAACAGAGCTCACAGCTCTCCATGAGTGTAATGGTCCAGGATCAATCTCCAGTCAAGCATTTAGGCATGGAACTCATTCACCTCTGTATGTACATTAGTCAGGACTCTTTCCATCTCTGGCAATGAAAACACAACTCACAGTGGTTTGAGAGAAAGGTAATGTATTGGTGCAAGGATTGAAGCATCCAGGCAGATCTAGATTTAGGGGGTCAAATGTCCCTCTCCATCTCTTGGGTCTGGTATCCTCTGTGTTGGCTTCATTCTCAGGCTCTGCTCATGAGAAGGCAAAGGTGGCTGCTGGCAGCTGCGGGCTAGCACTTCACTGAAGCAGTTTCCACAGGAGAAAGACAGTGACACTTCCCTAATAATTTCATTAAGAGCCTTGGCATTGATTGAATTTATTCCACTGGTGTCAGATGCTCATTCCTAAACCAACAACTGGAGCTAGGTTGAACTATGCTGATGGGTCAGGCTGGATCACACACTCATCCCTGGACCTAGGCAGTGTGATTAGCATAGGCAAAGTCCATGGACTAAGAGTAGAAGAGCAGTGGGCCACGAAAAGGAGACATTGGGCTCTATCACTGGAAAATTGAGGAATGATTGCTGGAACACCATATGCAAGAACAGCAGGCATGATGGTTAATACTGAGTGTCAACTTGATCGGATTGAAGGATGCAAAATATTGTTCCTGAGTATGTCTGTCAAGGTGTTGCCAAAGGAGATTAACATTTGAGTCAGTGGACTGGGAGAGGCAGATCCACCTTCAATCTGGGTGGGCACCATCTAGTTAGCTGCCAGCATGGCTAGAATAAGACAAGAAGGAGATGGAAGGACTTGCTTTGCTGAGTCTTCCAGCCTTTATCTTTTTCCCATGCTGGATGCTTCCTGCCCTTGAACGTCAGACTCAAAGTTCTTCAGCTTTTGGACTCTTGGACTTACACCAGTGGTTAGCCAGGGGCTCTCAGGCCTTTGGCTACAGATTGAAGGCCATACTGTTAGCTTCCCTACTTTTGAGGTTTTGGGACTCAGACTGGCTTCCTTGATCCTCAGCTTGCAGATATCCTATTGTGGGACTTCAACTTGTGATTGTCTGAGTCAATACTCCTTAATAAACTCTCCTTCATATATATATATATACATCTATCCTATTACATATATATATATACATCTATCCTATAGGTTCTGTTCCTCTAGAGAACCCTGATTAATACAGTAAGTTGGTACCAGGAGTAGGGTGCTGCTGTAAAGATACCCACAAATATGGAGGCAACTTTGGAACTGAGTAACAGGCAGAGGTTGAAACAGTGTGGAGGGCTCTAAAGAAGACAGGAAAATGTGGGAAAGTTTGTAGCTTCCTAGAGACTTGGAGGGCTCAGAAGACATGAAAATGTGGGAAAGTTTGGAACTTCCTAGAGTCTTGTTGAATGGCTTTGACCAAAATACTGATAGTGATATGGACAATAAAGTCCAGGCTGAGGTAGTCTCAGATGGAGATGAGGAACTTAGGAACTGGACCAAGATGACTCATTATGCTTTTGCAAAGAGACTGGTGGCATTTTGTCCCTGCCCTAGAGATCTGTGGAATTTTAAACTTGAAAGAGACGATTTAGGGTATCTGGTGGAAGAAATTTCTAAGTGGCAAAGCACTGGAGAGGTGATAGAGTATAAAAGTTTTGAAAATTTGCAGCCTGACCATGCAGTAGAAAAGAAAAACCCATCTTCTGGGGAGAAATTCAAGCCAGCTGCAGAAATTTGCATATGATATGCCTTTGTTACTCCTTTGCCTTCTATCATGGTTGTGAGGCCTCCCCAGCCATGTGGAACTGTGAGTGCATTAAGCCTCTTATCTTTATAAATTACCTAGTTTCAGATATGTCCTTATAACAGTGTGAGAACAGACTAATACAGCAAGTACCTACTACATAAATCCTCAAGAGACCTTCAACTCCAGTCAGGCTAGATTCCACGTTCTGTGGACTCCAAGGACATGTTGCTTCTCTTCTCTTCTAAGCCTTTGTGCTTGAGGTTGCCTGGACAGAAATTCACCTGGATTAAAGAAGATAGTTGTAGCATCTGGGTCAGAGTCGAATTCAGAGCTTTGGATATGTAAGGACAGGTAGGTGTATGAGTGGGGGCATGGTAGGAGTTGTGTGAGAATTCCCTCCTGGAGGTCATCACCAACCCCAAACGAGCTTTTCCAAATGCTCATCCCTCATCTCTAGGATTAGCAGAGAGAAGGGACAATAAATCCCCGTTATTCTGATTGTCAGAGCCAGGTGAACAGTCAGGGCAGCAGCTGCCAGGCCCATGGCAGGTGGCCACAGAGCAGCTATCCCCTGCCTCTCTACAGAAGCCTCACTACTTGCAGAGGTAACTGTCCCAGCTCTCAGGAGCTGTAGGATGAGTGAGGCATATGCCATCAGGACCAAAAGGAGCAGGGTCATCTAGCTGGGGACCAGGTCAAGATCTGCCATGATGTCAGTACTTGAGAATCTCAGATGGTATTTGGCAGACCCACAGAACTGGACTTGTTCATGGGCTTGCATGGGGTAGGGGCAGGCATTGAACACATGGCTGCAAGTGTGCTGAGTGTTAGAAGGAAAAACTGCTATGGAGTTCTGACAGTGGGGGCCAGCCTCCTCTGGGGCTGAGAAATGTCTCTCTGGTGATGTGAGTTTTAAGCTGATATTGAAGGATTAGTAAGAGGTAGGTAGGCTCCTGAGTTGGCTTTTCCCCAGCTGGTTCTTACTCCTTCTCAGGAGTGCAGTTTGGAAAGCGGAGATGGAGGTTGGAAAGTAGATTTGGAGAGAAACATTGGGTTCAGAGCTTCTGTGACACCTTCCTGCCTGAAGGGGCAGCCAGGGCTACCCGACTCCCTTTGGTTGAGTTTTTCGCTCCCTGGCAAATATGAAAGAACTTAGACTTGTGCCACAACCCTAGCCTCACCTTGCTATAGCCTTTCTAAGGTCAATTCCTGAGATACAACCCACTTCAGACTTTGAACCCTCATTCTCTGAATGGTGGAAACTCTTCTTGAAGAGCGCTTTCCCAACGCTCCCTCTCCTATTGACTCTCCTGCTTGGATCACTGCCCAAGCATTCCTTCAACACTAAGACTTTCCTTAATTCAGTGATTCATTTTTTTTCAATTCATTAGCTATTTCTTGAGGCCCTGCTATGTGTCAGGCACTCTACCTCTGACTTGTCTCTACCTTGTTTCATGAGTCCATCACTCATTATATTATATTAATTATAATAGTCTAATGACGGGCCCTCAGCTTCTCTGTCAGTCAATGGCCACTCAAGAGATAGGAACTATCCCAGGCATTTGAATGGAGAGAACGTAATACAAAAATTTAACTAGGTGTAAATTCATTAACCAGGTATCTGAAAAAGTAAAAGAGGACACTAAGGTTTTACAGAGGTAGTAGCTACTACAGAAAGCATCCACTGTCCCTTGGGCTGGAGGAAAAAACATAAACAGTTGTGATTATTAAAATGCAGGAAGTTGGAGGAGGGGCCCTGTTGGGCTGGAGCTCAGATCTCTGAGAGGCAGATGCTGATCGGCTAGTGCTGGTGTCTCTGAGCTCAACATAGGAGGGGTCCCGTGGGGCTGGCTTCAGACCACTGAGAAGAGGGTGCCTGCCAGCTGGTGCTGGTATTTTGGTGGTGGGTGGTGGAATGCCTACCACTGGTTCTGCAAGTGTTGAAAAAATCATACTGAGTTCAGCTGCTGCTTTAGGAAGGAACTACCTCTGCCAAGATGAAGCAGCACCACTGGGGTGAAGCTTCCAGGAACAGAAGCAGGCAGGAAGCCACCAGGAAGCAAGCTGGAAGTCCTTATTTTCCTCCATCCTTGCAACCTTCCTCTAGTGCCCCCTATTAGCAGAACCTAACGTTAACCCAGCTGGCAAGAAAATAGGATTGGCAGCACCAGTAAGACAAAGCTGCACAGAGAAGGGTGGGTTTAACATGGAAAGACAGTAATTTAATGATGAACACATATGGGACAGGTGACCCTTCCTTGGCCATACTTCCATGGTGCCCAAAATAGTGATGGCTAGAGTGTGGTATTAGAAAGACCTTGGATTTGGAATAAATGGACCCATTTCTACTGCTTAATTTCAGTGTGACTTATTGGTCAAGTCATCAATATCTCTAAGCTTTCATTTCCTCATCTGTAAAATGGCGAAAATAACCCCTGACCTACATCCTACCTACCTACCTTTGATACAAGCAAGAAATCAGTGTAATAATGCAAGTATAAGAACTTTACACCTTGTATCCTGCCTCTCAAATGCAGCACAATGAATTAGTACTCAGTATAATACTCTTCCCCACAGAAGAACATTTCAGTCTATTTAGGGTTTTGAACATCTTAAAGAACATATCCCCTTGGAGACTTCAAGGTTCTTCTTATAAGTAAGAAAGGTGCAAACCAGGCTGCATGTCAGGGAAACTTTCCTGACAATGTGAATATTGTATGAAAGAAAGCAAATCATTTCCTCTCAGAAATGAGGTTCTGTTGCATAAGACATCTCAAATAGACTCAGACAAAACACTCGCAGCTTCGTGGCAGAGCTGGGGGTGAAGTCAGAGGGAATCAGGCTGCCCTTGTCCTTGGGGATGAACAGTCAGCACTGGTGAAGCTCTTTCCCACGTCTAATTTTGAGGCACATTTTACAGCTCCAGTGGCACTGTGTGGGTGTTGAAGACATTGCCTCTTCTCATCTTAATGATGTTTTACTTTAACAGAGACGTTTTGCTCCTTGGAGTTCTGCTTGCTGCTTCAATGTAATAAGCCTCCCGGGATGCCCAGGTGGGATTGGGAGCTTGCTCCCAGCTTTAGGCATATTGGCTGCCACGGAGCAGTGAGCAAAAACGGGGAGGGTCCTAAATCTACAGGATCATGTGTGGCTCAGTTTGACTGCTCCCACACATGCTGATGGGTGACTGACTGGCCCACAGATACCACACTCCTGAGAACTTTCCACATTCCGTTGCACACAAGACACTCCTCCCCAACTCAGGGCTGGGGCACAGTTTCGCCTGGCCTTGCATTGACCACTGCTGCATCCCACCTCCACAGATGCTGGGTAGGCAACAGTGTCAGATAGCCTGGGGTTCCAACCTGTCTCATTCTTGGTTGTTAACTTTGGACAGTTTTTAAAACTTCTGTCCCTTTGTTTCCCCAAAAGAAGAAATGGATGTCGGCAGGCTTAGCTCAGGTTCCTTTCTCTAATTCACTCCTATGGTCCTGCCTAAATACTCATCAAAGCAATATGCTCCAAAACCCATCCCTACCCTATGTGGCCTAAAGAATGTACCGTGGAACCCCATTGCCCAGCAAATTAAATTTAAATTCCAAAGCCTCACATTCAGAGCTCTCGATCATCTTAATCTATAGTTTCTATTCTCGCTCCTCCCTCTTAATATACTTATTTACCCCAACCAACGTGGGCTAGTTTGCAATCCCCAGCATTGAATGACACATTCTCCCATCCAAGCCACCATCCACAATACTCCCCTCATTCAGGAAGCCGGCCTCTTCCTTGTTCAACCCTGCTTGAAGGTTTGGCACATTGCCACCTTGTTGCTGAAATTTCCCCAGATCTTACCAGCCTGAAAGCACTTCATCCTTCTTTGAGATTTTTTATTTTTTAACAGGGTTTATACACTGCATTGATTTATATGATTTTTTTTTAACTACAGCTGAAGGAGAGCAAGCAACTAAGTAGATACAATAGACAGGATTTGAATCTGGTCTATTGTGATATGTATATTCACTACTTTACTAAAAATATTACAGATAATGTATATAAAATTATGATCACAGTGTCTAATAAAGAGTACTGATTATTATCACACAGTATTAGGTACATATTACACACTCAGTGAAAATCTATTGGATTGATTTAAGTACCTGACATAGGGTTTGAAGCAATGATATTGGATGTAAAAGTTATAAATTGGTATTTTTAAGAATTGGATTTGTTTCAGATTTTAAAGCAGCATGTGCTCATTGTAGAAAATGTGTAATATGTGTGCACGTGTATATAACAAGGTAGGAGAAATGTCATTCATAATCTCACAACTCAGTAGTAATTACTCTTAACACATTATGTTTTTTTCAATTTTAAATGCATTGTATGTAAATGATCTCATACAAATATATAGTTTTGTTTCTAATATTTGTATATGTCATAAATAAAGGTTAGAAACCTACTGTTTAACCCATTATAAAATAATATACGCTAGTCATTTTAAATACAAAAAATATTAAGGCATTTAATTAAAATACTCAAATCTAGCCTTCTATACATATTTGGGGGTATTTTCTTCCAACCTTTTATAATTATAGTTTTGCATATTTCAGGAATCACCTTTAGAATAAAAGCATTTTCCTATGCTGTAAAACAATTTTCTGACATCACTTTTTGATGGTTACATAATATTTTACCCTACATAATTTGTTTAATCCTACCTTTATTTCTACATAATTAGGATTTTTTTACTTTTTTCCCATTATCAATACATCTTCATCTGAATTTTAAATGTTTTCCTTAGGATAGGGAGTGCAATTTTATCAGCAATTTTTTAAAAGCCCGAATTGTAATGACTCAGAGAAAGTATGTTATCTCACACGACTAAAAGTGCAAATGAGGCTGTATTTGGAGGAGTTCAGTGACTTGATGATATCATCAAGGACCCAGGCATCTTCCATCATTTTGCTCCTGTTTTCTTTAATGCATGATGTGAATAGACATCATAATAAATGATTTACATATATTAGCTTCTTTTATCTTCACAGCAGCCCTAAGAAGTGGGGTCCTGTTATTATTCTTATAATAAGAATGAGGAAACAAGCTCATCGACGTACCTTGCCTAGGATCCCATGGCACAGCATGTAAGAGATGGGCCTGCTGAGGTTCCAGACATCATATCCTCACTCCATTATCCAGATGGAGGGAAGGATCTAACTCTTCCTTCTATCTCTTCCCCACCTTTTTGATTTGATAAATTTCTAAGCTACACAAAATTTGGAAGCATCTTAGAATGAGCACCTGTATTCACTTCTCTTCACTCATTGTTCACCATTTGCCATGTTTGCTTCCTCTCTTCTCTCTTGTTCTCTCTCATTCGCTTTCTCTCTCCCAGTTGAAAGCAGTTTGAAGATATCATGGGGTCTATGTCTCTTTTTCAAAACTTTTAAAATTGAAATATGATACACTTGCGCAAAATGCATTTATTATAGGTATGCAGTTTAATAGAATTCCACAAATTGATCACACCTGTATAACCAGTGCTCCCCTCCTCTGAAATGTATCAAGGGTGATATTGAAAAGAAAAAAGTTCTTTCGGTAAGAAAGAAAGGAGGAAGAGACCAGGCAGGGTGGCTCACACCTGTAATCCCAACACTTTAAGAGGCCAAGACGGGTGGATAACTTAAGGTCAGGAGTTCAAGACCAGCCCGGCCAACATGGTGAAACCCCATCTCTACTAAAAAAAAAAAAAAAAAATACAAAAATTAGCCAGGCGTGGTGGTACGCCCCTGTAGTCCCAGCTACTCAGGAGGCTGAGGCAGGAGAATCCCTCGAACCCAGAAGGTGGAGGTTGCGGTGAGCTGAGATGGCGCCACTGTACTCCAGCCGGGGTGACAGAGTGAGACTCCAACTAAAAAAAAAAAAGGAAAAAGAAAAAAGAGGGAAGAGTAGGTGTAGCATATAGGCACCCACAATGTCTGCTGCTGCATCATCGCAGTGGCCCTGCTTTCTTTCTTAAGCTGAAAATGGAAATTGGTCACAGAGCATAAAGGAACGGGGGCCATGGTAATACAGCACAGGAAGGCACAGCTTCCAGGTCACCACAGACTTTGGAGTCAGAGAGTCCTGGATTGAAATCTCGGTTCTACCTTTTATGTGCTTTATGATCTTAAGCAAGATATTTATCCTCACAGAGCCGCATTTTCTTCATCTGTACAATGGAAATCATAACAGGGCCTGCCACCAAGGGCCATTGTGAAGGTGGAAGGAGTTAGTATTTGTAAACCATTTACTATGTTACCTAATTTATAGTGAGCACTGAAGAAATGATACCTGTTGTTATTATTATTACTAATCATAATGATCTTGCCAAATATATGTTATTGCTATTCTTGTTTACAGTGGAGAAAATGGATGGCCTGAGAGATAAAGAGATTAATTGACTAATAAGCAACAGAACCAGGATTCACAATCAGGTTTTTCTGGCTCTAAACTTGTTACCTCCCAATGAATAGATCAGGCCTGGACAAATGGGGGACTAAATCATACCTCTGAAGATCAATTTGTTAACTGACAGTTTTCTAATAAGAGATGTAATTGCTAAGCCGCCATTGAGCTGGTGCCAGCAGGCCAGCACTTGCTTCTTCCCAAAAAGAAAGTGCAAAAGGCAACAGGGATGGTGCCTAAAAGGCTGGAGCTGCCTTCAGGACCACCCAGCACCCCAGCCCTTGCAGATTCCCCAGAAAGCACTGGACCCAGATGAGGGGACCCAGGGTCTCATCAGGACTTTTCTTCTGACCTTTCAGGTGGCTGTTATTGGTCCCTTCCCCTCTCTGAACTTCAGCCTCCATATGGCCAAGGCAGTGGGCATGGGGAGTTCTGGTGGAGTTGATGTCTGTGGACCTGCCTTGCTTCAGCAAGCTTGGACTCCAGGTCCCCACTCATTGCTGCCCCATCTCCCAACCCCACCTTCCCTTCAGTATTCAGAAGGGGGATTCGTCATTTGGGTTTTTTATAACTTACTTCTCTATTGCTTTATTACTTTTCCAGTGACAGGCAGCAGAATAGACTTTGTCTTGCTATTGGCTGAGGGAACGTGGTCTGCATTTATTACGGAATCTGATTTCATTTTAGTTTTACTTCTTTTTGTGTGTGGAGGAAGAGGCCTGGTCCTCCTGTAGGTCAGCTGCAGCTGGAGGAGCAGGCCGAATTACCCGGCAGCCTCTGGGTCCGCACTGAGAGTGGGCAGACCCTCCCTGGTAATCAACTCTAGAGGTGCTTGGGCTGAAAGGGAAATTGAAGTTCCTAGGAAGGCCACGCAGCAAAAGTGCCTGATTAGAGACAATGACCCTGAAGGATTTCTTAACACACCCTCTGAGGTAGCTGCTTCTGACTATGGTTCAACCTCTTAGAGCCCTCTGCCTCTGGCAGCCTCAAGACTGTTCTCCAAGACCCAGGCCTTGCAGGAGGCACAGTCAGACTTGGCTTGAGTCTTGATTCAGCCATCTACCAAGGATCAGGATCTGGGGTTGGCCACACCAGGATTCAAAAGTGGACACTCTGATTTTGAGGCACATCTCTAGGCTCTCTGAGTTGTCATTTCTCATTGGGAATTGTAGACAGTAACTTCTTTCTTGGAGAATAACAAAATAATAATTAATCCTCACTAAGCCTTTGCTAGGTGCCAGGCAGTGTGCTAAGTGCTTTCTATGACTATCTCTTCCATTTTGTACAACCATTTGATAAGATTGGTACCAAACAGGATCCCACATTTATAGATGAGGAAACTGAGGTTCATATATGCCAATAACTTTGCATATCTGTCCAATTAGGCTGGCAAGCAGGCCTATGGAATTTGAGGGAGGACATGACGCATGGTTTGTAAAAATGGACCTAATGTGTATTTTTAAATAATCCTCATCAATTCTTTTGATTCCTTGGAATAAAATAAGAAATCATAGACACCCAAGGCAGCATAGAAAGGGTATGTGGTACCTTTAATTTTTCTAAAAATGAAACTTATAAATTTACAAAAGCACACTCATTTATTGTGGAAGAATCTATTGAGTATCTTCTGTGTCCAGTGTGGTGCCAGGCTATGCAGATTTGAGTTGGAAAAGCCATGATCTGGCCTGGATAAGCTGCTAGCCTATGGCCAGCAAACAGCTAGGGGGCAGTGTGACATCTGCACTGAGCAGGGTCCTCAGAGAAGTGACCAGTTCTCGCTCGTGCCCTGCCATGAGAGAGATTTTCCCAAAAGACATGGCACAGTCACTTTGTGTCCACAAAGGATTCCTATGATGCTGAAGAAAACTCACCCACAAGTCAAGTTAGTGAAACGTTGACCCACCACTTGTTTTTGCATGGCCCACTGGTCTTTACATTTTTAAATAGTTGAAAAAAAAATCAAAAGAAGAAGAATGTTTTGTGCCACATGAACATTATATGAAACTCAAATGAGGATGTCCATTTATAAAGACATGCCAGAACACAGTCCCACTCATTTCTTCACAAATCATCTATGGCTGCTTTCATGGTCCAGTGAAAAAATTGAGTAGTTGCAACAAAGACCCTTTGGCCTGCATACCTAAAAGATCTACTCTCTGGCCCTTCACAAAAGAAGTTTGACAACTTCTGCTGTAAGTCATTGCCTTCTTCTTCATCCTCCTTAATCTTGGTGCTTTTATCTTCATGCACTGTCCACTGTCTCCCTTCTCTTGCTTTGTCTAGTCCTCCCAATCACAGTGTAAGGTAGGCATTGACAATCTTTCCTTACAGATGCTCAAACTGAGGATCCAAGAGGAAAAGTCATTTGCCGAAGTCCACAGCTACTAAGCAGGGAAGCCAGGGCAGGTCTTGGATTCCAGGTTTTCTAAAGCCAGGGCCAGTCCTCATGCCTTCTCTGTGCAGTACAGACTGAGTGTTTGAGGCCATGGCACCATGCGGTCAGAGGTCAGGTGGTGTTTGAGGTGTGAGCCTGTGATCCTGGCGGGAGTGGGCATCCCAGGGCAGAAGCCTTCCATCTGGAGGATTAGGTGACCTTAAGGTCCCTTTCAACTCTCTAAGCCCATGATTGTGTGATCTCTGGCCAGTTCTGCAAAGGGCCAGGCCACATGCCATCTCTAAAGGCTTCACTGACAAAATGAGGCTCCTGCGGGAGCCCGGATCCCCACACTCCAGCCAGACTCTCCAGAGCTCTGTAGTGCTGAGTGAGGCTCAGAGCATTGAATCTGTTTCTCCAGATGATTTGTCTTTGCAGAATGAGGTAAAGCAGCCTGGAGACAGCAGAGGTCAAATTCAGCTTATCAGCTTATAGATTATCAGCCACCTCTGTTCTTCCTCCCACGCAGGAGTGTTCCCTCCTGCCCCATCAGAGTCCAGCCCTTAGCACCCACCTAGCACAGTACAGTGGAAGTTGGATGGACCTAGATTCAAACCCTGATTCTGCCACTTACAGGCTTCAGGATTCAGTCAAGGGGCTGCCAATATCTTTCACCCTCCACATCCTATTCTGAAACATAGAAATAATATAATGCTTAGTTAGCACTTAGGATCGAGAAGAGATAAATCATCTAAAGTACCTAGAATATCCAGTAAATATTAGTTATAATCTTAATTCATATTTAAAGCAATAAGAAACTGAAAATATTTAACACTGGTAAAAATACATTATATGTAACTTAGAACAACCGCATCCAAACAAAGAAAGAGAAATAGCTGCAATTTGATGGTCCTCTTTGACCAGAAAATAAAATTAAACACAACTTATCTTAGTGCTTTAGGCCCTCCAGACATTTTCAGAATTCATCTCTTTGAAGGATGGATGGAAATTCATTCGTCTTCATCCTCAGTGGATCCTAAGTTATTGGACTGCTATCCAGTCCCCAATCTAACATGCATTCTTTGTATCTTTTGCATGTTAATGTCCCTTTGCCTGAGCTTTCCTTCTCCATTTCTCTGTTTTGTGAACTCTTACTTATCCTTCAAAACCCAGCTCAAATATAATTAATTCTATGGTGCCTTCCTTGTACCCTCAATTCCTCTTCTATGTTCCCACAGCACCTTGTACATGAGTCTTATTAGAGCATTTAATCTATCGTAATTGAGTTCACTGTTGATGTTGGAATCTTTAAGGCCTAAGTAGAGGTCCCACTAAGAGCAGTAATTAGAGTGAAACACCAGTGGACCTGTACTCCTTTTCCTGGAGAATCTGCCTGTGTCTCCACAGACAGGCAACACTCTCACTACTCATGCCTAGAGGGAGGGGAGACACAGTCTGGAGTGGCAAAGATAGATCTCCCCATGAGATGGTGCTAATAGTTTTCCTTTGATTTTACTTTTCCATCTTGATTAAAAATATGTGATGTTTACACTGCTACATGGCAGATGGAACTGTGAATTGCTTTACAATCTACACGTCAGATTTCATGTCCTCTCTTATTTCATGTTCCATCAGATTTGCAAAACTTTGGTTCTCCTCTATTACTCAGTGGAACTCAGAACTTTATAATAATAATCTCAGTGGGTGCAGGTGCAGGGAAGGGCAGATCAGGGATGTGGATGGAGAGGACATATATGCCCCATCTCCTCCCCTTCACCCCAAACTGCCACACTAACATCCTCCTGCATCCTTCTGGGGGCTCCCCCATCTTAGTTCAAATCTGGTTTCCTGCCCCTCTCTCTGCTACTCTTTCCTATATATAAGCCAATCTATGCCAGCTTTATCCATGAACCTTGTCCCTTGGCCCCACCCTCCCAGTGGCCCCACATGGAACTGCCTGTTTCTAGTGTTGCTTCCCTTCATTTTGACTCTGGGTTTAGACTCTCTGAATAGGTCAGACTTCTCCATCTCTCCTTGCTCCCTCTTTTGCCAGCTGCGGTAAGCCCCACTAGCCTATGAGTCCTAGAGGGCAGTGAACATGTCTCATTCATTTCGATAGTAACTCACAGCATTGAGCACTGTGCCTGCACACAGAGGATGTTCACTGATTGTTAAATGAATCAATGAATGCACAAATGAAAAAATGATTAAATCTGGATGACCATGCATTTAATAGGTCTTTATTTGCTCAGAAGAGGTCTGATTCAAGGCCAGGCTAAACAGTTTCCACCTTTTTGTAGCATTCAAAGAAATGTTGGCACTTTTGCTACAGCAGAGGGCACTGTGACTTCCCTCCAGCCTCGGGTCCCCCAGACCCCGAACCTGTCCCAATTGTCTTTCACCCATGGTGAGATGACAAGAGAAGGATTCTCAAAAGATGGACAGATGGCAACATCACCAGCCTTCTGAGTATCTCCAAATAAGAGATTTCATATACTTATGCAGGTCTCTGTGCAGGATCTTGAGCTGCAGTGGCCGCCTTGACTGTGACGTAGAGATCAAAGCAACCAGTAATAGGATCTGGTCCCCTCCTCCAATTCACCACCTAGGAGGTGCATAGTGCCTTAATCACAGTTAATGATCCACCTGCCCAGTGGCATGTCCTATGCTAAGGTCTGATGGTCTCTGACTTCCATCTTGCCTGCTGGGGGATGCCTCCTAAGCACCATGAATGGGATTTCCCTGTCAGAATCTAATTACGGATCTTTATGCTTTAATCTCATCGTCTTGTCCACTTTGAGACTTGTGACCAGTGGGGCATGAATTCCACTTATTAGGGCCTGCTTTATTGTTTCTGAGACTGCCTGCTGCTCTGGCCAGAAGCTGGCTCTGGATGCAAGCAAATCGTTGGAAAGTGGATTGATGTATTTTTGTGGGGAGCTGAGTCAGATCACCGAGCTTCTTGTTGCCAAACTTTCAGGGAGACCTAAACAGACCTGGTGAAGCTTTGTGGGATTCATTTAGGTCACCATGGTGTCCCCTGCCACAGAAGCCATAGCAGCCTAAATCAGGAGGCTCTAGGCTCAGAAGGCATTCCTGACCTTAGCTCTGAACTGCCCTCTTAATCTGCTTGCCATGTCTAAGCCTGCTGATTTGGGCATTCTCGGTTAGCAACGTTGCTGCCCATTCTCCCATTTTTATTTCTCTTATCGTTTGTATTTGTCCTCTAGTACCATTTTCCTGGCTCCAAACTTATTTTCTGCTAAACCAATTATGCCTCCTTGTTCCATCTGAGTTAACAGCCCTCCTGGTCATGACCCTAGTGCTGCTCTGCATCAGTGAGCCCACCAGTCCTGAGACCACCAAAAAAAAAAACGGGTAAGCCCTTATGCCTGTGCGGAGCTTTGAGGTTGTGAATGTGTTACCCATTTCACTCCTCTGGCAGACAATTCTGTGAAATCGACATTATAACCCCCTTTCTAAGATGGGAAAACTGAGGTTCGGGATGTTAGGTGACTGGAGATCAAGCGTTCACATTGGAAAAGCAGCACCTTGAGCTTTCAAGCCAAGCTGCTGCCCCTGGCATCAGCCTCTGTCTTCTACAGAGTTGCCCTATAGCAGGCAGCAGCAATCACATGAGATCATACTTAAATTAGGCATCTGCTCAGCCCTTAAGAGCTGATACACAGTTTCCAGTGGATCCTCAGCAACCCTTGGCAGGACAATGCTCTTTTTCTATTGGGGAACCAATGTTCAGCTTCAGGAGAGACTCCGAGACGGGTGAGGAAAGCAGAAAGGATGGTGTCCCAGCCAGTCCATTTTATGCAGTGGTGGAGATTACCATCAGATCTACCTCCATCACGCTCTTTTGGAGGCACAGATCATGGCCAAGAGGGACAGAGGCCACAACCACTGCAGCCTTGAGTCTGGTAGCACTTTGCAGTGTGCAATGGACTTTCGGCATGATTAGCTCATCTCATTCTCAGGATATCTCTCTGGCAAGGCAACCCTGAGGAGTAGGCAGGGCAGAAATGTTTCACTTTGCCACAGAAAGAAAGCACAGCTCAGAGACTAGCCCACATCACACGCTCCTGGAACCCTGTTTTCTTGGAGCTCCCCTGACTCACCTTCCTCTCCTCACAGGTTCTCCTCGCCATCCAGCTCTACTCGACTGCCTTGGTTTCACCTCCTTTCCCCACTTCTTCTTACTTTTATCTGTCTGCTTCCCCTGTGAGCACCAGTCTCCTCTCTGAACCACCATGGATGCTTTGGTGCATTCCTAATCATCAAGGCTCCTTCTTGAAGCTAATGAGACAGAGATATGAAAGTTGATGCTAAGCTGGTGCTGTTTCTCCTGCTGTTGCTGCCTGGGGCTGGGTAGTCTCATAGGAGTTCTTCTCCACAGAAAGCTCAGACCCTATTGGGTCACAACCTCAGGATACAGATGAATCAGATATTATCTCTCCATGAGAAGTGCAAGGAAAATAAACAGTCTTAAACATAGGCATTGAGTGGAAGTGGTCAATAAATTGCTGCTGAAAATTCAGAAACATCAGCAAGTCCTTATACAGGTTTTCAGACAGAACTTGCGAGACCACCTGAGTGATCTGAAAACCTCAAGACAAGAATATCTTTTAGAGTAACTCAGGTTGTCAAAAGCTGACACAAATCCTATCTAGGATCCGCCTTCATCCTCAGACGCAAGTGGTTTCCACAAATAAACCTCTAAGAATTTTTATAGTTAAAAATAACTGAATTACAAGGAAACAAAACACTCCGAGGGTGAATCAGAAGAAGCAACTGCAAGCACAGAACTCCCTGAATCTCAGCTTCCTCACCAATAAAACGGGGATAACAATACTCACCCTACCAAGGTGGTGTGTGGATTAAGAGTTCAGGTGCATGTAATGTATTTAGCACAAGGCCTGGTGTGTACAGCAGATGCACAATGAGAGCGAGCAGCTGTGGTTATTTTCTCCATTTTTTTTTTTTGCTATTATTGTTCAATAAATGTTGGCTTCTTTCTCCTATATTTTCACTCGTGCACAGGCAAAAGAAAGTCAATGTAAATGGAAAAGTTGCAGGGTTTGGTGTCAGGAGGTTTAAATTTGAATCCAAGTCTGTTAACCTCCTAGGGTCTGCAGCCTCAACTGTAAATTGGGACAGAGGTACTTGCACCTGCTCTTACTGGGCAAGGTTGTTTTGAGGATGAAAATGGAGGGAGGGCTGTGGAAGCACTCTGCAAACTATAAAGTGTCGTGCAAATGTCGCTTGATCATATTCTTTCTTAATTTCTTCCATTGTCTCCCATTTTGTGTCTCTCCCGAAACATGCGGTATAGGGAGTTTTCAAAGATGAAGTGCGGACGTGAGGGCAGATGGGGAAGTGGGTTCTCATTCTGCAGTTTCTCCATTACAATATCAACCTTCTTCCCTGGGCTTCTCCTCTTTCCCCCTTGCAGGGGCAAAGACAGATAAACTAATACCTTATATTTTTACTGTACTGGATAATAAAAGAATAAAAGGCTGGTCCAGAATTCAGAAGTTCCATTCTATCATTTCCTCATTGTGTGACCTTAGCTCATTCCTTTTTCTGGGCCTTAGCTTTCACATATACAGAATAGGTACAATAGTACCTACCTCATAGTTGCATGAAATTAAATGAGATTTTGTTTGGAAGATAAAAGGTTGGAACTTACACCTCCTAAGATCTTTTGCAAAGTTAACATCCTGAGACTTTGGGAAGGAGAAATGATTCTGGAATGGCGATACCCAACTATTACTGGGGAGAGCATAGGTCTGAAAGCCAAAAGGCAAGTTCCTCCTTGGGACTTTGGGGTCAGCCCTGTAACACAGAGCACATTTTCTAAAACTGAGATGGTAGCTGGCCTTCATTGCTCTGCTGATGAAGCTAAGTACAGCCCTTGCTGTTCAACTTAAACCATGTCTTAACAACACACACTATCTTCCTCTAGCAAAATATGAAGTCGGGAATGAAAAAACTAGACCCCTGACTTCAGGGCCCCAATTTGTCTCTGCCACTTGTTTCCATAGTGATTATCACTGAGAGATGACCCACCACTCATTAATCAGTGACTTCGTGTCCCCTGTCCAATTTCTACCTCCCGCACACTCTCATGTCACCCAACCAGAAAAAGGGCAGCTTCTGTAAAGGAGAAAAGGAGCTGGAAGGCAGAGGGTCTGAGTTCTGGCCTTGGCTCTTCCATTGGCTGTTGTGTGAACTTGAGTTAGACTCTGCACTTCTCTGGGTCTCAATTTCTTCATCTGTGAAATAAGGCCTCCATCATTAGGTGACTTCCACAGGTTCTAAGACATTCTAGGATAGAGGGCACATCCCTACTTGGGCCTAGGAGGGTTGAGTTCCCCTCTTCAGCATGAGAAGGAGGTGAACATTGATGATGCTGCTGCAGGAACCCACCTATCAAGCTGTGACTGTGACACTTGGATTCCCCAGCTCCCCAGGGGCTTTCAGGCATTGCTCAAGTTACTCCTCCCAGCTTTGGTACCTTTTCCGCATTCTCCCTTCTTCCCCAACTGGCAACCTCTCATCTGTCCTTGGAAACTTGGTCCAGCTCTTGTCTCTTCCTGCAGCCTACTCAAAACCCCTAGCTTCCTGCCAGTCTTGTCCAGACACCTCCTTTATTTGTTCCCGGTACATGTATATTCTAGCCCTGAAAATGCTCTGTGGGAATGTTGTGTCTATATATCTCCCCAACAACACCTGCCTTCCTAGCCTGAGTTGCCTTGGGGTGGTAGTAACGGCAGCCAAATAGCCTTTCTCTGGTTCAAAGCGGAAGCTGCAGGCTCACAGCCACATCCTGCCCTGTCCTGGTGCAAGTGCCTTCTGATTTCAGACTCCAGCCATGAGCAAACCTCTCTCTCATGCCCCAGGCAGAAGCACAGGGGATCCCCTCCCAAACTCCCTTTGACCTCCTTTTCATTCCTTTATTCTTTCATTGCTCCACTCTGAGCCAACATAGATAGAAATAGCCACTGCTCTGTGGGCTGGCCTCTCTCTGGACCACTGCTGCTGTCCCAGTTTCTTTGCCCCCAGTGGAGAAGATGCTGAGCCAGAGACCCCCAGCTCCCTCTATCTACTCCCATTAGATGTAGCTGCATCTCTAAGTCTGGGGCTGACAGCAGATGATGTCTCTATTGGCCTTTCTCTTGGGGTCCCACTTGGGATGAGCCACCTGGGCTCCGGGATGCTGCTATGGATAGGGTGGGGTTCCTTTTCAGCCCCGGGGAAGCCCCTGGTGGTGCAGTAGGGCTGCCTCCCTTGCAGTGCCTGCACCCTTTTTGCCACCACTCTGGGTTCCTGGGATGGGGCAGATCTGCTGCTTTTCTTCCAAGAGCATCTGGCAGAGGGATGATCTGACTCTCCCGTCTGCGTGGCCTGCAAGTGTCCTTCCTGCTCATCCCTGAACCACTCACTAGGACTCCCTGGCAGGGCTGGAGGCTCTTCTGGCCCCTCATAAGCTTCCACCACAGTTGAGCTCACCTAGACTCCTGCACTTAGACTCCTAACTGGTCATGCTGCATCAGCTCTTGGCCCCACATTCTCCACTCTGCACGACATCCAGGAAGATCTTTTCCTGCTGCTCATCTGACACTGGAGTGGCTGCCTAAGCACTTAGCTAGCTCTTCACTACACTTAGAATGCAATCCAAACACCTCAGCCTGGCCCTGGAAGCTGTGCTTGGCCTCAGGCCTGCTCCGTCTGGGCTATAGCTGCCCTGGCTTTCTTTCTGTTTTCTAGGGAGCAGGCCATGGGGCAGTTATATGCCCTACAGTGCACCACCACCATCCTTTGAGTCTCAGGTCAAACACCAATCTTCCCTTGACACCCCAAGGCTAGATCAGATCCCCCATTGTGTTCTTTAAAATAATCTGTGTTTTGCTTAACAGTCTTGTCTCAATTTGCAGAGATTTGTGTATTGTGATTATGTGAGAGATAACTATGTCCCCTGCTAGGATCCAAGCTCTGGGAAGCCAGGAACTATATTTTTGTCAACTGTTTTATCTCCAGCACTGCACCTACTACAGTGCATTGTTGTGTTCAATTTAATGTGGAAGGAAGGAAGGAAGGAAGGAAGGAAGGAAGGAAGGAAGGAAGGAAGGAAGGAAGGAAGGAAGAAGGAAGGAAGGAAAGAAGGAAGGAAGGAAGGGAGGGAGGGAGGGAGGGAAGTGGAATGAAGGAGGGAAGGAGGGGGTTATGTATCACTCATATCTGAACCCACGGTGCAATTTATCCATGCTCTGCCTTTAGGCCTGCTGTGGGGTCCTCAGTCCTGAGATTTAGGCCTTGCTCAGTGAGGAGCAGCACTAGATGATAGAGATGGTTCAGGGCAATCCCTCTGGAAACTGCTGTTGCAGCCAAGTGATGGCACAGGCTGGCCAACCAGCTTCTACAGGGAACCCAGAATATGTTAAAGATTACCATAGAAATCGTGGAGTGAACCAGTCTGAAGACCTCACTCATGATAAGCCCAAGGGCCAACTTACTGGTTAGGTGGGGACAGGAAGTGGATTCGAAACCTCACGGTCCTCTGAGTTGGGCACGCTGCCTCGTTAGGGTTGTTTGCTGGCCACATGACCTTGGACAATGGCTTACCTAGAGTAGCTTATTGCTCTCCCAGGTTGAGGTGAGAAAGTAAAGGAGAGGATGCATGAGTACGTAGGGTAGGCCCTTTTTTCCTCCTCTTCTTTCTTTCATCCCTGCGGTTATTCACATCCAAGTTCTCAGGAGTCACCTTGATGAGATGACTGACACCCTGGCCTTCCTTTGGGCAAATAAGAACCCTGGTCTCCTCAATGGTGACCAGCAGCACCAGCCATTCCCAAATGCCCTATTTACAACTTGTGTCTAAAGGGAGCTACTGCGGCAGGGACAGAACTCATGTGTCCCATGAGCCAGATTCAGAGGAAAGCATTGCTGACCACACCCCTGCTCTGCTGTGGGCAACAGTGAATGGACACCTCGTTGCCACAGTGCTCTGGTTCAAGCTGCCTGCTCACCATCCTATGGTGCTTCATCCCAGCCCTGGGGTCCACAGTGGGTCACACCAGCTCTGTGGAATTGACTCCACTGTAGAAATCCAGTACAGCCAGTTTATCTCCAGGATTTGGAAGAGCCCACACTCTGTAGTGTGCATTTTCTTGATTCATTGACGCTCTGTTTGCTTTTTATGCAGGGGATCCAGGGAATTAGAGGAGTCTAGTTCCAGGCTTTCTCAGCTGACATGCCTTGTGACCTTAGATAGCCTCTTCCCTTCTCCGAACTTCAGCTCTCTTCTGAAAAACAAGAGATTGAATAAAAGAAAAATCGCCAGGCCTAGAGCCAAGAGACACTGTTTCTAGTTCTGATTCAATTTCCAATGGGCTGTACTGCCTTGAGAATGTTATTTGACCTCTCTGATTCCTTTTCTCTACTGCACAGGGCAATTGGGGGGATTAATGAGATAATCATGGCAAGACTCTATATTGAATATGAGGCAAATGGGAGATGTCCTTGTGATATTTAAGGAAGCTTATAGTTCTACTATTTTGTGACAACAGCTGTGGAGAACAACAGAAAGTTCTGTCCCATCCCATGTGTGGGCAGTAAGAAGGGGTGAGGCCCCAACAATGGGCTGGCAGGAACCATGAAAAGTAAGCCTTCAAAGGAGGACCTAGGCCAGCAGGAACTGCCTGGGTGGGAGGGCTGGCCCCGGGCAGTGCCCACAGAAGTTATAATAAGCACGGTCTCTACTGCATGGTTATTGACCCCGGTCAATGGGGAGAGAGCAGAGGCCAGAGTCTGAGCACAGAGGCACTTCCCAGCAGGGATGACCCAATGATCAGATTGCCACCTGGCATAGTGGGTAAAGACCCCAGCCTCCCAGAGTCACTGAGGCAGGGAGAGAGCCATGCAGGAGGCCTCTAGCTGTCCCCTCTCAGGCTTGGTGGAGGTGGGGGGAGGGTGAGAATTAATTGAGCACCTACTGATTGCCAGCTCCTAGGCTAGGCACTTCCCAGGCACTGTATACACAGTAGCCTGCCTGGATTCAAATCCCACTTCCACCCTATGCTAATTGTTTGCCTTGAGCAAATAACTCTCCATCTCTAAGTCTTCCATTTCTCCCTTGGCAAATAGAGCTCATCCGGAGGAAGTTGTGAGGATGACTGGAGATGATACAAGGGAAGTTTATCATAGTATTAAGGACAAGGGAGTGCTTTATAAATCTCGGATATTATTACTGGGAATATAGGGAACGTGACACCTTTTCCAGAAGGGAGCTAGTAGGAGCTGGTAAGGGTTCAGAGCCCTCACCAGCTAAGTGGACTGTCACCAGGGTCTAGCCATGGTGGAAACAGCCTCTGGGCTTGGTGGGAGGGGATATCAGGGGTATTGGGTGTGGTAGGGGGCAGTGAGCTTGAAGCTGGATAAGGAGGGAGCCCCCAGCTGAAGAAATCAGAGGCTCTGGTGCTGGCCCAGCTTCCTACTCCCTGACCCCCAGCCCCTTTTTGTCCCATTTTAGGGCATCCCTCCAAACTCCCACACCTTGGCATAACACAGGGAGGAAAATATAAGATTCGGTAAAGGAAGCCCCAGGCGGGTATTTAAAGTTCAGGTAGCTCAGAAAAACCCTCCTGCCCTGGGGCTGCATTCAAACCAGGCCGGAAAAGGAGGAAATAAACTTAAAGGCTCTCACTGACTCTTCCCAGGAGATTTGGGCTTGTTCCCTAGGAAACTCTTTTCTTCTTTACCCACGACTCTGGAAACCCCAAGTCATCAGTAGGTTAATGGTGATGTTGCCCACAAAGGACAGACATTGCCAGCCCTGAAAGTCATCATCTGCTCTGTACCAGAAGCCTACTTCTGGCAGTTTGTGCTAAGAGAAAAAAGAATTTTCTAAAAGCAGTGGGGGAAAAAAAAAAAACTCTCAGTGAATTAAATATCCGTGGCTCTTTGCTTTTAGAAGACTGGACATTTGGAAACTTCAGGAATACCTGGCAAAGTGGACAGGGCTGGCTAGGGAAATCTCAGGACAGCCACTAAAAATATGTTTATAACAACATGGGAAAGTTTGTGATAGCCTTAAGTAGAAGAAAGCAGGAAATGACATTGGATATTGAAAATGACCTTACCCACTTAAGGAGTACTCTGCATAGAAAAAGGAAGGCATACTATGAAATGTTAGTAGAGTCACAAGTGATTTATTTTTCTTCTTTTCTCCAGTATGCTCCAGTTTCTCTGTAATGAGTATACGTTACATTCTGATGGGGAAAAAAAAGAGCTCTGATTGAAAAGAGGCATTTTCAGCCGGGCATGATGGCTCACACCTGTAATCCCAGCACTTTGGGAGGCCGAGGTAGGCAGATCACGTGAGGTCAGTTTCGGACCAGCCTGACCAACATGGCAAAACCCCATCTCTACCAAAAATACAAAAATTAGCTGGGCGTGGTGGCACGTGCCTATAATCCCAGCTACTTGGGAGGCTGAGGCAGGAGAATCACTTGAACACAGGAGGCAGAGGTTGCAGTGAGCCAAGATTGCACCACTACACTCCAGCCTGGGTGACAGAGTGAGACTTCATCTCAAAAAAGAGGCATTTCCCAGCAGGGATGGCCCAGTTGCCAGTTGCCAGGCTGGCATAGTGGGTGAAAACCCCAGCATCCCAGAGTCACTGAGGAAGGGAGAGAGACAGACAGGAGGACTCTAACTCTCTCTGCTTGGGCTTGGTGGAGGTAGAGGGTGGGAATTAATTGCGTACCTACTGTATGCCACCTCCCAGGCACTGTATGCACAGCAGCCTTAACAGACAGCCATTTCTAGTCCTGTTGTACACATGAGGAAATTGAGGCTCAGAGGGATGTGTTCATGCTTGTCTCTTCGGGTCATGTGGAATAATGATGATCGATATAGACTGATCTCAGAGTTCACTCCCTCATCATACGGTGGAGGAAATGAGACCCAGGGAGGGGCAGAACATTTTTCCAAGTCATACAGCAAGAACTCAGAGGCCTCTCGGTTCCTGCTCTTGCCTTGAGGTGGTTCTGCGGGGAGCTCCAGAGCCCCCAAGAAATGCTTCTGAAATTCGGTTCTCCACAGGATGCCTGGGCTCCTCCTCTGTCTGTCCTCCCAGCTCCTCAGAGAGGGGTAGTTTCCCTTCTGGCCTGCCTAAGTCTGTCTTTTCTTCTGGACTTCAGTGGCCACCATGGACCTCCCAAGCTTTCTCTCGGGCTCTTCCAGTGCCGACCTCCGCTTGGCTGCCTCACACCCTGTCTGGTGGGCACCTACAGGAGCCATGCCCATGGGCCACCTCGCCTGGGCTGTGGAGGCCCCGTTCTGAGACCACGTGCAGTCCCAAAAAGGAAGCTAAAAGGGGTCAGAGGAGAACATCCCCACGTAGGGTGAGGGTGAATCTCAGTCTCCCTGTCAACTCTCTTTATCCTGACATCCAGAATTCCAGACCTTTGTGGGCGCTGATCCCTGAGACTGGGCTCTTTAAGCCCTTCCACTGATCCCTGGGGTCCGAAACTTTCAACTTGCACTTTGGCTTGGTAAATCACTGACTGTCCCACCAAACACCCCTGCACCCCCCAAACTCAGCCTGTTCTCTTCATGTGCTATCTCCTGTTCGATCCCCACACTGACCTTCTGGGTTAGGGACTTGCATGTCCCCATTTTATAGATGAGGAGCCTGAGGCCCAGGGAGGTGAGTCACCTGCCCAGTATCACACAGCCTGAGATTGGCAGAGCCGGTTCTCATGGAATGAGTGCCCTGTCTCACCTCCCTAGAGACAGAGCTTAATTGATAACTTCGAGTTGATACTGAAAGGTCACAGGAATTGCAGCAGATAAGGTTCTGAGGAACTGGCTCTCTGGCACCTGTGGGTTAATTAATTCAGTATCCCTTTTTGCGTCCCAGAGAAGCACAATGGCTAAAGTGCACAGCACAAGCTTGGAGATCAGATGGACATGGCTTCAAATCTCATCTCTGCTGTTTACAAAAAGTATGACCCCAGGAGAGGGATTTATACCCTCTGAGCTGTAGTTTCCTCATCCACAAAGTGGGAGTAGGATTTTAGAGGATACGGAGAGATTAAATGAGATCTTGCTTATAGAGTGCTTAGCAAGGGGCTTGGCACTGAGGATGGTAATATCATCATCATGATGCCGGTTATTTTCATTGCTATTCCTTATTATTCATCACTATTTTTATTCATTGCTATTGCTGGTTGTATTCATCAATAATAAATAATAGCATTGTTTAGTAATGTTATTACTAAGTTCTCTGCTATGTTCTGGGGCTCACAGATGAATTACACACTGTCTTTGCTCTCTGAGAGTCCCAGCCTGGAGGTGGGGAGAAGCCCCCTGGCTAGTGGGCTGATGATAATGGCTATGATAGCACAGCATTCTTTTCTCAGTAAGAGCAACTGACTGCCCGAGGGAGGTTATACAGAGGAGGTGACATTTGAGTGGGTTTAAAGGATGACTAGGAGGTTTGGGGGCTGAGAAGAAAGGGCAGGGTGTTCCAGATGTAGGGGGCAGCATGTGTAAAGGAGCACAGAGGTGGGAACGAGTGTGACATGATGGTTTGGGGCAGGGCAAGCATGCCAGCATGGCTGGCGCCTGAGGCTTGCAGGCAGGGCTCACAGGGATGGTGCTGGACAGGCTGCCCAGGGCGCTAGACAGCCAGCTTCTGGGGAGTCTTGCTTGCTGGAAATAGGGATCCATGGTCATTTGCATGTCAGTATGTATGAGGACCTTTCCAGCACAGTGGAGCATGGGGTGGCAGAGGGATGGAGCGGCAGGGAGTATGGTGCCCCAGGTCTGTGAGAATTGATAGGAGTTGGAAAGCTTGAGGGGGAGGGCAGGTTTGAGAAAGATTAGGCAAGGAGATAGAAGTGACTCTGTTTGCATGTATGGGCACCCATGTGGGTGTATGCAAGTGTGTTGGAGATAGGCTAAGGTGGAAAGAAAGCATGAGATGATGACTTTGAACTTTCTTGATTAAGATGACAAATGGGTTTCACTAGAAGCATCTATGGGACTTACAGACTGAACTCCCCGGTAGGCAATGGGAAATTGGCAGCATTGGCCTTGCCTCCTCCAGGGTGTCCTCCTTGCATCCCACGGGGTGGGTCAGGTCCTCCTCGGTGCCCACAGCCTGTGCCCTTGAGAGTTGCCTTCATTCCAGCCTGGATCCTGCTGGGTTTTAATACCTTGTGGACTTATCAGCCTTTCCACAAAGACTATGAACTCCCCAAGACCAGGGGCTGTATCTTCTTCATTATTCTGTCCTCAAGGTGTGGCATCATATCTGGCACACACAAGTGCTTGAATCAACGTTGCTAAAGTAACAAGAAAATGCAAGTTTGAGTTTGGAAATCAGGAGAGAAGTCGGGCTGGCCGTTGCTAGCTGGCATTACTCTGGGTGAGCAAGGAGAAGGCTGTGGCCTCAGAGAACCAGCCCCCGAATTGCTAAGCCATAATACTTGATTTCCAAATTGTCGCCTTGCCAGTCAGATCACAGCGCAGCCCTGCCGGGAGTGTGCTTCCTGGGAAGTTCAGCTTCTCAGCCACCATGACCTTCTATCTCAGAAGGGCTGATCCGGGGAGTAGGAATTAGTCTGTTCAATGTGCCCCCAGAAGTCCAAAACTAGAACAAGTGTCTGAGAAACACCAACTACAAGAAAGTCGCTGCTGATCCGAAAGAATCAAATATGTTCTGTTGATTAAAGTGAACAGAAAAACTAACAGCTCTGCTGCCTTGGAAGGAGTGAGCTCCTGATCTTGGGATGTGCCCAAGGGTCAGGCATGAAAACCTCCTGCAGCTCTGAGGCTCTAAGGCCTGTTTTGCACATCTGGAAGGACCTTGATTATTGATAGCCTATCTAGGTTGGCCCCACATGCCTCCTCAAAGGATGCTGTGATGCTGAAGTATGAACGAGTGAGACCTCACACCTGCTCTTTCCTTTTAATCCTGACATCTGTTTCCTACAGGAAATCTCCAGAGCAAGTCAGAGTAGCCTTTTTCTCTTTGTTTTATTTTCTTCCCTGCTAAGTTGGTCATCATCCCCTGGATTAGGGCACATTTCCAGTGCATGAGGTCCTGGAAGAGGTGACTTCCCAGGTCACCCAGCCACTGTCCCTCACAGCTCGGTGCAGTCACTGAAACCAATTCCTGCTCTGTCCCGTACTCACCTCTTTCCAAGCCTGAGCTTATTCATTTGAAAAATGGCTGGATCTCACTGGCCTTGCCGTATTGATGTTTGTGTTCATTGAACAAACATCCTCTGAGTATCCAGTATGTGCCAGGCACTGTGGTGAACAAAAGAGACAAAGGCTCCCTGTCTGGATGAAACAGAAAGTAAATGTGCAATTCAATGTCAGGGAATAATAAGAATTTTAAAGAAAAACAAAGCAGGGTGAAGGGATAGTGATTGGTTCTGACTGGGATTGAGGAAGTGAATCAGGGGTGGCTTCTTTGAGGAGGTGATTTTCTAAGCATGCAACTGTCCAGGGGAGAGTGTTTTAGGCAGAAGGACCAGCCTGTGCAAAGGCCCTGTGATGGGCGTGGCTGGCTATGTTGAAAAGCAAGGTCAGGTTGACTGGAGCTCCAGGAGACATATGAGGGTGGGAGGACATGGACCAGCCTGTGCAAGGCCTCCAGGGCCTTAGAGACCTCAGAGATCTTGAGGAAGGAATCAGAAGGAGCCTTTAGAAAGTTTTGAGCAGACAAGTGGCAGAATCTTTGCCTTCTTGATCTTTCTCATTCCTCCTCTTCACCCAGAGTCTCAGCTCTAAACCTCTAAGCCTCTGCAGTCTAAAATGCTTCCAGGACAGCATTGTCCAATAGAAATGTAATGCAAGCCACAAAGGCACTTCTAAAGTTTCCAGTGACCATATTTTAAAAATAAAACAGGGGAAATTAATTTCTCATTTTATATATATATATATATATATATATTTTTTTTTTTTTTTGAGACAGAGTTTCACTTTTGTTACCCAGGCTGGAGTGCAATGGCATGATCTTGGCTCACTGCAACCTCCGCCTCCTGGGTTCAAGTGATTCTCCTGCCTCAGCCTCCCGAATAGGTGGGATTACAGGCATGTGCCACCGCGCTCGGCTAATTTTGTATTTTTAGCACAGACAGGGTTTCTCCATGTTGGTCAGGGTGGTCTCGAACTCCCAACTTCAGGTGACCTCAAGTGATCCGCCAGCCTCAGCCTCCCCAAGTGCTGGGATTACAGGTGTGAGCCTTACACCATGTCTGGCTTTTATACTATATTTTGTTTAGCCTCGTATATCCAAAGTATTATCATTTCCACATGCAATCAATATAAACAATATTCATGACATATTTAACCTTTTGTCATACTGTCTTCAAAATCTGATGTGTACTGTACACTTATAGCACATCTCAGTTTAGACCAGCCATGTTTCAGGAGCTCGAAGCCACATGTGGCCAGTGGATACTGCATTGAACAGAGAGTTCCCGCAGCCTGGGGTGGGGGAGACACCGGGTTCCTCTGCCGGAGCATCTGGTGAAAGGAGAGAGAGAGAGAAAGAGCCCATTCCATATCACCCTGGGAAGGTGGCCTTGGAATCGACCCTGCCTATTCTGGGGAACCTACCTGCATGGCTCAGCTCCCTCTTGGGAAGCAGAGAGGATATAAATTGAGCCCAGAAGTAGAGAGGATATAAATTGAGCCCAACAGACCCAGCATGGCTCTTGTCTAATCAATTCTAAGACTTCAATAAAGAGCCTTTTTAAAGGTCTACTGGAATCAGCGCCAACATTACTGTCTTAAAGGAAATGTTGAGAATGGCCGAACAGTGCTCATTCCCCATGCAGTTTTGAGTAGATCCACTCCACCACCTCCCCCTCTGAAACTGATGGAGCCTGGCCCATGTTCAAAAGGCCCTTCTAGCTCATAAAGAGGGATTCAGCAAAGCAGTCCTTTTCCCAGACTGCACCTTCAGGCTAGCTGGTGGCTTCGAGGAACCTGAGAACACTCCCAGTTGACAACACACAGAACAAGGGCTTGATAGGCTGGTGTCAGCTGCCTGGGAGAGCTTAAGGGGTGGAGAAATGCTGTGCTTTGCTAAAGCAGGGATACCAGCCCTCTTTTGCAACAAGCTAGAAGTAAGGGAGGAGACCACTCCTCGTATTGTCTTATGACCAATTTCTGCCTCAAAGAAAAAGTAAGAGTTAAAGAAAAGACAGAAGTGAAATCAGTAGTCAGACAGCCCAGCGCTGCATTCCAGGCCTGGTAGTTAAAAATCAACCCCTGACTTAACTGCTTGTGTTATCTATAGATTCCAGACATTGTATGGAAAAGCATCATGAAAATTCCTGTCCTGTTCTGCTCCATTCTGATTACCAGTGCATGCGGCCCCCAGTCACATACCCCCTGGTTGCTCAATCGATCACGACCCTCTTACATGGACCCCCTTAGAGTCGTAAGCCCTTAAAAGGGACAGGAATTGCTCACTCGGGGAGCTCGGTTTTTGGAGACATGAGTCTGCCAATGCTCCCAGCTGAATAAAGCCCTTTCCTTCCACAACTCGGTTTCTGAGGGGTTCTTTTCTGCGGCTCATCCTGCTACATAGGAAGAGATGCAAAGTGAAACTGCACCAGTCCCAGCTACTTGGGAGGCTGAGGCAGGAGAATGGCATGAACCTGGGTGGCGGAGCTTGCAGTGAGCTGAGATCGGGCCACTGCACTCCAGCCTGGGCGGCAGAGCGAGATTCCGTCTAAAATAAATAAATAAATAAAACTGCATTAGGCAGCCAAAGAAACATGGGAGTTGTAAAATCTGGGCTCAGGCTCTCCCCTGGCATCCTCTCCACCATCTGTGGGTCTGCTCCATTTTCCTGCTGGCACCAGCTGACTCCCTGGACTCATACACGGCTCCTGCACCCTCAGAACTCTGGCCCATTGGGGCCACTGCCAAGCTCACCTCGACACACCCCTGCAGTGCAGAAGCTTCATCCCTCAGGGTAGAGAGAGAAGGAACTTTTACAGTGGTACTTCTCAGCACTTTTACCTGGCTTCCTACAGGGAAATGACACTTTTGTTTGAAGCAAACTTTATTGTGTTTCTCATAGCATGAGGCATGTTCACAGACAGCGATGGTGGGATGGTGGGCCCAGGCTCTGGTCTCCAGACCTTATTCTACTACCTGAAGCACGATGGGGACTAACATCTCAGCCACTGAGATCCTGGATAGAAAATCTTAAAACAAACTGAACCAGGGTTGTGAAAGGGTGGCACAACAGGTGAATTTCCAGAATTCTGTCTAGAAAGCTTGACATAGACAGTGACATTCTTCTTACATATATATGGCCTTTGAGGTCCAAATGAAACACAAAAGGAGCCAAGTCAGACAATTTCTTTCCAGTAATTCCCGAAACATAACAAAGGCAGGGGAAACCCATAAGTGATAGAATCCAGTCTTCCCTGCTTTGCCGATAAAGACGAATTACTGATGTTTGCAGCCTCGGTAACCTAACAGACTTTCAGACTTCTATTACTATTACTTGCTGCAAACTTCTATTATTACAAGTTTTCTTTTACTAACCTTAACAATTGTAGAAGACTAAAGCAAAAAGTTGGTCATGTACAGCACCCATGGACAGTGAGGGCTGCTGTAATGGTTTGAGAGTCTTACAGCCGTGACGCCCACCACCAGTTAGCAAAGTGGAAACCAAGAACTAGCTTGTTATGAGCCAAGGGCTCTCTGTGACTGTGTTCACAAGCAACCACACCTTTTCAATTCTGATATTGTGAAGTCTTTTATCGTATATTTTCTACTTCCCAAGCTTTGTAATAATACAGGCACTAGATGGCACCCCATGAAGCTTAGGCTATTTTGGCTAAGGTGAAGGAAATGCTTTGCACGGCAGGCAGTAAACCTAGAGACGGATTCACAACGAATTAATCGGAGACAGGAAGGCCAGGGTCAGGGCCCCTCCTCCTTGGACAAGACTGGCAGGACAAAGGGCACTTCCTGCCCTCCTGAGGCTACTGTCAGAAGAGAATACTGGGCTGACCCTGCAGCGGGATATTCTGCTCAGAGCCCACGAGCTTTCTTGTTGCCTTTGCCTAAGTGGGGATCTCAGCAGGGAAGCCTCTATACTCTGAAATGCTTCAGAGCCCCAGAAGGTGATGAATGCAAATGCAATCCAGGGCTACTTGGTGAACATTGAATTAACTGTAGAAAATTACCTAAATGAGGTTGGTGAGTGAAATGTAAATGAGCCTGGGCTCCGCAGGAGCTAAGGAAAGGATCACAGTGGGAGACGCAGTCAAGTAGGAGGTTGGGAACTTGGGAGTGAGCACTAAGCAAATGTAGAAAGCCATGTAAACAGCTCAGTGGGGGCAGTGGCTGGGAGGGCGGGGCAAGGCAAAGGGGCTGGCGAGCTAACTGGGGAACAGAGCTAACGAGGGAACAAAACAGTGGAATGGTGAGCCTGAGCCAGTCTCCTGCAGCTTCTGACCATCCAATGGGGGGTCTGAGGGGAGGCAGAGACTAACTTACTGAGGCAATTTAGGCCCCAGCAACTCAAATTGCGTTCTTGTGCACCCTCGTTAAGGCAGTGCTATCTGGTTTGAGTAAAAGCATGAGAGTGGGTGGGTCGTAATAAAGATGCCAAGAAAGAAGAAGGAAATTTCATGAGAATCCAAGAACGAGCACCTCCCTACATGCAGACCTCCCAGAAACAGGGGCCAGGAGCAGGAAAGGCTGATGTTTGCAGCCTCGGTTACCTAACAGACTTTCAGACTTCTATTACTATTACTTGCTGCAAACTTCTATTTTGCCTGGCTAGTCCCTCAGACTCTCATCTCTCCCCTCCTCCATCTGTGGATCTGCTCCATTTTCTTGCTGGCACCCGCTAACTCCCTGGACTCACACATGGCTCCTGCACCCCGAGAACTCTGGTCCATTTTGACTATTGCCCAGCTTACCCCCATGTACCCCTGAAGTGCAGAAGCTCCACCCCTCCGGAGCCCTGACACTACATTTCCAAGAGAGGTGTCTGACAGGCACAGTTCATCTTTTGAGGTGAAGCTCAGAGCCCTTGCTCCTGTCCAGTCTATGGTTTGGCCGCACTTGGGCCAGCCGTTGACCCTAGTCCAACCAAAGAGTGGGTCATATCATAAAGAGCATAGGTGTAGAGGATGTGGGAGGAGGCATGGGTCACCTTACAGCAGTGATTCTCCACAAAGGGTGGGAACCACAACAGAGCTGCACAGTTCTGGTCAGCTTTTACCACCCACCCCTGAAGTGCCCCTGCCCCCCACGCTGCAGAGAGTCCCTGCCGTACCAGGACACTGTGCTGGTGGGAAGAGGCACGACTGTCCAGCACATTGAGTTAGAACACCAGGAGAGCACCTCTGAAAGGTCACCAATGGGCAGCAGGGTGGCATCTCTGAAATAACATGGGTTTCCATGAACCAGAGCAGGTAGTTCTGTCTCAGAAATGCAATAATTGTGGTTTTTTTCCAGTTGGCAGGGGGAAAAAAAACAAAAAGCTAAGACAGAAAAGCCTCCCAGTTAAGCTTGTCTCCCATATGTTTTTCTTAAACCTTTGGTGCCTCCTACTGTTTGCCTGCTGTCACTCACTACAGGATGACAAATGAGCACACAATTAGCAAAATTAGCAGACAAATATTATCAAACAGCTGATACGTCTTGCCTAGATTTGAGATGTTGTTTGCGTGTGTGAGTCAACCCCTGTGTTAATGGCTGTAATTTGATATGGCTTACGCATAACATAGTCACATCTAACCGATGACATTGCTTCTGATTCTCAGGGGTAGGCAGGGGAGGGCAGGAACTGTGGAATAAAAGCAGTGGAACTGATTTGACTTTCTGGGTTTGATTCACTGCTTCCCAACTTGCTGAATGACACTGGGCAAGTGATCTAACGTCCCTGAGCCTCAATTTGCTCATTTATGAGATGGCAACAAATAATAGTGTCTTAATCCTTTTGGGCTTCTCTAACAAATACCGTCGATTGGGTAATTTATAAACAGTAGAAATGTATTGCTCACAACCCCGAAGGCTGGGAAGCCCAGGATCAAGGCAGCAGCAGATCAGGTGTCTGGAAAGGCTCGCTCTCTGCTGTATTGATAGTGCCTATTGCTGTGTCTTCACAAGGCAGAAAGGGTGAAGCAGTTCTCTTCAACGTCTCTTATAAGAGCACTATTTCTGTTCATGAGAGTGCAACCCTCATGGCCTATTCACTTTCCCAAAGCTCCCACCCACCTCTTACTACTCACATTGGAGAGTCAATTCTTCCAACATAAGAATTTTGGGAGGACACCAGCATTCAGACCTTCATGAGTGATCATACAGAGCATCCCTAATCTGAAAATCCAGTATTCAAAATGTTCCAAAATTGAGGCTAGGCACAGTGGCTCATGCCTGTAATCACAGCAGTTTGGGAGGCCAAGGTGGGAGGATCGCTTGAAGCCAGGAGTTTGAGACCAGCCTGGCCAACATGGTGAAACCCTGTCTCTACTAAAAATACAAAAATTAGCCAGGCACGTTGGCACATGCCTGTAATCCCAGCTACTCAAAAGGCTGAGGCATGAGAATCTCTTGAACCCAGGAGACTGAGGTTGCAGTGAGCAGAGAGATTGTGCCACTGCACTCCAGTCTGGGCGACAGAGCGAGACTCTGTCTCAAAAAAAAAAAAAATCCAAAACTTTTTGAGCACCAAGATGACAGTGCAAATGGAAAATTCTGTGGCTGACCTCATGTGACGAGTCACAGTCAAAATGCAGGCACACAACACACGGTTTAATCAGCCTGCCATTGTTTGCTATTGCTCTTGCTTAATAGCAGATACAGGTATTCTCGTGATGCTACTGTGCTGCTTGGTTACCCCAAATACATGATTTTTCCCACCGTATTAATGGTGTGTCCTGTTTTTTACTCTTAAGTACTTATGCATGAATCAGTATAAGAAAATGGTTGCTTTAGGTAGCATCAAAATTCAGAGTCAGGAATAATGGTGACACAAAGCAACCACAGGTTGTCCACATGGGTGGCTGAGATAGTGACACCCTTGCTTTCTGATGGCTCAGTGTACACAAACTTTGTTTTATGCACAAAACTATTAAAAATACTGTATAAAATTATCTTCAGGCTGTGTGTATAATGTATATTAAAACACAAATAAATTTTGTGCTTAGACTTGTGGCTCATCCCCAAGATATCTCATTATCTATATGCAAATATGTATTCAAAAATCCCCAAAACAAAGTCCAAAATTCAAAATACGTCTGCTCCCAAGCATTTTGGATAAGGGAGACTTAACCTGTAATACTTCCGCAAGGGTTTTTGTGAGGATTAAGTGAGTTACTCCATATAAAGCACTTAATACACTGTTCAAAACATAAAAATAGGGTGACCTACATTTGTATTTTTATACCTCTCAATTGAATTAAATAACAGTATTTTTGCTTCTGTAAAGAGGACACAAACTTTCAGGTACTCAACCACCTAACCGAGTTCAAGAACCCCCTGATTTAGACGATAGTCTATGGGGCTCCCAAAACATCACTGCAGGAGATCTACTAATGTTAACAATGATTATTTCCTGTATTTGGATAATAATTTATTAGAGTTAGAGCCTTCTGCATCTAAAAAAAGTCTTGTCATTGTGGGGCACATACACATTTTCTGACTTCTTAAGATCTTTTAAATATTGATATAGCTCAGATCTTCCACTGGCCAAAGAAGTATTGCAAAATCCAGTGGCCACCCGTGCAGCCTTGGGTAGAGCAGGGTGGAAAAGGGGAGTGACAGTGCTATCAGTGGATTGCAGCCTCCATACCATGGGCACAAGAATGGCCAGGGCAAGTCAAAACTGAGCCCCAGTCTGGGAGGATTTGGAAAGTAGACACCCAGAATTGGATTTAGAAGAACCTGGGCCATGGAAGCAGAGCTGCCCCAGCCATGAGGGGAACATGGTGCCCAATCCCAGAATGTGGAGTGGGGGATGCTCAACCCAACCTTTCTAAGGTAGGAGTGAGGCTTTGAGGCTGAGGTCACATTGGGCAGCAAACGAGGCCACATGGCCGCAGTTATCGTGAGAAGAGAGCTATTGTGACTTGCACCACACTCCCCTGAGAGGTCTAATCCCCATTCTGCAGTCTTGGAAGAAAGAAACTCTATGTGGCCTTCTCCTTTGTTCTGTACACCAGAAATAGGGACTCAATGGTCATTTGAATGCTATGGTCCAGTGATTTCTGGGTTACCATTGGCCTTCCCTGGAGGGGAGGAGGAGAAGTGTCGTGCATGGGGTACCTTCAGTGCATTCGGCGCTTATATTCTTCTCCTCATTCAACCCTTGTGCAAATTGATATGGAGATATGACCACCTCCCTCTTATAGATGAGAAATCAGCATTGGAAGGATTAAGGAACCAGGCAAAGGTCACATAGCTGGACTTGAATCCAGATCTGCTGCCTTCAACTCTTTCTCTGCCCATGCACTGGAAAGGCCTGAGGCATCAACCCTGCAGCATGGTGGCCAGAGAAGCAGGGAAGGCAGGAAGCCCAGCCCTGGGTACACTGGCCCTGAGTTCTTCTGCTTAGCTGAGGATAGAGACAGTAAGCTGGGAGGTGGGCATGATGGACCTCTGACCTCTGACTGCCTGATGTGTAGGGGTCAGGAGGCACTAAACAAGAAGTGACTGTCATGGCATGTGTCATGTCATGGCATGGTCATCACGAAGCTTGCTCTTCTTCCTTCACTGCCCACCACACCTCTGCAGAATCTGGGTTCCAGTTGAGGGTAACTTAGAATGACAGGGTGCTCACTGGCCCAAGACCATGGCAACAGTGAATTGAACAGCCCAAGACAGCAGGCAGCTTTGTCCAAGCACGTATGGCCAACCAGCACTTGCACCCTCTCGCTGCTGTCCACAAGGCCCAGATTAAATCAAAAAGTCCTATAAGAAACAGAGAAAATGGAATGAAGAGAAAGATGACAGCGTCTCCACAGTTCTCCACTTCACACTAGGCAAGTTCCTAGATATCTACAGGGAAATAGAATTTTGGGAGGTGGAAATTTGACTTTAAGTTCTCTAGAGAGGCTCTCAGTTAAAGGAAGTGTATGGCAAATGCTTTCCTAGCATGAATGCATTTTCTCCGCCCTCTAATTTATCCACTTTGTGATGCTGAGAGTTTTGTCCATGTAGTTCCTGCCACACCTGGCGGACTCCATGTGTTCTGTTTCAGACACCATCCTGAGCCCCTGGGGAGCAGACTCTGGCTCCTGCATAAGCCAGCAGAGCACATGGGTGTGGCTGCTCTGCAAGCCTCACTCCAGGGTTGGGGAGAACCCCAGGAGGAGCACGCTGGGCTGGTCCTCACAGCGCAGTGCAGGAGAGGCAGGTATTGTGATGTTCCCACCAACAGTGGTGACAAATGCCATTTATTAGGGGCTTTCTTGGCCAGGCCCTGTGATAAGCATTTTGTAGACTTGCTCTCTGACCTGCCCCATAAACCTGTAACTTAGGTGTTTCAGCAGATGAGGAAACAGAAATAAAGAGAGGGATGGGAGCAGGGGCCAGGGATTCAGACCTGCTGAAGATCACACAGCTGGTGGCAGTGAAGCTGAGATCTGAACCTGGCTCATTCTGCCTGTCAGTCCGGGGCTCTCTTCCCTGTATCTTCTGCCATGTAGTTGCTGGGTGGGCATGAGGCAGGGAATGGAGTCAATGGTGAAGCAGGAGTCTAAGACTCAAACTCCCTGTGGTCTAGCATGGGCTGAGAACTCAGGACACCCCTCCTCCCCTCTCATACTCTACTATCTTCTTTCTGCCCTAACTTACACCTCATTGGTGGCTTAAGAGCATTTTTACACCTGTTTGGCACATCAAACACTTTCCAGACTTCCCTTTCCAACTGACATTATTAGCCAGTGATCCCTGAACCCTGAGCCCCACTCCCTGGCCCCACAGCCTCCTTCTATAAACATAGAAAGTGTATAAGAGAGAAATCATTTTCCCTCTAAATAATTGTAAGGTCCAGCCACAAGAAGAAGCAGTGCATTTTGCAGAACTGCTGTGCATCCTTTTTTTTTTGAGACGGAGTCTTGCTCTGTCGCCCAGGCTGGAGTGCAGTAGCACGATCTCGGCTCACTGCTAGCTCCGCCTCCCGGGTTCACGCCATTCTCCTGCCTCAGCCTCTCCTAGTAGCTGGGACTACAGGCGCCCGCCACCAAGCCCGGCTAATTTTTTTGTATTTTTAGTAGAGATGGGGTTTCACCGTGGTCTCGATCTCCTGACCTTTGATCCGCCCGCCTTGGCTTCCCAAAGTGCTGGGATTACAAGCGTGTGCCACCGTGCCTGGCCTAACTGCTGTGCATTCTGAGTTCAGCAATTTGTGGCCCAGACTTGGTAACCTGTCTCTTCCCTGTGGTCTCTTCCTTGGTAACCGGTATGACCCTGAGAAGTCATTTTATTTCCATCTGTAAAATCAGGCCCTTGGACTGGGTGATAAATAAAGTTTCTTCCAACAATATTAGTTCATAAGTTTCATATAAATGTGGTTGGGTAGATGGATAGAACAGTCAGCCTTGAGAACGGGAAATATTTCTCAAGCTCAGGCAGTACTTGTTCATCAGCCTGTCATCTGCCAGGAGCCCTGAAGGTCTGAGAGAAATGGTCTCCATTTTCTCTTTCGGCACAGAACTCTGGCCAGCACTGGGGACATCACCCATTTTCCATCTTCTGCTGGTAGATGTTCTTGGCAGAAAGCCACTCAAAGCCAAAGAACTCCCCAGCTCCAGGAATCCTGCAGGTTCCATATGCTCTTGCTTTCCTGTTTGCTGGGTAAGCTGCTGTGGTCATCAGCCTTCCCACTAAACCTCTCTAGGATAGAAGTGACATTGCACAGAAGGGCTCCAGCATCTGCACTGGTGCTTGGAGCTAGAGCAAATGGACTCTAGAGGACCCTTCACAGCATCTGCCACGCAGCCTAGTGGGTAGGACAAGAGATCCCCAGCCAGCTGAGAGCAGGAAAAATCAACATGATCCTCACCCTGTCTAATTCTTACATTTGCCATTTATGAGATGGTGGCATATCAAGGTTGAGAACATGTGTGTTGGAACTCTGGGGTTTAAATGCTTTGCCTTTGACCAGCGGTATGATTTTAGGAAAGTTTGTTAATAGAACAAAGCCTCAGTTTTCACAGTGGAAAATGGGGTGGGGTTAGTATTGCTATCTATCTCCTAGAATTGTTTATAAATATAATGGTATACTATTTGTAAAACATGTAGTATAGAGCCTGATACATAGTTCACATTTGTAGAATGTTCATTATTTTATTGATTCATCAACATATCCATGTCTCTCTTCACCTTATAGAATTAGAACATTTGCTCCTTGAGAACAGGAATCTTCTCTGAGTGACTGCTGTATCTGTAGCACCTAGAACAAAGTGAGGCTGTATTATTGAACAAATAGGATTTGCCAGGGGGCAAGGGGTTTCCTGAAATGCTGGACTTTCAGTGCTGAAACCAGTGAGAGGTCTGGGTTTGTAGAAATAAGTTGGTTATCCTACAAAGAAAAGAAAAGGAAGGAAGGAAGGAAGGAAGGAAGGAAGGAAGGAAGGAAGGAAGGAAGGAAGGAAGGAAGGAAGGAAAGAAGGAAGGAGGGAGGGAGGGAGGGAAGGAAGGAAGGAGGGAGGGAGTCCTCACCTTACAAATGAGAAAATGATGGGACAGAGAATGTATTGAACTTGTCTCTGACTCCACCGCTAACAAGCAGCAGAGCAAGGATTCAATACTGGTCTTAATCACCAAGTCATAATGGGAACTGGAGAAGTCAGCAAAGTGTTAACACTTTGCTCTGTCACATTGCCAAATTCCTGCCCGACTTGGCCTCAGCTTCCTTACCTGTGTGATGAGAGACTTTGACAGTGCAAAGTGGCCCTGGACCAATGAGGGGTGCATGCCTGAGAATGTTTCCAGGCCCATCAGCTGCTATGGGCAAACCCCAAGCACCAATTCCATTGTTTATCATTTTGAGCATTGCTCTTGGTTGGTGGGAGGTAGGGAGGGGCTGCTTCAAGAGAGAGGGAGGCAAAGCCCATTTGATAACATTCACTCCTCCTTCTCCTGGGAAAATTCCCCATAATGAGCTTAGTTTGAGCCATTTATCTTGCAGACTCCCCATCTTGTCAGAGATGTATGCCAGGTCATCAGGACTGATCGCACTGTGGTCGTAACTCCCCATCTAAATTCCAGAGTCCATTTTGCACAAGGATCTTTAAGGCAATTATCTTCATCTTCTTCCCTCCTTAAATACTGGAGTGTTTTCCCAAATTAACCAGCACAGAACCTCTTTATGGAATTCTCCATATGCATCCCACCTACCTCTACTCCTCTGCCCCAATCCTGCCCCACCATCCCTCCAGGACACCTCACTTGCCTTCTGTCCCACGCCCCAGCTCCTCTTGCCTTGAAGCTCCTTGGAAATATATGATCTGTTACACTGATTTGACATTCCTCATGCATAATCCCATCCCCTAACCATATTGTATCTTCTGCAGAAATACTACTAAAAACAATGATTACAGGTTATATGTTCTCCATACTGTTTAATCATTCAGTAAATAACAGGTATCACGGTAGGACCTCTGCTTGCATTATTTTATTTACTCTTCACATCAACACATCAAGGTAGACACCATTACACTGGTTTTACAGGTGAGGCTAAGAGAAGTTAAGAAACATGCCCCAAGTCATACAGCTAGTAAGTGAAGAGTCTAGACTCAAACTTAGGTCTCTCTGACTTCATGCTATGAGCCATTATACTCCTCAACCCTCCTGTGGGGAGGGTCATTTAATTTCATGACACAGTGAACGTGAGACACAACAAAAAATAGTAAGTGCACAGTGACATTAGCTAACATTTATTAAGGGCTCACATTAGATCAGGCACTACTATAACAGCTTTCTATGTATTGGTTCCCTGAATCCTCCCATAAACTTTATGAGTTATGGACACAGTCCTCTGTTGAAGACTGGACTTCTAGGGCTAGGACAAAAGCTGATGATGAGGGTCCCTCAGGGTCCCTGGAAACATGCAAGGTGAAACAAGTTTCTGGGGATGATGTTGCGTGGTGGGGGCTCCTGGAGGCCCCGGACAGCCCTGAGTGGCTTAATGGTTTGCATCACGGTGACCACAATTCCTCTAATAAGACAACTTTGGCCCAGAACAAAGGTTTTTAAAAATATATATAATTTCAACTTTGATTTTAGATTCAGGGGGTACATGTGCAGGTTTGTTAGATGGGCATATTGCATGACACTGAAGTCTGGGGTACAAATGATCTCATCACTCAGGTAGTGAGCATAGTACCCAATAGGTCATTTTTCACCCTTTGTCCTCCTCCCTCTCTCCCTTCTCTGGTAGTCCCTACTATCTATTGTTCCCATCTTTGTATCCATATGTACCCAATGTTTACCTCCCACATATAAGTGAGAACATGTGGTATTTGGTTTTCTGTTCCTACATTAATTCACTTTGGATAATGGCCTCCAGCTGCATCCATGTTGCTGCAAAGGATGTGACTCCATTCTTTTCTATGGCTATGTAGTATTCCATGGTGTGTATATACCACATTTTCTTTATCTAGTCCATCTTTGATTGGCACCTAGGATGATTTCATGACTTTGCTATTATGAATAGTGCTGCAGTGAACATACAAGTGCATGTGTCTTTTTGGTAGAACAATTAAAATTTTTTTTTTTATTTTTCCCTCCACAAGATTCTTATATAATAACTGTTTATTTTCATATGGATATATACCCAGTAACGAAATTGCTGGATCGAATGGTAGTTCTCTGAGAAATCTCCAAACTGCTTGCCACAGTGGCTGAACTAATTTATATTCCCACCAGCAGTGTATAAGTGTTCCCTTTTCTCTGCAGCCTCACCAGCATCTGTTGCTTTCTGACTTTTTAATTATAGCCTTTCTGACTCGTGTGAGATGGTAGCTCATTGTGGTTTTGATTTGCATCTCTCTGATGGTTAGTGATGCGGAGGGTTTTTTCATATTTTTTGGCCACTTGTCTTCTTTTGAGAAGTGTCTGTGCATTTCCTTTGCCCACTTTTTAATGGGGTTATTTGTTATTTTCTTGTTGAATTATTTAAGTTTCTTATAGATTCTGGATATTAGGCCTTTGCTGGATGCATAATTTGTGAATATTTTCTCTCATTCTGTAAGTTGTCTATTTACTTGGTTTATAGTTTCTTTTGCTGTGCAGGGCGATTTAGTTTAATTAGGTCCCACTTGTCAATTTTTGCTTTTGTTGCAATTGCTTTTGAAGAGTTTGTCATAAATTATTTGCTAAAGCCAATTTCCAGAATGGTATTTCCTAGGTTTTCTTCTAGGATTTTTTTTTATATAGCTTGAGGTCTTACATTTACATCTTTAATCCATCTTGAGTTAATTTTTGTATATGGTAAAGGGTATGAGCCCAGTTTCATTCTTCTGCATATAGCTAGACAGTTATCCCAGCACCATTTATTGAATAAAGAGTCCTTTCCCCATTGCTCATTTTTGTTGACTTTGTCAAAGATCAGATGATTGTAGATGCATGGCTTTATTGCTGGGTTCCCTCTTCTGTAGAATAAAGGTTTTCATGTGTGGTGAACAGCAATAGGGTTTTTGGGCTCATCAGCTACTGGACACAGACAGGAATCTTGATCTTGGAAAGATCATAGGCCAGGCAGACACCTTTCCAGGACCACCCAGATCCAAATCTGCACCTTGTTTGTAACCCTGGAAGGAACCCAGGGTCCTGGTAGAGGGTCTGAAATGGCCTGTTCTTTCTTTCTCTTCCATCGCCTGCACTGGCATTGCCCAGGGAGCTAGATAGCCAGTCTCCAGCCCAGCCCTGCTCAGGAACTCTGGTGGGGCAGATGGGGATCATGGCACACCCCCCAATCCTTCACCCCAGGTCATCACAAAGCAGCAGAGATAGACTGCCCATCACGACCCTGAGACCCACTCTTGTTGGCAGCCAGGACTCCTCAGCTAACTCAGCACCAGTGTCCCGAGACCCTTTGGGAAATCCATAAAGACCAAAGTTTCTTCCACATGCATGACTCATGTACAGTAGCATTGAAAGTTTACATGCCTATGATGCCAGCTTCTCTAAATCAAGCCCTTACTTCTAGTACAGGTTTTGTAAAGTAAATACTATGTCTTAATCTCATTTCTAAAAACTAGAATCCTGTTTCCTTAAAAGCTTCCATGATCAGTGAAGATCTACCTTCTTTTCCTTTCTAGAAAATTATTAATGGGGAGTAGTTTCTTATAATTCTACTTTTTTGTTATTTCTTTAATCTCTCCCAACCCACAGATCTTTTCCATGGTGGTGGTTGATAATTCATAACCAAGTTAAAATGAACCTGAAGGTTTATTTAAAAGAAACTGCTGGAAATATTTTTTTAACTTTTTAGGCCAAGAATTGTTTTTAGTACAAAAAGCTAGCCCTGAGTGATGCATTGCTTCATATAGATAAATGCATACTTAGCTGTAATCAATAATCGCTGTCCTAGTTGTTGGGGATGCAAGGATAAATAAAACAATAAGAGACTTTACAATTTTATTGGGCAGATAAGTTACAAAGCTAACTTTTTTAAAAGTGGAAAATGCCAGGTGGAGATTCATATAAGGTGCTTTGGGAGATCAGAGGAGAAAAGATTACATTAACAAGATAATAAGCAAAAGATTTATGGGAGGGTTTCATTTGAAAAAGACAACAAAGGATAAACGAGATTTGGCCAAGCAGAGTTGGAGCGAAGGATTTTTCCTGGAAAAGCAAACATCATAAGTAAAGTCAAGGAGGTAGGAAATCATGGGAAAGGATGTCGTTCATCCTTACTTAAGCACAAGGCACAGGAAAGCAAAAATAATATTGGGAAGGCAGATTGGGAATGAATGAGAGTTCATGTTATTCAGTACGTGTGTGTGTGTGTGTGTGTGTGTGTGTGTGTGTACCAGGCTTTATGGTCTAGTAAGCTAAACTACTGGATCATAAGGCCCTAGAAATATAATATTCATTTTAATTTTGTCTTCCTCACGATGCCTAACACAGTGTCTGACACAGAGGAGGTGCTATAATTAATGTTTGTTGAATTATATTTATTTTATTCAAAAGTCAAGGTAATCATGAAAGTTTCTGGGGAAATGAGGTTTATTATAATATTTTCATTAAAAGGACTCATTTATGAGAATAGATTAAAGAAGAAGAAACCCGAGTGTGGAAGACCATTCAGGAACTATTCAGCAGGTTATTGCAAGGAAAGCAGGAACAAGAGTGGTAGCAAGGGGAAGAGAATGGGTACGGTGTTGAGAAATATAAAGAGAGAGAATAGAAGATGACGGACCTGGAAACTGATTTGGGTACAAAGAATGTGAAGGGGTTGCAATGACTTCTAGGTTTCAAGCCTCAGGGACTGAGAAAAGAGAAACCACTAGCAGAGTGAAAGTCAAGAGGAGAAGCAAGTTTGGGATTGAGGGTTCTGGGGAAGATGGCGCTGGGGAGATTTAAGGCACGTGAGGCCTGAGGCCCTGTTGGGACACCCAAGAGCATGATGTCTGGCACGTTGTAGGGAAAGCAAAATTGAAATCCCCAGAGGAGGGAGACTCAAAACAGGATACAGCAGAGTGCAGGCCAGAACTTTGGAAAATACCAACATTTGTGGGGAGGAAGAAGAACTGGAGAATATGTGATTAGAAAGGCAGGACGAGCAATGCAGACAGCCTAAGTCAAGGGGAATCAGGTGAGGGGACATGGAAGGGAGCAAGTGTGGGTCAGTAGTGGGCTTGTTCAATATGGTAGAGAGATGATGTCGTCAGGACCACCCACACCACCACTCACCAGTGTCTGCCAATAGCATCCAAAGAACTACTGCCATTTCCTCAGAGCTTGCCACATACACTTCCCACAGCAGCCCCATTTACAGATGAAGAAACTGAGGCCTAGAGCAATGTGTAAGGGCATAAAGGTAACAAGTATGGGAACTGGGTTGTAAACCTATGGTTTGGGTTTCGATCCTTCCCCTCTTGACTTTCACTCCTCTGCTAGTGGCATCTTTTTTCTCTCAGTCCTTGAATCTTGAAACCTTGAAGTCATTGCAACTTCTTTGCATCTTTTACCCCCAGGTCACTTTCCAAGTTTGGGCACTGGGTCATACTCAGAAAGGAGACTAAGAAGAGGCTCTTGATTTTGGTATTTCAGAGGTCACTGATGATTGTATTAGATTTCTGCATCAGCTAGAATTCTTTCTTCTGGAAATAACATAAATCCCAGTAAGCTGGCTTCAGCTAAAAGACAGTTAAACTGAAAGGACTAGCAAATAGGGATGTCATCAGGTGTGGCATGATTCAGGGATTCAGACGATGTCACCAGGATCCTATTTTGGTTCTCTCCAGCTCTCAGCTCCACCTCTCTGGGTGGGCTTCATGCCCAGCCCAGCTCTCTCTCCTTGTGGTATTAAGTACCTACCGGTACTTAGTAGCCCAAGGCCTTTCTTCTCTCAGGTTTAAATCCAACAGCAAAGAGAAAGGGTCTTTGTCTCAGCAGCCTCAGAAAAAGTCTCATGTGCCCATCCCTGCACAGATCACTAATTGGCTCAGGTCAAGATCATATTATCCACCCTGGAGTTGCATGCCTAGCCAAACCAAATCTCATAGGTTGGGAGTGAAAAAGGAACTGGTTCTCTGGGAGAATTGGAATATGGAAAAGGGAAAGGAAGTAGCATAAGCAAAGTCAAGGAGGTAGGAAAGTATGCACAGTTTGCATTCTCTCTTCTTCTCCCTAGAAGAAGGAAGAAACACCCTGTGGTATCCTCTTTTGAGTCCCCGTCCTCTGGGGATTTCAGCTTTGCTTTCCTCACAATGTGCTGGACATCATGCTCTTGAGTGTCCCAACAGGGCCTGAGGCCTGGTGTGCCTTAAATCTCACCTATGCCATCTTCCCCACAACCCTCAATCTCAAACTTGATTCTCCTCTTGACTTTCACTCAGCTAGTCAATAGTGAAACCTAAAAGTCACTGAAACCCCTTCGCATCCCTTGCCCTCAAATCAGTTTTCCAGTTTCTTCTCCGTAGAAAAAGGGAAAATGCATGCTACGAGGAGTAGCAGAAACATTAGATGTTTACTGCAGCGGCCTCTGCAGAAAGCACTTCAGGAGAGTGGTGAGAGGGAAACTAGTGTTGAAACAGTTAAGTATCGAGTGTGTGATTAAGAGCCAATAGATGCTCATTTGAGAAAATTGAGAAGCAGAAAAACGGGCTGTAGCTTGAGGAGAAATGGGCAAAAGTCACCTTAAATAGGATAAATCTGAACATGTCTGAAAGCTGAGAAGAGGACAACAAGGCAAGTAGGAAGACCTTGAAGGTGAGAGAGATGCCAGGACAGTAATTGATGGAGTACTCGCTTTCCAAGAGATCCAAGAAAGGCTGGGGTAGAGAGCAGGAACAGCCCTGGAGGGAAGTGGGGCCCATTCATGCTTCTGAGATGGGAGAAGGACAAATACAAAAGAACTGAGAAGCCCCTGGCAAATGATGGGCTTTCTTAAAGCCAGGCACACCTGTAAAGGTGTACTGTCTTATTGCTCACAGGTCTCAGATTTGCACAGCTGTTGAGCCTCACTTCTTGGATTATTGGTCTTGTCATCATACATCCACACAAACCATTTCATGTGAAATGTGTGGCAGTTCCTCCTAACCCTTCAAGGAAATGGAGCCATTTAATTTCATTGCTGATGCCCTTGACATCTATCTGGCAGGCCGAGGTGAGGGCAGATCACCGTCCAGTCATATGTTGCCTGCGTACGCCAGCTGTCTTTGGTGCTAACCCTTCAGGTCGAGTTAAGACAGCCACAGCAGACCATATGAAGAGTTCTAAACATGATGGATCATGCCTTCTGAAAGTGTCTATTCTTAAGACATAGAAAAGGACAACGCAGGCCTATGGGCATTCTTGTCGCCTGATCGATCACCTGTGACTACTTCATAAGCATTTATCTGCTCATGGCCCTGAGCCAGACAGCGCAGAAAACCATGGCTCCCTTTCCCAGCTTACTTAAAATCTCAGCAATGCAAGGCATCTATCTTGAGGTCATTGAAAAATAAAAGTGTTTTGGAGTCCGACTGGCCTGGGTTTGAATGCCAACTCTGCTATATACAGTCTGTGTAACCTTGAGTAGGTCCCTACAACACTCTGCATGTCCTCAACTTCTTTATGTGCCACCCCACATCCAGGTGGCCCCATATGGCCTTCATTCTTGATCGCTTGTTTGGCTTCCCCATCAGAAGACACTACCTACCCCTTAGCCTGTTCCTGCAGTTGTAAAACTGTGGCCACCGTCTCTGTCTCCTGATTCCCAAACTCTGCAGATTCACTGAGGCTCCCCTGAGACTGAACTGGGCTTTGTCAGGGCCTCTATTGCACATGACTTGAAGGGAACCACAGACCTTCAGCATCCAGGTCCACCCCAACTGACTCACAGAGGCTATGGCTTCCCCACTGGCTGCCCTGAGAGGCTGGATAACATAACTGAGAACTGCAGAGTCACCACCATACGGGGCCAACTTTTGTAATAAAAGACAGGAGCCTGGAAGAAGCCAGCCAATAAATTCTCACCTGCCCAGCCCACAATGGACTGTTTGCAATGTAGATGTCCTATATGGCCTCTCCAGCATCATCTTGTGAGATGGAGCAACCAGTTGTGTTTTTTTGCAATGTTGTGGCCAGTTCAGTTGTGCATCACCTTGAAACTGCTTCTCTTCCTACTCTACTCTATGCCCCTTTTCCCTTATTTATGATTCCCTGGGATTATGGTCTCTCCCTGAGATAAAGTTTAGTAAGTAAGCTTGGCCCTGAGCTCTATTTTCTGGACAACCCAGACACAGTCTCCGAGTTTTAGTTTCCTGATTTATAAAATAGAACTAATGGCATCTATCTCACAGGACTGTTGGGAAAATTAAAATGAGGTTGTGTGTATTAAACACTTAGTCGAGTGGCACATTGTAGGTGCTCAATAAATACGAAAAGTATCATCAACAATTACAACATGACAATGATGGTTACCATTTATTGGGTATCTGACATACACTTATTATTTTATTTATATTATCGACAGCAAGAACATTTTGTATATGCAGAATAAGACTAAGTGTACTCTTTTTTTTTTTTTCCATAATTTTTTTTTATTATACTTTAGGGTTTTAGGGTACATGTGCACAATGTGCAGGTTTGTTACATATGTATCCATGTGCCATGTTGATTTCCTGCACCCATTAACTCATCATTTAGCATTAGGTGTATCTCCTAATGCTGTCCCTCCCCCCTCCCCCAACCCCACAACAGTCCCGGGAGTGTGATGTTCCCCTTCCTGTGTCCATGAGTCCTCATTGTTCAATTCCCACCTATGAGTGAGAACATGCGGTGTTTGGTTTTTTGTCCTTGCGATAGTTTACTGAGAATGATGTTTTCCAGTTTCATCCATGTCCCTACAAAGGACACGAACTCATCATTTTTTATGGCTGCATAGTATTCCATGGTGTATATGTGCCACATTTTCTTAATCCAGTCTATCGTTGTTGGACATTTGGGTTGGTTCCAACTCTTTGCTATTGTGAATAGTGCTGCAATAAACATACGTGTGCATGTGTCTTTATAGCAGCATGATTTATAGTCCTTTGGGTATATACCCAGTAATGGGATGGCTGGGTCAAATGGTATTTCTAGTTCGAGATCCCTGAGGAATCGCCACACTGACTTCCACAATGGTTGAACTAGTTTACAGTCCCACCAACAGTGTAAAAGTGTTCCTGTTTCTCCACATCCTCTCCAGCACCTGTTGTTTCCTGATTTTTTAATGATGGCCATTCTAACTGGTGTGAGATGGTATCTCACTGTGGTTTTGATTTGCATTTCTCTGATGGCCAGTGATGATGAGCATTTCTTCATGTGTTTTTTGGCTGCATAAATGTCTTCTTTTGAGAAGTGTCTGTTCATGTCCTCTGCCCACTTTTTGATGGGGTTGTTTGTTTTTTTCTTGTAAATTTGTTTGAGTTCATTGTAGATTCTGGATATTAGCCCTTTGTCAGATGAGTAGGTTGCAAAAATTTTCTCCCATTCTGTAGGTTGCCTGTTCACTCTGATGATAGTTTCTTTTGCTGTGCAGAAGCTCTTTAGTTTAATGAGATCCCATTTGTCGATTTTGGCTTTTGTTGCCATTGCTTTTGGTGTTTTAGACATGAAGTCCTTGCCCACGCCTATGTCCTGAATGGTATTGCCTAGGTTTTCTTGTAGGATTTTAATGGTTTTAGGTCTAACATATAAGTCTTTAATCCATCTTGAATTAATTTTTGTATAAGGTGTAAGGAAGGGATCCAGTTGCAGCTTTCTACATATGGCTAGCCAGTTTTCCCAGCACCATTTATTAAATAGGGAATCCTTTCCCCATTTCTTGTTTTTGTCAGGTTTGTCAAAGATCAGATAGTTGTAGCTATGCGGCATCATTTCTGAGGGTTCTGTTCTGTTCCATTGATCTATGTCTCTGTTGTGGTACCAGTACCATGCTGTTTTGGTTACTGTAGCCTTGTAGTATAGTTTAAAGTCAGGTAGCGTGATGCCTCCAGCTTTGTTCTTTTGGCTTAGGATTGACTTGGCGATGCGGGCTCTTTTTTGGTTCCATATGAACTTGAAAGTAGTTTTTTCCAATTCTGTGAAGAAAGTCATTGGTAGCTTGATGGGGATGGCATTGAATCTATAAATGACCTTGGGCAGTATGGCCATTTTGACGATATTGATTCTTCCAACCCATGAGCATGGAATGTTCTTCCATTTGTTTGTATCCTCTTTTATTTCATTGAGCAGTGTTTTGTAGTTCTCCTTGAAGAGGTCCTTCACATCCCTTGTAAGTTGGATTCCTAGGTATTTTATTCTCTTTGAAGCAATTGTCAATGGGAGTTCACTCATGATTTGGCTCTCTGTTTGTCTGTTATTGGTGTACAAGAATGCTTGTGATTTTTGTACATTAATTTTGTATCCTGAGACTTTGCTGAAGTTGCTAATCAGCTTAAGGAGATTTTGGGCTGAGACAATGGGGTTTTCTAGATATACAATCATGTCATCTGCAAACAGGGACAATTTGACTTCCTCTTTTCCTAGTTGAATACCCTTTATTTCCTTCTCCTGCCTGATTGCTCTGGCCAGAACTTCCAGCACTATGTTGAATAGGAGTGGTGAGAGAGGGCATCCCTGTCTTGTGCCAGTTTTCAGAGGGAATGCTTCCAGTTTTTGCCCATTCAGTATGATATTGGCTGTGGGTTTGTCATAGATAGCTCTTATTATTTTGAGATACGTCCCATCAATACCTAATTTATTGAGAGTTTTTAGCATGAAGGGTTGTTGAATTTTGTCAAAGGCCTTTTCTGCATCTATTGAGATAATCATGTGGTTTTTGTCTTTGGTTCTGTTTATATGCTGGATTACATTTATTGATTTGCGTGTGTTGAACCAGCCTTGCATCCCAGGGATGAAGCCCACTTGATCATGGTGGATAAGCTTTTTGATGTGCTGCTGGATTCGGTTTGCCAGTATTTTATTGAGGATTTTTGCATCAATGTTCATCAAGGATATTGGTCTGAAATTCTCTTTTTTGGTTATGTCTCTGCCAGGTTTTGGTATCAGGATGATGCTGGCTTCATAAAATGTGTTAGGGAGGATTCCCTCTTTTTCTATCGATTGGAATAGTTTCAGAAGGAATGGTACCAGTTCCTCCTTGTACCTCTGGTAGAATTCAGCTGTGAATCCGTCAGGTCCTGGACTCTTTTTGGTTGGTAAGCTATTGATTATTGCCACAATTTCAGAACCTGTTATTGGTCTATTCAGAGATTCAACTTCTTCCTGGTTTAGTCTTGGGAGGGTGTATTTGTCGAGGAATTTATCCATTTCTTCTAGATTTTCTAGTTTATTTGCGTAGAGGTGTTTGTAGTATTCTCTGATGGTAGATTGTATTTCTGTGGGATCGGTGGTGATATCCCCTTTTTCGTTTTTTATTGCATCTATTTGATTCTTCTCTCTTTTCTTCTTTATTAGTCTTGCTAGCGGTCCATCAATTTTGTTGATCTTTTCAAAAAACCAGCTCCTGGATTCATTAATTTTTTGAAGGGTTTTTTGTGTCTCTATTTCCTTCAGTTCTGCTCTGATTTTAGTTATTTCTAGCCTTCTGCTAGCTTTTGAATGTGTTTGCTCTTGCTTTTCTAGTTCTTTTAATTGTGATGTTACGGTGTCAATTTTGGATCTTTCCTGCTTTCTCTTGTGGGCATTTAGTGCTATAAATTTCCCTCTACACACTGCTTTGAATGTGTCCCAGAGATTCTGGTATGTTGTGTCTTTGTTCTCGTTGGTTTCAAAGAACATCTTTATTTCTGCCTTCATTTCATTATGTACCCAATAGTCATTCAGGAGCAGGTTGTTCAGTTTCCATGTAGTTGAGCGGTTTTGAGTGAGTTTCTTAATCCTGAGTTCTAGTTTGATTGCACTGTGGTCTGAGAGACAGTTTGTTATAATTTCTGTTCTTTTACATTTGCTGAGGAGAGCTTTACTTCCAACTATGTGGTCAATTTTGGAATAGGTGTGGTGTGGTGCTGAAAAAAATGTATATTCTGTTGACTTGGGGTGGAGAGTTCTGTAGATGTCTATTAGGTCCACTTTATGTAGAGCTGAATTCAATTCCTGGATATCCTTGTTAACTTTCTGTCTCGTTGATCTGTCTAATGCTGACAGTGGGGTGTTAAAATCTCCCATTATTATTGTGTGGGAGTTTAAGTCCCTTTGTAGGTCACTCAGGACTTGCTTTATGAATCTGGGTGCTCCTGTGTTGGGTGCATATATATTTAGGATAGTTAGCTCTTCTTGTTGAATTGATCCCTTTACCATTATGTAATGGCCTTCTTTGTCTCTTTTGATCTTTGTTGGTTTAAAGTCTATTTTATCAGAGACTAGGATTGCAACCCCTGCCTTTTTTTGTTTTCCAGTTGCTTGATAGATCTTCCTCCATCCCTTTATTTTGAGTCTATGTGTGTCTCTGCACGTGAGATGGGTTTCCTGAATACAGCACACTGATGGGTCCTGACTCCTTATCCAGTTTGCCAGTCTGTGTCTTTTGATTGGAGCATTTAGCCCATTTACATTTAACGTTAATATTGTTATGTGTGAATCTGATCCTGTCATTATGATGTTAGTTGGTTATTTTGCTCGTTAGTTGCTATTGTTTCTTCCTAGCCTCGCTGGTCTTTACAATTTGGCATGTTTTTGCAGTGGCTGGTACCGGTTGTTCCTTTCCATGTTTAGTGCTTCCTTCAGGAGCTCTTTTAGGGCAGGCCTGGTGGTGACAAAATCACTCAGCGTTTGCTTGTCTGTAAAGTATTTTATTTCTCCTTCACTTATGAAGCTTAGTTTGGCAGGATAGCAAATTCTGGGTTGAAAATTCTTTTCTTTAAGAATGTTGAATATCGGCCCCCACTCTCTTCTGGCTTGTAGAGTTTCTGCTGAGAGATCAGCTGTTAGTCTGATGGGCTTCCCTTTGTGGGTAACCCGACCTTTCTCTCTGGCTGCCCTTAACATTTTTTCCTTCATTTCAACTTTGGTGAATCTGACAATTATGTGTCTTGGAGTTGCCCTTCTCGAGGAGTATCTTTGTGGCATTCTCTGTATTTCCTGAATCTGAATGCTGGCCTGCCTTGCTAGATTGGGGAAGTTCTCCTGGATAATATCTTGCAGAGTGTTTTCCAACTTGGTTCCATTCTCCCCATCATTTTCAGGTACACCAATCAGACGTAGGTTTGGTCTTTTCACATAGTCCCAAATTTCTTGGAGGCTTTGTTCATTTCTTTTTATTCTTTTTTCTCTAAACTTCCCTTCTCTCTTCATTTCATTCATTTCATCTTCCATCAGTGATACCCTTTCTTCCAGTTGATCGCTTCTGCTACTGAGGCTTCTGCAATCTTCGCATAGTTCTCGAAACTTGGCTTTCAGCTCCATCAGCTCCTTTAAGCCCTTCTCTCCATTGGTTATTCTAGTTATCCATTCTTCTAATATTTTTTCAAAGTTTTTAACTTCTTTGCTATTGTTTTGAATTTCCTCTCGTAGCTCAGAGTAGTTTGATCGTCTGAAGCCTTCTTCTCTCAACTCATCAAAGTCATCCTCCATCCAGCTTTGTTCCGTTGCTGGTGAGGAACTGCGTTCCTTTGGAGGAGGAGAGGTGCTCTGTTTTTTAGAGTTTCCAGTTTTTTTGCTCTGTTTTTTCCCCATCTTTGTGGTTTTATCTACTTTTGGTCTTTGATGATGGTGATGTACAGATGAGTTTTTGGTGTGGATGTCCTTTCTGTTTGTTAGTTTTCCTTCTACCAGACAGGACCCTCAGCTGCAGGTCTGTTGGAGTTTACTAGAGGTGCACTCCAGACCCTGTTTGGCTGGGTGTCAGCAGCGGTGGCTGCAGAACAGCGGATTTTCGTGAGACCACAAATTCAGCTGTCTGATAGTTCGTCTGAAAGTTTTGTCTCAGAGGGGTACCCGGTTGAATGAGGTGTCAGTCTGTCCCTACTGGGGGGGGTGCCTCCCAGTTAGGCTGCTCAGGGGTGAGGGACCCACTTTAGGAGGCAGTCTGTCCGTTCTCAGATCTCCAGCTGCGTGCTGGGGGAACCACTACTCTCTTCAAAGCTGTCAGTCAGACAGGGACCTTTAAGTCTGTGGAGGTTCTTGCTGAGTTTTTGTTTGTCTGTGCCCTGCCCCCAGAGGTGGAGCCTACAGAGGCAGGCAGGCCTCCTTGAGCTGTGGTGGGCTCCACCCAGTTCGAGCTTCCTGGCTGCTTTGTTTACCTAAGCAAGCCTGGGCAATGGCGGGCGCCCCTCCCCCAGCCTCTCTGCCGCCTTGCAGCTTGATCTCAGACTGCTGTGCTAGCAATCAGCGAGACTCCGTGGGCACAGGACCCTCCGAGCCAGGTGCAGGACACAATCTCCTAGTGTGCCGTTTTCCAGGCCCGTTGGAAAAGCGCAGTATTGGGGTGGGACTGACCCGATATTCCAGGTGCCGTCTGTTTCCCCTTTCTTTGACTAGGAAAGGGAACTCCCTGACCCCTTGTGCTTCCCGAGTGAGGCAATGCCTCGCCCTGCTTCGGCTCGCGCACAGTGCGCTTCACCGACTGTCCTGCACCCACTGTTAGGCACTCCCTAGTGAGATGAAACCGGTACCTCAAGCAGAAATGCAGAAATCACCCGTCTTCTGTGTCGCTGGGGCTGGGAGCTGGAGACCGGAGCTGTTCCTATTCGGCCATCTTGGCTCCACCCGACAGTATGACTAAGTGTACTCTTTATGATAAACATGAAGAGGAATCTCCAGGTACCTTATTTGTGAATTGTATCGAATAATTAAGGAAGAAGGAGCTGATGTTTCAGATTCGTTATAGAGATATAATTCAGTAGATCAAGCTAATGGTAGTGAAGTCCTGGAATTCAGTTTATCATAGAAAATGATTCAGAAGAATTGGCATGGGCTAAAGGGGAGGTCTTTGCACCTTTTGATGCCATAATAAACCGAATAACAGGAGATAAGAATCAAGAAAAGTCTCTTGGTGAAGAATTTAACTAACAAATAAATTGTATTTTATTAGTCATAACTTAGGGATTGCCATGGGATAGACACAACAATTGCACTATTAGGCCATTTTGCTTAAAAAGAAAAATGTTTAAAGTTGCATTATTACCTAAGCAGAATAAATTCTGAGAAAATAATAATAGCTAACATTTATTGAAAATGTATTACACAGCAAGTGCTGTGCTAAACTCTTTACACACTTTATGTCATTTCATTCCTCTAAACCCTTAAGGTACCAAATAGTCCTGGCTCCTTGTCAGCCCAAATAAAGAAGCTCAGGGATCTGTGAGAACTGGCAGAAATTGGCGGGGGGGAGGGGGATTATTAGAAAAATGATAAGCTGGAAGTGCTGCTCAAAAGGGTAGAGCAATTAGAATACAATTTTTATTTATTTATTTATTTAATTTGTTAGTATTATTATTATTTTTTGAGACGGAGTTTCGCTTTTGTTGCCCAGGCTGGAGTGCAATGGCAAATCTTGGCTCACTGCAACCTCTGCCTCTTGGGTTCAAGCGATTCTCCTGCCTCACCCTCTAGTGTAGCTGGGAATATAGGCATGCACCACCACGCCCCGCTAATTTTGTATGTTTAGTAGAGACAGGGTTTCTCCATGTTGGTCAGGCTGGTCTCGAACTCCCGACTGCAGGTGATCCGCCCACCTCGGCCTCCCAAAATGCTGGGATTACAGGCATGAGCCACCGCACCCGGCCTTAGTCTATAATTTTTTAAATGCTATTGACCATCTCTAGTTTTTCTGGACAGAAATACTTGACAGTTCCCTTAAGTCAGAGGTTTCACATGGGGCTCCCCAGGGATCCTGGGAAAGAACTGCTCTCAAGGGGAAAAGATGGTAGGGGGTGCTCAGAATTGCCTATAAAGATTTACTATTTTTATTTTTTTATTTTTGTTTGTTTGTTTGTTTTGAGATGGAGGGTCCTCTGTCACCCAGGCTGGAGTGCGGTGGCGCCATCTCAGCTCACTGCAATCTCTGCCTCCTGGGTTGAAGCAATTCTCCTGCCTGTAGCTGGGACTACAGGCGTGTGCCACCATGCCCAGCTAACTTTTGTATTTTTTAACAGAGACGGGTTTTTGCCATGTTGGCCAGGCTGGTCTCGAACTCCTGACCTCAGGTGATCCACATGCCTCAGCCTGCAATGCGCCAGGATTAGAGGCGTGAGCCACCACATCCTGCCAGAATCACCTATAAAGTTTATTACTTTATTAGGACATAGTGATTCACAGCTTTTTTTGTTTTTGTTTTTGTTTTTGTTTTTATGGAGTCTCATTCTGTTGCCCAGGCTGGAGTGCAATGGCGTGACTTTGGCTCACTGCAACCTCTGCCTCCTGGGTTCAAGCAATTCTCCTGCTTCAGCCTCCCAAGTAGCTGGGATTACAGGCATGCACCACCATGCCCCACTAATTTTGTATTTTTAGTAGACATGGGGTTTCTTCGTGTTGGTCAGGCTGGTCTCGAACTCCCAACCTCAGGTGATCTACACACCTCGGCCTCCCAAAGTGCTGGGATTACAGGCGTGAGCTACCACACCCGGCCTGTGAGCCACCGTGCCCAGCCGATCCACTGCTTTTAAAATGTGAAATGATTGGCATGGCGTAGTATTCAATTGATAAGTATGAATGTTAGCTAGCTTGAGAATACACTAACCTCTGGTCCAGGTAATGATTTCACTGCACATGCCAAGGGCAAACAGAAATTTGCAAAGGCCTGGATCTGCTGTGGTCTATCCCAATATATGTTCTAAGTTCTTTTTTTTTTTTTTTTTTTTTTTTTTTTGGATACAGAGTCTCGCTCTGTCGCCCAGGCTGGAGTGCAGTGGCGCGATCTCGGCTCACTGCAAGCTCCGCCTCCCGGGTTCACGCCATTCTCCTGCCTCAGCCTCTCCGAGTAGCTGGGACTACAGGCGCCTGCCACCACGCCCGGCTAATTTTTTTGTATTTTTAGTAGAGACAGGGTTTCACCGCGGTCTCAATCTCCTGACCTCGTGATCCGCCCGCCTCGTCCTCCCAAAGTGCTGGGATTACAAGCGTGAGCCACCGCGCCTGGCCATGTTCCAAGTTCTTTTAAGGTCTGTGGGTGTTAGTTGGGTAAACAGTCTCCTATATGAAGATCACATTCCTCAGCCTCTTTTTGTAGACAGGTATGGTCGTATACCTAGGTCTGGCCAATGAAGTATAAGCAGAGGGCTCCAGAAGCTGTTTCTTCCCCTGCCCACTTCAGTCTGATTCTTGGAACACTGGGGTAACAGTCAGAGTTCATTCTGGACCATGAGAATACCTCAGCATGGGGCAGCAGAAAGCTGGAAGCTGCCCGGTCTCCAAAGACTTGATGCGACTGAGCTACCATGGCCCAGGACTGCCCATCCCGAGCTTGGACATGATGGAGCCGGGTGTCCATCCTGTTTCAACTCCCATGAGTATGGGGTTTTCTACTTCTTTCAACCTACTGAATTCTAACTGATATGCTCATTTGTAGATTACACAGAGGTCCCTAGTCAAACTGTTATCTTCTTTCTCTGTGGATGATAAAGAAAAAACATCATTCTTTCAGTCTCCCTCAAAGGGATCCTCAAAGGGCTTTTTGCAGTGTGAAGACTCAGCCCCACGTGGGAATAACCTTATTCCCAATAGGTGCTCGCTCTGGGCCCAGCCTAAATGGGGGCCTCTGTGGTTTTACTGGGGCCGTAACCGAGGAAGCCAAGACATTTCTGACACTTGCTCTTCCCTAGGCTGGGCTTCCTCTGTTTTCTCAACTCCCTGTGGCTTTTCCTGGGGACATGTTTCTGCACACGGTTGAAACAGCCTCCACTCCCTCTCCACTGGACACGCTCCCCCATCCTTCTAGATCTACTTCAAACATCACCTCCTCAGAACTGCCTTCCCCAACACCCTGAGGTAACCCCATGTTTTTCCTTCATGTTATTTTAGCATTTCAGAAGACATTATAACTTCCTACTTCCCTCCAGAGAGGCAGTCCATGATAGGTGATCATTCAGTAGTGTTTATTGAGCGCCTGCTCTGCGTCAGGCCATGTGCTAGTCACTAGACAGGCAGTGATGAATGCACCAGATCTGCCCCCTACCCTCATGGAGTTTATAGTCTGGGGGAAAAGATGACCCATAAAAATGCAATTAAAATTGTGACAAATTCTGTGAAGGAAAACAGAATGGGATGAGGAAGAAGAGCCAACCTGGGGGTGAGATGCTTGCATCATCTTGATGGAAGAATAATGCAAGTTCTCTCTGAGGAAGTAGTATCCATGCTAAAAATCAGCAATTGAGAGATCAGGTAGTGGTATCAGGCAGGCTTGGGTTTGCGCCCTGGCTATGCTGCTTCTTAGCTGTGTGACATTAGGCCAGTTGTTTAACCTCTCTGAGCCTGAGATAAGTAATAGCATCTCTCTCATTAAGTTCCAGACACAGTGTCTGCCACAGAGTGAGTGCTCAGTAAATTTGATATATTGTTATTTTCTAATGTCTGTCATCCAACCAGAATATGGATGATCTGAGGACAGATATCCCCTTATTCATCTTGCATCTTAGGCACAGAATATGTAGCAATATCCCCAAAAGCTGTTTGAATATTAATAGCCAACATTTCCTGGGCTCTTGCTACATGCCAAGCACCACTCTTAGCACTGCATGGGTATTCACTCATTTAACACTCGTAACAATTCAACGAGGGTGGTGCTATTATTACTCCTATTTTAGTGGTGAAGAGACTGAGGTCTGCAGAAATTGAATAACTTGCTCAGGGTCACACCATTAGCAAACAGAGGAACTGGTGTTCAATCCCAAGCAGCCAGGCCCCAGAGCCACTACCTCACATTTTCTCTTCAGGGGATGAAAGAAACATATCCATCATTTCAAAGAAACGCAGCCTCCTTTGGTTCATGTCCTTATTAGGGTATAGGCTTTCAAAAGATGTAATTGAGGAAATATCTTCTCACCCCCAAATTATATAATAATCATTTCAACATTCTCTTATTTGCTATGGATAAATGAAGAAGCACAATAAATAGAATTAAATTCTTCACCTCTGAGTTGTGGTTAATGGGGCTCTCCCAGGAGCTTTGGACTCCAGGGCACATGTACCTAGGCAGAACAAGGCATCTCCCACCACGTGCATCCCTCCCAAGCCCTCTCCTGTCTCCCCTCTCTTGCCTCCCTCCAGCCTATGGGCTCCATAGCCCATGCTCCATGGTTCCACTCTGCCTCTGGAGAGTTCTGCTATCTTCTTCCCGCCTTCTCTCTTATTAAAACACCTTCACCCGAAGGCATCCATGAGATGAGAAGTGTGCCTGCCAACTCACCCCAGGAAGCCAAAATGCTTAAATTGCTTCTTTTATTTTCAAAAAAGTCTATGTTGTTTGGAATGGAGAATGGCCTCACCTTGTCCTTGTAGGCCTGCTGTTCTGGGCTATTTTGTTAGAAACAACGGGAGAGGATAATGCCTTACATCCCCACAGCTCCTCTTGTTACAGGAATTGTAATAAACTGCCAAGAGCGCAGGCACCACTGCTGTTCTCTTGATTAAGGTTTTCCGAGGTATGGAGATGCCTCTGCCTTCAGCTGCCCCTCCCTATTATCGTGGAAGTTAGTTGATGGTACAAGACCATAGGCAGCCCCAAATGGCAGTGTCAAAATGGTGACATAATCTTCAGGGCCCCCATTCAACAGCTGATAGGTGTGCTCTTTTCTTGGCTGAAGGCTGATCCTGAGCCAAGGAAATGACTAAGAAAACAGTCAGGGGACATCAGGTAAGCAGCAGGGAGAAGAAAGGAAGGAATAGGGGATTAAGGCTAGAATGACCTGGACCAGTTCACCAGGGATTAATAAGTATTAATTGAAGACCTCCTGGGGGTTTAACTCTGGGTTAGGTTTTAAGCATAGGGCAGTATATTAGAATCCAAAGGTCTGCTTTCAGTTTCTAGTTCCAATCTTTGACTAAAAGATAATGGAACTCACCAAGGATCAGTTATTTAATCTGTGAAATGGAAAGGTAATGTTTCTCACAGTGTGTCATAACCGGGTGTATGTGGTAGGTGGTAATAGTAACTCATGTAAGCTGACTTCATTAAGCCAGAAACTGTTGGAAAGATATAGTGGTATGTGTTTCAAGGGCAGGAAGTATTACCAGCTCTCAAAAGGGCTGGAATCAGGAACTGAGACGCTGTTATCAATGGAGTTAGTTATGCTTTCTTGATCTCCCCATCTCTTTATCTTTCTCACCATCTCTCTCTTCTTCTCCCTTTCCCTCTGCTTTTCTCCATGTCTGCTGATTCATCATCTCCCTCCCCTGTCTGCTTCTCTATGTATGTGGCAGAAAGTAGATAGTCCAAAATGGTGTCCTTGACCCCTGGCTCAATATTGTCACAAGTCCAACAGACATTGGAATTTTTTAGTCCAAATTACAAACACTGAAGAAAGAGAAACTGGTTGTCCCGGCTTTGGTCAGCATCAGAGTAGGGGCCACAACTAATGGACCATACCACGTGGCCTACTGCCCACTCAACGCGACCATGGGGTCAGTGTCTGAGAATACAGCATGCACATAATTTCTCAAAGGGGGTTCCAGGGCAGAGAATGATGGAAAGCTACTGTGCACACTGGGACACTGTAAGGAGGAAATAAGATAATGGAAAATTTCTCAGTGCAGTCTGTGAGAACCCAGTGCTCAGTGAATGCTAGTGTGATGTACTATGAAAGAAGCTTGAAATTCAGTGTGAGGGAAAAAACTGCCCTGCACTGAGTAGGTGCTATTTTTATGTTTGCAAGAACTGTCTCCAACTTAATGTTCTGGCCCATTATGGCCCATCATCAATATTCATAAATGCTTATTGAATTGAGCAGAATGAGAAGGTTGACATTAAATAAGAGCCTACAATTAAAGACAGTACAGAATTAAACTCTCAATTTTAGGGCATATCGTGAAAGCACTATAAGCATTCAGGGGTACAATGAAGTGGTCAGTCAACTGCAGGAGTTGGCAGAGGATTTAAGGAAAAGACACATCTCCACATTGCCTTCAAGATGTACAACTTGGGGGGGCATCCAGAAGAAAGAAAAGAATTCCAGAAAAACAAACAATAGGAATGACAACTAAGAGCAGAGCTAAGATGAGCCTGGTGGGCTCATGGTGGAGAGGAGGGACAAGTGAGACCAAAGAGAGAATGAGTAATGGGTCACATGGGAAGCAAAACTAGATGACAAAGAGAGATCATTTTCAGAGACCACTGAGAAGCAAGCAGAGATAGTCAAATGGGAGGAGCATGGAAATGGAGCACCATTGATGGCAATTGCAAGGTGAGACTGCCAGCCCTTGCCTTCTCCAGCGCTTCTTAGCTGCAGAGTCCAATCTTTCAGGATGTCTGTGTTGAAGAAAACCAGAGCTTAAGACATCCTACTCCCACCAGGGGAAGGATGCTGGAGTTGTCTTATTGCCTGACCCCCAGGATCCCGGTGCATACTGAGCAGTAGTCCTCACCTCACCTGTCTTCATGGGACAAAGGCATAAAACAGGACCTCCGCTTCTGAGGTTCTTGGTTTCTCTTCCATTCCCACTGCCCTGATGCCTGGCCTATTGGGTTGAGATTCTGACTCCCTGCTTCTACTTAGCCAGCCCCCTCTCCCAAGGATTTATCTGAGCTCTCTATACCCAACCCTTGTTAAGAGCTGATTAAATCCTAGATAAAACTTAAAACCCAAAAGAACATCTTTCAGCTGATTGAAAGGAGACCTTGCCCAAGAAATCAAACAGCCATGAGCATCAGTGAAGCCAGTGATGTCCCAACTTAGGCACGTCCCATGGACCAGAGTAATTAGAATTCAAGACTTGCAGCCAGAGCAGTCAATCTATCCATGAGTTGGCTCAGTGCCAACAGGTCGGCCTCTTCGTTAAGATCCCAGTAGCTCTTGATGCCAAAACCACAGAGCTGATGTCAGATCTTTTTCACCAAAATGATGCAAAGACCTAGAGAAGTGTAGAGAGTCCCATTAAGATACTTGCATTCCAACAGCCCTATAGGAGAGGGTAAATGAAACCAGTAGTCTCAAGAGAGATTGGTGATGTATTGTTTTGTTAACAGCATGAATGAACTTGCAGGTGCTTGTAGAATAAGCAGAGAAGGGAGGGCTCTTGGGATTCCACCCTGAGCCTCTTAATGTACCATCTGGTTTCTCATAAGTGAAGGACACATGTTGAGCCTCAGAATTGGTGCATTTCCATCATGCATCTTCTCTCAGCTGCCCAAAATGTTAGGGGTGGAATACTTGCTCAGCATTGAAGACAGGCCCAAGCTTTGCTGGAGGAATTTTTTAGGAGATTTTCTACGTAACCCAAGATTCTCCACCCAACTGAGGATGTCAAGATGACTTTGACCAACTCCTAGGGAAAGGACATTCTGTAATTAAGGCTGTTAGCCTTCTGGTTGGCATACAAGCCTGCTTGCAAGAAGGGTGTGGTTCTGACAACATACTGAGACCCGGAGAAGACCATAGGTCTCCTGGTTACAAAAGCCAACCAGACACCTAATAAGGGAGCAGATGCCTGTCCAGCAACAGCCTCTTTTAAGAATATCAAGGCCAGGCGTAATGGCTCACGCTTGTAATCCCAGCACTTTTGGAGGCCCAGGAGTTCAAAACCAGCCTGGACAATATAATGAGAACTTGCCTCTACCAAAAAAAAAAAAAATTAAAATTAAAATATTAGCTGGGCAGCCAGGCACAGTGGCATGTGCCTATAGTCCCAACTACTCAGAAGGCTGAGGTAGGAGGATCACTTGAGCCCAGGAAGCAGAGGTTGCAGTGAGCCGAGATTATGCCACCACACTCCAGCCTGGGCAACAGAGCAAGAACTAAGAACCTACCTCAAAAAAACAAACAAACAAAAAAAGAACATCAGCCTGCCTGCGACCACCCTCACAGACCTGCCCCTGGTCATTCTCTCATTTGTCTGATGTCAGACTAGTACATTTCCCTGCCCCAGCAGGGTGAGGAATGGCTTCAGGACATACCAGTGACAACTACCTTTCTCCTGTTTACAACTGCAGATAATAGGTGGTTGACTGAATTCTCTATCTACAGGTTCAAACCCCATATTAGCATTTTACTCTCCCTAGCATCCCTACTTTGCATATTATCTGTCCTCACACATCACTCTTTTAGAGCACAGGCACTGAGCACTCCTTATCTATGTCAGCACATGCCTCTGAAGCCAACAGCGGAGGACAAGCTGTGATGCAAGGGAAAACATTACATGGCTTGATGGGTAGCTCTACCCTCTGATGAATGAGAATTTTCCAGTTGTCTGAAATCATAATTTCCAGTGAGATGTGGGATCAGTCATGTCCATCCTGGGTCTGAACTAGAGCCGGTCTGTGTGTCCCAGTGCTCTGGTCAGTAGTGCAGTCCGAAAAGCAGGAGCTTTAGAGACATGCTGGTATGAATTCCAACTCCAGTTCCGCCACTTAATAGTCAGGAAAATAATTACTTTCCAGGAGGCTTGGTTTACTTTCCTAAGGGAAGAATGCTAAGTGAAAAAAAAAAAAAAACTCTTAAACTAGGTAGCTCAAGCAAATTGCCTACTACAGGAACTACTTAATACATTTAACTATTTTTATTCCATGAGAAACATTTGTAACCAATGATGGGATACCAAGCCTGTGCACATTTGCGGCGATTCCCCTTTCTGAGATTTTCTACATAACCCAAGATTCTCCACCCAACTGAGGATGTCGAGATGACTTTGACCAACTCCTAGGGAAAGGACATTCTGTAATTAAGGCTATTAGCCTTCTGGTTGGCATACAAGCCTGCTGGCAAGAAGGGTGGGGTTCTGACAACATACTGAGACCCGGAGAAGATAGAATGGTACAAGTCCTAAATCAACTTTAAGGAAGAAGTTACAGAAGTAACTGAGCCTAAAAGGGTGGTGCAGCTTTTGCATCTGATAACATCTATGAGGAGTCCTTCTAAAAGGCCATGGATGCTCTTCAGGTGGTTCTAACTTATCATAGTGAACCAGGTTCCGAAGGCAGCACTCATCTGTGGAAAGGCTCAAAGTGGTGTTTCTTATCATGTCTCCTGAGACTCCTAAATCCTCATTATCCATGGCACTCATCTGGGTTAGACCAGTGGTTCTCAACCTTAGTTGCATGACAGGGAGTATTTAAAGCACAGACGCTATAGCTCTGCCTCAGAACAATTGAATCACAATCCCTGGGGACAGATCTCAGATACCTATATTTTTAAAGTTCTCCAGGTAATTCGAAGTTATAGGCAGTATGGAGAACCACAGCTTAACACCGGTGCTACTCAAATGTTAATGTGTATACAAACCATATAGGGATCTTTTTAAATTGTAGCTCCTGATTCCATGGGTCTGGGATGAGGCCTCAGACTCTGCATTCCTAATAAGCTCCCAAAAGATGCTGATGCTGCTTGCATGGGATCACACTTGAGTAGCAAGGCTCTCCATCTTTTCTCATCATCATAGCTATAATTCTTTTTTTTTTTTTTTTTTTGAGACAGAGTTTCACTCTTGTTGCCCAGGCTGGAGTACAATGGCGCGATCTCGGTTCACTGCAACCTCTGCCTCCAGGGTTCAAGCAATTCTCCTGCCTCAGCCTTACGAGTAGCTGGAATTACAGCCATGCACCACCACACAAGGCTAATATTGTATTTTTAATAGAGACGAGGTTTCTCCATGTTAGTCAGGCTGCTCAAACTCCCAGCCTCAGGTGATCCACCAGCCTTGGCCTCCCAAAGAGCTGGGATTACAGGCATGAGCCACCGTGCCCGGCCCAGCTATAATTCTTTAAGCCCCATCTGCTGATTTAGTCCTGTACTCCTTTTCAGAAATAACCTTGGGCAAGAGGAAGCTACTCAGCCTGACTCTGTATTAAGCCCCTTGGCTATGAGTCTCACCCATCAGCAGCAGTTGTTATAGAAATTGGAATCTCATCTGATGTCCAAACCCCTGGTTTTTTAATTGAACTTTCTATTTTCAAATGTCATTATCTACTCAGACTTGCACCCACAGAACACTGTTGCACAGAATTTTAATAGCTGGGAAGCAAACAGAAAACCCTCCATGTTTAAATAAACTGGGAGATTCTGGGCTAAATAAATTTGAAATTTGAATACATTTCTTTAGGATTTGTCAGAGCCTTTAATATGCAAATATGTATTCTGAACTCTAAAGAAAGCATGCAGTGTTTTCCAAACTTACTTGACTACAAAATACTTTATTTGTGGGACACCTAATAACATTTCATAGGCCTGGTGAGCTATAAAACACATTTTGGAAAATGTTACTTTGGATTTATTTCTACAGGCTTGAGATAAGCAGAGGGACAGATTAGTATGGAGATTGCTGGCTGGAATTTTCTATCAGCATTCAAGAAAGGAGAACCCTCCATGGAACATCATAAATTGTTCATGTGTCTGCACCCATGAGAGAGAAGGACAGGGCCTGAGAAAAAGAAGGTCAAAGGTGCTAATTTGCCATGGTTTTGAGAAATAAGGGAGATGATTTTTATGGCTGCTGGAAAGGAATAAATTGTCACTGCAGTGTTTATGGTGCTGAGGAGAAAGGTTGAAACTAAAATCATCTTGCAAAGTCAAAGGTCTCGGGAGACAGGCCAATGGAATGGATCCTGCCTTGTTGAGGATCTCCTCTCTTCACATTTATTATTTTTGAACTAGAAAAGATTCCTGGGCTAAGGGGGGAATGCAAGCAGGGACAAACATTCTATGCAGAAAGTGACAGAATGCTTGCTGTGATGTTTGTTTCTTCAGATGGGTTTGACATTGATTTCCTAGAAATTGATGGATTTGGGGAAATGGCAGGACCTTAACAGTTCTGGCTGAGTTTCTACTCTTACTCTTCTTGAAGAATTGGGTCTTCAAGAATTAGGGGTTCCGCCCTAAAAAATCATGGGTTCCTAGTGGACTCTGGATCAGTGGTTGGAAATCTGATACCCATAGATAGAAAACCCAGATGTTGACTGTCTTGCATTGACTGTTGGAGTCCCTGTTAACTCCCTAGACTGAGGCTGGGCAATCCTGGAACCTGCCCCAGCCCGGCATGGAATGCTCATGTCTGGGCCCAGCCATACCGGCTGGATGCAGAGCCACAAGGACAAAGATGTGTCATCGCTGTCCACCACAATGCTGAAGTGGACATACTTCTTTGGAATTTTGACATCTACTTTAAAACAGAGGTGACCTCAAAATTAAGAGCCTCTTGCATTAACTAAATGGGAAGATGTATACTTTTTAATGTACTCTATTTTAGTGTAAACTGGATTTTGTGCTGTTATGCTGGATTTATTTTCCTTCTAGGTGCTCTGTTGGTTAAGGCTTAGTTGCACTTAATAGAAACAACGCTGGGTAGTTCAAGGGAAAGGGATTTATTACTAGGTTTTAGGTAGCTTACAAAATAATTGGCAGGGCTGAAGGAATAGGATAAGCTTTCAGTAACAATTCTCAATCCTGAGTCATATCTCCTGCTGCAGGAGATCCTCCTTACCTCTCCCAGGATCTCACCTCTCCTGCCTCTTCCCCTGAGAACTCAGATTCTAATTTAGGTCTCATACAAGTGCATTGATAGAACCTAGCTCACAGACAGATGTCTAGATACAAGAGAATCTGGGATGTGTCATTTCTAGCTTTTCTAGTGTCTGCTGTATTAGAAGACGTAATAAAAAGGAAATCTGAATGGTTGCCACATGAGAAAATCTACCATACCTGTCAATGGAGTGATCGAGCATAGTCACCATATCATTGTCATTAAATGATAGATGAAACACAGAACCGTAAGGCAAACATTATACTACTGATTGGAATTGCAGCGGCACTGATCAGAACAAAGCTTCCAAGACAATTTTGAAAAGTCCTGGGAACCAGATCAATATCACTACACCTCTATTTACCAAGATCACAAAATCTTCTATGCCATCAAAATTCTACACCTTTAGAATTCTGGAACTTAAGGAGATTCTGGGGATGAACTTGTTCAGACCCCTCATTTCATAAAGCTTGTCATATGGTTTGCTAACTCTTCATTTTTAAACCTGCTTTCCCAGCTGAAATGTGGCTTTGCAGGAACTGTGACTTATCGATCTCTTTACCCGCTAGTACTGAGCTGGCTTCCAGGCATATGGTAGGTGCTACAGAATGAAAGAAGAGAGGAATAAGGAAGGAATGGAAGAAGAAAATCAGTCCCATACGGGAGAATTCACCTAACCTGAGCCCTGCCCACCTTAGACTTTGGGGAAGAACCAGGTGACAGTCTAGATGCTCTATCTCTGTAGGACCCAGGTAAGGAAAAACTGGCCACTGATGATAAGGCTGCTGACAGGAGTATTTCTCTTCCAGAACCTGCTGTGGCCACTGCTGCTGCTGCAATCCCAGAAGTTAGGAGTGAGTGATAACATGCAAGAGGCATGGATGAGCCAGAGGCAGGAGTGAATGGTGAGAAAGAGACCTCCAAAGACATGCACAGGATAGCATGCAAGGAATCTGAGAGCCAAGGAGAGGAGGAAAAGGGCAGACAGGTCAGAAGCACAAAAGGGAGGACTTTGCCCTAGTAGGACACCTGCAAAGGATATTACACGTGGCTAGATTTGTTCTGAGTTTGTTTGAGCCTAATGCACAAAAGAAGCACCTAAATCAACAGAGCCACAGCCAAGGACCAGGAGCCTGGAAGCTGTGAGCCAGTCTCCCCATCTCTCCAACTTGCTTTTTAATACACCCTGCTGTCTTTAGCCAAAGCTGGTTAAAGGCATACTCATCATGCATCCTGTTTGCAGGTGGAAATTTGCATCCTCCTGCATGGAAGTCCGCTGTGGCTCACAGCACAGCTCACATAACAGTTGAATGGGCAGCCCCCACCCTCTTCCCTAGATACCCTCCCACCTCCAACTTCTTCAACATCTTATGGTCTGTTTACACCTCACTGAGTATGTATAAAACTGTCTATTAGTGAGTCTTTATTGCACTTTGGTAAGAAAATTGTATTAAAATAGACCAAGCATTGCTGTTGTGAGGTTAAGTACTTTTCACTAGGCTGATGAATAATCTAATAGAGATTTAAAAATTTTTTTTACTTCTCATGAGTCAAAATAATACAACTAGTAATTAGATTTTTATTTCCACAGTAGGGCATTTATGTTAATGAGTATGTACAGATTCTCAGTGTTGGGAGGGCATGCAGATGGGGTATTTGCTAGATCTAGAGTCTTACAATTACATGCTCCACTGGGGCCTGGGTGTCTCAGCAGAGACCCTATGGAATAATATCCAGAACAAGAAGGCAAAACCACTAATAACTTTCCCTCACTGATATATCCCAGGAGACTCCAGCTGGGGGATGAGGATGGTGAAGTCGGCCCTTCTCCCCAGATTAAACTGGCTGGTGAACACACATCAGCTACATTCCTCTCCCATGCTTAAAGAATGCATATGATACTTATTAATATGTGACGGGAGTGGTGAGGAAAGGGAAGGAACTAATTTTGCTTAATGTCTACTATGTGCGGTTACCATGTGTCACTTAGGTTAACTTTTTGAAATGTGTGATTACCTTGGAGAAAGGGATTGCGTGGCTCATGTTACCAGGAAGTAATTAGGGTACCAGAAGTTAGCACAGGATACTCACCTCCCATAAGATATTGTACCATTTACTCATTCAATCACCTATCAGGGCTGCTTTCTACAATTGTAGAGGTTGTGCACTTCACAACTCCGCAAATCTCTATTCATGTAGACTATTCTGAAATTTTAAAGCTTATAACCTGCACAGTTGTATGCAACAAGTTAAGTACTGGTGGTAAGGAAGAAGGAAGATACAACCTTATTTATAAAACTTGAAGACATCTATCTAGCATGTTATGGAATATTGTTGTGATTAAATTTTGAACACAAGTTTTAATATTTGAAATTTAAGTAAAATGGTCCCTTTATGTATCTGATACTGGGTCTCCAAGGCTGTCTTATAGAGAAGGGACTTAGACCTCTTTATCAGGGATAGTCCACATAATCACATGTCTAATCTCCCTCTCCAGCCTTGTCCTGTCTGCCTCCTCTGGCCTTCTCCTGTAGGCTCACTCATCCATTGCTCAGGTATAGTGCCTCTCTTCTGCTTTGCCTGTTTCAGACCCTGGCCACCCTCTGGTGGTATTGCCTCAGTTGACCAATACTCATCAAAATTGCCAAGATCATGAAAGACAAGAAATAAAGAGAAGTGGTCACAGATTGGAAGAAACTAAGTTAGCATGGTACTCACATCCTCTTGAGGCTTACTCCAGGGGTCCACCCCACTGTTCAGCTTCACTACCCCCATCTTGGTGCTGACAGCTGGCAGCAGCATTGCCCTGTCATGTGGCTAAGCTAGGATGTGGAGAGGTGAAATACTTCCTTAAATGGAGCTGCCTCTGCTGAAAACTTTTTTACAACTTCTCTTGGGGAGTTTCTTTAGAGCTTTGACTCAGATTTTTGTTTCTTCAAACTTGAGGATCTTTACCTTTGAGGAATGAATATGAATTTGGCCAGCAGGCAAAAGCCATTGGAGGAAGGGGTAAGTTGAGTTAACCACAGTAACATGTGACTTACTTTGGAAGTAAGTATGGAAAAATGGAAAGGTAATATTCTTGTGCACCCTGTAACCTGCCAAGCCTACGTATTTTCTTCATTTAGAATTGGGGCAAAATTAAGAGACAGTCTATAAAATAATTGGCCAATACTCATCAAAATCGTCAAGATCATGAAAGACGATGAAAGAATGCAAAGCGGTCACATATTGGAAGACACTAAAGAGATATGATGACTAAATGCCACGTGGAATCTTGGATTGGATTTTGAAGCAGGAAAACGACACTAGTGGAAAAACGAATAAAATTCTAATGAGATCTATAGTTTAGTTAATAATGTCATACCACTGTTAATTTCCTGGTTTTGATTATTGTACTATGGGAAGCTAGGTAAGAGTATACATGAGGCCAGGCACAGTGTCTCACGCCTGTAATCCCAGCACTTGGGGAGGCCGAGGCAGGCAGATCACAAGATCAGATCAAGACCATCCTGGCTAACATGATGAAACCACGTCTTTACTAAAAATACAAAAAATTAGCTGGGTGCAGTGGCACACTCCTGTAGTTCCAGCTACCCAGGAGGTTGAGGCAGGAGAATAGCTTGAATCTGGGAGGTGGAGATTGCAGTGAGCCAAGATCCCGCCACTGCACTCCAGCCTGGGTGACAGAGCGAGACTCAGTCTCAAAAAAAAAAAAAAAAAAAAAAATTCCAAATAAAAAGTAAAAATAAGAAAGAAAGAAATATGGGCAGAGCACCTCCCCTGGGGATAAAATGAGGTTAAATATTGTCTTATTTGGAATTGTTGCATGTCCAGTTGCAACTTTTATAGTTGCAAGGGAAATATATTTTCATCTCATTCACTCAGGACATATTGCTGGCACTGACTCCTTCAGTTTGAGAATAACTAGTTCTCATTACCATAACTGTCCCAATAACATATATTCATCATCCATCTTCGATTTCTGCCATGGCATCTCTGGTGTAAATCCAGTTCCAACTTTTTGTCCTCACTCTTAGACTTGTTTTCACAGTTGCAATAATCATTCACACAACAGGCCCCTTTCCTGGAGTTTCCAGCCACTGGCGGGCTCCCCTCTCCCATAGGCTCCACCTGAGCCACCTGCAGCTATGAAGACAACAGCTAGGAAACTAGAATTTCAGATACATCGGAGCAAAGGTAATATTGTTGGAAATAGTATGTAGCCTTCCAGGGATATTAACTATTTTGAAATGAAGCACATGGGTACATTTGTTGCAAGTACGGTTTTACCACTGTGCCGCCATGGCTTTTGCATATTGTAAGTTGCTTCAAACTTGATTTCCAGCTAAAGTCAATATGAACCAATTACAGAAATCTGGATAAAGATACATTTCATTTCATTCTAAGTTTGTTGTATACCACCATATAGCAGATGCTGTGCTATGTTATGGGTGCACAAAGATGATTAAGAGATGATCTTTGTCCTTGAACAGTGCAAAATGCAATGGGGTGAGATGCCAGAATACAAAGTTTAATGTGAAATGCAGAGAGAAGGAGAGAGGCTTTGGGGCAAAACCATTATTTCTTTTGGAGCAACAAAAGGACATTTGATAGATGCTGTGCAGAATATCAATGAAGTTGGAAGGAGGAAGTGGTCTCTGAGTGAGTCTCATCTTGACACACAATACTTGGAATAGAAACTCATATTTCTCCAAAATCCCTCCTTTTCAAAGTCTTCCTACTGACCACACACACATACAGCCCATTTGGTCATAATATCCCTTTATCATGGTATAAGCTGTATTTCCCAATGTGCCTACCCATGGGCATCTTTTGGGGAACTTTAGTAAAACTTTATAATCTTGAAGCCCCCACCCATCTCAAGACCGTAAATCAATAGGACCAACTAGCTTCTCCTTTATCCTGTCTGGTTCATTTTTCGGCCAGGATGTCTGGCTCTTGTAGAAAGCAGAGTGATGAGCAATGGATGGGGCCAGGGCCACCATGTTGTGCAACCCTGGGGTGAATCATACACACAAAATACAATGTAAATTTTGCCTTCTAAGCTGGGGACATGGGACCCCAGGATACAGGAGACAGTGTGGATTGTAATCTATGGGTAAACATTTCCCCTATCATAAATGCTACACACAGGTCCTGAGAGGATTCAGATTAGTGAGATGCCCAAAGGGCCAAGACTCTGTCATGGTGAGGTTGGAGTCGCTCTTGAAGTCAAGGGGCGACTCCCAGAAATTACAAAGCTACAGACAGCCCCCGACAGGAGCTAGGCCATTGGGCTAATGCATCCTTGAGGAGCTCTGAGCTCCTGCAGGCCAAGCGAACAGACCCTGCCCATCCTCCTCCGTCAGCATTTCTTGTCCACTGCACAGCTGAGGAGTGACAATGAATATTCATACCCTGGCTGTTGCGGAGTCGCTAGACTCTCTGCATATGCAAAATCAGAACTTACTTGGGCTGCCAGGAAGGGAAGATTCCCCCAAAGAAAACATCTGATGGAGCAGGTTGAACCAGTGGGAAACATAAAGCAGGCGATGAGAAAGGGAGGAATATTCTAGAAGTTATTCCATTTCTGCACTGCCTTGCAAGATGCCATCCTTAGGGAAGGAACATTCTAACCAAGAAGAAAAGACACATCCTTGGCCTGAAGTCAGGCTAAGCATAGCTCTTGCTCATGCATTCATTTGTCCTCGACCAGGCTCTGAGGCAAAAAGAAAAGGAATATAAATAAATTATTAACGTATCTTTGCCTAGAGGCAATTAAAGGTTGATTGGATAACAATATAAACAGAGTGACAATTCACATTGGAAAACATTGTTTCTATTGAGTGCCTACTGAATAAGTGCTTTACGTTTTTTTTAATCTCATTTAATCCTCATAATTACCCTGACAGGGCAGCTGCTGTTGTCTCCATTTTACAGATGAAGGAACTGAGACTCGAATAAGTTAAATGTCTTTGCTGCAAAGTTATGCACCCCGTAAGAGGTGGATTCAGGATTTGAATTCGGTTTTATGGGACCTAAAGTCCATGTTCTTGCCTTACAACTGTTCTGCCTCCTAAGACATAATTTAAAGAGAACCTCAATATTTCAGGACTTGTGGGACAGATACCAAATCACAGCATGGTGGAGGATAATCAGAGAAGATTCCCTACCAGGATCAACTCAGCCTGGGAAGACATCCAGGTATCAATCATGCTTGAATTATGAATGATTTTAAAAAGCTATTTCTCTGTTGGCTCCAAGTAAACTAGGCAACCTCTTAAGAGGCAAAATTAGCTGTATTGTTTCTTAAGAGAAGGACAGTCTAGCATGCATGGAGGTCTCTGTCCGGGCACTACAAGCCCAGAATGGCAGGCCATGCTGCTTCACTATTTATAACCAGCCAGGCAAGGTGCTAAACACATGACATGGAATAAAATATTCAGGCCGGGTGTGGTGGCCTTGGGAGGCTGAGGTGGGCAGATCATTTGAGGTCAGGAGTTCGAGACCAACCTGACCAGTATGGTGAAAGCCCGTCTCTACTAAAAACACAAAAAGTAGCTGGGTGTGGTGGTGCATGTCTGTAATCCTAGCTACTCAGGAGGCTGAGACACAAGGATTGCTTGAACCCAGGAGGCAGAGGTTGCAGTGAGCCAAGATCATGCCTCTGCACCCCAGCCTGGGCAACAGAGTGAGGCTCCATCTAAAAAAAAAAAAAAGAAAAACAGCAAAAAGACTTTAATGCTTGCCACTAACCCCTATTTATTGAAAAGCACTGGATCCAAAGGAGGACTGGACAGTATAGGTGACTTGCTCATAGCCACATATTTAAGTAAATGCAGAACTTGAATATACAACCCAGCAGCCCAACATCAAAGTCTGAAATTTCCCAGTAGGGGCTCTAATTGCAGGGTGGGCAGCAGAAAGTATTCATCAGAGTAGTTCATGCATTCAGGATGCATGGGGTGCCTCCTCCCTGTACTCCAGGAGTGCAGACAATGTTTATCATTTATGCCAGTGGTCAAAACTAGAAGGGCCTGGGATTTCATTGTCTCATTCCTTTGTAGACTGCTGGGGAGACTGAGGCACAGCAAGAATCCATGTCTTGTCTCTTTCATGCAGTAACTTAAGGCTAAGCTGAAAACACGTCAATAAGGTGTCTTGAACATAGCACTTCTCTCACACATTCACTTGCAAAACACCAAAGGATTTTCCACTCCAGTATTTATTAATCTCATTTTGCAGATGAGAAAACTGAGGCCCATCAAAGATTGCTCAAGTGCACATATCTAGTGTGAGTATTGAGGCTGAAATTCAAACCCAGGTCTGAATAACTGCAAAATGTGGGCTCTCAACCACTCAGGGACAATGATGTGACTCTCATAGTGGTGGCATCAGGCAAGAGGTGAGGGCACCCAGGAGGGAACAACTCGATCTGCTGATATCTGTTCTCTGCTTGGAAATACATAATACTGGAACATCATGAGGCCCAGAGAGCACGTGAACACACACACACACACACACACACACACACACACACACACACATGCATGCACGCAGAGCTTCTCTCATTCTGGCCTCCCCTCTTCTCTTCTTCCTCCCCATAAGCCCAGCAGGCTTTCCCACCCATTATCCAAATGTACTCTGGGTTTGCACCCAGAGGCTTAATTTCACATCTGGCAAGAAGCAATTGTGCAAAGTTGCTGAATCCTCTTCTCCACCTCCTAAGGGGGTTCATCAAAACCTATCATCCCAGAAGTGACAAAATATTTTCCATTCCCTAGCAAAAACAAAAGTAGTGCAGAATTGGGAAGTCCATAACAATAAAATATAAAGCCAATCAGCTTTAAAAACAAAATTCTCCTTTTGGAATCTGTGGGGCTTCACATGGTGCTCAAGGGGCAAGTAGCTGAAAAAGCCCATGTATCTGACTTTGAGGTGAGGCTTTGGAAGAGGAAGTTCTCCAAAACCCTCAACAAGTGGAGAGGGTCACCGATTAGCATGGTTTTATGAGGGTAGGATGGAAAAGCTGAAGGATAGGAATATTTGTTGAGTGTCTTCTGTTGCAAAGCACATGCCATATGTAGCATCATTGCATCTGTACAACACCATGTGACTTATGATCCACTACACCTATTTTATAAATAAGGATTATGAACTAAGTTTCCAGGATCCCAAGACTTATTCTTGGGTTTGCTACTAACTAGCTACACAGCCTTAGATTAAACCACAAATCCAGAATGGACCTTTGAGACCATCAAGTCCTGGGATAGCGAATACCCAGCCCAGGCCCTCCATCCCCCTGATTTGTGTCCCCAGCTGATACTGCTAATTGATCATATTGCTCTTTCCCAGGAATCCTGGACGAAACTTCAGAAACCTCAAAATAGCCTTGTAGGTGACTACCTCCTATAAATTGAAATTTGTGTAAGAGATTAAATCTATTTGCCGTACCTGACCTACGTTAAGTCTTTATTTTTAAGATGAGAAAATCAAAACACAGAGAGGGTAAGTAACTCATTTAAGATCACACAGCAAGCCAGAGACAAGTCTAGAACACCGGGTTCAGGGCCCAAACTGCGTTACTCAATACAGCTCCTCATAAAGGAAGTGGTCCTGCAAGCCCCATGTGGCAGCACAGTTAATTTACTTTGTTTTTGACCAAATGGATTTAAATCCTGGAAACAGCTCCCTCAGGCTCTCCCTTCCAAAATGCCCCTTCCTCTGCACCAGCTGAGCAGCCAACAGGAACTCGGTCTCCTTGGTGCCCAGCCAGTTAATGTGTGCCTGGCATTAGCACAAAACTAACATTTTATTTCCCTTCCATAGTATGTAATTTCTTTGGAAGTTGAAGTGTAATGAAATTGGTGTTTATTATAATTAATAAAAGCCCCATAACTTTAAATTGGGTCGTAAATCTTGCAGGGAAATCCAATACTGCCTTAAGAGTCATTCCTTTCCCAGAAGGGGCTCTTCAGAGCAAGGAGGCAGCAGGCTCCCTCCCCCCAAACAGGAGCTGGCTATGCTCCCTTGGTTCGCTGCTGCTAATCTATTCAGGTCACAAGCAGAGCACAGGCAGCTCGGGGCTCTGCAAATGGAAAAAGTGTACCTTAGCCCAACAAGTGTAGATATTACTCCAGTGTGAGCACTGCCTGCATTGTCACTTTAGCTATGGCTTATTTTGAGAAATAAAACTATGTGCTTTCTGTGTGCCAGGAGCTGTGTTGGAGAGAAGGAAAATGCTATTCTTATTCTCAAGGATGTCCCATGTGCCTACAGTCCAGTGAGGAAGGCATGCTGGTCAGTTGCCAGGTACAATTCAGTGTGGATTGTACAGATATGGAAGGCACGAAGTGGTTGCCCTTCTATTTGAGTAGTGTAGAGTGATGGGATTATTTCAAGGAGAAAGTAGATAGAGGTGAGAAGGGTTTGAAAGCTGATGAGGAGGCTGCCAGGTGGGCGTAAATATTCTTTCAACACAGCATGCTGTCTCTGCATCAGGGCCTTCGCACTTGCTATCTGCTCTGTCTGGGATCCTTATTCCCCAGACCTCTAAGTGTCTGTCTCCTTCTCATTCAGATCTCAGTTCAAACTCCATCTCCCAGAGAGGCCTTTCCTCCCGCCTTACCTAATATTTCAATATTTCTCCTTCCCCATCCCTTGCTGTCATATTTTCTGTTTCCTTTACAGAGCTCGCCATTCTGTGAAATTGCATTATTCTTATTCTCTTTCTTGTTCATTGTCTATTTCTCAAATGAGCACAAACATAACTCTGTTACAAGAACCTTGCTGAGTTTATTCACTGTTGTAGTCCTGGCACCTAGAACAATTCCAGACACCTACTGGACAATTAATAACTATTCTAGGCAAAGATTCATGAAACTGCATGGCTCGTTAAAATAAACAAAGCAGGTCACAAAATTGCACACAATGTCAGAAGGGAAAATGGTAGACAAAGATGCCAAGTAAAGAAAAAATAGAGCAGAAAAATAAAACCACCACCCAAATAGCTCCAGGGAGGGATGTGGGTGTAGAGAAGTGCCTAAGAAAGAAGTTGTAATTTGTTTGCTGTGGGATGTGTACTGCAAGCCCCCTACTCTCACCCCTCCCCTTTAAATGTTTAGTTGTCTTCATAGCTCACTAAAATAAATAAATAAACTTTAAAAACACGAAGCCAGCAGTAGGATTAGTGTTTGCACATCATATGCCTTAACATCTTGTTAGAAGTGGGTAGTAAATTTGGCTCTGGGCTTCCTAACAGCCAAAACAAGAGGGAAAAATGAAATGTGTTAACTCTCAAACCTCAGTGTCTATGGGATTAACCTAAAGTGACTGCTCAAAGAAAACTTAGTTTTTTCTGGGCCTGAAACCTGAGAGTTGATCCTGCCAAGGAGAAAATGTTATGATGAGGCTGGGCGCAGTGGCTCATGCTTGTCATCCCAGCACTTTGGGAGGCCGAGGCGGGCAGATCACGAGGTCAGGAGATCGAGACCACAGTGAAACCCCGTCTCTACTAAAAATACAAAAAATTAGCCAGGCGTGGTGGCGGGCGCCTGTAGTCCCAGCTACTCGGAGAGGCTGAGGCAGGAGAATGGCGTGAACCCGGGAGGCGGAGCTTGCAGTGAGCCGAGATTGCGCCACTGCACTCCAGCCTGGGCGACAGAGTGAGACTCCGTCTCAAGAAAAAAAAAAAGAAAATGTTATGATGTAGTATCCTCGACAGCATCCCTTTAGTATATTCAGAAGAGAGGTTCATTATAGCATCTTTTCTTATAGGAGGCCAATGACCTCATGCCCAAATATAATTTAGTAAAAGCCTTTCTACAAGCAGACAGACCATGCTATCTAAGCTTGCTTCTTTTGAATGATCTGACCTGAAAGAGATGGAGAATGTCTTACAAAATTGGAAGGACTATGTGTTCTTCAGATTGTCTTCTGTTTCTTTCAAGTGAGTTCACACTAAGACTTGGGTGGTAAGGAGAACAGGGTAGCCTCCACTTCTGGAATGCCGGGTGATATATCACGTTCCCCACTGGGACTAATTCCCTGTTCAGATGTGCACAGGGTGGAGTGGGCACCTGCCTTTGAAAATTGAGATCCTGGAGGAATCTGAAGAGAGAACCAGCCACCCACTTCTCTACATCGGGCACCGAAGCTGGAAACTTATAATCACATTCTTCAAAGAGGGGCTCAAGGATTCCTGTCTCAGACCACCCGAGGCACTTGCTATACCTGAAGATGCCTGGCTCTGGACTCACACAGTCTGCTTGGGGTGGACCAGAGTGTCTGCATGCTTACCAAGCTCTCCAGGTGATTCTCCAGCCCACAGAGTGCTGATCTGAAGGACAGTATTTGCAGTAGTTTTGTTTTTCATAATGGCCCCTAGCACTCAGGGCTTTAAAGTTCAAAAAGCACTCTCCCTGTCCCTGATCCTCACAAAGCCCCTGCAGAGAGTGAAAGCAGCTTCTCCCATTGGAGAAAAGGGCTTAGTGAGAATTGAAGTGTTTATGTCTTTCCTAAAGGCAACACCCAGCAAAGGGTATGGCCAGGACTAGGCCCAACTCTACATAGAGTGGACAGTGGTTCAGACCTGGACTCTGAAGCAGCATGCCCAGATCCAACTCCTGGGTCCCTACCCACGGCTGGTGAACGTGGACAAGTCCTTTACTGGGCCTCTGCCCCCTCCTCTTTGTGTGCACAAGGTTTCTTGAGGATCAAAAGGAGGATTGTGTTGAAAGCACTTAGAATCACGGTGGCATAAGGCAAACACGTGATGAATGTTGGTTTCCACTATTATTGGGTAGAATACAGCTGCAATAGAAGACATGCAAAGGCTTTTGAGGAAATGCAAATGACCCACGCAGGGTGGGTGTTTACCCCAGTCTCACTTGGAGAAAATACAGTCAACGTGGGAGCCAGTTGGTGTTACAATGCATGACAGACCAAATTCTGGGGTCAGCAAATAGAGAGCTGTCCAATAGAATTGTCTAAGTGGCAGCAGGGATTAACCCCGCAGTGTCCAGTAGGGTAGCCACTAGCCACAGGTGGCCATTGAGCCCCAAAAATTAGCTAATGTGACTAAGGAATGGAATTTTTACTTTTTAAAATGAGTGAAAGTAAATTTAAATAACCACTTGTGGCTAGTGGCTACCATATTGAACAGTGCACCTTTAGAGGGAGAAATGGAGCTCAATGCTGGGGTCGTGGAATGCGGCCTCACCCTGGACTAAGCCTAGATCTATGCAAATGCTAGAAGGAGGACATGCTTATCTTGGAACATAACCCTTCTTCATCTGCCTTTTCTGATTCTCACTAGGCTAGCCCTGTCCTCATGAGGTGGTGAGCTCCAGAAGAATTGTTCCTAATGGTTCTGACTTTTGCATCCTCAGGGTCTAGCCCAGCACCTGGCACTTGATGTTCATTAACTCAGGTTCAGCCTAGCTAACTCTCCTGCCTCTTTGCATCTGCACTGGAGTGAGGGTTGATTATCGGTCCCAAGGTGCCCAACCTAACAATGGACGCTAATGAAGATTTTAAGGACAGTTGTGAACATCTGATTGAAAAGGCAGATGTAGGCAAGGAACTGCAACTTACATTAGTATTATCTTGGTGAGAAGCTAAGCTACCTTCTCACTGTGGAAATAAGTTTTTTTTATAACTGAGAGAATTGTTTTCCATGGGCTAAATTAAACCTACGTTCTCATATAAAATACAACATAATTCAAATCAATGTTAATAATGATGGCAAATCTTAAGAATTATCTTTCACAGTAAATTACCTCTGAGATTGCAGGTACTCCTTATCAAAAGTAAATTTAATATAAAGAACACTAAACATGCAGAAGTGATAAATTATGGAGAGAATTCACTTCCCTCACTCAATGCCTCTTAGTTTTGAGTTTCAAGTAGCAACCGTGACTTTAGGGAAGTCATTTCCTATCTCTGGGCTGCAGGTTCTTCATCTGAAAAATGAGGGGGGGTTGAACCAGATGCTCTCCAAGGAGCCTTCCAGCTCTGAAAATTTATCAGTCTCCAATTCCATGAAACTGATCTATTTGGCATTTCATTCTCCAGTGCCCTCACCACAAGAGAGAAACCTGCTAATTTAATGAACTCAACAGGCTCCTAGGAGGCAGATATCGAGAGTAGGTTCCCCTCTCATCCCCTCTCATCCCCTCCCATCCCAAGAAGCATTTTTACTCAGCAACATGATTTGAAGTTGCCGAATCTCTTCTTAAGGCCAGGCCTGGGGAGGGAGGATTGAAGAGAGGAAGAAATTATTTTGGGTCCCTCTGCTTCCCCCATGCAATGGTTCCTATGCATGGGGGACCGATTGTGGGAGAGAACCACAAAAGTAGCCAATGACCTCAAAGAAAGGTTTTTCTCCTGCCACCGTTATCCTACAGCCCCTCCACTCACAGCCCCATATTTAATGATCTCCAAATCTCTTTCCGAGGTGCACTCAGAACCGCAGTTCAGGGAGGTTAATTGTATTTTAATTGCCTCCTCATCCAGGGGCACCTACATTACCACTTGTGACTAAGAGGCTGGTGGACAGATGACTCACTCCTCTGGCCCCTGGGTTCTTCTAAAGCAGTCTCACCTCACCCCGGTCTCTGCCAGCATCACATTTTCAACAGCGCTCTCCCCTTCTGGTCTTCACCTTCCTGATGCTCCACGTGATCAATAGTGTTCTTTTTGTCCTTGCTGCTGGGAGTCCCAGCCCTGGAGCCAAATTGGGGTACAGAGTGGGAAGGTTAGGGTTAGGAGGTGGAGAACAGCTTCCATCACTTAAGCAGAGGCAGTCCTGGAATCTTATGATGCTCAGAAACCACTTGCTCCTGCCTCTGACTTCCTATTCCAGCCATATGAGCTTGCAGCACCCCCACACTTGCTATGCTGGGCCTTTGTTCTCACTGTACCCTGCCTGTCCTTTACAATTCATCTTAGTCATCACATCTTCCTGCAAGCCTTCCCTGACCTCCCCAATAAGCTGGGTTAGGTGGTCTGTCTCTGTACTCTCACACTACCTTCTGTTTAACCATTACATATATGTATAGACAGGTGCTTCTCCATTTATGATGGGGTCACATCCCTCCCTGGTAAACCCGTCGTAAGTCAAAAATATTGTAAGTAAAAAATGCATTTATTGTGGTCAGCACAGCAGATGGGCCCCGATTTAGGATGATTTGACTTACAATTTTTTCACTTTACAATGGTGACAAAGCAACATGCAAAATCAGTAGAAACCATAACCCCATCCTAAGTTGTAAGGAGTTCCCTGAGGAACTCAAGGAGGCTATGCCCATATAAACCCATCCTAAAGTCAAAATAATAAGTAGAACCATAGCAATTCAAGGACTGTCTGTGTATATATTTGCTCTAGATTAAAACAATGTTCATTTAAAAGCTACACTAAAAATCTAAAAATGCTGCCTGCAATGTTCCAGATTAGCTCAGAAACAAGGTAGGGTCTGAGCCCACAGGTGATCCAAACTGAGACACCTAGAGAGGGGCTGACCCAGTGATTTTTCCTAACAAGAACTCCTCATCCCATCAGGCACCAACACTTAAATCTTCTAGAAATGTACACCCAGAACCGCAAAAGATCTCATCTCTCCTCCCGCCAACCCAAAGCACCAGTCATACCCAGTATTGCTTTTCTGCCTCAGTGGCCTCTGACCTGCTGGGTGTTCCCTGAAAGCTACAAGTCCCTTCCCAGCCCCTGCACAGTGAGCTCCTGTTCACATCTTGAAGACCTCCTCCTGCATGTATTTCCTCCAGGAAGCCTTCCCTGATACCTCAATACAGTGCCTTCTTCTTCTAGGACCCCAAAGAGCATTGTACACTCTTTGATGAACCCTGATCATAGTGTATCCATTTTTATACTGTCTCGCTCTTCTAGATAGTAAGCCACTCTAGGACAGAGACCCTCATCATGTCCAGTGCTTGGCACTGTTCTGGTATGTAGCAGTACACAATACAATGCATGTTTGAGGACTTAATTAATGTAGAGTGAATGATGAGATTCAGGGAATTAGGCAAAGTGTTGGAAGATACAATTAAGGTCATGGGCTTTTGGCAGCATCTGTTAATGCTGCTCCCACATGGGTACTAGGAACAGGTTTTATGCCCTTTTCTCCTGTTTCAACAAAATTCACTTGATGAGGTTTTCAAACAGTAGGTAGCACCACAGTCGGCTCTCTCCTGCTCCCTGATTCCAAGTCAAGATGGGAAAAAATGCATTTTTTGTTTTTTGTTGGTTTGTTTGTTTGTTTTCTGCCTTTGGTATCTACCTCAGTGCTTCTCAATTTGGAATATGCCTTCAAATCACTTGAGGGTCTTGTTCAAATGCAGATTTTGACCCAGTAGGTCTGGGGTGAAGTCTGAGCCTGCATGTCTAGCCCATGATGCCAATATTGCTGTTTCAAGGGAAACACTTCAAATACTAAGGATTTACTCCATTTTTTTTTTTTTGGTAGAAAGACTGATGGATTCTAATTAGTAGCCTCAAAACCCTAAGAGGACAGTGTAATTTAGGTGAAAGTGAGTTTGGAGTGACTTAGACCCAAGTCAGATCTGGGTCCTATTATTTTCCTATGTTATCTTACTATATTTATTTAACTTCCTTAAGCCCTTGCTTCTTTGCCTGTACAATTGAAACTAATCTGTAACCTCATGGGCATGTGTGTGTGTATATGTGTGTGTGTTTGAATGATGATTGCATGTCAGACTGTGTAAGATACTTCTGATTCCTCACAGCCTTCTCAGTAACTAGCTGTTGGTTCCCTTGTAAATGGAGCCAGTTTCCAGATTCACTGTTGCTCCTTCTGATCAGATTTCTGTTTCTTTACAATCAGAATCCCTCTCTGGAAGAACGTTACCTTCCCTGCCCCCTGACGTCAGAAAGGGCCATGTGTCTTACCTGGGCCAATGAGATGTGGATAGAAGCATGTATATTATTTCCAAGCACAAGCCCTAAGGGCTACTGTGCCTTCTACCATCTTCCCTTTGTCCATCTCTTCAGCCAGGGTCCCAAAACAAAGATGATGGAATTTGCAAGGTAAAGATAGAATGAGCGAGAAATAGGTCTTTTTTTTCTTTTTTGGAAAGCCACTAAAATTTGGGGATTGTTTGTTACTGCAACATAACTGTTTATGTTTTTACTGATTCTGACTGATAAATTCTGCTGCATATTTATTGCCTTGCTGTCTACTTTATGCAAGGTACTGAGATGATCACTGAGATTGCATCTATGAATGTGACAGAAGTTATGTCCTCAAAGCAATCACAGTTGAGTGAAGAAGCCAGAAATGAAAATTCCCAAGGATAATACACTACTGAGTTCAGTTCATCTGAATAGGTCTATAATTGGGATGCTTCCAGAGTGCAGAAGAAAAACTGACAAATCCCTCCTAAGGAATTAAGGAAGATGTCATGGAGGAAGGAGCATTTGAATTAGGCCTTGAAAAGTGAGCTGACTTTTAACTGGACATAATAATACATAAATAGTACATAGGACACAGAAGAATAGCATATTTTTGAGTCAGAAGTCCCATATTCCAGTCTTGACTCCAGCAGTTATGATGGTGTGACCTCAAGCAAGACACATAACTTACTGTATGTCATTTTTTTTCTTCTGCAAAGTAGAGCTAATGATATATCTCAGTATTCTGGGAAGGTTTGAACGTAAAAGTCTATGTATAAGTACTGCTAAAAACAAATAGCTTATACAATGGACATAGTAATGTGTAATATAATAATCCTGCCCTATAATAGGGTAGATAGTAACACCTGGTCACATTTTTGAGAGCTTGCTTTGTTCTTAATACTGTGCTTAGTAATCTATTAGTATCACACATTTAATCCCCTCGAAAATCCTACGAGGTAAGTACTATTGTTGTCCTTATTTTACACAGAAAAGGATAGACTTTGAGAGGGCCAGTCATTTATTTATGTACACAGGACAGCAGGACCTGGATGTAGACAGTTTGACTCCAGCCTGTGCTCCCTGCTATGCACAACCTTGCCTCCCTGTTAGGAAGGAGAGAGGCCTGAAACTCTACGGTGTGAGCAGGCAGTGGAGCTGGTAAGTAGGGGGCAAGGGCAAAAATAGATGAGGCTTTGAAGGGTTTTTGAAGCTGCTCATTTGGGGACTGCAACACTGGTTGTGATTATAAAATCTTTGAGGATGTTTTCACTGCAGTCCTGTTTCCCTGTGCTTTACACTTTGTTGGAACTCCCCAAATAATGATAACGCTTTCTTCACTCAACACATTTATTGAACACAGGCAAAGGCCCTGGGAGAAATACAAAAATGAATAAAACCTACTGTGGGCTTAGAGCTTGATTTTTTTTCTTTGGGCTTCAGGGAACCATTGAAGGGTTTTGAAGAGGTAAGTCAAAGAGCGAATCTAGCTCAGGGGGTATGGGGAGGGGATGGAGGGTATCTGACTGTTTTGGCCAACATATTGAAGATATAAGAGCCTGCATGGAGGGAGGCCAAGTGGGAAGCTAAGGGGATAGTGTAAGGCAGAGCAGGAGGGATAGAGAGGGAGAACAAAATGCTGGAGCTGCTCCAAGGACAGAATTAGGGTCTTCATAATGCTGGGATGTGGGGCATGTTGTGAGGAAGACATCTTAGCTGACACTAAAGTTCAGTCTGAATCCATCAGTATCCAGCAGATAAAAAGAAGGAAAGGGCTACTTACACAGGTATGAGCAGGGATCAGGGAACCGATAACTATGGAGAAATATCGAGGAACAAGCAACAGTGGGAACTATCACTATCCCTAGGCCTGAAGAAGTAATACAGGGAAATGGTGTTCCCAGAGCCAGGGAGGAGTCGTCACCATAGAATTCAGCTCCTGCTAGTGTGAGAGTGAGGCAGAGAGGGAGCAGGTTGGTGTGGGGGAAACAAATATCCTGACCTGTCTGCCTTCCAACCTTCTGATCTCCCACTGGCCACAATCACTCTTCAGCCAAAGAGCAAGAAAGCCCAGATGGCGTGGTGCAGAGGTCAGCCTCCTGACACCCAGCGTAGGACACAGAGAGGCAGGGAAATGGCCATGACCATAGGTGTGCAGTTGCAAACAAAGAATATCCACCACGGTGCCTGAGCTTCTACATAGTCTCGTGGCTACACATTGGGCTCTGGAACCAGACTCCCTGAATTTGAATCCCAACTCTTACTTCCTAATGATGTCACCGAGGGCAAGTTACTTTACCTATCTGAGCTTTGATTTTCTCATCCATGAAAAAAGAAACCTAATTATTGCAAGATAGTGTACAGTACATTGACTACAATAAGTGCTAAATATGTGTGAACGTTGGTTTTTGTTGTTGTTATTGTTCTTCTTCTTTGTTTTACAGAAATAGAGGTCCATCCATGAATTCAGGGGATGCAGGAGATGGTGGTTGAGGGGGCAGGACGAAGGGAATGTGATCTTAAGCCTTGAGTCTTGTTCTTACAGAGTCTGTGGTACTTGTGGGCCATTCATGAGGAGATGGCCAGCAGGCAACTGACGTGTGCATCTGGGGCTGAGAAGAGAAGTTATGGGGCTAGAATCGATTTGGTTCTCATCTGTGTGAGGGTGTGGCTCAAGCAGGGCACTAGATGGGGCTGCCTGTGGAAAGGGGGAAGTCTGGACTCTTTCTGTGTCTGATGAGTCTACTGACCCATTTGCTCTGACTTAATCTTCTAATTGCCATTAAACAATTACATGATTCCCCACCTGGTTCTTCCTGGATGCAAGTTCAGTTTTATGCTCATTGGTTGGATGGTGCTAGAAACAAAATCTGCAATCTTGTGTGGAGCTAAGCCAATTGACCTACTTAGGGCTGTTTTTTTCATTCATTCATTTATTCATTCATTCATTCATTCATTCATCAGACTTTTATTCAGCACACAGATGCAGCATATCATACCAGGAGAAAAGGAGAAAAAAGAGAAAATAATTAAGAAATGGCCTTGGCCTCACTAATAGCTTTCTATTACCTATTGTAATTGTTTAGATACTTTGGTGTTTGCTGTGGCAAAGCACACATTCCTGGAATTTTGTGAGCTTAGATATAACAGAGAGCTCTGCTACCAGACTCAGGAAAGCAAAAGTAACCTGAATGCATGCCAAACTCAGATTCCATCTGTAATGCATGGGTTCCTGGGTGACAGGAATGTTTCAATGGAAGCTGAAGTTCTCAGCTGGATGCATGGAGAATCATTTCTGTGGAAGCCCACGGATACCATCTGTCCTTTAGATACCACAGTCCACCTGTGAGGCTAGACTGGACTTGCTCTACTTCCTTTCCATCCAACTGAGCATGAGAAGCAGACTTGGTTCAAATTCTAAGTTAGATAGCTGCTGGACTCTGAGCTCTGTGTGGATGAGGGAGGCTTCTTAACTTTTATGTGATTCATTTTCCTCATTTATAAAATGAGGATAGTAATTATACTCCTCACAGAGTTGTCGGACAGATTAAATGGAGATAGTACAATCAAGTGGTGGTCCCTGGTAAATGGTTAGTAGAAAAGGAGCTCAGAAATATAAATTACTCAAATTTGTTTTGTTAGAGTTAGTTTTAAAACATTTGCTCAGTCGTAGATATTGTGGTTTCAAAGGGATCTTCGAAGTCTTGTTTCGTAACCACATCATGCACCAAGTGACCAGGTATCCTAGGCACCCATGGCAACAAGGTCTGAGAGTCTTCCAAGGTGGGCAATTCCATGTGGGTGACACCAAGAATCCTCTACTCTTTGCACAACTTCTCAAGGAATGAAATGAGTTAACCTTTCCTATTTCATTTCATTCTCACTACGTCCCTATGGTGTTAGAGAAGGCCATAACTATAGTCCCATTTTACAGATGAAAATGCAGAGGTACAAAGAAACAAAGATAACAGAGCCAGTAAGTGCCAGCTCAGGACCTTGAACAAACGTCCTTTGAATCTTGATCCCATGTACTTTGAATAACATGCTCCTCTACTCGTTTAGCCCCACTTTTATTTTTTTATTTTAAATATGTTTGATATGAAGTTGTTTTCTTTTAAAATATCACAATTGAGAACCTTTTTCTAATTGAAGCATTTTTCTCCTTTTCTGTGGTAATAAAATTTCACTGCTCTTTACTGGAATTCAGAGACCTCCATTGAGTGGTATTATGAAAACTGGGATTATACCACTCACTCTTAAGTCCTTTACCCTTTCAAGGAGATTATTCTTTAAAAAAAAAGTCCATCCAGTTAAGCATTTTCTTGTGGGTCAAGCACTTTGGCTTGAGTGAAATGAAACAGCCAAGAGTTGTTATTCTGCCATATTCATTAAGCATCTTCTTAGTGTGCAGATGGAAGTTGGGGAGGGCAGGTCAGGAAAAAGATTTAAGGAGAGGAGCAAGAAAATGACTAGCCCAGAAGTTCAGAGGTAACCATTGCTCCCCAAAGTCTCTGAAATGGGGCTTTGGGGACTGAGTGGCTGTTAAGTAAAGGAGACACAAAATCCCATATATGACCGAGGATTCTGCTGGGAGGGGCAGTGGCCTAGAAACCTTCCGTTTTCATTTTCAGCATCTCTCTCTTTTAAGAGTTCTCTCACTTTGAGCCACTTTTGCCAAAGCAACTATGTAATTTATAATGTGTTGTTATAAAAAGCACTTGCAGCAAGAGGATGCTGGGATGGCGATCTGGGTGAAATTGGCCAGCAATATTCTGGAAAACTCTGCTCATCCATCGGGGGACTTCTATTTTTAATAATAATAATGACCATGAGTCCAATTGTGTGTGAGCCTCAGTTTCCCATTCTATTTCCATTTATTCAGTAAATATTAACTGAGCATGTACTATGGACTGGTACTGTTAAGTGACTGAGTCCACTTTTTTCCACTCCATGGGAAATCGTCAACTCCCCACAGCACTGACATTCCAATCCCTGCATCATTCCTGCATTCCTGGACTCCCTCTGGCTCTCCAGGTGAATAGCTCCAGTAGATATTGGCACAAATGCATGATCCCTGCCTTCTTGGAGCTTAAAAACTAGCTGTCTTGGAGCTTTGTCACTGGAGCTTGTCATTGGACAAGATGGGGGAGGGCAGTTAATTTTATCAGGACAGGAATACTGCTGGGAAGGAGGGGCAAGACTGGTCATAGGTGTGGTCCCCAGTAATCAGCCAGCCACATGGTTAGAACAAGATACTCAAAAAGCATGTGGTGATCAGCAACAGGAGACTTCCACCAGAGGTAACTTCAGGCAGTGGAACAAGGTGCTGGAGAAGTGTGGAATAGGAACTGTTGAGAAGCACTGGCCAGCAGAGATTGGCATGAGGCCAGCAAAGGAGGGTGGGATGCCAGTGGGACAGTAATAGAAAGAGGAAGTCAGGATGCTTGGGGTATGAAGAAAGGGGTTACCATCTAGCAGCTCAGTTGCAGGGGAACAAAGTTGTATCTCTGTGATCTGGGGGCAAGGCCCAGTTCCAGACGAGGTTAAGCCATTATCAGAACTGGGGCTCGAGGTCAAGAGGACACGGTGGGAAGAATGGTTGGCTTCAGACTAAGGTTGCTTGGTTTAGCAAAGGAAAATACAGAACACCCAGTTAAAATTGAATTTTAGATAAATAACAAATACTTGTTAATATAAGTATATCCCATTCAATATTTGGGACATATTTATACTAAAAATATTTATTGTTTATCTAGAATTCAAATTTAGTTGATGTGCTGTATTTTATCCGGCAGCCCTAGTTGAAGCAGAGGTCTAAAGTCCTTTCATCCCTTCTGCTCTTATGGTCAGATCCAAGAAGGGTAAAATAGACATTCTAATGAGCTCTTGGAGCCAAAGGGGCCCAGCCAGCTGTGACAGAGGCAACATTCCCTCTTTTCACCAGGGCATCGCTAGATGGTCACTCCTACCGAATCCTAGGAGAAAGGGTGAAGTTGAGTAGTGCAATTTGACTAATATTAGAACCTAGGAGAGGCCAAGCCCAAAGACATGGGGCTAAAACCTAGGCTCCAGGCCGTTAGCTCAAAGTCTTATGAGATGAGAAAGACTAAAAGCCGAACTGAACCTCAAAGAACTGGTCCCAAGTGGGAAGCCCCAGCTCCCTGGCTATGACATAGGTTTCAGCCCCTTCCTCCTAAGTGCCAGAGGTAAGACCAGTGGAAGGAGTTGAGGCCATAGACTACTCTTTCACAAAGGGGGAGCTTGAGGCATCTGCTTCTAGGTACCAACACGGTCAGGCATGATTCTCATACTCTCTGGAGGTATCAGTAGTACCTGGGGGTGGGATGAACTACGCACAAGGTTAGACAGGTGTGGGCTTGAATCCTGGCTCTGCCTGAGTTTTGAAAGTTTGCACTGGGTTCTTTTGTACATGGTATTACCCCCTTTTAATCTTTACAACAATTCTTTATAAGACTGAAATCTGTATTATTACCCAATTTTTACAGATAAGGATTCTGAGGCTCAGAGAGGTAAAGAAACCTATACAAGGTCACACAGTAGTAAGTGATGGCCTCAAGAATGATCCCAAATCCTTCTGACTTTTTCTCTACACCACAATGCCTGTCAAGGACACAGTGAGAGGAATCCCCACCACAAAGCAGAAGGTCTTGGCCTTTGTCCTGACTCACTACTCAGCACGAGCCAGACCACTGTATCTTAAGTAGGCTTTCCTCCAGTCAGTCACACCATTCCCATTCTAGTTCCTGCTAAGCACTTATCACTGTTTGAAATCAGTTTGTGTGTTCATGGCTTATGTGTAATTTGTCTGTCTCCCCATCATAATGTTCTGTTACCGGGAAGAGGGAGAATCCTCATCTTTGTCGTCTTGGTAGAAAGATTTTGACCAAGAGACCGTTTAGCCAAAAAGAGAATGTATTGAAGGAAAATGGAGAGCAAAGAGTTTATTTAGAGAGACAGTACACTCTGAAAGATGAGGCAGAGTGGGCTACTGAAAGAGAATGGGCTGGCAACGGCCCAAGAGTTCTGCATTGGGTTTTTATGATGTCAGATTTTTTCTTGAAGTTCTTGTCTCTGTCTTAAATCTCTACCTTTTTCTTGGCTTAGTTTTCCTGCTTCTGCCTTCAGTCCCCACCTTTCCCCTTGCCTAGTTCCCACCCCAGGCTTGTGGGACCCTCCTTTACTATTTGCTGGTGCCCATTGCGTGGGCCAGGTTTTGGCTACGAATGCTGCCTAATGGCTGCATTGCTCATTACCGCCACCCAGGAAGGTTGTATAGCGGTCAAATCCATACTTAATGTGCCTCTGTATCTCTAAGGAATTTCTCCTTTGCCCTCTTCTCCTCCTTATCAGCATGTAGCTAGCGACAATCCGACAGGTGAACTGCCGAGTGAGCGATTACTGGGCATCTTTAGGGGCGTTCCTTCCTGCATACGTATTTCCCCTCCTCTCTGCTCATATCTAGGTTGCAGGTTGCAGGTGATCTCTGGGGTGTGAGATTTTCCAGACCTCCCTTTTCTCAGGGGCTCCCCCTCCTGCTCAGGTCTAGCTATTAATATCTGCTGACTTTAACAGTTCCATGAGAATAGGTGTCTCAGCTCTCTTGTCGATCTCTGTATCACTAGACTCCGAAGGAATACCTGGCTCATAACAGTACTCAGAAACCACATACGGGTTGAATGACTGAATGATTGAGCCAATCCATCTATCCATCTTGCTATCTCCATTTCTTTGCACATCTTCCTGCCTGACCCCTCAGACTGGCACTTGGTTCAGACTGTGTGTAGGGTCTTGGCTTCCCTCTATCTTAGGCTTCTGTGGCTCGATGTTCTATGGCTTAAGGTCTGTTATCCCCACTCCTTGCTTTAGGCTCAGCTCCAAGGTTCTCAGGCTGGGCTTAGAGGAGGAGCTCAAACACAGGAAGCAACAGAAGACTATTTACACCCCCTCTCTGCTGAGGGGAGGGAAGACCTAATGCCCTCCTGGCTGAGATCTGGCTGATCCAGCTGAGTCACTTGCAAGGGAGCTGGGATGGTGACTCTTGGGTAGGGTGGCAGAGGGGCCTGAGCCTGCCAGTGGGAGGAGAGGAGGGATCTCAAGAGCAGCATGGCTCATCAAGAATATGAGACCCCCCCTTGTTTTTCTGAGGTCCAAGCTCGCTCTTTCTCCCTCTGCAGAGTGTGACTCAGCCCAAAACCTCACCCCATCCAGAGGTGTGTACAGCTGACAGACTAATTACCCCCTTTGCCATGACTCAGCGCCCAGTACTGCCTGTCTGCGGCCAGCTCATCATCCAGAGACTGTTTACCATCACCTCCAGCCATACATAATTCATCATCCTCCCTCTTTCCGGTAGCCATCATCCCTCCTCCTCCCATAATTCAGGTGGCAAAGTCCTCTTCTGAGGACTCTGAGGACACAAAAGCCCCCACCTTACTAAGGCGGCTGCCCTGAGAGAAGACACCTTTAGACTAGAATGGAGAGGGTGGGAGGGTCCTCTCCCCAGATCCTGAGCAAGACAATGCTTGGAGAAAAGCATTGCACACACACCCTCCTTCCTTCCTAGCTGCTCCCTGCCCACCAGGACCTTCTCCACTCATTGTCCATCCTGGAAACTGGGAAAGTCAGAAAGTGAAGATGAGCAGGGAGAAGGAGGTGGGGTTGACGCTGTGGAGAGAAGCTGGAGGGTGTGGCAGGGCCTCTGCTGCCTTGCTGCAGGTAGTCAGCTTTATGTGTGTTATTTCTTCAAGTGCTACCCAAAATAGTTTCCATTTGCAGAGTGCTTTTAATGACTTCAAGGTGTTAACTTGCTGCAGTCTGATTCTCCCTCCACCCTGTGACGTCCACCCTCTGAGTGCCCCAGCCTCACCCAGCTTCTGAACTCCTCCATCCTCCCAGGGCACAGGAGCTAGAAGGAATCTGGCTTCTATCTGGGAGAGCCTATAGCTGGATGCTCAGTGCCCATGCAGGAGGAAGGGAGGGGAGGAGGGGACAGTCACTCTGTGCTTGCTCATGGCATCTCACATCTTGCACAAAAGGAAAACCCACTCTGACTCGGCTGAAGCCAAGATGCCCAACTTCATGCCAGCATCTCAGGGGGTGGGGTGGGCACAAGCAAAGCGCATTCAGGGCAGTTTGCAAGGCAAAGGTCTTATCGCTCTAGCTCCTGCCTTCCTGCTGCAGCAGCCACCAGAGTCTATTATGTTTAGCACTTATATTAAGCCTGCATATGCCAGGCATTGTTCTAAAAGTTTTCCCAATATTAATTTAACCCTTGTAACAATCTAATGAGGTAAGCATTATTATTGCAATTGCACAGATGGAGAAGATCTGTTCTAAGAGTTGTCAACACTTAGACCTTTCAGGTGAACCTCAAATATATGAGAATTGATTAGTGAATAGCTCTCTTTCCCTATTTCTAAGAGACTCTGGCCTGAGTTTTTCTCCCCACAGCCACCCACTCATCCCAACAAATAGATTCCGAAAATTGCACTTTCCTCTGCTCAGCTGCTTAAGCTAGAAAACTGGGGTGGCACCCTGAATTTTTCCTCACCTACCCCCACCAAATTCAACCCACCACCATGACCTTTTGTCATACCATCTAAATGCCTGTCAGCTGAGAGAGGAATGGACCAAGTCAAGCAAAGCCTTGTGGGCTGTGATGAGGAATTCTAGTTTTTTAATTTTATTATTATTATTATTATTATTATTATTGTCTAAGCACTTTATCAAAGGATCTCTGGCTGCTTCCTGTTGGTCTCTCTGTTTTCATTCTTTCTCTCTCCCAAACCCATTCTCCAAATAGCAGCCACAGAGAGCCTTTGATGAAGTGCCTAGACAAAAAAAAAAAAAAAAAAAAAAATAGAATTTCTCATCACAGCCCACAAGGCTTTGCTTGACTTGGTCCATTCCTCTCTTGGCTGAATTTTTTATCTGAAGCATCTATTACGGTTTCTAATTTGGTATCAATTAGATATGATTCTGTGTTTGGCAACTGTCTTTATTACTAGACTATGCTCCATCAGAGCAGGGGATGCACTTCATTTTTTCTGCTATGCTCCCTGTGTCTAGTACTATACCTGACATCCTGTAAATCAGGGGTTGGCAAACTACAGCCGTTGGGCAAAATACAGCCTGCCATCTGGTGTTTTGTTTGTTTTTCAGTGTAACACTTTTATTGAGATATAATTCACATTACATATAATTCACTCATTTAAAGTGCACAGTGCAATGGCTTTTAGTATAAACACAGAGTTGTGCAACTATTATCACAATCAATTTTAGGATATTTTTATTATCCCAAAAAAGGAATTTATTAGCAGTCACTCCCCGGTTTTCTCTCACCCCTCACTCTTAGCCCTAGGCAACCATTAATTTCCATTTGGCCTCTACAGATTTGCCTAATCCCAATATTTTATATAAATGGAATCATAACATATGTGGTCTTTTCTAACTTTGTTCTTTTACTTAGCTAATGTTTTAGAAGTGCATCCATGTCGTAGCATGTATCTATACTTCATTCTTTTTTATGAATAAATAATATTCTACCATGTAGGTATACCACATTTAATTTATTCATTCATCAGCTGATAGACATTTAGATTGTTTCTACTTTTTGGCTATTTTAAATAATGGTACTATGAACATTCAGGTACAAGTTTTATGTAGGCATGTGTTTTTATTTCTCTTGAGTATGTACCTAAAAGTGGACTTGCTGGGTCAGTTTTGAGGAACTGCCTGGTTGATTTTCTAAACACTTGTGCCATTTTACATTCCCACCAGCAGTGTATGAGGGTTCCAATTTCCCCACATCTTTGCCAACAATTAATATTGTTTGTCTTTTTTTAATTATAGCTATTCCAGAGGGTGTGAAATGGCATCTTCATTGTGGGTTTCGATGTGCATTTTACTGATAGCTAATGACAGTGAGCGTCATTTCATGTGCTTATTTGCCATTCGTGTATCTTCCTTGGAGGATTATCTATTCATATCCTTTGTTTTGTTTTGTTTTGTTTCATTTTCTCTTTTGAGACAGAGTCTCACTCTGTTGCCCAGGGTGGAATGCAGTGGTGAGATAACAGCTCACTGCAGCTTTGAACTCCTGGGCTCAAGTGATCCTCCGACCTCAGCCTCCCAATTAGCTGGGACTACAGGCATGCACCATCATGCCTGGCTAAGCTTTTTTAATTTTTGGTAGAGACAAGGTCTTACTATGTTTCCCCAGCTGGTCTTAAACTCCTGGCCTCAAGTGATCCTCCCATCTTGGCTTCCCAAAGTGGTGGGATTACAGGTATGAGCCACTCATGCCTTTGTATGTTTTTATTTATTTATTTTTATCGTTGATCTGTAAGAGTTCCTTATATATTTGGGATACAAGTACGTGCTAGGTACATGATTTACAAAAGTTTTCTCCCATTCTGTGGGTCATCTTTTCTCTTTCTTGATGGTGCCCTTTGGGCACAAAAGTTTTAATTTTAATGAAATCCAATCTATTTTTTCTTTTGTTCCTTGTGCTTGTAATGCCGTATCTAAGAAACCATTCTCTAACCCAAGGGCTCAGAGATTTATGCCTATATTTTTTCTAATAGTTTTATATTTTTAGCTCTTACATTTTAAAGCTATGATCCATTTTGAATTAAAACTTTTGCAAATGGTGTGAGGTAGGGGTCTGACTTCATTCTTGTGCTTATGGCTGTCTAGTTGTTTCATGTCATTTATTTTTGTATATAAAGTTTTAGTGGAACACAGGCATACCCATTGTTCTACATACTATCTATAGCTGTTTTCATCCCACAGTGGCAGAGTTGAATAGTTACTACAGAGATTGTATGACTTGTGAGTCTGAAATATTTATTATCTCTTCCTTCACACACACACACACACACACATACACACACACATACATTTATTGACCCTGCCATAGTTTTTGGGTACATAAATAAATTATAACTGAGATTTGATTCATATATAAATTTATGACTTCTAATGCTCAGAGAGAGAAAAAAAAATTGTTCCTAGCTCTTGCTAAGATCAAATGGCTTCAATGACTTACTGCAGAAAAACCTTCTCACACAGAAATTATGAACCAGGAGATGTGAATTCAAGTCTGAGTTTTGCCACTTGCATGCATCATCTTGGGAAGAAGCCATTGACATTGCGGTCCCTAAACCCCATGTTCCTTCTTAGCTTTCAGAGGGTGACAGCAGTGCTGGATCTCTGGTGTGACTGGGGCATTCACATTTCTTTTTGCACTTTCCTGTCTGCCTTGATAAGGTAAAGATATGGAACATGATCCCAGAAAAGGAACCCCTGTGACAGCAGAAGCCCTCAAGCAGTTGTCAGAGGAGCTGAAACCAGGCCTCTCCATGGGGCTCCAAAACACTGCTGCACTTACCCAAGGAGAGAAATCTCCCCAGTAGAACCTTAGCCTCCTGATGGAGACAAGCACCCTTTCCCTTGTGTCCCCTTGCCTGCATCTGTGATAACCCTCATAGCCTCCTTAATTGAACTTTTGCTTTGCCTTTTGTTAAAATGTCTTGTGGTTGGCAAAAGGGCCCAGTCTTTGGAATTGGATGGAGATGATTATTAATCTTACTCTTCCTGGACTAGCTGTGCAACCTTGGCAAGTTCATTTTATTCTCTTTGAGCCTTACATTCTTCATCTGAGAAACAGGGAAGAATAATAAATGTAACTAGTTATTGTGAAAATTCTGGAGATTAATAAATCGTTACCATGAAGATCTTGGTGCATTAGAGGGGATCAGGAAAGGGGAGTTATTGATAATATTCATATCCTACTTTTAAACTGGGGAAACTTTAGCCAGCCTGACCCAGATATAGCAGAAAATCTAAAAAATTTTCTATGAAGCTCTTTCTGATACTTTTGAAAGTATTTTTTCCCTCCTCTACACATATATACCATGCCATAACTGCATTGCAGAACTTCTGCCTTAAGTCTCTGTTTCCCAGATTCCAACTGTGGTTGGACAATCAACGTCTGCAGCAGTAGCTGGCACATGGCCCTCAATTAGTGTCTGAACATCTGCATTCACATTACATATTCTTTTCTTCCTACATGACTGATGTGTCCAAGAGACCACAATTCAGAAATCACTGGGATCCAAATGAATGAGCTTCTTAAAGTCTAGGGTCTTCTGCTTTAAGCTAGTGAGACATTCAGACAAAATCCAAGAAGCACATTTCAGAGACTGGCTTCTTCTTAGTCCCTGGAGGAGATTTTGTGAACTATGATCTCCATCTGTAGGTCTAAGGCATCTCTGGACCCCACTTCCTCACTCAATCCATTCAAGGTTGCCTGACATATAGAGATCAGTCTGGGGTCCTACATTTTATGGGACAATTGGTACCTGGAGTGTGTTCAAGGCAGCAACCAGAAAGATGAGAGTCAGACACAGCTGAAAGAATCAGAGAGTTGAATAAAATTAACTTAAGAAACCTGGAAGTATGAACATTTTAAATACATATACTCTTTGACTCTCAGAATTTCACTCCTAGGAATTCATCCTAAGGAATAATCACATAAGTGCTCAGAGATAAATGTACAAGGATATTTATGGAAGCATTGTTTTTTCAAAAAAAATATGTGTAGGGTTGAAAATAATCAAAATTTTCATCAATAGAAAACTATGAATATATCCATACAATGGAACATAATTCAGCAAAGGATGAATTTGACATAATATAGACATTAAAAAGGACAAATTTGAGAACTTTCATAAACTGATGTTGGGGTGTAACTTGGTACAGATATTTTAGAAAAGTGGCAATTTCACTCCTAGGTATATACCTAAGAAGTGTGTCTTATAAGTGTACCAAAATGAATGCATAAAAATCTATTTGTAATGGCTCAAAACTGTAGACAACCTAAAAGTTCATCAACATTGGAATGGATAAATCAGTTACTATATAACCATACAATGCAATATTATAAAAGTAAAAATGAACTATGGCTACATAAAAATGCATGATTGGATTTCACAAAACGTTGAGCAAAGAAATCAGACAAAACAAAATATGGTATATGATTCATTATATGTGAAGTTCAAAGTTAGGCAAAATTAACGTATTTGACATCAAGAGAATAGTTACCTTTGAAGAGAAGGAAGAAAGTAGTGATTAGGAAGAAGTAATAGAAAGTATGTCTTGGTGGTAGGGAGCTGGTAAAAGTCTATATATTATTCTCCATTGGTGGTTCCATTATCTGTGCACTTTTCTATATGTTTGACATAGTCCAATAAAGAAGTTTTTTAGAAAGAGCATCCACCATAGATTGGAGGAAAGAAAGCAGATTATTAAATAATATGTACAATAATATCTCATTTAGGTTAGAACAAGAGAGATTAGCTTATGACTGGAAAATTCTGGAAATATATGCTCCAAGATGTTAATAGTGGCTGTACTTGGCAGGTAAGTTTTCACTTGCTGCCTTATACATGTCTGTACTGTTGAATTTTTAACAACGTCTATTACTTTATGCAGAAAGAAAAGATGCTTCTTTTGTGAAAAATGAAGGAAACGGGTCTTAATTCTGCCAGGCTGCTGGGTTGATCAGCCCAAGGGAAATGGAACAAAATGTGGCTTACAATTCACATAATTGGAACCATCTCATGGCTCCTGGGGACGAACCATGTCAACACACTGACCATTGCCTGGTATCCATGAGTGTCCTGCAACCTGGGGCATTAACATCCTCATGGATCACCCCAGGTCCCCTGACTCCATTCCTGTTCATCTCTTCAGTTGCTAGGCAATATGTAATTAAATGTTGGCAAGGCTCCTCCACCCTGGATACATTATCCTGAAAATTGGACTTTGCATCTGGCAGTCTTAGAAAGCAAAATTCCACTCCCATCAACCCCCCACCCTCTGGTTTACAATTGACTCACAATTTAATTAAAATGATTCCACGGACATCTGGTCTCCTTTACTAGGAGTGCATTTGCAGTTGGTTTTCCTGGAGTGTTTTTTGTTTGCAAGCCATGGATTTATTTATAGAGTCAGAAAGGCTCATTTTGCTCTCTTAGGTGTATCTTTGTGATCTTTATTAATGCTCTGTTTTGTAGGCCATGACTGTGCCTCTACATTGTAAGCTTCTGAAGATCTGTTTCTCCCTGAGCTCTGCTTAGCCAATGAGTAGCCAGTGACACCACCAAGGCACCTGCCACCCTGCTGACTCCACACAGTGCATAGGGTACCTGTTCACTGCTGGGAAATCCAGAACACAGTCTCCCCTCCACCTTCATCCCCAGCCCCTGTCCCCTTTACCATTAACAGAACTCTTCGGTTAGCTATACCTGACATCGCAAAATAAATGTAGAAAGAGTTCTTAAAGAGCTATGAGTGGCCGAAGAGAGTGAGAGGAGCTAGTTGGGTGGTCTCTGGCTAACCACCTGCCCTATCGGGGCCCCTGTTCCACCTGCCAAATAGGTGGCTGGGCTTAACCAGCATTTCCCACATGTTAGGTAATTTCCATACCTCCATGATCTGTTCTATATCTGCATGCTTCCTACGCTATTATTTACACAACATTTTTCTTTAAATTGACTTTTTTTCCTCATAAATATGTGTATAGTGGAAACTTTAAATCACCACATAAATGGTAAAATATTAACATTCACCATAAAAAGAAGGTAACTGGCTGGGCGTGGTGGCTCACGCCTGTAATCCCAGCACTTTGGGTGGGGGGCCAAAGGGAGCAGATCACCTGAGGTCACGAGTTCGAGACCAGCCTGACCAACATGGAAAAACCCAGTCTCCACTAAAAATACAAAATTAGCAGGGCGTGATGGCGCATGCCTGTAATCCCAGCTACTCAGTAGGCTAAGGTAGAAGAATCGCTTGAACCTGGGAGGTGGAGGTTGCGGTGAGCCAAGACCATGCCATTGCACTCTAGCCTGGGCAATAAGAGTGAAACTCCATCTCAAAAAAAAAAAAGAGATAACTGTAACTGTAAAAGTGAGCATAATAAAAAATATGATTAAATTATAGCTAGATTTTGTTGTCTGCCAAGGCTCTATGCTCAAGATTTGTTCTTTCTTTATTAAAAAGAAAAATCAGCAAATGTTTAGAGATTGTCAGAAGCATATTAATACCACTTTGAGAATTTCTGCTTAGACAATACCAGATGGACTGACAGAGAACTGAGCAGGAAATACGTTCCTGACTATAGGATAATTTAAAAACATGGTGGCCCGGATTATCTTGCAAGTCTTTGTGGTTTTAGCAATCTTGAGAGAATGGGCCCCAGCAGAGAGTTGTTGCAGGCTCCAAAGTTGATGCCGAGTCCATTTCCACTGAGGTGGGAGAAAAGTTTTGCTTAATGCTTCCAGAGTCTGCTGACAGTTGTTTGGGCATGTCATTCCCAACTGTAGCTTTTCTGTCCAGTGCTCCCCAGTGTTTTAATTCAGGGATTTCTCCATTGCAAGGAACATAAACCTCGTAAGACACCCACAAGCAACCCATTCTAGGGCTAAAAGCACCATATGGATTCAAAACCAGGAATCATACCAGAGTTCTATGTGAACTGTGACTGAGCTACTCATTCCATCCCTTTTAGGAGCCACCTGGTAAAGTCTTCTCTCCATCAGGGCTTCTCAGCCACATGGCCCAGCATGGCCAGGCTACTGCTGCAAGTTATATGGCCTTCCTTCTTCCAACTGCTCTGTTTCTCTAAGCACAAATATTCAAGACAGATCATCTGATTGACTTAGCTATAAGCTGGCTCCCCTGAGGTCAGAGGACCAGTCCTGGGCTGTTCAGGTGCCACTTGTGCACAAAGAACACTCTAGGGCTCTTTGCTCAGGGAGAAAGATGCAGGAAGTTTGGGTTAAACTGGAAGGGGAAGAGCTGCAGTGATGTCATGTGAGTCATCTGAGATAGCCTCCCTCCCCTGCTCTGAGAGCTGGGGGCAGTCTTCATGCTGCTTGGTGAACCACTGGTCTTCACCAAGTTTTCAACTGCTGGTCAAGAAACTGACCATCTGCCCTCTCTATCTAGTAAATTGCATTCCCTGACTGTCCAGTGAACTAGAAGGCTGGCCACCACAGCATCTTCTCTGAGTTGTGAAAACCTTTGTCAAAAGAAGAGGTGTGTATGGGTGCACGGGGAGGGAAATTCAAGGAATATCTTTGACTCGTTCACCACTTCACTCGTTAGCCCAGTCATGTAAGACCTGGTTGGATATTATGGGAAGAGCTGCAGACACATAAGTAGATGTGAGTTCACATAGGGATACTGCTGACATTGACTAGCTATTTTACCTGGAATACCTACTTGCACCCATTTTCTCATCTATAAGATTAGGATTTTAAAAATCTATGTCTTGCTGATTACCCTGATTTGATCATTACATGTGGTATACATGTATCACATCTATACCCTATAAATATACACAATTATTATGGGTCAATTAAAATAAAATTTCAAAAAGAAAAACAGGTACATAAATTCCAAGCAAATATGAAAAATAAAGAAGTAAATAAATAATCTATATCTACGATGATTTTGTGAGGACTAAATGGAACTGTCTATTCTGTGGTCCTGAACATTCAGTTTTGAAACATAACTAAATCTGATTACAGTGTGTTACAAATATTAAAAGAAGGTTTTGCAAAATGTTTGGAAAACTCAGAGGATGGCGAGTCTGACTCAGCTACCGAAGAGACTGCATGTTAGCTGGACATTGACTGGTGGGGCCTCTTGCTCTTGCAAGGCAGAGAATACAGGAACAGGATAGTGGGTGAAGGAAAATCTTGAGCACTGGTAAAAGGTGTGACCTGTGAAGTTTGTTCAGAGAGCAGACCGCATCGTGGTGCAGCTCAAGCATCAAGCTTAAGGGGCTGCCTGATGCAGGAGGGACCAGAAAGGTGGAGACATGCTGGTACGCGCAGGGAGTTAAATACCACTTTGTATTTGCCATTGTCTCCCACCTGCTCCCAGTTGTTTTTGCCATTGCTTGAAACTGAGTAAGCAGGAATTGTCAGTGAAGTTCTCTGTGCAGGGATATTTCATCTATTGTAGCAAGACATCATGTCTGACCATAGAGGTACTTGGATGAAGGCACACAGAACTTTCCTATACAGTTAAGCAGTAGTAGAAAGCAAACCAAGACAGTTGTGGAAAATTATTACTTTAATTCAATCAGTGATAGCTTTTTCACCTTCCTCTCAGAGGCAGAAAGGATGGGAAGAAAAGAGGTAGGCTGTTCAAAGTTCCTGAGCTGGTGTCAGACATAAAGAAAATTTAATGCATTTCATAAAGCTCTGATACAATTCTCTCATACTCTCTATACTTCTAACACAAATGAAATTCTTAGTTATTAGGTGCATAAACCTCAGCAAGCCTCAGTCTCCTCATGTTTAGAATGGGAATAATGGCCTTTCGTCTGCTTCTGTTAAAGGGGTGCCATGAATTTCACAATTAAGGAATGTATTTGAAACTGCTCTGAAAGCTGAAAAGTACCGTATAAATGTGAAAAAAAGCATTATTCCGTAGCTGTGATATTACTGTATAAACAATTTTGAACTCTGGGGTTTTCATTTAATATTGTACCTTAAATATTTTCTACATTATTCGAAATTCCTTATACTGGCTTTTAATAACTACCTGCTTTCCCATAAAGCATATGCTCCTCTATTATTGAACATTAAGATTGTTTTTAATATTCTGCTAATAAGACTAATGTAAGAACTACCCACTTGTTACACGCGGGGTTTTTTCTTTCTATTTAATATCTCAGGTGACTTTCTTTTCAAGAATTATTGTTGTTAAAAAAAGAATAGTTTTCAGACTCTGAATACATATTGACAGATATGTACTGAATTCTTTCCAAAAGGACAGTGCAACTTTTTACTCCCACTTTAGTACACAGTGTGGGTGCTAGATCCTTGGTGACCAAGGCTGCTAAAGATAGAGATCATGCCTTAATTGCTCACCATTGTACCTCCAGCGTCTAGCACAGTGTGTGGGATGTCTTTGGTACACAATCATTTCTGCTGACAGAATGAATGGTCAACTGGTGTCTACCTCAGCAGGTATGTATCTGCATACGTGACTGATAGACTTTTTAACTTTGAGCTTCATAATGGCAGCAAAAATATATCTGTGAAAGAATCCATTCATGCTATGGAAACAAAACTAAATAAAAGCCTAGGCATAGTGAGAAGTCCTGGAAGGCTCAGCTACATAATTATGCCATATGATTCTGGTCCTAGCTGCCAATCTTTTTTACTTGAGGAATTACTCAACCTATAGTCTGACTTCTTAAGGAGAAGCAAGCAACTCCCATGTTGTGTAAAGCATGGAAAAGTCAACCGTTGGAAAGAAGTGACCAGAAAAGTTATTGTTCCACTCAGGCTTCTTAATAATTCCAGCACTTCATTCCCATTTCTGGGTAGGCTGTCTGGCCCCCAGGAAGAAAGGACACTAGTCCCTTGAATCTGACTGCATAGATGGTCACTGACTCCATCACTAGTGAGAGGATCAGACCCAGAAAGGAAGGTAATGCTTATTTTGCGTGACTTTATACCCCCATCTTGAGAATTCTAGGCAGTCTGCCCTTCTCTTCCCCTTCCTTTCTACCTGGAGGGAAGAAGGTGAAGGCCTCCCATTTATTGAGCAGGAATTATGCCTGGTACTATGCCTGCCTTATCTCATTTTATTCTTACAAAAATCTAGAATGTAGGCACCATAATCTCCATGTTTTTTTTTTTTTTTTTTTTTTTTTGAGACGGAGTCTCGCTCTGTCACCCAGGCTGGAGTGCAGTGGCGTGATCTCGGCTCACTGCAAGCTCCGCCTCCCGGGTTCACGCCATTCTCCTGCCTCAGCCTCTCCGAGTAGCTGGGACTACAGGCGCCCGCCACCACGCCCGGCTAATTTTTTGTATTTTTAGTAGAGACGGGGTTTCACCATGGTCTCGATCTCCTGACCTCGTGATCCGCCCGCCTCGGCCTCCCAAAGTGCTGGGATTACAAGCGTGAGCCACCGCGCCCGGCCCATAATCTCCATGTTAAAAATGAGGAAACCATGGCTTAGCCTTCCTCAGAGCCACCCATCTGGTAGGTGACAGAGCCAAGATTCAGATGACACTACCCCAAGCTGCTGTCCCCAAGTCCTTCTGATGCCATGTGAGAAACATATGGCATATAAAAAAGGCTGCTCGGTGTGGTGTCTCATGCCTGGAATCCCAGCACTTTGAGAGGCCAAGGCAGAAGGACTGCTTGAGCACAGAAGTTCAAGACCAGCCTGGGCAACATAGTGAGGCCCCATTTCTACAATTTTGTTTTAAATTAGCTAGGTGTGGTAGCACATGCACCTGTATTCCCAGCTACTTGGGAGGCTGAGGTGGGAGGATAGCTTGAGCCCAGGAGGTCAAGACTGCAGTGAGCCATGAACACACCACTGCACTCTAGCTTGGGTGGCAGACCCTGTCTCAAAACAATAACCAAATAAAATAAGCAAACCCATCCCCTGCCCAGGTCACCATGACCTCTTTCACTGCCAGCTCCAGTGCTTTTGTTGAATTCCAGTCAATACCTTCTCCACTCACTCTGCCTTCAGGAGGTCTTTCCTGCAGCCCCAGCCAACAGGGATCTCACTCTACACATAAGATCTGTCAGTTGCTCCCAGTTTGATACTGGACAAGCTGCTTAACCTCTGATTGAGTTTGGGTTTCTTACTTGTAACAGATGGACAGTAATATTGCCTGCCTCTCTTTAATGAACTTTCTTCCTTTGTCCCTCCCCCCTTTTCCTCATTTCCTCCTTTCTTTTCCTGGTTCTTTCAACAAATCTTTGTTGAATGCCTACTAAGCAGTGGATATTGGAATCAATTTTATTGTGCTATAGAACTAGGAATTGAGGCTATAGCTTCTAGCCTGGAGAACCCCTTCATATCTTTTTGAACTTGGACATGTTATTCACTATTATTATTTATGGCATTGAGGTAGAAGTCACATAACACAACACTATTATTTTTATACCTAGTTTGCTTCTTATTTCATGCTGCTTTAAATTATTGAGATTTACGTGTGTGGACACAGTTAGTCTTAAACAGCCCTAGCACTTGACGTAATGAATGGCATGTAGTACATACTCAGTAGATACTAATTACATGAATGAATATGGTTTATCTTTCCAATGACAGTTTCTGTTCCTGGACAGTCTGGGTCATGTCAATATCAAATCTTGAAGGGACCTTGAAGAATTTCTGAGTCAATCCACTCATGTGGCTGAGTAGGGACTCAAGCGCCACACACACAGTTAGTGACAGAACTAGGTCTCCCTACAACCACAGTACACATCTGCCTCCTTGTGCCTGGCATGGTTCAATGGTTGCACTACCTTCAACAACCTGTCTAGAAGGGAGAACCTGGGTGAGATCAATGCATATGTGTTGTCCCTGGAGATTCCCAGAGGACACCCAAAGGTCTCAGGGGCAGAGCTCTGCTCTCCCATGATCCAGTCCTCTGGGAAAGGCACCTGAGGCCTCTCACTCTGGCTGCAGGCCATCAGTAGTACCTGGGAGGTGAGAGAGAGCAGCAGAGATGTCCCGCTGAGCAACGCGGCTCCTGACTGCTCACAGGGACTCAGGCTGTTTTTGATTCCTGAAGATGAATCAGCTGTGAAGCTGCTCCCGCTAACCCCAGCGTTAATGAGGTCTTTGAACTAAACAAAATTCATTTCTGTAGTCGAGAGCACAGAGGGAATCGCTCCCGGACTGACAGCCCAGAGCCCTTCATTAGCTATTTCTCGACAGCCACCAGGCTGGACCCTGCAGGGCAGCCATGCTGGGGAGTATGGAGAGAGGGCTTTGGTATCATGGGAGTTGGAATTTCAGGCATTACTCGCTGTGATTCTCTGGCTATAGAATGAGGTTTGTTTTACCTCTCCCATAGGTTGGCTGCATAAATTAACATATGCAAAGGCTGTGGCCCAGTGCCTACCTCTGGGTAGGTTGACCTAAGGACGAGGCAGAAACAGAGTAGAGGCTGGGGTGAACAACTGGCCCAGAGTGGAAGATGGCCCTAGGGAGAGACAGAGGAGGGTCTCCACCTGCCTGTGACAATTCTATGGAGGACTAGAGCTCACAGTTCTCCCGAAGAACTCACTGCAAGGTATTACCCGAGGTCCTCTTGACCTCCCACTTAGAACCCAGGCTGCAAGCCTGAGGAGCTGGACAGAGGTTTGCTGTGGAAGATGCTGACTGTGAACAGGCGTCTGCTCATTACAGGTCTTGGTCCATGTCCTGTTCGGGAATCAGAATCCCAGATATTTGTAGCTTTTCCCTTGATTTACTATGTAATTTTGAATTAGTTACTTTTCCTCCATGAAGGGAAGTTTCTGGATCTACAAAATAGAAGGTCTGAAGGAGACATGCTGGATATCACAGAGGATAGATTATTGTCAATTTGAATCCCAGCTCTGTCCTGGACTAACCAACTGACCTAAGCCTGTTGACTCCTCTCTTAAGATGATACCTCAGTGCCTCGAACAGTTCACGCCCCTCTCTGAGCTTTGATATTTGCATCTGTAAAATAAGAGTTCGGATTTAATGGCATTAAAGGTCCATCTGAGTCTCACCAGTGGCCCCAGAGGCCTCTGAGCCTAGGCTTCTCACTTCCTTTTGTTTTTTCTTCTTCTCTTCCCTTCATCCTGAGCGGAAAGGGGTCCAGGTGTTGATGTTGACTGGCTGAATTGGGGGTGGAACCTATGACAGAGGAAAAGACAGGGCAGGATATTCTCTTCTCCGGTCCTGGAGTCCCATCATCTCTCACCTTGCCATTTACCTGCTCTTCTCCTTCTCAGTTTCCCCTTCTATAAATTATATTCTGTGACATTGAGAGCTATTCCTACACCCAGAACTTTTAATTCTGCTCTTAGGGAATTTTGACCTACAGGGTTGAGAGTTGTAGTCAAGATATATCATGTCTGGGACAGCACTGGTTGACCAGCAGCAGAAAGGGGCCGAGGGCATGGGGAACTAGATTTGGTTTGGCTGGAGTGAGAGTGGGGTTAGGGTAAGGCCCTTCAATTTTAGGGCTGCCAAGGAGCAACTGAGAACAGCAGAGAGCAATGCGCACCCTCCTTAATCCCCCAGTATGCCTGAGCTCCTGGCTGCTGAAAGCAGGCTCCGTCTATCCTCCTTAGGTGGGGTCCCCTGGGGTGCCACACTCCAAATAAAGCCCAGGATGGCTCCTCCATGACTACAAGACAAGCCACACTCCTCAGTAGGTCACCCGCAGCCTTTCAGACCTGACCCCTGGCCACCCTTTCAGCCTTACCTTCTAGCTGCCCCCATCCCATACACCCCCATCTGTAAGCATCATGACTGCTTACAGGTCCCTGAACTACCTGTCATGGTCTTTTAGGCCTCTAGGACTTGGTCAGTGCTATGACCTCTGCTAGGAATGAATGCTCTAGCCTCTTTGTTCAACACACCAACTCACACTCACCATTCCTCTGGCACAACTCAAAGAGCACACCCTCTGTGTCTAGCTTATCCTAACCCTCCATGTAGAAACAATTCCTGCTTCCTCTGAGCTGCTTCTTGTTAGGATACTACAGCCAGCAGCACCACCACTTCTATTGATGCTGCTACTGCTACTACTACCACTACTACTGCCACCACCACCACTTCTACTGCTACTGCTCCTGCTATTACTACCACCACCACCACTACTACTGATACTAATACTACTACTACCATCACTATCACCACTACCACCACTACTGATAATACTATTACTACTACTACCACCACCACCACTACTACTGATAATACTATTACTACTACTACCACCACTATCACCACTACTGATAATACTATTACTACTACCACCACTGTTATCACCACTAGTTATAATACTATTACTACTGCTACCACCACCACCACTACTACTGATAAGACTATTCCTACTACTACCACCCTCATTACTAGTGCTACTATTACTACTGATACTGCTGCTACCGCCACCACCACTAGCACTGCTACTGCTACCATACGACTTTTACTATAACAACAAACACTGTAAGTTATCTGTATGTCAGGCACTGTTCTAAATGCTTTCTACATTTTTAAAGTCTCACAATGACCTCATGAAATTGATATTGATGCTTTTTCCTGTTGTACAGATGATAAAACTAAGAGACAGAAAGATCAATTAACTTGCTCCAAGCCACCCAGCTGGTAAGCGGTAGTCCAGTCAGATTTCAGAGTCCCTGTTCGCGACCTCTCTGTGTACAGTGTCTTGTGTACACTCTTCTATTGTGGTATCATAATGTAATGCATACAGTTCATTGCTTACTTTTTTCTCTCTTCCTCCTTCTCCCTCCCTTTATCTCGCCCTCTTCTTCCTTGCTCCTTTTCTTTTCTCCTTTTAAATTGTGAGCTTCTCAGGAGTAAGGACTTTATCATTTTTCAATCTCTTAATATCTAGGCATACCACCAGCATCAACAACTATTGGGTTGGATTGTACAAAATGAGCCAACTCTTATCTGAGCCACATTTTGGCTACTCCTGTCTCATGAGGAGTTGGTAGAGTTGGCCATTCTGAATTACGTCCAAGAGACGTGGGGATCCAGACTTCATCCCAATCTTTCATCTTTCCGTTAGGTCAGGCAACAGAAAAGGGAGCACAATCCTCAGAACGCATCAGGAAACACATAGCACCACCCTCAACCTGCCCCCATCATCATTATCATCACCATCATCATCCCCGTCAACAGCATCAGCATCTCAGTCCAGTCAAGCCCCTAGGTGGATACACATGAGCTTTTTCACTCCATCTATCTATAGTTTGCCAGTGAATAATGCATTTAGGGACTTCTCCACCAAAGAATTATCCTCTTAACTGTGTAAAATTATAGTCATTTTGCAGAATGAATTAATTTCATCCTAAAAACAACCATATGGGGTTTATGATATTACTATCCCTGAATTTACGTGGGACTTGGGGAAAGCAAAGTCACCTGTCTGTAATCACACAGCTATTCAGTGGCAGAACCAAGAATTACGTCCAACTCTGTGTGACCAAAGCCCGTGCTTTCCCCACCACAAGGCACTGCTTCAAGTCACAGACCCAGCTGAGGGGGCAGAGCAGGGTCTCCAGTCTGGAGTTGGCTAGTTCCAGCTCTCTCCTGCTGCAGCACAGATCCAATTATGGTCACTTCTGCAGGAGCAGCTCACAGCTTCCCATCATCAGCCTCGTGTGTTAGCTCATTCACCTTCCCCCAGCAACTTGGCCTGCACAATTGGTAACCTCTAAAGGCCTCTCCTTTGGCCAGACTTTCTGCTGTCTGCATGCCCTTCCATCCCCTGCCCCCATCTCAGAAGGAAAGCACTCTCTGCCTGTCTAATTTTCTAACTCGGTTGTGCCCCCAGCAGGAGCCTGGGTCAGTGGTTCCTCCTACTTCTGCTCATGCCCAGCAACCAGAGGAAACTGGAGAGACAGCCCCCCTGAGCTCTGGAGACAGCATGTGTTTTTTTAAACACTATAACCACAGCTAACACACGCCACCCACAAGGGAAGGACAGTCCCATAAGGAAAGTTCATCCCAGGGCAGATGACAAATGGGAGCTGGCAACTTGTGTGACAGAGGTCCCCAGATCTCAGTCCCAGCTGACTCAGCTGTGCACACACATCATTAAGGCAATCCATAGGGGCCACCCACCCAAATGTGCAGGTTGGCACAGCTTAGACACATGTGCAACAACACTGCTCTTTCTGCAGCTCTTGCTCCTGTAGAGAAGCTGTTTCCCCCACCCACAGTTCCCTACTTTGAGGGAATCCTGGGGCATTATCCTCAGACCCCATTATAGCCAGAGCAGAGACATGCAAATATGCACATGTTCCAAGAAAGCACATTCATCACATATGTCCACATGTGCTAAATATATATGTTCACTGCACAGAAACATTGCTGCACAGTGTGCCCATGTGCATAAACATGCACATGGATATACACATACATGGATATACAAAGAAATCACGTGCACATCCAGCAAATGCCACACATGTTTATCTTGAGGGTCTGCACATGTGACCAATACACATGCATACTGTCTGCACAACATCAGCTTATAAGTAGACACGCCGCTCACTAAACTGTCATACATGCATGCCTACAGTGCAGAAGCACACAGACTCACTCTTCTACCTCCAAAATTCAGCTGGAGTTGGTGTTAGGCCATTAACTAGCAAAGAAATGTGCCTCCTCCTTACCCCATTTCCCAAACAATAGACATTTACTGGGGCGGACAATCTACAATTAGAAGATGTATTGCACCAGAATAGACTTTTGTTGAGTTCATTCCCTTCTAGCCAGAATGGCTGTCAAATCATAGATCTTAGACTTTTAACTTCGATGTGCAAATGTATCAACTTTTTTAGAGATAAACTCATGGAATCATAAAGTAGAGACCTGCAAGGGAGGTTTAGAGATGAGGAACTGAGGTCTAGAGAACTTAAGGTGTCAAGATCAAGCATCTACCTATTGGTACATCCAGAATCAGAATCTGGGTCTCTTGGCTACTAATATGCTTATCTCCACATGTGCCCTCTTAGTTATCAAATCAGCATTTAGTGAACATCCACTCTAGACCAAGCTCAGTGCTAGACCCTCAGGATACAAATGTGGGTGAGTTCTGCCCTTGGAGAACTTAGCCAGAGATTTCTTCTTATCCCCCCACCTTGATCTTTCCTGCTGCTATTAAATGCATTTGAACCTTCAGCTTGCCTCAGAGGAAACTACAGAAGACCACTGGCATCATTAATGGGCCACCCGTGACTCTTACAGGATCTTGATGACACTTAGAGATCATCCTTACAGAACTGGAATTGTCACTTAGAGATGGTCCAGGTCACATTCTCACTTTACAGATGGAGATACAGATTTCTTGCACAATTTCTTTGTGAACCTCTTTGGCCCTGTTGTCTCCAAGCCAAACCAAAATGAATCAATTCATGTGTGCTCAGCACTGTGCCTGGCACAACTGCTGTTCACTCCAAAGTCAGTCCCCTCCCCCAGGCCAGGCAAGCCCTTTCTCCCAGGAGTTTCTGCCCCATGGCTGGGACTCTTTGCTAAAAGGAATCTCTACACAGAGGTCCTCTACCACCATCCCCACCTCCCCTCTTCCTCCTTAGGATGTAGATACATTCCAGGGTGTCTAACAAAGTCCTAGTCCTGCTCTGGGATGTAAAAGAATCTCTGCTCAATCATCACCCGGTAACTGAAGTGTTAACTTTGTGTGTGGGAGAAGTGTTTTAAGTTGGGGTCACAGAACGTCTCCAAAATTGTACACAACTCACTTGTGTGGGTGAGACTGTACACGACTGTGAGGAAAGGCTCATAGCTTTTAACTGTCTATGACGGGGGAGAAAGGCTTTAGGGTGAACTCCTCTATCAGGGATGACAATAGGGCGGGGAGCTCTCAAGCAGTGCTTGTGTTGGTACTGTATTCTGGAGTAAAAAGTAGCCCCACGGAATTGCATCATGGAGGTGGTGGCCCATTTATTTAACCATCTTGCTCACCAGCCCTCTCCAAGTTCTCAGAACCTGGCCTGAGCCAATGGGAAAGACAATTTGTAATGTGAGCCCCTTTGAGTATCCATTGAAGATCTGTGTGAACTTGGGGAAATTGTTTCTCTTCTTTGGAGACACAGTGTCCTTATCAAGAAGTAGCAAGGCACGGGGAAAGAAAGATGGCTTTGCAATCAGACAGCCCTCAGCTCAAATGCTGACTCCTCACTTAACTCCTCACAAAAGCCACTTCACTTTGTCATATTTCAGTTTCTAGGCTGTAAGTTCAAAATTATGTAGATGGGACTTACATGTGGATTAAGATCATGTAAAATCTTTTACACATGTAAAATCCGTCATAGTGCCTTCACATAATTGGTACTCAGAGGCACCAGCTTTGTCCTGCCATCTTGCCCCACAGAGAGGACCTGAAATAGGTGGTCAACAGCCTCTGACCCCCACCAGAAAGGGGGCGTAGGTGATCCTGAAGCCAATGGTGAAAGGTTAGCTCATGTATGCCTGCCACAAAGAAAACATCCTGTGCCATTGATTTTCACAGCTTCACATATCTAAAAGATTCAAGAAGGAGTGAACTGCTTTGGTAAAAGGCCTCATTGCTCTCATGGAAGGAAGATGAGCTCTCCTTGTTCTCCTTAATAAAAAACAGCCTTACTTGATGATGGATAGATGCTGGGCCCCACTCTGTGCTTGCACAGCCTGCTGGCTGTCTAGCATCCTCTCTGTCTGACGTGCAGAAGACAAGCTGAGATTATTTGGTCCAAGTGAAGCAGCGCAGGCCTGAGTCACTGAGTACAGGCTGAATGGATTGGTCCCTTTCATCCGATTCTTTGTTTGCCTTTCTTCTGAGCCTTGGGGGTTGCAGGCACTCTTGCCCTGGTCATGGAAACAGCAACAAGATTCTCATTTGCTTGGTTCTTTTCAATTACTCTATGAACTGAGCAGAACAGGGGTTATTCCATTTGAGAGATAAAGAAACTGAGGTTCCTAAAAGACCGATTGTCCATTGAGAGCAGTGGTTTTCAACTGTGGGTGATTATGCTCCTCTACACACTGACATAGGGCAACATCTTGGAAACATTTTTGGCTGTCACAACTGGGGATGCTACTGGCATCTAGTGGGTAGAGCCCAGGGATAAGCTAAATATCCTACAAGGCATAAGACATCCCCCCAGAACAAAGTATCAAGAGTGATGAGGTTGAGAACCATAATTCCGACCTTCAAACAAATCCTTGCCTGCATCTTCTAGAATAAGCAGAAGCAAGGATTAATGAGAAAGACCTTTCTCCTTTTGCTGTTGTGGTTTCTTTGTTTGTTTGTTTGTTTTTGAAACCAGGCACTGAGTTTGACAAGAGAACTTCCTTTTTTTTCACTCTGGAACACTCCCCCACACATCCCCTGCCATTTCTGCACTTCTGTCGGTCAGTAAGTCTGAATCCCCCTTGGCTTCTCCCCCATCATTGCCTCCAGGCTCATGGTCTTTAATACATCAACCCTGTCCTCTTGGATGGCCACAGGAGGGTGCAGGAGAGAGTTCTGCTAGGGACCCTCAGCCTGGGGTCTTCCCCTTGTGGGATGGCTTCTCCTAAGAAAGCTTCTCCTTGAGAATTGGGGACCACAGTGCTGTTAGTTCCTTCCCAAAGGAGGCAGTTCCTCCAAAAACCTACAGTCTTTAAACTGGAAGAGAACTTTGAAATCATTACCTGACCCCTTTGGGGATCTCTGCCTTTTAGAGATGAGGAAAATTAGATTCAAAGTAGCAACAAAACTAGCACCAACTCTCTTAACTCTTCCATGAGGGATCTTTCTAAGGTCCACTTGCACATGGCTGTCCAAGCCCCTGGCTCTGATTGGTGCTGGGTGTAGTTTCCCAACCTTGCCCCAGGTTAATGGGCTGGGATGGCCAAGTCCAAGTCATTTTGCTTGGATTGCATTTCTGGACTCAGGTAATGGCACCGAGATGCTACAAGCCCCAAATGCCAGGAAATTATGTGACCAAATGGCCTGAACAGGGAACTCGAATTCATCTGACCAGGGCAGGTCTGGATGCCTGGGGCTCAATGCATAACACCTGAAACAGCTGATAGATTCCATTCTGTCATCAGAAGTAGCAAGCAACGATTTTACCTGCAGAAAATATGACTCTATTATATGTGTGCTCTCAGATCATAGCCCAGAGGAAACATGCCATGAACAATCCCCTCCCCCAACAAAACTCAACAACAGGCTGTCAAACCAAGCAGATCAACTGTTTTCATGTTCTCCCTTTAATATCTATTTGCTATTGTTGGCTCCCTTTGTCATCAGCTGGTATGCTCTAGCAGACAAGTGGTAATTGCAGCCAGAGGCTTAAGGAAATTTATGCAAGAAGAACTAAACATGGAGAGAAATGGTACCCTTTAACTGTCTTTCTGAATGTTGGGGAAATGATAGCAAATAGGGGATGTGGCAACGAGATACTTTGGTCCAGGACATAGCATTTCAATCTTTATTTTATTTTTGACTGTTGCACAGAAGTTTTCATGAACATGCAGTTTAACGAGAGGAAATGGATATAGCACAGGTACATTTGTCGGCCTGCATCACTCCCATGGTCCCTCCCAATCCTTCTTGGCCTCAAAACGGGTCCCAAAACCTCAGTGGGCCATAAGCCCTGATTTTGTGAGCACCTGAAGAGAACAATCATGGAAGAAGGATAAGCACAGTTAGACTCTAATCTTCGATAAGGCAAGAACCATGTCTTTCAGGATGTGTTTCCCCCTCTTAAGAAACAACATACCTTTAACATAGCAGAATTCAAAAAATACTTTGTATATCTACTGTTGTTACTTTTTGTAATTAATTGCCCAGGAGTATAACAGCATCCACTGATTTCTCTGCCTCCAGCTTTGCCTCAGTCCAATCCACACTGCAGCAAAATTGAGCTTCCTAAAATGCAAATCTGATCAGCTTCCTCCTTTGAAAAAAGCCCTTATTCACTCCCTATTGCCTTCAAGAGTCCAAACTCCTTTTCATGGCATGAAACTTTTTCCATGCCTGAGTCCTGCTTGCTTCTTCAGACTTTGACAGTGCTATTCCCTTTTGCCCAGTCTCTGATGCAGTCTTCCAGAATATTTGCAGTTCCCCTTTCTTCACTTGGTTAACTCTTAATCACCCTTCCATACTCAAGGAGAAGGCTTCCTCCCTGGCAAGGCTCAGCCCCTGGGTAAGGCTTCCACGATCACCTTCCTGGTGACCCCCAGCCATCCCTGACTCTGGAAGGGAAATAGCATGGTTTTTAAGAGAACAGACTTGGGTGCCAGACGAACCTAGGCTTAGATCCTGGTTTAGTCACTTACTAACCATGGGACCTTGAGTAGGTTACACAGCATCCCTCATTCCTCAGTCTCCACAGTTGCAACATGGAAATGATCATGATCTGTACCTCTTAGGGCCCTCGTGAGGCTCAGTTAAGACTCTGCAGTACAGCACTAGTCCCCAGCCAGTGTCTGCTAATAGTGGACAGCAAGTCCTCATACTTGCTCTTGCCCTGGGTTCCCATGGCCCTCTGTGCTTCCAGGATCTCAGTTCTTACCAAGAAGCTCCTAGCAGGCAGGGACTCAGCACAGGATCTCACCTAGAGTAAGCACTAGATATGTTTGCACATGAGTGCACTAATTAATGAGCACATTTATTCACTGGTATAGAAGGATGAAGGATTCAAGTTCTACTTTGGACTTTAGCACAAACTAATTGTAAAAATTAGGCCAATTTTCTGAAACATAAATGCAGAAATAGTACAGAAATCAGCCAGTAGGCAGGATCTGCCTCTTCCTAGGTATGTTACTTTAACAAAGGAATTAGCACCTCTCTGAGCTTCCTTTTTCTTAGCTGTAGAATCAGAACAACATTTATCTGTTGTAAGGATAAAATAGATATGTGCATATGATGTGTTTAACAAATATTACTTTTATCCCTGCCTCCCCTTCCCATATTTTCCTATTTTGCCTGGCAGAACCCCAGAGTGTTGAGGGCCTTGTCCAGTAACACCGTCAGCCCCTGGACTGAAGCCTGCCTGCCTTCCAGGTACCTCTCCATTCCTTCATCTGTACCATCCAGCTACTGCCTGGAATGCCTTGGGGAGCAGGGAATTAGGAATTACTCTGCACCTGAAGTGCTGACGTTGTCATTTTTGCTCTTTTGTAAAATCACGAGGCAAGTCAACTCTGCAGAATGTTGTATAAATAACTAGATAAAAAGATTAGTACGAGTCCCTAAGGGCATGAGAGCCTCTAAAGCTTGGCCCTTTTGAAGCAGGGAGGGCACCAGCAGCTCAGTGCCTGTCCTCTGTTGCTTTGGGGCTACAACACCCCTCATTCACAAGGGAGCAGGAGCAATGCCATTATCCCTCCCAAGCAGTAGCTCACTTTCAAGAGAGCAGAGGAAGAGGAGGTATAAGACCTAAGAGGTTGAGCATGTAAGGAGAAAAAAAGGACGCCCCACTGGGTAACCTAGGTTGCCTGCCCCTTAGTTAGCATGTTCATTATTGGCAGGGATGAAATGTAAACATGGCTGCTTCTGGGGCCCATGTTAGCTCCAGTAGAATGGGATTCCTGGCAAAGGCTGCAGTGCCTTCTGCTTTGATCTAGGGCTGCCCTTCTGGTTGCCTTGACCACCCTCTACTTGGAAAGGCAGAGTGTGTAATGCAAAGAGCTCAGGCTCTGAAGTAAGCAGATGTAGATTTTAACCTGCTCTGTGCAGTCTATTGGCTGTGAGGCCCCAGGCAAATCTCTTTGCCTCTTCCAGCTCTTGGCTATCTTCTGTCAAGTAGAGACAATGCATGCACTTCCCAAAGTGCCTGGAGTGAGTTCTCCTGTTCCTCCCCATATATTTGCATTTGCATCTCCTGCCCAGAATGCTTCCTGTACCCTCCACTCCCATTGCTGCCCCTTGCCTGCCTAACACTTGATCTTCTTTTCTCCTCCTTGAAGCCTTCCCAGGCTCCCTTCCACTGGGCTCCCACTGGCCTGTACTTTCCTCTATGCTACTGTGCATCACCAGGCCTTGTCATTTGCTCATCTGCCTCTTCCTCTAGACTGTCTTTGATAACAGGCATGCTCTCATTCAATTATTTGCACCCTGGCATGCAGAAGACTCTCAAGGAATGTTGGTTGATGAATTAGCAGGGAGAGTAAGCTGTGTCCCATATACTATTGCGAGCTGAGAGCACAGTAGTATCCTGTCTGGAGTGTAGGAAAAGAGTGACTGTACCCAGTGAGCAGGGTCAGCCTTATTCCAAAGGTTTATGTGTGCCTAGCCATGAGCAGGAAGAAAGCCTGGGGATTAGTTGCTGAGAATTGCAGAAACAGGGCAGGAAATAGAGTGTCAGGTCATATGAGGAGAAACTGTTGATGATGGGGGCTGTCTGCAAGGCCTGTTGCCCCAGGATTGACTCTTACTGGATGGTAACCTCATGGCAGAGAGTTGGATGAAGGGCTGGGTGAGGTGGATAAAGCAGGGTGTTACTCTCCCCACTTGACAGAAGAGAAAACTAAGGCTCAAGGAAAACAGGTGGGTTTTTCCCAAAACACACAGCAATGGTAGAGCCTGAAGCTACTAGAAACTTTCTCCTGTAAGGCTCCTCTTTTAGCCCTACTAGATGCCTCCCAGAGGTCTCTGTTTTCCAGAGAAGATGAAAAGAGGTCATTGGAGCTATTTCCAGATCCTTTAGGTGCCTGGGTTTAGGTGTTCCTGGCTAGAACTGGAGACTCCTCCTGCTGCTGCTAGGTAAGTCTCCTGGTGGGAATAAGAACTTGCTGAGAGCCTGAGGAGCTGAGACAAAATTGTACAGGGTAAGAGGAGATGACACAGTGGGTTTGAAAATTGTGGTTTTCTGGTCCTCTGGGCTCTGCCTTGGAGAATCATGTCCCAGGGAAGAGACCATAGACCTAAAAAGTTATCACTGAGAATCTTAGCTGCTCACAGGTATAAGCTGTGAAAGAAGTAGACAGTGTTATTGTGTGTGGGTAGGTGTGCATGTGTGTTTAATGGCAAACATCCAATTTTGAAAGGAGTCAGATTGGAAATGCTGGTTAAGCTAACTGAAAAATAGTCGTTTTGGTGAGGTGGCATCATACACATCTTTAATTTACCTGCTTAATTTAGAGCTAGCTCATGAATCCTCCCCCATCCCGCTCTGCACATCAGATTCAACAGAACAAGGCCAATCACGAAGGGCTTGGCAATCCGAGCTATTAGTGAGGCCAACCTGAGAAGGGAAAATAACTCAGCATGTCAAACCCAGCAGAACTGGGCAGGTGAAGCAAGTGGCTATTGGCCGTTGATAGAGACTGGGGCATGCATTACAGCCAAGATCAAGCACTGGACCCTTGGCTGTTGTTTACTGTCAGCTGAGTTTCTTCTCACAGGTACAATCTGGGAGGAGCTGACTCCCGGAACCTGCTCCCTATTTGGCCCAGGAGAAGAGCCCCCAAGCCAGAGCTTGTCCAGAAAGCCTGTGCACACTGGGCCTTGACATGGAAGCATTTAAATGCTCTTTCTACTTTCCCCTTGTTCATTTCGTTTATATCCAGTGTCTCCTCTCTTTGGACATTTCTGGCCTTTATAATCTTAGACAAAATTCTGCAGTTCAGAAAATGACTATGGGTAGGTCTTTGCATGAATTTTTCAAAGTCCCCTCACCAATTCGAAAGTCATAAGAGGAAGTCCACAATGAAGAAAAGGCCCATTTTAGCTAAACAGCTAAATGCTAATAGCAGTTTTGGCAAGGTTGGAGGCAATAGGGGCTCTGAAATAATGTGGCCTCATCTTTACAAGCTTTTTTTCAGGTATTTATAAACACCTCTTTAGAATTTCCAATCCCTTGTCACAATATATGATAAGACATTCACTTGCTTTTATTTTATATGCTGGATGTATGAGGTCATTCTAATCATGTGTATAAATTGCATGAGACAGATGAAGGTGGGGAGAAAGAGTTCTAACAGGTAAAGTGCCTCTATCTGGCAGGTATTCAAAATATGATTATTCCATCATCTCAACAGGACTATGAGGCTACATTATCGCCATTTCTCAACTTGGAAAACTGAGACTTAGAGAGGTTCAATGAACAGCCTAAAGTCATACAGTCATGTAATGGCAGAGCCACTCTGTTCCTCCTAAATGTGTGTTCTTCCCACTATACCATATTACCTCTTTCATTCAAGGCTGCTCTCTTACCACCCACTGCATACCTCCAAGTTAAATGCTGTGTTTACAGGTGCACCCTTCACTCAATGAAATACAAGCATTCTGGTAATATTACTTGTAAAACAAAATGGTGGAGAGTTGATCTGTTTTCCCTTGGCATACATGATAAATTTGGAGGTACGTTTCCATGAGATGGAAAAAGGTCTTACTACAGGCTAAGATAAAAATTAAGAACCAATCAATATAGCTGGATATCAATCAAATAATAGAATTAGGTATCAATAGTATAGCACTAACTTGACTTGCAGCACTTTATTAAATTTTAGAGAATTCTGTAACTCTGGAGTTTTTTTCTAAAACCCTAGGTACTTTATGATTGGACAATTCAGCTGCTGAACCTAGCTTCCCCCATAATCTCTTCATATTTTCCATGTGGTTAGAAATGTAGGCTTTGGAGCCAAAGTATGTGGGTCTGAATCACGGCCTCACTGTACCTTGGCTACACGGCGTTAGCCAAGTTACTTAACATCTGTGTTACTTACTTAACATCTGTTATTTCCCATCTGTAAAATGGGGATAGTCAAAAATGGAAATTCCAGGATTGCTAGAAAAAATAAAATAATTTATGTAAATATATTATGAGAATATCTAGCACATAGTAAGTATTCAATAAATATTGGTAGCTAATATAATCTGATATTTGCAATCACTAATAGAGTCAAATAACAGGTTGACAGTTTATATCTGTCAGCTGGATTATTCTTTAAATTGGTAGAAGAAATTTATTTCTTTGTTTGCTGGCTTACAGAAATGCAAGTCACCACCATCTCTGTGAAATAAAGTTTTGAAGACCGGTTACTCTCCATCCCCAGATGACTATCGTCTCTGTATTCATGTGCTCATCTGATCTATCCAATATGGCAGAAGCACTTTGCCACAATAGCAGTGTTGGGGCAGAGAGTCTGGGCGTCATGGTCCTTGTTTACTTGGATGCCTGCAACAGTCGATCATATGATAAAGCCCATAATTAGGGCCATCTTACTCTGCCCTCCTTGCTGTGATCTAAATGGTCCTGCCCACATGTCTTGAAGTTTATGACTCCATCCCATCCAGTGTTGGAGAATCTCAGGTTCACAAGGAGCCCTTAATTTGAGCTTTTTCTAGTAACGTTTAAGTACAAATGCCGTGGTCATCCTGCAAGAATTTTTAATTATAATTTCATTTTAATATATTTTAATTAGTAAAATTCATTTAAAAGAATAACATGCAACTTAGATATGCCATATACCAAATTTTAGCCACCAATACATTAACCTGTATTACCAGCACACTTTTGTGTAGTTCTCAACTCTTCTCCCAATAAAGTTATACATATACATCAGAGCTTATTGAAAATGAGTTATTGGCTATGAAGGTCTCATCTTTGTGCTGATTTTTTAAAAGATAAATTTATGCCTGAACATCTCTATATCTGGAGAATTATACAGTTCCACAGCACGGAGACACAGTCTCATGTTCAATTAAGAGTTAGGCAAGGAGAAGGTGCTTGACTCCCAAGGCTTAATGGTTGGTTGTACAATTATAACCAAATGTGTAACTCATCAGAGTCATGATAATGTCATACATCAAAATAGCATTGGCATTCATTGTAAGCTTTGCCTCTTCTTGCCTGACTTTTGAATGCATGATAAGAAGCACAACCTGCTGTTACAAACTGTGAGAGATTCGGCTTCCAAGCTCCATTTTCCATCTACTCTCTTTTCAAGCTCCTGCATCAGTTTAATTGAAGAATTACCCTGAGATTGCCAGATGAGCTATTGCAGACTGATATCATTTGCAACTACTTCTCTGCATGAATCAGGGTTTTCCCAGTGCTCTGCAAGCAGAAGAAAATAGAGGAATAAATTACATTCTAAGTCTTCTAGTAGCCTTGATTTCAAAAGTTTTATCATGTTTATCAAAACAGTCTCATCATTCTCAGTGACTCTTCTTACTATATGTAAAATAAACGTTTAACAGTGAGACTTATGATATAATGTGCACTATTAAAATGCCACATTAATTGATTTTGAATATTGGGGTCCCATATGAAATTTATTCAAGAAAGATATTTTTTTCTTGTCTCAAAAGCCATTTCTAAACCTACCTTTCAAACGGTGATGGAGTCCCTTCCTTAGCCTTCCATTTCTCATCCAATGTTCATTGACCACCTACCATATACCAGGCACCATAGTAGGTTCTTGGACCACAGCAGCAAATAAGCCTGATAAGGTCCTTGTTCTCATGGGATTTACATTACAGTGGAAGAAAGACAATCAATAAGGAAACAGAAACAAACAATTGCAAATGGCACATGCAATGATGAAAATAAAGCAGAGTGAGATAATAATCACATTTGTATGTGCATGGGCATAACAGTGAGGGCCCATTTCTTTTTCTCTGTTGAATACCTTTTGGAGGCACTGCCTTCAAGGCAGCCAAATCCATAGTTGGAGAGCTCAGCTCTAACTGCCACAAACATCTCCCTTTCATCAAATCAAAATCTGTCTCCCTGGAATTCCACTCATCCATCCTGGCTCTCCCCGCTGGGCCTTCTCCAAACCCATCTAATTCATCTTTCACAAGACAGCGCATCACGTGTCAGTACATAGTGAGTGGGTTCTCGTGGGCCATCCTTCTTCTCCTCTGAATGTTCCCAGTGCTTGCCTCTCTCACTGTCCAATCTTCATCCTCAGCTAGTGCTCCAGTTTGTCAATATCCCTCTAAATATATCATGGCAAGGCCTGAAGTCATTGTTTGTATGACCAGGACAGGACAAGACAATCACCTCCTCCTTCCTAATTCTCTGTTTCTCCACTCTCATGTATATATCAACTTTGTTGCCAGGTCCCATAACACCATGACCACCTCTGTGACTTACAGTCCACTGAATTGTCCCAGCCCTGTCTCAGGTTCAATACTGACACAGCTCTCCATCTCCTGGATATTTGCAGTTTTATATTTAAACCTCAGTGCAGCACATTGCAAGTGTTGGATAAACACACCTAACAGGAATACCTTAAGCATAACCTTAGAATGACCCTGTATGGTAGACACATCTTAATGTGTGTTGCTGGGGAATCTAGGCAACCTGGAGACCCATTTCTTGTCTATGAGAAACATCTGAGTACCACCGTCCCCATGGCTCCATCCCATCCCATGGAACATGGGCTGTACAGGGCACTGAGGCCCTGAGTTTTGTGTTAAATGAAGGTTGCCAGGTGCAAGTCATTAAGGGGAGGGTGTTAAGTGAAAATGCTGTATAAACTGCATGTTGTCTGTGTGGTTGCAGTTTTCCTGCCCAGCCTGCTGTCTCTGGGCCATGTGGTTATGTCGTCCAGCTCACCACCACTGGTCTGTATATAAGGCAGATATGTTGTCCAGCCCGCCACCACTGGACCATACGTAAGGTGGATATGTTGTCCAGCCCTCCGCCACTGGACCGTACATAAGGTGGATATGTTGTACAGCCTGCCACCACTGGACAGTCTCTGTATGTAAGGCGGTTCTTCTGTCCAGCTCACCACCACTGGACTCTCTCCTGTGTATGTAGGCCCCTAATAAAACCCTGTGTCTTGTTTGCTAGCTATGAGTCTCTTCTCTGGCCTCTTGAACCTGGTGCCTTCCCTATTGAGTTTGATAGGGGTTTGGCACAAGAGCAAGATCTTCCCAATTATTTCTTGTGATGATGACCAAAATACCCATAACGACCACTCAGACTGATTGATGGCTTCCTCTCTTGGGGGCTTCTGTCCCTGAAGATAACCCCTGGAGCTTGGTCAATGTTGCTTATACTACCGGGACTCTTCCAAAGGGACAGTGTGTTCCTAATGCCTGTTTCTCACTGCGTAAAGTGGCATTTTCTTTTATTGGTTTCAAAATGGGTCATTTTAGCATCAAACAGAGCCCAGTGGTTCAGATATTCTGAACCTGAGATGTGCACTCATTGTAATTCGGCAGCCTGGCACACCTGTGCCTAACTGCCTTGCCTCAGGTGGCTAATAGCCTCCAGCACTTTAGGCTTAAAGCCTGACTTTTAGACTTTTATTGAAAAAAAAAATTAAACAGTGCATTTAAGTAGTCTCAACCTCCCACTAGCCTTTCCAGTCTCTCACAGCACTTCCCCAAAACAACCAGAAATTCTGATGGCAGAGACCTCTGGAGTCCATGTCTACACCTTCCCCAACTTGACAGAGAATTTTGTGTCATATTGTCTTTGTATTTTTAGTTATCTTCAACAACTTGCCCACACGTGTAGTTAGCACTGAAAGGCCCCTGTCCCAGGAAACTTCTTAGTCTCAGGTAAACCAGAACAGCTAATTATTCTAGCTAGCTTGAGAAAAGGATTGTGTCTCACTGTTGAGTCTTTCTTTTTCAGGTATCTTTCTGGTTCAGGTGGCCTCCAGGTTCCTGAAAATTAAGGGATCCTCCACCTGCTATAAAGTCTGGTTCATACTCTCTGGAACCTTTAAAAATATATATACCTGTCCATCAGAATAGCCACTCCCTTCTTCATGACAGACTAAGATGTTCCTATTTTGTTAATGTGCCCTCAAAAGAAACCATACTATTATTTTATATTATTTCAACAGGATAATCTAGGCTCTGTGTGCGTGTGTGTGTGTGTGTGTGTGTGTGTGTGTGTGGTGTGTCCAGGTACCTAAAGGAATAACCTACCTTGATTTGAATTAATATTCCATGTCTTTATTTAAAGCAATCACCTATTTCTTACAACACAGGACCATGAATTTCTAGCCTATAGGATTGAACAAAAGCTTACTTAAAACCCAACTAGTAGATGTCAACTCCCTTTCTCAACTTTCCACTTGGAGTCATAGCCCCTTCTAAAACCTTTGATTAACAGCTTAAAGATTTCAGGATAAATTCCAAACATCTTAGCTCAGCACTGAAGGTCCATGGAGAGCGGGAACATCTCCTACTTCTCCACTCACAATTCTCATTCTGGCCATGCGGAGTTATTCCCAGAGTATACGGTGCTGTACACTCCTTCATGCCTTAGCATAAGGTGTTTCCCGTGCCTGAAGCGTCTTTGCTCCTTTCTTCAGTTTTGCTAAAGCCTCAGTTGAAATTCATCTCAAAAACCCCTCCCCAGAAACGTTTCAATGACTCTCTATTCTGGGAACTCCCCACACTGGGCTCCCCTAATACTTTGTGTGTGGTCTGCCCAGCATGTCCCCACCGCACTGTAATAAGGCCACTTATCTCTCCTCCCACTAGAGGACTGTAGCTGTGTCATATTTATTTTAATATTTCTAGTGTCCAACTGAGTAGTTTGCACTGAGCAAATATATAAGCCAGAAACTCGTCAGGAAAACCACACCAAATAAATCATCAGAAGGAATTTAACAGAAGAAACAGTTTATGCAGGTGTTGAAGGACTAAAAGAGCATATCAGTGTGCTCATTGATATAACCCAGACATGGTAAATGCAGGAAATAGCAACCTATCCCTAAGGCTGGGGAACAAGAGCAGAGGTGAATCACCAGAACCTAGAAGCTCAGAAGAGGAGGTCCACGGAGCTGCCCAGATGCTGTGGCATCCCTGAGACAAAGCAACAAGGCTGGCTCTGGTGTGCTGAAAGGAGCTGGAGGCTGGAACCAACCATTGCTGCTGCTGCTGCTGCTGCTGAGTGGTACCTGCCACCAACTCAGGTAGCAATGACAGGAGTGGTAAACAAAAGAGGAATAAGACAGACCCTTATCCCTCCTTTAAATCTCCCCCTAATGTCACCTATTTGCAGAACCTAACAGTAAGCCAACTAGAATAATTAACTGAGAATAAGGGGTTTCCTGGGCACAAGGCTTTCAGTGCTAAAATGGGAAACAGTCTTAGGAAAACGGGGACAATTGGTCACCCTAGAGCCAGCAATCAAAGGATAAATGTGGTTTGCAGAGTCCCAGCCCCAGAATTACATATCAGAGTGTAGAAGGGTGAGTTTGGGGCTGGGAGACAATAAGTAAATGAGTGCCACAATGGGTGATCAATTAGTTTTGCTTGAATTAATTAATGCATTGTCTGGATGTCTTGGAGAATGCTAGGAACTGTGGGACTCTGGGTGTTAGAAACGTGATGGCCAGTTTATCATTAAAGCCTTGTGCTAGCCTTCACCCAATATTCCTGGGTACCCACCTGTTGTGCTAGTCTCTGAAGCATCTGCTTCTGTCAGTAGCTCTATTTAGATCTATTGTCTTGATTGCTTCTGGAGCATTTCATAGGTTCTGAAGTTGGACACTCTTAGATGCTCCCCAGAATCTGAAGAAAGACAAGCACCTGAATCCTGGAGGCACCTATTAGGGCATGTAGTTAGTCAGACGGCTCCTTCTAAGAGCGGCTGTTTCAAGGAACTTATACAGAATCAATTGCATCTTATTCTTTAAAGTGTGGTTCATGCACTAGCAGCACTGGCATCACCTGGGAGCTTGTTAGAAATGCAGATTCTTGGGCCCCTCCTTATACCTACAAAATTAGACTGGAAATATCCTCAGGTGGTTTGCATGCACATTAAAATCTGAGGAGCCTTGGTCTATAGTAGAAGTTTCCAACTCTGGCTACTCTTGGGAATGACTTGTGGAGCTTTAAAGACATTCTGATGCTTGGTAGACCTCAGAGACTCTATAACATTTGGTTGGGTTGGGGCAGACATTGGTATTTTTAAAGCTCCCCAGGTGATTTTAATGGGCATTCAGAATGGCAGACCACTGATCCAGAGCATGTGTGAGATCATAAAGCGATATGCTGCTAGCACTCCAATTATCTAACTATTGTTGTGTACAGAGCCACACAAATAAAATAACTCAGGCTCAGTTCCCCAGTTCTACAGCAATTTAATGATATTTCAAAGGCTACAACTGAGATAGCCTGACTCCTGATTCAAGTACTATCACATAACCACCATTGCATCATCATTGACATTTGTAGTTATTTATTTATGAGAAGATACTTTAAGAATGTGCCATCTGATATTTGATCAAGTCTTAAGGATTGTGCTGAATGACTAGGAAAACTATTCAGGGGTAAAGAACATGATCTGGGTGAAGCCTCTGAATGAAGAAATTCAGCTGGTCATTCACTCAAGCAGGACCAATACTCTCGAACACTGGGGATGCTTAATGGCTGCCCAATCTATTTGCCTTCTTAAAGAGCTCAATAGTTAGTGTGTTCCCTTCTACTTCCTATCATTTCAACCTAACTCAGTTTAATTCAAAAGTCATTTATGAAGCATCTGTGTGCAAATCCCCGTGAAGATGCAGAGATAAAGTTGCCCTCCTGAAGAAGTTTCTACTCTGGTTGGGAGAAGAAGACAAATATATAATTATATAAATACAAAACTACTGCTTCAGATTCTTTATTAGACTCAAGCAGCAGTAGGAGCAAGGGACATATATGCTAAATTCCATTAGGAAAGAACAGGTAAGTCAGCATGAAGTTGAAAGGGAAGTATGCCACATCCAAGCAGATTGGTTACCAAATGGTTTTCTTGGAGGCTTTGGAAGAGGTGGGGTTTTCATGTGAACAGATGGAGGTAGAGTAGTTCAGAAAGAGGGAAGAGCACAGAGACCTGGATGTAGAAGAGTTTGGATGATGTTAGTGAAAAATAGAAGATGAGACAGGAGGGGTGGGTGAGAGGCCATAATATGGAGGAGGCCAGAAGTTAGAGTGTAGTTAAACAGGGTGAGTCACTAAAGGGTGTTTGTTTGTTTGTTTGTTTGTTTGTTTTTAACAGATTTAAGCCCTGTAGAGAATGAATTAAGGCACATAGGGCAAAATTGGAGGCAGATAATAGACTACTATGCCAACAATCCAGACAAGCATAAAGTGATCCTGAAGTAGAGAGGCATTTAGGAGAAAGGAAAGAGGGTGTAATATGAGAGGCATTGGATCTAGGTCTTAATTAGCACATTTAGGAGAACATTTATGGGATAAGTAGACATTGTGCTTACGTTGGTTAATTGAAAGTACATTTCCCTGGGGCTAAATTACAGTGAGCACTATTAAATCACAATTAAGGTCTATCTGGGTATCTACACCATTATGGATTTTGTGAGTATTAGGACTAGCTAAATTTAGGGGACAGCAATGTTTTTCAAATTTCTCATTATTTGCAAAACAACTGTAAACAGAATCTCAGGGCCAATGCAAGGCCACTGATTGAGAAAGACCTCAAATCCTTAGGCCTTCGGGACTGTCCCAGGCACCCATAAGCCGTGGTGGGAGTTTGAGATCTGGGCAGCAGCCCTTGATACCACCTTGGGATTTGAAAGACCTGAGGAGAGATGAAAACTTATCAGAGGACTTGATATCACACCAGGGAAGAGTTCAGGAAGCCCAGAAAATCCACACTAAGCCAAAGGCCACTGATCTTTCAGCCCAGGTAATCGGTACAGAGAATGCTCAAGAAAAGGCTGTAGGAACTCAGATATAATTTATTGATCAGTTAGCATTTATTTTGGCATAACTGTTGGACAACCAGTGTACTAAGTACTGTAAAACACAAATGATGAAAAGAATACAAATTCACAGATTCAGATTCAAATTTCATCTTTTTTGTTTTGTGACCTTAGGAAACCTGCTTAACTTTTTTTTTTTTTTTTGAGACGGAGTCTTGCTCTGTCACCCAGGCTGGAGTGCAGTGGCATGATCTTGGCTCACTGTAAACTCCGCCTCCCAAGTGATTCTCCTGCCTCAGCCTCCTGAGTAGCTGGGATTACAGGCGCACTCCACCACACCCAGCTAATTTTTGTATTTTTAGTAGAGACAGGGTTTCACCATGTTGGTCAGGCTGGTCTCAAACTCCTGATCTTGTGATCTGCCTGCCTCTGCCTCCCAGAGTGCTGGGATTACAGGCCTGAGCCATTGCACCCTGCCGAAACCTGCTTAACTTCTGCAAGCCTTAGTTTCCTTATCTATAAAATGGGGCTAATAATAGCATCTGCCTTTTAAAGCTTTACGAAGGGTAGGCTGGGCCCAGGGGCTCACGCCTGTAATTCCAGCAGTTTGGGAGGCTGAGGCAGGTGAATCATTTGAGGCCAGGAGTTCAAGACCAGCCTGGCCAACATGGTGAAACTCCGTCTCTACTAAAAATACAAAAAACTAGCTGAGTGTGGTGGCACATGCCTGTAATCCCAGCTACTTGGGAAGCTGAGGCATGAGAATTGCTTGAACCCCAGAGGTAGAGGTTGTAGTGAACCAATATTGAGCCACTATACTCCAGCCTGGGTAACAGAGTGAGACTCTGTCTCAAAAAAAAAAAAAAGCTGTATGAGGGGTAAATGAGATAATTATATATGTGTGTGTATATATAATACATGATATACATAATTATTCATATGTGTGTATATACATATTATATATGATAGACATAATTATTAGCCTCTAAAATGTTAATAATTATATAATATATAATTAGTATTTCGTATGCTGGGCACAGTGACTTGCACCTGTAATCCCAGCACTTTGGGAAGCTGAGGCAGGTGGATCACTTGAGCTCAAGATTTCAAGACCAGCCTGTGAAACATGGTGAAGTCCCATCTCTAAAAAAAAAAATAGAATATGATAATTAATATGTATAGCAATTATGTATATTTTATACAGGACCTGGAATATAGTGAAGACTTAATAAAATGGCAGTGATTAAAATAGTATATTTTATTAGAGTCTTCTATGATGTGATAGAAGTCAGAAGAGCATAGCAAAAGTCACAGAATTTGAAACCAGATAGACTAGAATTTGAATCCCAGCTCTAACATTAGAAATTATCTGTGTGATAATTAGCTGTGTGGCAACTAGTCACTTGTCTTCTCTGAACCCAGGGATGACAACAGAAGTGAGCACAAGTCGGAGTGGTATTGTGGAAATCTAAGGTTATTGGAACAGAAATGCAGGTGAGAGAAGGAGGGAGTAAATAACAATTAAGATGACCTGGGGTTTATCAGTGAAGACTTCTTAGGGTTCACAAGATTTGAGCTCTTTGAGCAACTTATAGACAAATCAACGGACAAGAAGTAGGGGAAAATACCTACAAAGTACTGATGGCTGAAATGAGCAATTCGTGTGCAAGAGATGTAAAACAGATTTGACTAAAAGTTGGAAGAGGTTTGCATTGCAATTAACTTCCTTTAACCAATACAGTAACTTGTCCAAATTCAGGCAAACCAACAGTAGTAGGTCCAGCCAGAACTAGAACCCAAAGAGTCTGGCCCCAGAGCCAACCCCCTTGACCACTAAGCTAGAATGCCTCTGAGGCAAGGTCAAAAAGATGGGGATCCCTTGAATTACAATCTCACAATGTGAAAGTTCCATGAGAATGGAGATCACACCTCTCTTATTCATTACTACACCCACAGTGCTAGGCATATGGCAAAGACTCAATAAATATTTATTGAAAATATGAATGAGCACACCAAACAGAGTTATTTATTTTACCCCCTTTTCCTTTTACTTTTTTTTTTGTCTTTTTTGGAATACTGTCCTAGGTGTAGTCCTCCAAATCCCCATTGCCTGGCCAACATGGTGGACAAGACACTGCCTGGGCATAGGAGGGCTCTCAGAAACTTCTCACATCTCTGGGAAGATCATAGGTTAGTTCCACGGAGAGACAGAGGCAGCACTCTCTTGGGGCAAAGATAAATTTGTTGCAGTGAGAAAGCATAAAAATTGTGTTATTTAATGTCTTTCTAAAATAGCATACAAATGTTTCATTGGTTACCTGATACCTTGGAATAACAGTAGGTTAAGGGTTTTTGGAAGTATACTCCCTTTTTCCCTTCTTCCATGTTAAACCTGGCTGTATTTGTTATGTCCCCACAGGCAAAAAAAACTTTCCTTCCCCCAGTGAATGGCCCTTTACAACTCTGCCACTGATGAGGAGACTGTGGTTAACTGGTATCTGTCTTGATTCACATGAGACAAAAACTATCTATTACAAAAACCATCAAAAACCAACAGCTGGTCCTGGACCTTATTTGATGAGCTTCTAGAGATCTCCAATGGAAGAAGACTCATCTAGAAAAGGACCTTGCCTGGAATGTGTTTAGAGTAGGAAATATAGTGCTCTCATGGGTACAGTGCACTCTTCATGGATAGCTACTAAAACTCCATGCCCTGGCTCTGCTATGAAGTTCCCCCTAGCTAGATGAGTGGCTTTGAAAGCAAAACATAATGATTGAGATCTGAGCAGTACAGAGGTTGATACTGACAGCAGGCTGTACTACTTTGGCAAGATAATAATGACTTATATAGATGTGGCAAACCAGTTAAACTGTCTAAACATGTCCATATGCGATAGTTTATTTTACTTTTATTTAGTTGTTTATTGAGATAGGGTCTTACTCCCATCCAGGATGGAGTGCAGCGGCGTGATCACGATTCACTGCAGCCTCCACTTTCTGGCCTCAAGTGATCCTCTCACCTCAGCCTCCTGAGTGTCTGGAATTACAGGTGTGTGCCATCAAGCCCAACTAATTGTTTTTTATTATCATTTATTGTCAAGACAGGGTTTCACTATGTTGCCCAGGCTGGTCTTGAGCTCCTTGGCTCAAGCGATCCTCCCACTTTGGCCACCTAAAGTGCTCAGATTACAGGTATGAGCCAGTGTGCCCAGCTGCAATAGATTATTTTAAACCACCAATAAGTCTGTGATGCAGTACTAATGTCTTCACTTCATAGATAACAAACACAAATCTCACAAAGAAAAGGCCAAGACTAACTTCTGGTCTAGGTCTCTTCCACTTTTCATCATGCTGCTTCTATCTGAGACCATTACCATGACATTTGATGGGGGATACATAATTCCTCCTGCACTAACACCCAGGCCTTCTACACATACACACACACAAACACAGACACATAGACACACACAAACACAGAAGATCTCATTAAAACAGCGTATACTATCTTCTCCCTGATTACAAAGGAATGCAGATAGCCTATTTGGATTTTTCAGTACTCCAGTAACCCCCTTTTCTTCTTCTTCTTTGGCTCTCTGGATTTTTTTTAAATTAATAAGGTAATTAATTCAACAAATATTTTAGAAGATTTCTATAAAACCAATGCTGCACTTGATGCTAGAGATACAATGGTAAACAAAACAGACATAGCATTGGCCCTTGGGATGCTTATAATCTTATGGAGGTAATTTGCTAATTGCCCCTCCATAAAAACCACCTCAATCAAAGAAAATTAAATTTTCCTTACCTTTCTTCTTATTTCATATTTCCAATGTAGTCTCCCATTTTAACATATTTGATCTTTATGCATGTGTATCTACTTAAGATTCAACTATAACTTTCATTGTTTCAAACTTTGTTTCACTCACAGTATTTTAAAAATCTATCTGTGTTGTTACACACATATCTTGTTAATTTTATCTAACTACTACATAGTATTCTGTAATATGTACTTGCCATATTTTACCTGTCCATATTCTAACAGTGGGTGCCTGTGTTGGTTCTAAGTCCCCATTATAAAAATCAAGCAGCACGAACAAAGGAAATTTTGTGCCTGCTTTCCAAAGGACCTGCATACAAACCTGCATTATCTGGTATGTATTTCAGAATCTACTCTTTGGAATATATTTATATACATTGATCTGGAGTAAATATATTCCAGAAATGGAGTTGCTGGATTCTGTGGCAAAAACATACTTAACTTTAACTTCAGATATTTTCTAATCTTTAGATGCCAACATGACACTTTTAACAGGTGACAGTGGTAAAGTCTGGCTATTGCTACAGATCTGGAGATTTGCAGCAGCCTACTGGTTGGCTTCAGATTCCAAGGCTGGGTGTAAATAAAGGGTAACTTGATAGCCTTCAACCTTTGATTTGTAGTCTCTATCTCACTGCCAGTGGATCTCTCCAATGTCCTGAACTGCCTTTATCTAGAAGGCTGCCTGCCTGTCGTTAGGCCTTCTGGTCAGCCAGAGGCTCAAGCTTGTGTTTAAGATTAATATACTGAGATCCCCTGCCTGCCATTAATGATTTAGTGCCCTGTTACTATGTATGACTGGCCTTCCTAGGTCTCCAGTGATTTCTGGATTTTCCTTGGTGATGCGAGAAGTCGGAAATTGTGGAGAATTCATCTTTCCTCTTACACAAAACCAGCTATATTTTGATACCACTTTGCTAGTCTATCTAGGCCAACACTTAACTATGTTATTTCTACATTTAGGGAGAATAAAAGGACAAAATTCTTAACCAATGATGTAGGTCCTCCCTCCTCTTTTAAGGCTAGAGATGAGTATTGGTAGAGCAGTTGAGGTGATGACAAGAAATAACTCCAGTTATTCCCTTTCTGTTGATTGTAATGAACTACGATGGTTTTTGTCCTCTCTTTTCCTCGTATCTCACAACAATACTTTGGGGACAAGAGAAGAGAGGGTAAAAATGAGAAAGGACAACAACAACAACAAACAGAGGCTAGGAAGGGACATGGGGGCTGATTTGCTGCTGCTCCAAAGGGAAGAGTTTCCAAGTCAACAGAACAGGGAGCCTCATTCTCCATCCCTTCCCTCCTCTCTCCTCTTCAAGATTGTTTCTGGGCCTTTTCGCTCTTCTAGAGCAAACTCCTGACAGTGTGCCATGCACTTGCGAAGGAATAATGATATCTGTGTCCCTGGGAGAGATGGGCCTGCTCTCAGTAGGGAGGAGGCTGATGTGGATGCGTGCGTAGCTCAGTGCCCCATATGCACAAACACTGACAGTTCCCAAATCAAATCAGGAGTAGACATTTCTTTGGCCAAAACTTTGCAGGACTCTTTTTTTTTTTTTACTTCAGGTCAGAGAAAGATTTTAAGAAAGTAATAATAACTTTATCAATCTGCCTAATGATAGTCTCATCCAAAGGAAAAGAAATGATTGAAAATCCTTTAAGGGAAGACAGTGTCGTCTTCGTCTTCAGGGTAGCCCAGAATGTAGGATCTGGCCTGAACCAAGGCAGGAGCTCAGTGATACTGTGAAACTTTCCCAGCACTTGAGGGACATTTAATCCACAAGAGATCCTGGAGGGATCATTAGGCAGTGCCTTCACAACCTATTTCAATCTCACATCTGGGGAAATAAAATCCTCCATGACTTAGTGGGATATGTATGAGCAGGCCTCCAAAAATCTAGACTAGGGAGGAGAAGAGGTACAACATAATTTATATGCAAATATAAATTATAGATTTTCAGTATTTTCTTAAAAGCACAGCCAAATTTGTAAGGACTTGCTTTTTTTTTTTTTTTTTTTTGACAGAGCCTCACTCTGTCACCCAGGCTGGAGGGCAGTGGTGTGCAATCTCAGCTCACTGCATCCTCCACCTCCCGGTCTAAGTGATTCTCCTGTCTCAGCCTCCGGAGTAGCTGGGATTACAGGTGCACGCCATCACGCCTTACTAATTTTGTATTTTTAGCAGAGACAGGGTTTTACCATGTTGGCCAGGCTGGTCTCAAACTCCTGACCTCAGATGATCCATCCACTTTGGCCTCCTAAAGTGCTGGGATTATAGGCCTGAGCCACCGTGCCCTACAGGACTTGCTTTTGAAATGTAAATATAACTCCCATAAGTGGAATTTGAACAATGAGAACACATAGACACAGGGAGGGGACCATCACACGCTGGGACCTGTTGGAGGGTAGGGGGCAAGGGGAGGGAGAGCATTAGGATAAATACCTAATGCGCGTGGGGCTTAAAATCTAGATGACAGGCTGATAGGTGCAGGAAACCAGCATGGCACATGTATACCTATGTAACAAACTTGCACCTTCTGCACATATATTCCAGAACTTAAAGTAAAAAAAAAATTCTTTTTAATGTAAGTATGTTTAAAAACACCTAGAGGGGATGCCATAAGAAAATATAATAGTACTAGATGCTTAGCTGTTAGAGATGGGAGGTCCACATGACCACAAGTTGTTCTCAGGCCCAACTGGGACTGATCGCCCCATCCTGCTAACATCATGCTTATGCCAAGAACAGGTGAAGGGCCCGCTTTTATTTTGGCAAAAAGGAGGGAGAAAGGTAGGACAGGAAGTTGATGCCTAGAAAAAGAGGACCACCCTACCTTCTCTTACCCTCAGAATAAGACTGAAGAGAAGCAATTAGAAGTTACAAGTTACTGATGAGGTGACAAAATGGAAGATCTATAAGTCTGGAAACCATTGTGCTGTAGTAGACCTTAGTTACAAGCCAAGAAAAAAAAAATCTGAGGAAGCCAGATTTCAGCTTAATTATAAGGAAGACCTTTCTAATAAGTGGAATAGAATTTATTTTTAAAACTCAGTTATAGGAAAAGTTGCCTATGAATAGGGTGAAATCCCCTTTGTTGAACACATGCAAGCATAATCACCCTCCCTTTCAGTGATTCTGGAGAAAATATTTCTGCTTTGGATTGAACAGTAGATGCTATATTATTATATATCTTAATTTAAAAATGATTATGTTTATATAGACAAGAGAATTAATTAACAGCTTCTGAGTAAAAATGTTTAACATAGGCCAGGCACGGTGGCTCACGCCTGTAATCCCACCACTTTGGGAGGCCCAGGCGGGTGGGTCACGAGGTCAGGGGTTCAAGACGAGTCTGACCAACATGGTGAAACCTCGTCACTACTAAAAATACAACAATTAGGCAGGCATGGTGGCCTGTAATCCCAGCAACTCAGGAGGCTGAGTCAGGAGAATCGCTTGAGCCTGGGAGGTGGGGTTTGCAGTAAACTGAGATCGCACCACTGCACTCCAGCCTGGATGACAGAGTGAGGCTCAATCTCAAAAACAAAACAAAACAAAACAAAAGTTTAACATAATGTCCTGCCTTGGAGCAATTGTACAATATTCCGCTCCTATCTTCCCAACAACCCCAGGGAGTCTAACTGTTTTCTGTCGTCTGCACAGCTGTCACTTTCTGCTCTCCCCCAGGTGACTATCCACAACAATATCAGGTGTATCCCCATCCATAGTATCTCTGAAAACAAGCAAAAGAGACCTTCTTATTTCAGCATTTTTTAATTAATGATAGAAACACAGACATCAAGAACCAAAGCTAACAAGGAAAAGAGACAAAGCTCCCAGAATCCTACCATGCACTCCTTTTCTATGTCTCTAACTCCATTTCTTAGTGGCTGTCAGTGAATGGTCTGCTTTTCTGTTCCGTGACTAAGAGTGGATCTCATCAACTCTCTCCTTACCCTCAAACTCCATGCTTTTCTTGACCAGGTGAGGTCTCTTTCTCAGGGAAGACCTTTCTCTCCAGTGCATAGGCCTGAAGTCAGAGGCAGGGTCAACCTATCAATGGAAACTAGTGTTTGTTGTAGTTCATTTTGGCTTTAAGTAAACGACACACATCTCAGGGAACCGCAGTCTAGGAAATAAATATCCATTTATTATATATTTACCGTATTCCAGGCTCTACGACAGACACTTCATACTCCTATTTCACTTATCCATCACATGACCCTAAGAACTAGGTGTTTCTTCTGCTAGAAGCCTTCTTTTCTTTCAGCAGCCAATGGCTTTTGGAAGCCGTGAGTTATGAGAAGATGAGCAAGACTGGTCTGGTTGTCAGAATCTTCAGAATTGTTTTGTCTACATTGTGTTCACCTACATTATGGGCATGGGCAATGAAACACCAAAGTGGAACTAAATAGAATATATTTTATCAATGCATATACGAATAACACTGTAATGTTTCACCCTCTTTTTTCCAGTTTACGTGCTCTCACGTCATCTTCATATTTCACTCCAAGTTCATCTCCACATTCACATCCCATTCCAAGAGCCATCAGGAGACGAGGAAGCGCCGAGTCCACCAAGCAATTTCACCAGCTCTTCATATATTCTTCTTGGAGGTTTCATCCAGTAATCTTACCTCTTTCTTGTGTATTTAGGTCATACAAGTTACAGATGAGGTGACAAGATGGAAGATCACTTCTCACAAAGATGATACCTTCTCACAAAGATGACACCTTCTCACAAAGACTAAAAGGTTTCCAGATAGATTTGAGCTCTTTCCATATTGTGCACCAATGATATCACATGGCCCTCTCATCCCAACCCCTAGAGGAGCCTCAGTGAATCAAAGGCATATCAAGATTACAGAGCACTGTATGTAAATGAAGGGATAGGTGAAGACTAAATACTCTCAGATTTAAAAAGCCTGTAGAATGATTTATAATACTTTGGGTATAAAGACACATGCACACGTATGTTTACTGCAAAACTATTTTCAATATCAAAACTTGGAACTAACCCAAATGCCCATCGATGATAGACTGGATAAAGAAAATGTGGCACATATACACCATGGAATACCATGCAGCCATAAAAAAGAATGAGTTCATGAAGCTGGAAACCATCATCCTCAGCAAATTAACACGGGAACAGAAAACCAAATACCACATGATCTCACTCATAAGTGGGAGTTGGACAATGAGAACATATGGACACAGGGAGGGGAACATCACACACTGGGGCCTGTCGGGAGTGGAAGGAAAGAGGAGGGAGAGCATTAGGACAAATACTTAATGTACACAAGGCTTAAAACCTAGATGACGGGTTGATAGGTGCAGCAAACCATTATGGTACATGTATATCTGTGTAACAAACCTGCATGTTCTGCACATGTATCCCAGAACTTAAAGTAAAATAAAAAAGAAAAAAAATCCTGTATTAAGTTGTTGTTTGGTGATCCTTCCCTCATAACTAAGAGTGAACTGTGGCTGGGCACTGTGGCTCACTCCTGTAATCCCAGCACTTTGGGAGGCCGAGGCGGGTAGATCACGAGGTCAGGAAATCGAGACCATCCTGGCTAACATGGTGAAACCCCATCTCTACTAAAAATACAAAAAGAAATAGCCGGGCATGGTGGCGGGCGCCTGTAGTCCCAGCTACCTGGGAGGCTGAGGCAGGAGAATGGCGTGAACCTGGGAGGCAGAGCTTGCAGTGAGCCGAGATCAAGCCCCCCAACTCCAGCTTTGCCGACAAAAAAACACCCCTCCTCCAAAAAAAAAAAAAAAAAAAAGATAGTGAGCTGCAACAGGACCTAGTCCTATGGGTCTAAAGTAAAGAAAATACTAGGGAAACATGTTGTCTTTGTCTCCCTGTCCCATGTTCCTTGTGTGAGAAGCTCAGTTTAACTCCTCTGACTACAATTGAATATTTCTGTTTAGACAAACGTTCTCTCAATGACTGTATTTTATTCCCATTTAATAGATAAGGAAGCTGAGGCTGGAAGTATTTCTGTAAGCTTCTCAAGGCTGTATGACTCCAGAGCCACATCAAAATCTCAAGCTATTTCTAACATACAGAAGAAACCCTCATCTGTTCAATAAACTATATGCTTTCAAGATTCAAAGCAACTTTATGTGCCCAACCCCTTCATAAAGACTTCTAGGCTCTTACAATACATAAAGCTTTCTCCATTCTCTGTGCCATGTAATTTAGTACCTAATTATATATTGTCTTATAATGTTCTCCTAATTGCTTCGAGTATATTTGTACTGCTTCTCTATTAAGGTTATAAAAAAGATCCTTGAGGGTAGACAGACACTATGTCTGACACTACTTTTCCTTTTAATGACTTCCCTCCTTTTCCACCCTATATCTCTCCCACTCCACCCCTAGAACATGAAAATCAAATCATAAGGTCTGGTCCACTCTGCACTACTTTTGGTCCTTAGGAGCACAGAGGTAATAAGGCATGGTAGAAAAAGCATGTGATGGAGCACCTGCATTCCAGTCCTTCCCTAGCTCTGAAACACTGGGAAAACCAACTGCCCTCTCTGGGCCTGTTTCCTCATTGGTGAAATAAAGGCAATGGGCTATGTGATCGCCAATGTTCCTCCAGCCATGTGAATCTATCTGTTAAAGGGAAAGGTGACCTTCATGAAAAAATTCAGTCTGAGATCACAGGACCTCGCATATGGTTGGTTGACAGATGGTTGGAGTTGCTATAGCCCTGATTTTAGAAACAGACTGGAAGCAGCTCCCAATCGTGCCTCACTCCCCCAAAAAGGGATGTCTCTGCGCCCTCCATCATATGCCATGAAGGTGGCAAAACACAAACGCACAGGGCAGTTCTAAGAGGAACCATACTTACGTAAGCTCTGTGGGACCACTGAATTTCAAGGGAAGGCTGGAGCAAATGTTCTTCCTCTGAGGAGTGAACTATAAAAGCTAACTTTGAAACTGTATTGTATCCATCTAATCAACTGAATCAATCATTAAAAGCCAAAAGCATGAATTCCCAAAAGGGAATTGATAGACTGCATAGGTATCTCAACAGAGAATCATCATAATTCAACCTTAGTTAAATGCACCATTAAAGTATCCACATAGCTAATGGAATTTCATCAGGCTTTGAGGTTTTTCCCGAGTTGTTTAAATTGCCTCAGTCATGAATGACTTCCTGAATTAAAAATTAAATGAACTTTCAAGTATTTAATTAGATATATCTATTACTAAAGTAGATAAAATAACTAAAATTTATCTTATAAATCTTTTATTTAAAGAACTACACTACATCTTCAAGATTATAAACATTTTGTTGATAAATTTGGATACAGCCGCTTTTAGGGATTAAACAGTAGCCAAGATTTTTTCTTTGTGATTCTCTCCTTAGATTCAATAGTGTCCAAAGAAACCTTAGGTTTTTACAGTTTTTAGGTCTTTAAGTGCTTGTGAATTTTAGAAAAACCCATTATGAGATTATAAAACTGATGTTGAGTGAGGGTAATGGTGGTGAACTGCCAGACATAGCAAGTTGGAGATTCTCAGAGGAGGTAGTGCTTTCCCCTGCTCTAATTAGCTAGAATTAGGTGCAGGCTAGAAATGCTGTGGAATGTGCATGAAGCTTTAGAGGAAATATTAGGACCTTCCTGATCAGGGTGTAAAGGGGCTTCATTTGGGGATCCTGTTAGGGATGGAATGATGATTGTGTCACAGGACTCTGTCTCTGGCTCAGAGGGGATCCCAGACGCCTCCCCTCTTCCATCCAGTGCTCCCAGAGGATCACTACCTTTTTAGGTAGCACCCCACTGCCAAATTCACCCTACTGCTTTGGTCTTCTTTGATCCCATCCTCCTGCCACAGTGGGACACAGTGATTTTTCCACCTTGCTGCCTCTAGAGACAAGGCTAGGACCCTTCTTATGATACGGTATTTACTGCTACACTTTAGAGGGAAGGAGGCAAGGTATGCAGATGGGAAGTGACAAAAAATAGAAGACATGGTAAATTTAGTGAAGTTCCAGAATCACGTAATGGCAATAGCAAGCATTTGTTCAGGACTTACTATGGGCTGGGTATTGTATACATACAGAGAGAGAGATAGAAGTAGAGAGCGAGACGGGGAGAGAGACGTGCACACGTGTATCACCTTGTTCAATGCTCTCCACAACCCTGTGAGGTGGGTGTCATTAATATTATCATCTACTGTATCAGTCTGTTCTCACACTGCTAATGAAGACATACCTGAGACTGGCTAATTTATAAAGGAAAGAGGTGTAATGGACTCACAGCTCCACATGGCTGGGGAGACCTCACAATCATGGCAAAAGATGAAGGAAGAGCAGAGGGACATCTTGCATGGTGGCTTGCAAGAGAGCTTGTGCAGGGGAACTCCCCTTTATAAAACTATCAGATCCTGTGAGACTTAATTCACTATCACAAGAATAGCACAGGAAAGACCCCACAACACATGGGGATGTGGGAGCTACAGTTCAAGATGAGATTTGGGTGGGGCCACAGCCAAACCATATCATCTACCAATGGGGAACTAGAGACACAAACAGATTATGTGATTTGCTCAAGGTTAACCAGCAAATAAGTTGCAGGAGTGATATTTCAATAGAATCTGACTCAATAGCTCATCAGCTCATACTTATAACTGCTATACAGCCTTTTTTCTTAAAATATATATATGTATATAATTTTAAAATTATAAAAGTATAAATGTTAAAAGTATAAAATTATATACATACATATATACACAGACACACATATATCTGCTAGTATCTGTCTGAGATGGTCATCAGGAGCTTTCTTTTAATTTCCTTCTTCACAATGTATCTTTCAGATGTCCTTCAGAGTCCTCGGCCCCAAACTGAAGGACACGGAGTTACCTATCTAAATAAGTGTTTCCAATCTTAGTATATAGGCCTGCCTGGGCATTCGGAGTAAAAATAATACCCTTTATCTCAGGTAGTCTGTTTGGAGTTCTGAGACCTCCAGTTTGGAAAACCCCATCCCCATTGCTCCTCTCCCTTATAGGAATGGTTCCTGTGGGTCATTTCCTTATAATCTCCATGTCTTCTCTGTTTTTTAAGTCACCCTTCTGGGCCATGACTTTACTTTTGACAAACTGCCTGAATTTGGAACAATCCACTCTCCTCAGTTTTAGCCCCCTGCAGCTGGTTATGGGGGCAAAGAGAGACGCCAGACATGGAGAAGAATGGCACATCCATAGAATATAACTATCAGACCAGCCTCAACAGATCAGGCACCAAATAAACCAACAGAAAGAACCCAAAACAACGGCATGGGATGGAGTGAGAGGTAGTGATAAAAGCCAGCAGCTGGAAAAACTTCCAATGCTGAAGCCTAGAAAGAACAGTGTATGGAGTACCCAGATCTGCCTTCTATCCAACTCAGAAGAGGTCTGGGATTACTGGTGGTCCAGGTCTGTAGTCCAGTGCCTGCAACATAGAGACCAAAGGTTTGGCGAATGAAGGAACAGAAAGGACATACATAATGAAAGAAGTGTGGCCAATACTAATCAGAGAAGAGACACTATCAGTGTGAGGCACATCAGCCTGTTGCCCTTGCTGCTACTCACAGACACGGCTGGAGGCTGAAACCCACTAATGGCCTATGGGAACATGAAGAGTGAGAAACAGCCATGGACACAGCTCTCTGGGGCATGGGCTTCTGAGGCAGTTTTCTGACTCTGGACTTGAGATACACACCTACTTCCAAACTTACCTTAACTTTATGTGTTTAAACCTTCCCCAGCCCCACAAATTTCCATGATTATTTTTCTAAGCCCTTCCAGACTTTGTCTTCTGTAGATGAAATATGACACAGTGGGATGGACATGGGCTTCAGGAATCAGAAGGCTTGGGTTCAGATCTCATCCTGCCTGTCATTATTTACCAGCCTTGTGTCATCGAGCTACTTAGTTAGCTTTACAGCTGTGATAAGAAGCAAGATTGCATAAAGCCCCCACTACTGAATAGGGTGCAGAATAAAGGATCAATGTCTATAGGATACACAGCCGATATTTCTCCAAGGTCACAGAGAAAGTCGCTCATAGAGTCCAGAATTGAACTTGGGTCTCCTGTCTACACTGCATATCTTCTGCATGCAGGCACTTCTCAACTGAGGTGATCATTAAAAATAAAAACAACCTCAAACTTGCTCACCAAGTGGCCATTATTTCATGCTTAAAAAGCTAAAACTAAATTTATGATCAAGCTTTCCATTTTCAACCATGCTGCTTTCAACAGACCGAGCCCTAAAATTGTAGATAACAACATCTTTCCTGCCATGATCCAAGGTATTGGGTATAGAATTTCCCTAATTTTGAGTAACCCTATGAAGAGCTCACAACCACATCCCAGGCCATTTACTTGGTTGGCTTAATAGTGTCCTACCCAAACATTACCTCTGTTGTGTCTGCTTCTTCCTGTCAAGAGTTGATATGGACAAGAATCAGAGCAAGGATAAACATAGTTATTGATCAATTCAGGACTTGAAGTTTATCTCATCTCCTCTCTTTCCAAAAACCCGAGGAATAACATTGAAGCTGGGGTTCCATTGCCATCAATGACTAAGAACATTAGAAAAGAGTGAAAAATCTGAAGGATTTGCTTCAATGATCTATTAAAATAAAGTAAAATATGATGAGAAATATGGGGAATTCATAGATTTCTAATTTCTCAGGAGCTCACATATCCAAACCCCATCAATACCCACCAGCCACACCTTCCCACAAGGTCCTCACAGAAAATACATACACAGAGGCAAGGAAACAAGTCTGAAAAAGTGCATGCTTTATTCATCTAAAGTGTTACCTCTAAAGCCCAGTGCAGGACTCCCGGGAGAACTGTTTGTACCTAGATGAGAGGCAGCCTAGCCCATAAGCCAACTACTAACAGACATGTTGGGTATTATGATAGCTCAGAGGATTGAGCTGCCAGTGATTGAGCACTTACTTTATGTCAGGTTCTGTGTTCTTGCAAACAAACCCAGGAAGTAGGTTATGTCATTCCAGTTACAGATGATGAAGCTGTCATTTAGACAGTGAAGGGGGTCTTGGTCAGAAACACATAGGTAGTAAGTGGTCAAACCAAGATTCCAACCTGGTCCTATCTCTTTCTAAATCACATGCTGTGTCCCCACATTTTCCCACCTTCCTGGCTAGAACAGAAGACTATTACCACAGTATTTCACAACCTCCAAGCTGAAAGGGGCTTACTGTTATACCTCCAGGCTTTGGATTCCCCCATGGAGAAACACAGCAATTGGATTAGCGACCTCTAAGGATCTTTCTCTTTAGATAAAGAATATGCATGAACTTAATCAGGGCTGTCATTCCCTTTCAATAAACAAGTGAAACGGTTACCAAAAATCCTGAGAAGGAAATCAGTTTGCTGATGAATACGTTTCAGGACTGACTTGGTGATAAATAGGAGAAATATTAGTCTCTTCCCACATTTGGTTAAATATCACAAAGCCATGTGCAAATTAGACTTGGGAAACAAGGCTGGCTCATCTGTTCCTTGTTTGACTTGTGGCAGCACCTGTCGCCTTCCCTCCTCATTCACTGCACAGGTTTTACTAGGAGTCGGCATGTGCTAGGACCTCAACCGGGCTTCCAGGGCCTTTCTGGACACTGCAGCCCAGAAAGTCTGAGATCAAAATGCGCCAAGCTTCAAGTTTATTAAAGGGCCAAGAGGTGTGCATAGACTCAACAAAGATTAGCTCTCCAGATCTGGAAGCACTTGGATGAGAAGGCTTTCCCTAGAGCTCGAAGGAAATATGTTTTGAACCAGTAAGATGGAGAACTCCTCGTCTCTGCAGTCAGTAAACTAACCAAGCTAGGTATTTGAGGGGTGGGACAACGGAAGAATAGAAACACATTCAGTAAAGGGAAAGCAACTTGCTTTAAAGGGCCAATGTGAAGATGGGATTTGACTAAGAAAGAGATTCAGGGCTATCCAAACCCCATCAATACCCACCATCCACATCTTCCCACAAGGTCCTCATGGAAAATACATACACAGAGGCAAGGAAACAAATCAGAAAAAGTGCATGCTTTATTCTTCTCAAGCGTTAGCTCTAAAGCCCAATTCAGGACTCCTGGAAGAACTGTTTGTACCTAGATGAAAGGCAGCCTAGGGTCTAGATCTAAAGCTGGCTGGGGGGTCTACATCAGCAGTAGCTGATAGAACTATAAGGCAAGCCTTATACGTAATTTTAGGTTTTCTAACAGCCACATTTAAGCGAAGTAAAAAGAAATAAGTGAGCCGGGCATGATGACACGTGCCAGTAGTCCCAGCTACTTGGAAGGCTGAGGTAAGAAGATTGCTTGAACCCAGGAGTTCAAGAGCAACCTGAGCAACATGTCAACATCCTGTATCTTTAAAAAACCTTAATTAATTAAAAAATAATTTTTTAAAAAGTGAAATTATTTTTTCCATGATTAAAGTTTTATTTAATTTCAGAATGCAAATGTTTTTTAATACTCTAGCTTTGTAAAATTAGAATCTACACTTTTACCCTGAGAACAAACCTTATTGACTGACTTGTATACACGTATATTGGCATCAAAGGGGAAAAAAACCAACGTGCCCATCATGACATTTCCTTTCACATACGAAATTGCTGGCTAATAATGTATTTTATTTAACCCAATATATCCAAAATATTTCAACATGTCATCAGTTCAACATGTAACCAATGTAATCCGCATAAAAGAAATTATTAACAAGATAGTTTACCTTCTTTTTTGTGATAAGTCTGCAAAATCTGCCATGTGTATTATACTTACAGCTCATCTCAGTTTTCAATGAAAATAACTGGTCTGTAGTTTGATTTCATAAACGTCATAGTTGAAAAGGGAGGTTCACGTATCAACTTGTTCCAAACATACTACTTAAAAGTCTTCCAATAACCAAACCTAGTAAGATTTTTTAAATTTAAATATAATTAAAACTAGATGAAATTTGAAATGCAGATATTCAGTTACATCAGCCACATTTTGAGCTCTCAATAGCTACATGTGGACAGTAGTTGCCATATTGGGCAGCTGGGGCCTCTATCATTGTCTCGTTTCTGACTGCAAGCCCCATAAGGGTCTCAGATTTTCAGCTCCTTGAGGGTAGGCAGCAAAGGGAATTCAGAGGCAGGAGACCAAAGCCTGAGGTGACATGCAGCTTTCCAAATTCAAATCCTAGGGACTCCAGCAATTTCTCTTTCCAGATTAGATTTTCAGCTTCTGCAGAACTGAATTAAGAATAATGATAGCAATGTCCATACATTGAGTTTCTGTTCTGTGTCGTTGTGTTTAATGTTTTTTGTGACTCAGAGAAGCCAAGTAGCTAGCACAAGATCACACAGCAGGTAAGTAGCAGGTCCCAGATTCAAAGCCAAGTTTGCTTGGCGCGAGCACTGATGCACTGTTGCAACTCTGCCGGAGGTCCTCTGGCATGGCCAAGGTCACAGTCTCAGCATTAGAATTTCCCAAACTGCAATGATCCCTGATGTTGCACTCAGCTCCACCTGTCATTGTTGTGGCCACATTAAAAGAAGACTTAATTCTAGAGTATGCCCTTCACATACCAGGCCTTGACCACATCCAGAATTCATGAAGTCCTCAGTACAGAGCATTAATGCAATTATTGTCTTGGCATAAATGTATCTCCCTTCCTTTGTCACAGTTTCCTAGCTCTTCCTAAAGGCCTTTAGAGGCTAACTTCATGCTGCACCCAGTATCTGTACAGCTTCAATTGGAACTGAGCTATGTTCATTAGGCAACTTGCCCATGAGCAATAGAGAGAGGAGGGGAGGGTGACAAAAACATACCTTTAAGCTAAAGGTTAATTTCTAGTGCTTTTAAAACATCTGACCTCTGACTAAATTGTGTGGACATCAGTGCATACAATTGTAAATTATTATCAGTGCATACAATTGTAAATTATTGCATACAATACTAAATTGTATGGACATCAGATGTGAAAGAATCCCATTGCACTGTTCCAGCCTCCATCCTTCCTGGAGCTGAGAGGCATACCTACCAGCTCTGTGAAGAGCCTTTCTTCGGAAAGGCTTATAGCTAGGCCACCAGCTTCAAACAGCACTATCCCTGGGTTTTTCCTAAATAGCCCATGGCTCATAACCCAAAAGACTCCCACCCCACAAGCATGATGCTTTTTCTCTGAGCAAAACTAAGCTTAGTCCAGTAGACCCAAAGCAAGCAGCCTGAGACTGCTCATCTCCTAGACCTGGATTCAACTCCCTTGAGCAAGATGGGGCCTTGGAGAGCATGCCCAATTTTAATCGTTGTAATTCATTCCAAACCCAGTAGAACAAACACCAGCCAAGGGCTGCTCTAGGAAAGAAGCTGGAATGGCAAGTGAAATTGGGGGAAGGAAAAGCAGGAATCAACATTAAGAAATGTCTACAATAAAGTAGTGGTTTAAAACATCATCTAGGGTTTCTCAATCTCAGCACTATTGACATTTTAGGCTGGATAATTCTTTGTTGTGGGGGCAGTCCTGTGCCTTGAGGAGATGCTTAGCAGCATCCCTAGCCTCTACTCATTAGATGCCTGTATCACTTGCCCCACCCACAGTAGTTGTGATAGCCAAAAAGTGTCTCTGGAAATTGCCAAATGTCTCCTGGGGGACAAAATTACCTTCCCCCAGCTGAGGCTGGAACCACTGCTCCAGAGCCACGCAGAGCTTCAAATCCAGACCTGTGACTCGCTATTGTATTACCTGAGCTGTCTTCTGAACCATGGATCTTGCTTCTGTAAAAGGAGGAAATAGTACCTACTTCGCAGAGTTGCTATGAGGTTTCAGTGAGATAATATAAGCAAAAGGTTTACTCATAATAAAAGCTAATTGGTTTAGGTTAAGAGTTTAGGATGCATTTCTTTAATCACCAAAATAAATCTGTTTTACAATAGAGTATTCTTATTCCCATTGTAGAAGATTGTAGTTTCCCAAAGTGGCTGCAACAATGTTTTTCCCTTCCCACGTGCTCTTCATAAACCTTGTTACACCCTCATCAAGAGGTGGAGTCTATTTCCTTATCCCTCAGCTCCAGGAGGATCTTTATGGCTGCGTCGATGAAGATAATGAAGTGGAAAGGATGCTTCATGACCTCCAAGGCCGGTCAATAAAAGATGCAGTTTCCATCAGGCTCTGTCTTAGACACATGCCTTAGGAGCTTTGAGCCAACATATAAGAAATGTGGTACCCCGAAACCACGTGCTGTATAGACCATGTTGAGGCAGAAAGAGGGAAAGACGCCCAAGCAGTAGCAGCGCTCTGGCCCTGGCTGTTTGAGTCTTCGCAATCCCAGTGCCAGATATGTGGATGAACAAGGCACTGGAGGACTCCAGCCCCAGGCTTCATGCTGCCCCCGTTGATGCTGAGTAGAGCAAAAATGAGCTGTACCTGCTGAGCCCTGCCCAAATCATGGGCTCTTCAGAAAAATACATATTTTAATAAGATCATATAAATATTTAATAAAATAAATATTGTTGTATTAAGCCACTAAGTTTTGGGTGGGTTTATTGCACAGTAATAAACAGCAGTAGCAACCATTTGACAGAGGACAAAACTGCTCTCAGGGAGGTTATACAAGCCAGTGAATGTCCAGGCTAGAATTTGCACCAAAGATTCTCTGCCTCCAAAATGGCACTGTTTTTCTTTCATGAGACTTGCTCCCAAGACAGTGTGACAGTGTCTTTATAGGAAGCAATCCAAGACTAAGCAGAAGGCAGCACCAGTTAGGTCTGTGAGCAGGTTAGAGACACAGAACTCAGGCCATCTGTAGGCGGAGGGAGTAGCATGACAAAGGCAAGGCAGGACTCAGGCTCAGAGAGTCTGAGGCAGTAGGGGCATCCCCCAAAAGAGAACAAAACAAAAGATTCATCTTCAAAAGGGAAAGCCAGCATCAAAAGCATGTCTCAGAGCATGAGGCTGTTTAAATCCCAAGTGCCTCAGGTAAGGATGCATCCTGGGCTAGCAATTCTCAACCCCAGCTGCCCACACCACCTAGAGAACTTTGAAGAATCCGGATTCCCAGAGTCCAATGACATCAGACCCTCTGGCATGGGGGCCAGGCTTCGGTGCTCCTAAAGCTCCCCAGGTGGTTCCAGTGTGCAGCCCCGCTGGAGTACTGCTGCTCAGGGAGACCGGTGAGATGTGCCTGCCAGGCGGTGTGAGCTCAGCAGAGTCAGCCATGAGGGCAGGCAGGCAGCAGACCCTGGAAAGAGACAGAGTTTGAGCATTAACTGCAATCACTGGTTTGCTTTATGACTCTGCAAGGTGAATTAAAAATCAAACTTCATTTGGTTTCAAGTGAAGATGAAGATTCAGCAGATTCGGGGACTGGGAAAGGCCCCATTAATATGCTTACTGGCAGAGACTCCATTTGATTCACTGATGTGAATGTAGGCAGATGGGAAAGGTTCGCCTCTTCTGCAGGAGGGAGGGCTGGAGGGATTCTTCCCCTCTCTGTGGCTGGTGAGTAGGGGACAAGGACTGCCCTCCCTTACAATACTAAGAGGGAAGAGTCAAGTGAAATACCACCCTCAGACTTTTTCGTGTGATGTCTGAAGTAGGTTGGCAACAGTTGGCATCAGGGTAGGGTAGAAAAGTTAGTTGCAGTGCCCAGCAGGCCTGGATTTGAATTCTGCTTCCCTCTGTCTGCATGACCTGAGAGTTGTTCAGTCTCTCTAAGCTTCAGTTGCCTCATCTGTCAAATGAGAATAATTGCAATGTTGCCAGAATTAAATGAGCTAACATATAAGATATATCAGCTCATGATGGACATTAATAGTGTGGGTTTTATCCATTCACTCATTCATGCATCTATTCATGCTTTTAGACTTTTATTATCCATCTCCTTTTTCCCTCCATTCATCTTCACCTCCGCATTTTGGAACATTAAGAATGAGAAGCAGGTGCCCTGGAAAGAAGCCCATAGCAATGCATTAAATTAGAAGCTTCTCCACCTGCCCAAACTTTCTCACCCCCTTCAGTTGGTGAGCTCCTACTCAGGAAACAACTCATGTGTCACCTGCTCTGGAAGTCTCCCCTCATCTCATCCATCTGTGTAAGAGCCTCTCCCCTCTCTTCCCACGGCCCTATGTAATAACCCCCTTCCTTACATAACAAAGTGTCCCTATGTAATATGCCCTTCCCTATGTAACAACATCCATCAGCTTGGATTTTACTATAATAGCCCACATGTCTATCCTTCCCCGTAGACTGTGATACTAGACCTGGATTTGGTACATCATAAGTACTCAAAACACTTCCTGTGAAATAAATAATTCAAAAATAACTGGTATCACTTCCCTTTCTGGGCCTCAGTTTCCCCATCTGTAAAATGAGAGGGTTGGAGTAGATGCATTCTAAGAACACTTCCAGCTCTAGTATTTCTAATATTCTCTCTATGGAAATGGCAAGGACAGTAAAGTGAGTAAACAAAGACAAATCAGTTCATTTAGGGAGTGGTAATAAGCTGGTATCCAGTCATTAGCTAACAGGATGCAAGTTAACATGACATTGGTATCCTCAGGTGAGCAGAACTGTACCACCAGCCCTGGGCAATATCCCTAGCCACCAAGGGTCAAGATTATCCAAGGGGTGTCAGTTTCGTAAGAGGAATTCAGATCCTCCAAAGAGGGGTGAGTAAAGTCAGGACCTTTTCAGGAACCAAAACAAAAAGAGGGCCAAGAAATATGGCTGAGTGTGGACACAATGGGTCTGGGCTAATGAGCCACAGCCCAGGGTTGTCATGAGCAGTGCTGGAGGATTGGAACTCAGGGGACAATAGGATATTCAGCAACAGCCTGTGGGGGCCATGCCCCAAGTTAAACCAACCAGAGCATGTGAACTACCCAGTGGGTAGACTCCACAAGTGTCCTTTCTTTGGCCAGTTTCCTCGGAAGATTCAGGAGCTGGGCAGGTACGGAGTCTATCTGAGGTGGCAGGGCCTCTGTAGACCCCACTATGGGAAACTGGGAAAGTTAAAAGTAGGAACTGAGCCTGAGATGGCTAGTGTCCCGGGAAAGGCACACATACTTAACTCACACTCACAGCCTTGCAAAAGCCTTCCTGAGAACACACTTGCCCATACCACACCTACACTGTCATACCTCAGTGCCCATGCTTGGTCCCCATACCCACACTCAGTCCAACAAATACCAACAAGGCTCACCTCAGAGACTCACAGACACACATGCACTTTTTTCCCATTTCAACTGACATTTAGAAGACATCTATGTACTAGACATTGGGAGCCACAGATAAAGAGACTACAGACCCCATTCTCCAGGAATTCAGTACAAAAAGACACTACTAGCACAGACTATTGTTGCATAATGTGTGTGCACACATGTCTGTTTATGGACCTGCGTAGATCCTTATACAGGCAAATAGACAGAAAAATTATGAATAATTATGCAGTCACATGCCTGCACATATGTGCCACCCACACGCAAATCCCAACAGACAGGCTAATAGAGCCCATGGATTCCCATCCATCTTGGCTTAGTAGGTTCTAGAATTTGCTAAAGTGACACCCCTCTCTCATTTGTACACCCAATGTAGAAGCACTGTGATGCCCTTATTCCCATAAGAGAAACATTCCAGGTCTTTTACGGGCACATTATTTTATGGCAACATTGTTAGCTGGCATTTATGAAGATTCAATCAATAAATTAGAGTCTGCTTGTAATGGTGCATTGCTGGCTCACATTTGCTTAAGAGCCCTGAGGACTCAAATCCCAAATTGGAAGTGTCAGACCTCTGCTTCTCTTCCCACATCACAGACACGTACACACTCACACATGGTCACACACGGATACTTCTTTTGCATCCGATGTCACTTCAGTCATGCCGGGAAGTAGCCTATGACTTATGCTTTGCTTTTTCTTTGCTTCCCATGGAGGAAGCTTGATATGTGATAGGGCTGCAGGAATTTAGGCTTACACTTCCAGCTGAATGTTCTTGGGGCTTTAAAAGGTGGAATCTCTTGGGAGGAAAGAGTGGCACAAAGACTGAGGTGAAGCTACCATCCCACTACTCTCCTACCCCTGGGCCAGGGAGAGGGGAGTCAGAGACTGGAAACTCATTTCTTCATGCAAGTCCCCACTCTTGCCAGCCACAGCCCCCCTGCAGTATGCTCTGTGAACCTTCCCACCTGAATCATAGGTGTGGATAGAATTAAGGGCCCAAAGGGAAGGAGGCCAAGAGAATGTCCCCACAGAGACCTTCCTCCTTGTCTCTCCCTGTGCTCTACCAACCATTCAACCTCAGGAAACCAACAGATTTGTGGAAATGTGTGCGTATGAAGTGCCTGTTCCCAGGCAGCAACTGTTCTTGAAAACAAAAAATGTAAGCATGCCAAATTATCTTTCACCCCTATTACCTTATCACCAGCAAGGAGGATACCCTCATTGTTTAAAACTTGGCTTTAGGCCAGGCGGGGTGGCTCATGCCTGTAATCCCAGCACTTTGGGAGGCCCAGGCGGGCGGATCGTGAGGTCAAGAGATCGAGACCATCCTGGCTAACACAGTGAAACCCTGACTCTACTAAAAATACAAAAAATTAGCCGGGCATGGTGGCGGGCGCCTGTAGTCCCATCTACTCAGGAGGCTGAGGCAGGAGAATGGCGTGAACCCAGGAGGTGGAGCTGGCAGTGAGCCAAGATTGTGCCACTGCACTCCAGCCTGGGCGACAGAGTGAGACTCCATCACAAAACAAAAACAAAAAACAAAAAACAAAAACAGAAACAAAAAACTTGGCTTTAATGCTGGCACTCTGGGGCTGGGTTTTTTTGTTTGTTTTTTGTTTTTTCAAACAGGAGTGGCGTTGAGGACCATCTGATGTCACCCTGTCCTTTTCTAAGATGGAGTTTGCAGCTTAGTGGCTTAGGCAGACTTGTTCCTTCCAGCCTGATGGATGTTACTAATATCCCTAGTCTGGGCTCTTTGCTCGCTACCTCTGGATCCTCCATGCCCTTCCCCAGCTTGTTTACCAATCTAATTTCTACAGGCCTTTCAAGGACCATGCTGCAGTCAGTGTCCCATAAAGGCTTTCTGTGGTAGAACCTCATGGATGATGCTCTCTGTCCCACATCAAGCTGCCAGGTCCCCTGAGATTGCCCACTAAGGATGGAACTGGCCCTGGCACCAGATGAGTACATCAGCAGCTCACCCTGAGCCAAAAAAAATGGACAGGGACACAAGAAACCGCCTCCCACCTTCTGAGTCCTGGAGGCCAGAGCCCTGGGGTGAGACAAGTTCTGGGAAGTCCCACCAGTCCTGCCAATAAGACCCACACCCAGTCAGAGGTTCAGTCTGAAGGAGGAGCACAGTGGCTTTGGGAGGGTCCAGGTAGGATCCTGTTTGTCCTGAGGAAATGGAATCTGTCCTAGGTCTAATGTGGGTAGATCAGATTCAATTTCACCATCTACATTATAATCTCATATGAGCTCTTTCTCAGTCATTTCCACATCCCTTTTGGGTTCACATAAAATTTCTGATGCTCCCCTGAGCCTCTCTAGCGCCCCAGAAGTCTTAAAGGAGCTGGGTCAGGTCCTCTCTATCCAGGATCCATCATTCCTACATTCCACTGCTGCCCTGGGCTGGAGCAATGTGGGGGAGCCAGAGCATCTTACTCTCATTCTTGAATAATCCTCCCCACCCTGGAAGCAAGCACAATTTCCCTCTGGCCTCCCCTGAGTGCTCACCAGCATCTTATTGTCTTGCTCTCCTCTCCAATCTCTCCTCCCCCAACTCATGGACAGGCAGAGGAAAAAATGACAATGATAAAGCTTCTTAATCTGTTTAGACCTAGACTTGTGCTCTTGACATGCTAAGAGCCTTTTCCTTCAAAGTCTTGTTGATTTGAAGAGTGTGATGAAATTTAAAAGCTGACCATTGATTCAATTACATGGCATTGCTGACATAGCAGCCCTTCCTCAAGAGCAATTGGCAAAGGATGCCATCACCCTGCTGATCCCTCTGTGGGTAGGGGAGAGGCAGAGAAGCACTAGATACTTGGAGCAAAACCCATCTGTTAATATTTCACAATATCCACAATTAGCATGGATAAGAAACTAAACTTTACAACAAAGGAGTTTTTATCTGATAATGAAAGTGTGCCCATGGTGGTGCAGGAACAGGGAGAGAAAAAGGGACATCTAATATTCAGAGGGCCAGGGAGAGGTAGTAATAGCAGCTTCACAAATATAGCAAGTGACCCTTAAACTAGGTCTTGAAGAATGAATATGAATTAGCCAAGCTGGGAGAAGTTCTGCATGTGCAGGGGATTGGAGGTCAGAGCAAATGTGACCGGTAGGAATGCCAGTACTGTGATTAACTTTGGAGTTGTGATCTGGGTTTGAGTTCCAGCTGTACCACTTCCCAGCAGGGAAACCTTAGGCAAGTTGCTGCCCCTCTGCCAGCCTCAGCTAATTCATTAACAAAATGGAAAAACCCCTGAGAGTGAGTTCAGTAGACTATGTCTCAGTTTCTAAAGCCAATGTAAGAGCAGACCCTCCCTGGTTGGTTGAGAATTCCAAGACCTAATTCAGGTTCAGCAGGAATGTGTGCTGTGATCTCTTAGGGATGACTGCAAATGTGCAGATTGGGAAGAAACATCACGAGTAGCAAGTCCTCAGCATTCATGGGCTGGTGACTAATAGGGGCTTAATATTAGCTAAGGGAGATTAAATGAAACAATGCCTGCAAAAAAACCCAAAATGTTTCACATGGTGTCCAGCACATGGAGGGATATGAGCGTGAATCTTTTCCTTTCTAAGAGGAGTTGTTTGTTCAAATGATCACTGAGCAAGAAGCGAATTTTTGTCTGATCTTCTCCCATGGGAGTCTTTGCAGTCTGCCTGGATCAAGGCCCCTGTTTCTCCTCTCTGGCTCCACATGTGAAATGAAGAGCAGGGCGAGAAGTGATAGACATAGAGAAGGAGGGCTAGAGCAGGCGGGGCTGAAGAGCTGGGCAATGTGCTTTAATGATCTGTAATTACTTTTCCAATTGGCCTCCAGCTTGAAATAATCTCATTATGTGAGCTACTGAACCTTGTGACTCAGCCTGAAAAACTAGTGTCCTGTGAATCTCTCCCCTTTCATAAAGGCCCATGCCATTTACATACCTTCTGCCGTGGAGGCCACACTGCAAAGGGATTTCTGCTTCCCCGGCTGTCCTGAGGCCAGGATAGGAGAGTCATTGATTTTTGTTTCCCTTTTTTCTATCATTAGTTGTTATACTGGAGTGTGTGTGAGAATGCACGTGTGTGTGTGTGTGTGTGTGTGCATAGTTTGTTTTGGAAAATATCCTTACAGAATGGGACCTATTAAGGGGGCCACATGCTAATCCTTCAGTGTGTACCCTGATAATATTTTTTACATAAAAACATTCATATTTCTTTTTTTCTATAAATAACAATGTAGCAGCATCTCCTGACATGAAAAAGATCCCAGGACTCACCACTAACTCACGTAATTTGAACTTAGACAAACCATTTCACTTCTCTGTGGCTGAGTTCTCCTATTTGTCCCATGGGGCAGTGACACCTGCTCAGATGGCCTCGTGGAGCTATTGTGAGAATCAAATGAATTTTGAAGACACCTTTGGAGAGAAGGGAGATGGGCAGATATAAAGCAGCATTGCATCCAGACCAGTGTTCCTGCCCTTGGCTCTGTATGGGAATCATTACCTAGGTTCTTTAAGAACAAGAATTACTGATGCCTCCTGATGCCCGCCCCTACACATTCTGACATAATTTGTGTTGGGTATGACCTGAGCATCAGAGTTTTAAAAGACCCCCAAATGATTCTAATGTGCAGCAAAGTTTGGAAACCAATAGAAGAGACTGATAGGATTGCTCTTGCCCTCCCCACAACAGCCACTTCCTAATTCCCTGAAACGTTAAGACATTTCCCTGCCAGAAATACCCTAATACGGTTTGGCCCATGGCCAAGAGCTTTCTCAACTCTTTGCCCCATAAACTGTCTCCTACTAACCTATGAATGAGTTTAAACAATATTTCACAACCTGGATTGTACAAGTGATTTTTTTTTCACATGCATATATTTAGTTTACCTGTGAGAATTAAAAAGCAGCAGATTAATGTCTGGGTTCAAGGAAGTTAAATCTAAGGTTTCTTCTTACTCAGGGCCCCGAAGGTATGAGATCAGCAGGTGGAAATTCAGAATGGTGGGAATTCAAGCAGGCGGGGGTAGCTCAGTATCCAGGTGGATGTGAGAACAGTCCTTGCTTTGCTGAAAAGAATTCCAAGACTTAGTTCAGGTTCAGCAGGAATATGTGCTGTGATCTATTAGTGATACCTTCACCTTTGCAGGATGGAAAGAGACAGCACATACAGCAACTTGTTAGCATTCATGCACTAAATAAAATTCTAAGACAACATTCCTGGCTGTGTTGTGGCAGCTGCCATTTCTTCTTCAAGATAAACGCACCATTTATAAGTTTTGGGGCTGGGTTCCCAACGTAGACCTCTGAGGGATGTCAGTCCTCAGTATTTGGGTACACCATGCACTCTCGTCAACTCACGAGTTCCATGTGCACTAACGATACGTGTATCAGCTTACACACAAGAAAAGGAAGAAGAGAAACCTTGTGCTCATTCCATTTTCATATCCACGTCTTCTTACCCTTCTTTCTCTTTATCAAAAGCTGATTCTAAGAAAGGCACAATCAATCATCCAATCTCAGGGCAAGTTTCAAGTATTGGCGCTCAGAGGTGTGTGCATGAAATGCCTATGAAACCACACTGTGGGAGATTTCCTAGTCCAGGCAGGTCCTGAAGCAACCACTACCTCGTTTGCCTCTCAGTTAACCCAGCTCTAAACACACACACTCCACTGGGATTCAGACATCAAGTAGGGCTGGAATGCCAATTGTGGAGATGAAGGCCCCAGTGACCTTCAATAGTCAACACCGGGCCTAGAGGCAGATCAATGAGTCAGACGAAGCCAGTGCAGAGAGGACAGTGCTACTGAGGCTGCGATGTGGATCCAGAGGTCACTCTGAGAGGCTCTTAGTCCCAAGTCTAATGAAAGGAGAAGAAGTTCAAGACCTTGGCTGCCATGAACCCACTGATCCCAGAGTAGCAGAGAACATAACTTTCCACCTCACTGGACAGAGTGGAAGAGGATGACTGAGGTGCCAGGCAAGAATGACTCAGAAAGTCATGAATGAATGAGTAATTCTGAAAAATTAAAATTATTTTTTAAAATACTGATTCACAATCTGAGCAGTCCTGGATTTCCAGATGAGGACATCACAAAACAGGGAAAGCAGGAGAAGATAGAATAGGGGTCAGGGAAAGTGGCCCTAATACTGACTATTTGTCATGTACCAAGCAAGCTTGTGTAAACCTCCATCTGTATGTCATCTCTTTAATACTCCTCACTTTGAGAGAGATGCCTTAGTAGAGGGTATCAATTATTATCATCTACATTCTACAGATGAGAAAACAGAGACTCAGAGAGGTTAATCATGTGACATCACCACACAGAAAATAGGAATTGATGAAGAGATAGGCATCTCCCAACTTGATCCATAGATTCAATGCAATTCCAATCAAAATCCCATTAAGTTATTCTGTGGATATGGGCAAACTGATTCTAAAGTTTATCTGGAGATGCAGAAGACCCAGAACAGCCAACACAATATTGAGGGAGAAGAACAATGTTGGAAGACTGACACTACCCAACTTCAAGACTTACTATGAAGCTACAGTGATTAAGACACGTGTGGTATTGGCAAAAGAATAGACAAATGGATCAATGGAAAGAATAGAGTCCAGGAAGGGACTCACATAAATAAACTCAACTGATCTTGGACAAAGGAGCAACAGTAATATAATGGAGAAAAGACAGTCTTTTCAACAAATGGTGCTAGGACAACACCCGCATGCAAAAAAAGAATCTAGACACAGACCTCACACTGTTCACAAACTCAGATCCATTTAACTCAAAATGTATCACGTGCCTAAAAGTAAAGCACAAAATTATAAACTCCCAGAAGGAAAATATAGATGGCCTAGGATTTGGCAATGACTTTTTATATGTAACAACAAAGGCACAATCAATGAAAGAAAAAATTGATAACTGAACTTCATTTGAATTAAAAATTTCTGCTCTGTGAAAGACACCATTAACAGAATAAAATGAGAAGCCACATACTGGGAGAAAAATATTTGCAAAAGTGTCTGATAAAGGACTGTTATCCAAAATATACAGATAACTCTTAAAGTCAATAATAAAACAACATATTTTTAAAAGGGCCAAAGACTTTAAGAAATATCTCACGAAAGAAAATGTACAGAAGGAAAATAAGCATATAAAAATATGCCCCACATCATATGTCATCAGACAAATGCAAATTAATTCCATCCATGGAAGGAGTTTGAGTGAGAGAGTTACATGATTGGATTTGCAGTTTTAAAAGTATAGGGTTGTTTCAGTGATTGGAGATGTGTGAAGAGGATGAGGAGGGGCCCAAGATTGGAAGTGGGGAACCTAGTTAGAAGTAATTTTTGGTTTAGGAAAAGAGGAGAGACAAGAGAAGAAAGAGAATAAAGAGGGAAAGAGAGAGAGAGAGAGACTGAACCCTGAATTACTCCCTCTGGTATGCCTGCACTTTCTCCAGGTGTTTTGTGCTGTAATTGATTGATTATGTCTTTGCCTTTCCTGCTGAGCTCCAAGAGAGTAGCAATTGTGGTGTTTACCCACCTCTGCATTAGCAGCACCTAGCATGGGGCCTGCCATAAGACAGGTACACAACAAATATTGTCAAATAGCAGAGTGAATTATTAATGAGAGATTCAATGACCAGAAGCCACTACCTATAGCCATACAGAATACACTTCTAAATCCTATCACCTGCTCAGTACCCAGAACCTCCTCAAAGAGCACATCAAACCAGTGTCTGCTCCTTACCCAAACGACCACTGATTTAGTCATATCAGTGGAAAGTACCTCTCAAGTGGGATGCCTAGTGTCCTGTAGGGGATATGACTGGCTGATTGAGCATTTCTGCATCTTCCTGGAGTGTAGGGGAAGATGCTGTCTGTGACTGCCTTGGCTGGCTGTGGTTCCCTTCTGCCTCCGAGCTAATGACAAAGCAGATGTGTGGGCAAGGCAGCCAGCTTTGTCTTTCAGGTGGAGAGGGCTGCCTTGACAGTAAATCAAATCAGTTCTGGATTTGGGATGCAATATTTATCATGGTGGTGACAGCATGCAAACATGACACTGACATCTTGGGTGTTCTGCAGATGCTATCGCTGTTGTTAAAACACACAACTTCTTGCACAGAACTGTGGACTGAAAGCTTCCAACTGAAACCAGCACAGGTGCCAAGTCCCTGACAGCCAGGGCTTGGTGGGGACTAGTGTTGGCAAAAGAGGAAGCTCTTTTGGCGTGAGACCCCATTCAGGACCCAGGGAAACCAGAAAGCCCTGCCTTCAGTGCAAAAGTGCTCTAAAGATGGCAGAGGAGAGCAATAATTATTCAGAAGGCCTGTGCTTGACACCTGGTTTAGGAATTGAGAGATTTGCATTGCTAAATAATTCATTGCAATATCCTTTAAAGAAGCAGGCTCCTTAACATGTTACAATAGGATTCTACGGACGGAAGTTCATGCTGTTTTCAGGAACCTATTGATGGCAAAAAGCACAAGTAAGCAAATTATGGCCCACAGGCCAAGCCAGTCTGCTGCTTATCTTTGCATGGCTTGTTAGCTAAGAATGTCCTTTACATTCTTAAATGGTTGAAAACCAATCAAAAGAAGAATGATATTTTGTGGCAATGTGAAAATTATACAAAATTCAAATTTAAGTATTCATAAACTTTTCTTGGAACAGAGCCACATTTGTTGGTTTGGGTACTGTCTGTGTCTGTTTTTGTTCCACAAAGGCAGAGTTGAGTTTTTGCAACATGGACTGTGTGATGGCAGAGCCTGAAATCATTGCCGCTTGATTATTTACAGAAAAAAGTTCACTTATGTCTGGTTTGTATGATAAATTCTTGAGTATGAATGTGGGTGCTTCCCAGTGTTTCACTGGGATGGGGGAGCCCCTGTGGGTGGCCCCCATGGGAATGAGTGAGTGAGAAGGGCTGTGCATTTGTGGGAGGATTATGGCTCTGTGAAGAAGAGTGTTTAAATAGAGAATAATGCCTGTTCTCTTGAACTATAATATGTGTGCAAGTGTGTGTATATGGATGTGCAAGATGGAGCAGGGGCTTTAAGCAAGATCAATCTTTTTGCAAAGCATTTTCCATGTAATATTAGCTCCAAGGGATGTTGTGTGTGTAACATTCTGAAAAATGGCTTTGGTGGGCAAAAAAGCATGGGAAGCCCTGGGTGAGGAAAGTAAGGCAGGTTTCTTCACTACAGACGTTATGAGGATTTTTATATGCTAATGTCCATCATGACCTTCTGAAAAGGAAACATCAGAAACAGGATTCTCCAATATATTTGGTGGCAGAGTATATTTAATATTCCATGATTCAGTGATGCTGTCTTTTACTCACCATGTAAGAGCTGGGAGACCACTGGAAGAGGAATACCAGTCAGTCAGTCCATCTGTCAGTCAGCAACATTGACACGCATTGGATTCTAAGACTCATCATATTTTCTGGGATCTCAGAGAAAGATTTTCCTATGAGGAAGACATGAGGCTCTTGGAGACTGGCTGGTGTCAGGAGTGGCAGGTGAGATCCTTTGCTAAGAAAATTAGGCTGTCCTATTACTCTCAAAAGGGTGAAACATGAAACCATTGACCAAACTCCCCCTTCTTTGGGTTTCACCTGGGATATTTTCCAAGAGTGAGATTCTGAGAACCTGGGTCAATCAACAGGCATGGCAGAACTCACCTACCATCTGCAGAGGTTCCTGAGCAAGGTCAAAACCACAATCCAGAAACACAGGCCAACTGTAACATCAATCTGAAAGAGTTAGACGAAGAGGAAGAATTCAAAAATAAGATGACCCTTGAAAGAATGCAGAAGCATCAGACCACAGCAAGAGGGATCAGAAAGAAAGAAAAGGTTGAGGGGTGTTGCTTCTAGATCATTCCAGAAGTTCTGGACCATAATGGCAAATGCTTTTTATGGGGCGTCTGGAAACTTAGCTAAGGATGAGCAGGGAGTTTTAAGGATACCGGCCTGGCTTGGAGCAAGTGAATCAACTCATAGTTGGATCCCAGGATACAGAGCCTAATCAGATGCATTTATGACCTGAGTTGATTAAAAAAAAAAAAAAAAGAGGAGATCAAAAACAAATGCAAAATTATTTCTGAGAGGAAGTATGGAGAGCTAAGTGAATGTTATTTAATCTGTTGTCAGGTCTAAAGGATTAATATACACCTAAAAACAAAAGATCCCAAATCCAGGAGACTGATAAAGGAGGAACAGATCAAAGAATGAGGAACAAAGCTGAGAATGTACTCAGAGATTCAAGAATGCTTCCGTGATGCCCAGAGCTCCCCCTCTTGAGGGTACCTGCTGCTATGACAGGCATTGTTCAAAGGTGCAGAGTCATTGTGGCCGTAGAACGATGGGCACGCTGAAAGCTTGGGGTCCACCCAGCAACCAGCACCAGCAGAGCTCTTGGTAATGGGCGGAGACTTTTGCTTTAACCTCTGGTTCTTTTTTCCTGCATTCATTCACTCATTCCTTCATCGATATACTGGGTGCTTTCTGAAAAGCAGCATGCCCAGTGGGTGGAGGCTTCTTGGTGAGTCCCCACCACATAAAAACAACTCACCCCAATCCCAAAGACTGACTCTGAGAGGAGGCTCAGCTACAGGAGCAGAGTTTTAAATATCTGTCTCATCTCAGCAACTGAGCTTCCTTCCCCCAAAGGTTTCCCTGTGTGTTTACAATGGTGCAATTAAATGTCTGGATAAATAACAGTTATTAAATGGGTAAATATATTCCTAATGTGAAGCAGAGCTGGAGCTTCCTGACACATTTGCTGGACTCATTTGTTTATTTAGATCTTAGGGGAAACCGGGACATAAGGGTAATAACTGGTGACTTCTGACACATATTTCTGGGTGTTTAAATAGGGAAAGGTCTCAAGCTGACTTCAAAGGGAGAGAACATGGAGACAGGCTGCTGTGGGTATTTTTAGATCTTTCCTAACAAAAATCACTTGCACACAAATACTGGGATATCTTTCAATGCTTCTCTTTGGGCTATTAAAGCTGAGGAAATCACACATTGAGCTACCTTTCCACCCCACACTGGCAATCTTCAAATAAAAGGCCCCTGGGCTGTAGTTTAATCTGAATAGATGGTTTGCCAAATAAAAAAAATGCCAGTTACAATAATTAGGAGAATGTACTTGTGGAGTTTCCAAGCCTTTATCTTCCTTACTGCTGGTGAATTGGAGAACACATTTATCTTGTGGGGCTTGTCTGAATAGAAGGCAGGTAGGGAAAATACGGGTTTTGTGGGTGAAATGAATTTTCTGTCAGAGGAAACAGATTTCCGTTCTTGTGATAAATATGAAGTCAAAGCCTTGTTGTAAAAAAAAAAAAAAAAGAAAAAAAAAAAAAGGAAATGTTGGTCTTAACCAGGGCTTTCATTTCCTTGTTCCAATTATTTCTTCTTCTAGGAGTAAACATTAGGTATCCACCACATCAACCATAGTGAACTGCCGTTCCCTGGGGTCCACTCTTAGGGTTCCCTTGCCATTTATTGTACTGAAAGTGCACTTAAGAAAATCTAAGATGTGGAAATCCACATGTGTGCAAATCTCTCCCCCAACCAAACCCCCCACCCCGACCCACACATATACACATACACAGTGGAAAACTGCCTGACTTTTGTTATGCATTTAAAGTTAGAAATTTACAGAAGTGAAGAACCATGTTTATGTGTAATTCTTAGTTGCACAGATTTCCTCTCTTTACCCCTGATGTTTTCACCTAACAACAGTGGTCAGAGATGTAGAGTGCTTGGAAATTCCCTCATGCGATTACCAACCCACTTCTTCAGAGGTCCACACTTAACTCCAAGTTGAAGCACTCTAGACCTTCTGACATGGATCCTTTCCTTCAGCATTTCCTCATTACTGAGAACAAAAGACTGATTTTGGAGCTGAGAAAAGAGAGAGGTTTACCAGTTATCCAAAGGCAATGCTTACACTCAAGATCTCTTTTACTTTGGCTATGCACTTAAGAACAACATCAAGCAAGAAACAGGAGGCTATTAATGTGGCTCTAGTTCATTGCTGGAGTTTCTTCAAAGGGCTGTAGAGTCATTGTGGAATTGCCCTTCACTCCTCAACCCCACGAAAGAGCACACAAGAGGGGAGGTTGCCAGGAGCAATGAGTAGAGAAGCTGAAGAGTCAGTAACAGCATGTCCCTGGCCTCTAGGCCAACGGCAGACAAAAGCAAAGTTTTCATTTAACTGTTCTTTTTGTTCCTCCTTCTGTTTCTAGAGGATTCTCCTGACTGAAGCAGTTACTGTTTAAAACCAGGAAGAAGGCAAATATTGAGAAACAATTCAGGGCAGACTGGGAGTTGCTATTTTATGTATTTCTGTTGTTGGAGCAGGTTCAGGACTATTTTCAAAGCAGATTCCTCACACTGCCTGGAGATGGACTCTTGGTCCACCTTCCACGTGGGCAGGGGGTGGCAGGCAATTCGGAAGATCAACCTTTTCTGTATTCTCAAATTTCACTATCCTTTTACTTTGTGTGTTTTTTTTTTTTTTTTTGAGACAGAGTCTCGCTCTGTCGCCCAGGCTGGAGTGCAGTGGCGCAGTCTCGGCTCACTGCAAGCTCTGCCTCCCGGGTTCACGCCATTCTCCTGCCTCAGCCTCTCCGAGTAGCTGGGACTACAGGCGCCCGCCACCACGCCCGGCTAATTTTTTGTATTTTTAGTAGAGACGGGGTTTCACCGTGGTCTCGATCTCCTGACCTTGTGATCCGCCTGCCTAGGCCTCCCAAAGTGCTGGGATTACAAGCGTGAGCCACCGCGCCCAGCCTACTTTGTGTTTTTAAAATATAGCCACACATTGCTTAACAACAGAAATACGTTCTGAGAAATGTATCATTGGGCGATTTCATCACTGTGTGATTATCATAGAGTCTACTGACACAAACCTAGGTGGTCCAGCTCACTTCGCACCTAGGCTATATGGGACAGCCTATGTTCCTAGGCTACAAACCTATACAGCATGTTACTGTGTTGAATACACGAGGCAACTATAACACAATGGTAAGTATTTGTGTATCGAAACATATCTAAACATAGAAAAGGTACAATAAAAATATGATATTATAGCCTTGTGGGACCACTGTCCTATATGCAGTCTTTCATTGACCAAAACATTGTTATACAGTGCATGACTATATACGTCTGACTTACCTAGCAAATCAAAACACCTGCTCTCCATGTCTTTCCTAGGGAACTAACAGCTGTCCAATTTTTACCAATTAGCCTGAGAGAAACAATATTTTAGACAATAGTTTGAATAATATGTGGTCCATACCTCCCTCTAGTCCAGTTCTAGCCAACTACACTCTGCGATGATGGAAAGTTAGACAAAGTGCTTTCTGTCTGTGCTGTCCAGTACAGTAGGCACTAGGTACCTGTGGGTATTGAGTCCTGTAAACGAGGAACTAGATTTTAGATTTTACTTACTTTTAATCAATTTAAGTTTAAGTTCAAACAGTCATATTTAACCAGGTGCTATCATATTGGACATTGAAGGTTTTGGCTAATAATAACAGAAGAGCAACTGTTCACTGGGTGATTAACGTGTTGAGACACTATGCTAAGCATCTCGAATGTATTATTTCCTTTCATCCTTACATCAGCATTTTGATGTATATTATATATTTCTTACCCCTGTTTTATTGAAGAGGATTGAAGCTTAAAGATGGTAACTCACCCAGGGTCCCTCAGATATTAAGTGGCAGAGTTTGAATCCATGTCTCCCTGACTCCACCCAAACCATAAATGTCATAAAAAGTGTCAAAACGGGGATTGGGAGGAAGGACAGGTCATGTCAGATCAGACAATCAAGCAGGGTATTTAGAAGCTGGAGCAGCAGAGAGCAAAGGTGTGTGGGTAAAGTTTGTGAGGTGAAAAACAAAAGCCTGGTGATCTACTTTAGTCCCAGTGGGCTCTCCCGCAAAATGTTGGATGTTTTCTCACTTGATGGCTACTTCTTCCTCCTACCATCACACGATGAACCCTCATTTTCCTTCCTCTCCTTTCTCCCAAGAAAATCTATCACTAATTCCTTTCTTCACCAGAGGTGTGAGTGAATGATACCAGCTTCAAGTCTAGTTCTCCAGGCCACATTTTGATGGACACCAGAGCTTTCTGATGAATTGGACTTCTAAGCCACTTCTAGTGTATTGCAAATCTCCTTTCCTAGAGGGCTTTTAATCTCAGCACTTAACTGACTGCTCATTCTTCCTGTGCATGAAGTTGACAGAATAGACCCTTTTCTTTGAGAGGTAGCACAGCATGGTAGTGAAAAGACAGGTTCTAGAGTCAGACTAGATTAGCTGTGGGACCTTAAGAAAGTTTCTTAATGTCTCTGTGCATCTCTTCTCCATCCATACAGTGGTAATGATAATAATACCCACCTCGAGAAGTTGATAGCAGGATAAAAAATCGACTGCATGGAAAGCACTTGGAATGGCTGTTAGCATGAGGTCACCTATTGCTATCACTATCATACTGTGTCCCAAGTTTCCTACATTTTTACAGTAATAGGAATCTCCTGCAATGTGTTTTAAAGACACCATTTCCCAGGATCATCCCCCTAGAAATTCTGATACTGTGGGTGTGAGTGGTCCCTGGAATTCACATGTTTAACAACTACCCCTTGATTATTATGATCGTCAGGGAAGTGGGAGAAATGACTTTCTAATGGATCTGCTCCTCCATAAGTGGATAAAGCAGTTAGAAAGGGTTATTTCTCATCTCTTCTGTAAAGTATCACTGTCTGTTCTTTGTGCAATTTTTTGGGAATTCATACACACCAAGGCAGGTGTGTATGCAAGGTAAAAGCACAGAAACTCTGGAGTCACATAGGCCTTGGTCCCAAACCTAACTCTGCCCTCCTGAAGGTGTGACAGATATTGTATTAGCAAGATCTGATGCCCACAATTCCTGTGCAAAAGGGGGTGTGCATTCCAAGTTGAACTTCTTTTTTTTTTTTTTTTTGAAACGGAGTCTTGCTGTCACCCAGGCTGGAGTGCAGTGGCGCGATCTCGGCTCACTGCAAGCTCCGCCTCCCGGGTTCACACCATTCTCCTACCTCAGCCTCTCCGAGTAGCTGGGGCTACAGGCGCCCGCCACCACGCCCGGCTAATTTTTTTTGTATTTTTAGTAGAGACGGGGTTTCACCGTGGTCTCGATTTCCTGACCTCGTGATCCGCCCGCCTCGGCCTCCCAAACTGCTGGGATTACAAGCGTGAGCCACCGCGCCCGGCCTCCAAGTTGAACTTCTTTAGGAAATCTGAAGCAGACCAGCAAAGCTGACAGATTGTCCTGGTCTAGGAGCTTAAATGGGTCTGACCAGGAATTATAACCACAAAGATACAGGTCACGGCCTGAGATGCAGATGCAGCTAAAGAGGCCATGGGGTATGTCCAGGTCAAGCAGGTAATAGAGCATGGAGGACCAGCTAAGGTCATAAAGTGCAGGAGGTCTCAAAGGTCTCTATATACATGATCCAGAGTCCAGGACATTTGCATGGTGATCATAAGGAAGCACCTAGTGAGAGCCAATTTTAAAACAGAAACTGTTTATTCAGTGCCCTGTTTTGTACTTAGTACAACCAAAGCATGGCCAGAGTATTTGTGGGGACCCAGATAGTCTGCAGCGGTTGGCCGTGCAGGTCGTACACTGCCCAACCTTAGGGAGCACCATTCACATTATCATCTATGTAAAGAGTACCCTCTTGGGTTGTTCATTACACAACCTATACAACAATATATGGCAGCTTATAGTCACCCTGAGACTGGCAGATGTGGCTTGTGTTTTATTCATGACAGAGCAGAGGTGTCGGGCTACCTCTTGGACCAGGATTTAGTCTCACACGCCCTGATCCCAGAAACCTTACCCAGGTGCACACTGGGATCACTGCACTAGGTTGGCATTTTGGAGAAAAATAAAAGCAGGAAATAAAATGTTTTGAGAGCTCGTGGAAGAAAGAAAGAAAGAAAGAAAGAGAGGAAAGAAAGAAAGAAAGAAGAAAGAAAGAGAAAGAGAGGAAACAGAGAGGGAGGGAAAAGGAAGCAGGGAGGGAGGGAAAGAAGAAGAAAGGGAAGGGGCAGGGAGGAAAAATGGATTGATGGAAGGAAGGGAAGGAAGGAAAGAGAGAGGAAGGAAGGAAGGAAGGAAGGAAGGAAGGAAGGAAGGAAGGAAGGAAGGAAGGAAGGAAATGATTACACAAATATATCTCTGAGTTAAACAAGGGCTCTAACCTAGCCCTAGGGGTAAAGGAAACAAGTCCACTTACAAAGAAGAAAGAGCAGAAAGAACTAAGTTGGAGGTCAAGGCGTTTGTCAATTCTATTTAGGGCAGAACTCCTACCCCTCTGGGGCCTCTAGACAGAAATCCAGAAGTGAGGCCTGGAAGAAAGGATGCAGCTCCAGGGACACAGAGATGGCTGGGTCCCACACAGACTTTGCAGTCCCAGCTCCCAATTGCTGTGATTTGTATGCTCAGGAACCCACCTAATGTAGTCTCCAGGGCCCACAGCTGTGCCAGGCTCAATCTCCCCAGCCCAGGGCTGGCATTTTCCCCTGACCATTGCAAACAGCAGAAATTGCTGGTGGCCCTGATCCCTGCCAAAGAGTCATCATTGATTTGCATTAGATAGTGGAAATGCTGCTTAAATTGAGCTGGGGAATGAGCTCATTTCACATTAAATGCCCATGATTATTGAAAAACCAGGGATGTGATGACCTTTATTTAAGCACAGCCCACAGCACATTCCTGAAGATGATTTCCTCCATCAGCACAGAACACACAGACAGACAAGTGAATAAGCAAAGCCAACCCTACTCCCCCATCAGGATGCCAGCCTGAGGGTCGCTGCGCTCCACAGAGCCAGGTGCTGGATTTGTGCTAATTGGATGAACAGTCTCATTCGCTTAACGGCTTTGATCTGTGCTTTGGGCTGCTCCATCAAGATTTCTTAAACACAAGTTGATCTCTGCTAATTCATGCGTCACCACTGAATATTTTGACACATGACACCTCCTCACTTTGGGGAATCAGTGGAGGCTGGCAAGCTAGTGGCCTTAGACATTCTCTACCCTTCCATGCAGTAAAGCTTCCTGAGCCCAGAATCTCTGCATAAACACCTGCTCTAGGGAATCTTTCTACACAATTATCTCATCCCATTTGTCTCCCTTTCCTACTTCCTCTTCCTGCCCCAACTTTCTTGCCCTTTTCAATTTTTGTTCCAATACCTACTTCTCTCTCTTTACCTCCTCATCTCGCTAGTCCTTTAGTTTCTCTCATCCTTTTCCCGCTTCATTTTCTTCCCTCCTGCACTGATGAAAGCTGCATCTCCTTTTCCCATCTGCTCCTTAGAGCTCTCTCTCCTCTGCTGCCACCTCTGCCATCACCTCTCCCCACTTCCTCCTTTGCACACTGTGATGATCCCTCTCTCGCCAGGCACTGTACTGCTGAGCCAGCCTATGTGTGGGGGCTAGTCCTGTGAGTGATGAGAAGGAGGAAGCCATAGGATGCTGAAGCTCTAGGAAGAAGCACTCAGGTGTGATTGAGAAACCCCACCTCCTTCCCTGCTGCAAGCACTGAGCAGTGTCCCCAAAGGCCAAGAGTACAAACGCGGAACATGCCCACATTTCAGTCCTCCAAACAGCCTTCTGTCTGCAGACAAATAGAACCAGGGAAGCGCAAACTCACACTTCAGCAAATTACCTTGGTCAGGCACTCTGAGCAGCAATTAACATTTATCAGAATAAAATATCTGTTGGACCAATGAATGAACCCATCAATAATGCTGTACACAGAGCCAAGCTTCACATCAACATGCATATTTGTTTACTAATGATCAATCATGGCCCAACAAAATTAGACAGAAATCTAAAGTAATGACAAAAACAATTCTAAGATAAATATATAATGTTTATACATCAAGGTAGCAGGATGCAATAATACCGCCTAACCTATTTCCTCCAGCCATTCTGCATCACTAACTCATTTCATTCTCACAGTGCCGCCAAGGGATTTCATTCTTCCCTGTGCACACTCTGCACTAGTCATCCCAGACGTTTGCCTGACATCTCAGAGGTTTGTCTCAGCTCCAGGCCTTTGCACAGCTCTACTTCTGCCTGGAGGGTCCACTCCTACTGTCTCTTTCTAACCTCTTCTTGTTCATTATGTAAGACCCAGCTCAAGTGTTACCTTCACTCTAAAACTTTCCCTGATCTATGCAGCAGAATTTCATCTTCATTTGTTTGTTGAACGTATTGATGTACTGGGCAGTGCATCAGGGCGAAACTATGGCACTGAGTGAGAGAGAAAAGGCTCCATTCTCATGGCTCTCACTTGGATCTGCATGCCTCATAACATGCACTGAACATGTCAGCATTTCCACTTTGCTTACTTCCGGCTCACCTACTGCATGGTTCTTGCGTAAGGGAGATACCATACTTGAGTCTCTATGTACAATAAATGTTGGCTGAGTGAATAAATAAATGAAGGAGGAAACTAAGACTCAATAGATTAAATGATTTGCACAAGATCATACCTTTAGTACATGACTGAGCCAAGCCTGGAGCTCAGGGTTCCCATCCCTTAATCTCCTACCAGCCCCAAGTTTCTCTGTATGTCAGAAATACCTTTTCCCCTCACTTCATACTTGCCATTCAAGGCAAGCATTGGCCAGGCCATGAGTGAAGGCCAATGACTAAAGGGAAAGAGCACTAATGTTTCTGGCAGCATCATTTTCAAGTATCAGATGGATCTTGGAAATGTATGTGTGAGTGTCTGTTGTTACATAATATTTAAAGTTGACCATGATATAGAGTCAGCATTCACTGCAGTTTTAGACTCTACATTATACAGGCTAGCTAATGTTCATTTCCTTTGTCATATCAGTGTTATCTAGGTATTATTATTAATTACTACTAATAACAATCAGCTTTGAGATCCAACCTGCTATTAAGCATGTAATATTATTTCTAATTCCAACAAAATCCTTGGAAGTTAAGAATTAGCCTTATTTTTATCAATAAGCAAACAAGAATCCTGAGAAGCAAAATGACTTGTTCAAGGACACATACTGGCAGATACTAGATTTGGAATCTGACTCAGACGTGCTTAGCATTGTGTGTTTTCCATTCTGTGGCACTCTGGTGTGTATTCAATGTTTCCCAGGGAGCACAGAGCCTTGAACTCACCTGAGGATTTTCTCAAAGTATGTACTAAACAGGTTGGTGGTCTACAAGGAAGGTGGGGGAGTCTGTCCTCTGACACAATTATGGTTTTCTAAACCAAGGGCAAGAAGAAGCCACTGTGATTGTGGCACTTGGCCTATTAAGTGAAAAATGCCCTCGCAGTCATGGAGATTTACAGTAAAGGCATATGCAGCCAACCTCTCACAGAGGCACATCTTACAGCATTGATAATCTATTGGAATTCTCCCAGATTCAATAAGTATTCATGAATTTCTGCCATATGCTCAACTCAGACCTCTCTTTTTGTTGTTGTTTAACTTCAAGGGGAAGAGTTGGGCTTCCGGCTACCTGGATAAGTTCTGGCCCCAGGGAGTTTGCTCCCATTGAAGTGCTACTGATTGCAGGTCTTTGATACCAAGAAAGCAAGAACTTAGGCTTTCTTAGTTTCCCTTTCAAAACTAAAGATTAACAGGGCCCCTGGGCCATATTTATGAGAGATATCTATCAATGCATGGATCATCACATTACTCCCCTGAAACCACAGAAGGTATTTCTGTGTCTATATCCCAGGAACTAGGATGGGCAACAGGTATGCTCAGATCCACTCTGAGTGGATATGGGCTCAGTGGACAGAAGGGATGGGAGTAGGGGAAGGTTGACACTGGAGGGACCCCTTTTTTCCAAAGGCCGTGAGAGTTCATGTCAATGTTTGAGTTCCTCCAGGAAATAGACTCTGAGAGACTTGCACATGGCTAGTTTGGAGGGGCATGCTCTCAGGAACAAGGGCTTCTGTGAAGGAGTAAGGCAAAAAGGATGGGGCAAAGAGAAAAGTTAAGCTGCAATGCAGTTACACCTCAACTTTCTCGTGCGGGGCTCTGGAATTGAAGTAGATTTTCAAAGATGTTCCTAATCCAAGGGAAGGGGTGGGCCTTTGGACTCAAAGCATCAACCAGTCATGGTGTAGGATGAGTAGTGCTGGTGAGAACGCTTCCTTAACTGAGGGAATAGGTGCCTCAGACCTAAAGGAACATCTGAGCATTGCACAAACCATTCAGTACAGAGAGTCTTCATGGTTTCTCTGTAAGGTAGAGAAGTACATTGTGGTATCACAGAATCAAGCTCCTACAATCTCCAGCTTTTCTCTGATTACCATGATATAGTGCTGGACACAAGTGGATGCCTAATAAATGTAGACTTGAATACCATTGAATAAATGTAGAACTGAATTCCATTGTATTTATAGGTCATTCAGATAATCTGACTCATTTTCTTATCTTACAGATAAGGGGTCTCAGAGGGCCCAAGTATCTTATTCAAAGATATACTGCTTGTGAGAGGCAGAGATAAGGACTAGAACCAGGACCCAGTCCTGGTGTTTTCTCTACCAAACTGTGCTACCTGCTGCTGGTCATTTTGATCTCAATCATAAAAGGCTGTAAGGCAATGAGCTGATTTTATGTTGTAATAAATACGTTCCATCAACAGGTCTGGCGGTGACTGTGATAGAAGGCTTGTTTGCCTCTGTGGACAAGGCTGGAATTTAATGGCCTCAGAGGGCTCACCCAATATTACCTGGAAGATGTAATTTTTCACCATGAACTTTCTACTGAGTCATCTAAATTTTTTAATTTTGGACACAGCATCAAATTTCCAAAACAAAAGAACAGGTCTAACAGGTAGTCACATACCTCCTTCTCTACAACCCCCACACTACAGTGTTTGAAATGAGATGTGCATCATCCCTGACCCACAATTCATCCATACTACATGCTCACCCATTCACCAATGCTCCCCAGGCTCTCTCTGCAACATCACCACCTCCATCTTCCCAGGCAATGACTGATGAAGAATGTGAGGTCAGGAAGGGCATGTTACACCCTGAGGGGCCTTTGTAACACACAACTCACCCAACCAGCTGCAGCCCAGCATTTAGGAAGTAGTCTCTTGACCTGTTCAGCCTGTCCTTGTTGTGGGAAAGCCTGAGGCCCCACTACCACGTGAATCTAGGTACTAATTTAGGGCCCAAGAAACCACACCCCCTGTCATGGAGGAGACTATAAAGTCACCCAGGACACTGCATTTTTGTCCTGCAAATTGGGGCTCCCAGGAGGCAACTCAGTGGAATGGGTGAGCTAGAGCTTTGCAAGTTAATTTTGAATAGACCATTCACTGTCTCTCTCTTAGCCTCATTTTCCTCAGCCAGAAAGTCAGGATAAATAACACCTCCAAGAAAAGGCAGTTAGAGTTTGTGCTCCTAAGTTTTACTGTCTCTGTTTTCAAAAACCACATGTAAAATGATGAAGAAAATCATCGTCACCATCATCATCTGAAATCCTACCATACCACCTGGAGATAATGGCCATTAACATTCTGGAGACCGAACTCTCAAGCATCTTTCTGTGAACACGTATATCATTGTGTTTGGGTAGATCAAATGATGAAGTATATTATTAGCTGTTTGGCACGGACTTGGTAGATACAAGCATTCAACGAAAGCAGACTGACCACGTCCTTCTTTTCACCATCACCACGTTGAGAACCAGGCACATGGTAGAAGCTTAGAATCTGAAGCAAGAATACGTGGATTTGGCTCCAGATCCTACCTCCTACAAGATAGGACATTTGAAGCAAGTCTTGCAACTCCTTTTAGTGTGTTTCCTCATCTACATAACGAGACAATAACCCTTGCTTTGCAACCGCTATGGTATCAGGCTGGCTTGAGTTTGATTCTTGGCTCTGAAAAATGCTGTTGATAGCCTGCGCTGAGGGATTCACTGTAAATGAAGTAGACACAGCACTTAGTAAGTACAGAGGTTGGCCCACAGCAGATCCCCAGTTAGTGCAAATGTTTAGCAGAAGTAGCAGCAGCAGCAGTGATAGTATCTGCAGCTCATTGCATTATTGTGAGGATAAGACAAACTAACGCAGACTAAGTTTTGGAAAGTGCTCTGCAAGTATTTGTCATTTTTACACCTATAAGCAAATGTTATATGCGTATGGCTATTTATTAGAAAACCTATGAATTACTGTAGATATTTCTTACTCAGCAAAAAGTGTAAAACAGGCTAGACTAAACAGATTTTAGGGTCAATGTTAGGGAAGCAGCCTCGGCATTTCAGTTAAAGGCTCCCCTTATTTTTCATTCATTCTTTCCACACAGGGTTATCTAACAGGTACCGTTTGAAAACCATTTTGTTAATTACTTCAAATGCTACAGGTAGGACTAAAACATTAGTCAAAGTCCTGTTCTGGGCAGTGGATGAATGAATCTCACTTAATCCCCTTGGCCATTTGGAGAGGGTGTTGATCTGGATCCCATTTTACAGGTGAAGAAAACAAGTGCATGGAGATGAATTTGCCAAAGGTCTCAGGGCTGGAAAGGAGAGGACCTCAAGTCAAGCTCTTGAGCCCATGTTCTCTGCACCATATTGTAAGAAGTTCCTCATGGAGCATCTCTGCCTGAGTGTGTTACATGCCAGCCACTCGGCCCACGGCACCTAGAGAGCTCAAAACTGAAACTCGGTCTGACCACTTCGTAAGCCACTGTGACTTTCAAAGACAGGTATTTCCATTTCTCTAAATGAAAAATAGAAGGCATTACAAGGCACCCAAGATATCTACGAATTCAGAACACCAGTTGTGACACTTTTCAAATTTTGGCTTCAAAATATTTTCTTCTGACTGACAGCCCATAAATACCCACTTCTTGGGTTGAATGTAATTAATCTCTGTATTTTGACCGCCACTGGTGCAAACTCATCATCATCTCTCAGCCTGGAAGTCAGCCGGTTCTCCAGCTGCTCCTCACCTCCCCCCTCCACCACCCCCAAGGAGAAATAGCTACATAGTCTATTGTTCGCAAAGAGAAAGAGAAGCTGGGAGTGGAGGGAATGGGGGACTATCACCCTTGCCTGGTCCTTGTCCAGAGACATGTTCCCAACCCTTGGAAGTAGCAGGTGGCACTGAACAGTGGAGAATGGAGTTAAGTGGGACCCGAAGGCCAAGACCAGCTCTACCACTGCCCACTGCGTTACCTAGGACCAGTTGCTTAGTGGACCTCAATACTCTCATTTGTGTAATGGGAATAATAGTAGTGACAGAGACGTCCTGTTAAACATGTAAATAGGCCAGGCATGGTGGCTCATGCCTGTAATGACAGCACTTTGGGAGGCCAAGCAGGTGGATCGCGTGAACCCAGAAATTCGAGACAAGCCTGGGCAACGTGATGAGACCCCGTCTCTACAGAAAATACAAAAAAATGAGCCAGGCATGGTGGTGCACAACTATAGTCCCAGCTACTCGGGAGGCTAAGGTGGGAGGATCGCCTGAGCCCAGGAGGTGGAGGCCGCAGTGAGCTGAGACTGTGCCACTGCATTCCAGCCTGGGTGAGGGAGTGAGATCTTGTCTTAAAATAAAATAAAATAAAATAAATAAAAACATGAAAATATGTAAAAAGCCACTTATGAACTATTACAGCACTTTAAAGAGATAAATGATTATTAGTACTGTTGTTATTGCCATTCTTAATATTACCATTATTTGCATGAAAGCCGCCATGCTTTCTTTGCCATTGGCATAATCAACAACACATCTGGAGCCAAAGGCCACCTCCTCAGCCTTGCAGTAACTATGTTGTTATATGCAGGTTTGGGGACTCACTACTTCCTGCCTGTGAAATGTCAAATATTAATGCGTCAAATTTGTCTCTTCCTCAAATTTCATACTCACCCTTGGCTACTCTACTGAATTTTTTGGAGGGCAGACCTTGTTGGAATCCAGTTCCCCTTCCCAATGGGGTCCAGGGTCATGGCGAGACTTCTACAGCAAAAGGAATCTATACCACATGATATTACCAACCCGATAGTCTATTTACACTCTGATGCTTCTCCATATCTCTGCAGGGCTTCAATTTGCTCCTATGTCCCATGGGAGATGAACTAGCCGATCTCAGAGTGCCTTCCTTCTCTGACATGCTATGTTCTCTGTTCTGTTTATGAGGATTCTTGCCTGCCTACCTCATCCACAAGAAGGCTTCCACACAGAGTGACTATGACTTTGACATAAATCCTCATGGCTTCTTCCGTCTCATTGTTCGTGACTCCTGACTTTGAGCAGCCAAAGGGTGGAACCTGCTTGTGTTTCCCTCATGTAGCATGAGGGGTCCCATCCTGTGCTGTCACTCATGCTACACCCTGGGCTAGTCCAGGGCACAGGCCAGGGGGACATGGGTTGCAATTCTGGCTGAGGCTGACTGGCTATATGATCAGTTGCTCAGCCTCTCTGTGCCTCCATTTTTTTAACCCATAGAAAGGGATAATATAGCATCTGCCTAATGGAGTTGAGCAGAGTAAGTAAGACTAATGCCTGAAAAGTGTTAAGCATCATGTCCGGTGCGTGATAAATTCTCAATCAGTATGAGATTCTAATATTGTTATTGTTGTTATATCATCATCATCATCTTTATCGGTCAGAGCTCAATCAGAGAAGCAGAACCCAATAAGAGATGATACAGAGAGGTGATAGATGTAGTGTATATCTGAGATGTGTGTGCATGTGTGTGATTTATTATAATAAATCAGCTTATGCAACTGTGGGGGCTGCTTAGGAAAGCTAAATTCTGTAGGGCTGGAGTCAGGAAGCAAAGATCATGAACAGACTGGAATTGGCTCATAAAATATACAAAATTAAGTGCAAATGAAAGTGAGAATGAGAAAATATCACACCAGGCTGCAAATTTTAAAATAGCTAACCAACACTGCAAACACAATATCCAGAAAAATAAGAATATTTTTATTAATTAGCTGCTTGACCCACCTCTATAACACATTTTTTCTACGTTTGTGGGTGGCATATTCTGAGATTGCTTCTTCATAGAAAAACAATTTTGTGACACAATTTTCTAGAGAGTGAATAGAAATATGATGCAGTCTTTTGTCTAGCATAGTTGGTCAAAAAAATATATTATTGAGAGTTGGATGCATCAAGCACAGATGTAACCAATTTTTACCATACTGCTACGTGTCCAGGTCTTACAAATTCAAGAATTTTAATGAATTCTATCTTGCAAAATGCCATTTGAAAAGTAAAATAAATGTATAGTACAAACATATTAATGCCCACCTTAGTATTATACATTGCTGAAAAAAGGAAACTTCTATTTTGATTAGGCATCAATGAAAAATGTCTTCATTATACAACTTTCCATGTCTCGTGATTGGAAGAATTTTCCATACAGAGCTTCTGACTCAGTACATTTCCCACTTTGTTTCTCCTCTATGACCCATGTCATTCTGCACTAGATGCTATAGGACTCATTCATATAACTCCATGACCTGGGCCCTGGACTTGACATCACCACACCCAGTGAACTGCAGTGCTAAGTGGTGGGAGTATTCCTGGGAGCCACTCCTACACCAGAATAGTCAGCAATCATTTAACTATGCACAGAAGTGACCAAAATCCATATAAACATATCCTATTCAACCCAAAACAAATGTATCTAAAACACAACCTTAGCCAGGTGCCAAGACTTCTCAAACCACTCCATACACACACACACAGAGGAAATTATGACAGAAGAGCAGTCATGGTGGAAAAAGACAATACTGATTGCCAGTAAAATAGCTTGCAAATGTTATCAAAATATACAACATCAATGCTAGGGTTTTCCAAGGGCTTCAGAGGGGGAGCCCATACAAGTTAGGGATCCCCACAGCAGCTGAAATGTTATACGTGTGTGTGTGTGTGTGTGTGTGTGTGTGTGTGTGTGCGTGCTGTGTGTGTGACTATGATTCTCTGCTAAATCTCACAAATAAAGCCTGTTTCCATGTCTATAAAATGGGGATTATAGTATGTTGCTGGGAGAATTGAGCAAAACAATGTTTATAAAAGTGCTACCAGGATGTCTGGACCACAGTGAGGGATCAGCAAATGTCAATCATCATTAAATGTTCCTTCTCCTGTGAGACATCTTGTATTAGTCCATTCTCACAATGCTATAAAGAAATACCTGAGATAGGGTAATTTATAAAGAAAATAGGTTTAATTGGCTCACCATTCCACAGGCTGTACAGGAAGCATGATGCTGGCATCAGTTTGACTTCTGGGAAAGCCTCAGAAAGATTATAATCATGGCAGTAGCTGAACAGGGCAGGCATGTCTTACACGGCAAGAGCAGCCAGAGATGGGGAGGTGTTACACACTTTTTTTTCTTTATTTCTTCAAAAAAAAAAAACGGGATACATGTGCAGAATGTGCAAGTTTGTTACATAGGTATACATGTGTCATGGTGGTTTGCTGCACCTATTGATCCATCTTCTAAGTTCTCTCCCCTCAATTCCCAACCCCCCAAACAGGCCCTGGTGTGTGTTGTTCCCCTCTCTGCATCTATGCATTCTCAATGTTCACCTCCCACTTACGAGTGAGAATATGCAATGTTTGGTTTTCTGTTCCTGTGTTAGTTTGCTGAGGATGATGGCTTCCAGTTTCATCCATGTCCCTGCAAAGGACATGATCTCATTCCTTTTTATGGCTGCATAGTAATCCATGGTGTATATGTACCACGTTTTCTTTATCCAATCTATCATCAATGGGCATTTGGGTTGGTTCCAAGTCTTTGCTATTGTAAAGTGTTGCAATGAACATATTTGTCCATGAGTCTTTATAGTAGAATGATTTATATTCCTTGGGGTATATAACCAGTAATGAGATTGCTGGGTCAAATGGTATTTCTGGTTCTAGATCCTTGAGGAATTGCCATACTGTCTTCCACAATGGTTGAACTAATTTACATTCCCACCAACAGTGTAAAAGCATTCCTATTTATCCACCACCTGTCCAGCATCTATTTTTTCCTGACTTTTTAATAATCACCATTCTGTCTGGCATGAGATGGTATCTCATTGTGGTTTTGATTTGCATTTCTCTGATGATGAGTGATGTTGAGCTTTTTTTCATGTTTGTTGGCCATGTAAATGTCTTCTTTTGAGAAGTGTCTGTTCATATTCTTTGCCCACTTTTAATGGGTTTTTTTTTCTTGTAAATATGTTTACATTCCTTTTAAATTCTGGATATTAGACCTTTGTCAGATGGGTAGATTGCAAAATTTTGTCCCATTCTGTAGGTTGCCTGTTCACTCTGATGATAGTTTCTTTTGCTGTGCAGAAGCTCTTTAGTTTAATTAGATCCTATTTGTCAATTTTGGCTTTTGTTGCAATTGCTTTTGGTGTTTTTGTCATGAAGTCTTTGCCCATGCCTATGTCCTGAATGGTATTGCCTACATTTTCTTCTAGGGTTTTTATGATTTGGAGTTTTACTTTTAAACAACCAGATCTTGTGAGAACTCACTATCAGGAGAATAGCACCAAGGGTTTGATCCTAAACCATTAATGAAAAATCCACCCCTGTAATCCAATCACCTCCTACCAGGCCCCACCTCCAACACTGAGGATTACAACTGAACATGAGATTTGGATGGGCACGCAGACCCAAACCATCTCACATGCCTACCTCCCAGGTGCTCAGTGGAGCCCCTCTTGTATTGTCACAAACACTGTGCAGAAACTACTGATACAACAATGAACCTTGCCACTGTTTTACTTGTCACCCTCCCCTACATGTTGCCGGGACATATTTTGAGGGCTACACTTTTGCTCAATTTTTCTTTCATTCTTTGGCACCTGTTACAGAACACGGTGCCTTCTAGAGGCTCAAAAATATGTATTTTCTTCTCCTTTTCCTGAGACCCAATAAGTGTATTGGATCCTTTGGTAACATATGGCTTCACGCTCTAATTTATCCTTTTATTACATCTGAATATTCTCCTATCAGCTCTCCTCTGAAGGGAACACTAGATATTCCATCTTCCTTCCTGGTATATATGTGAATACAGGTCTGGTCCCAGGTTACATACCTTCCTCAGTAGGTGGAGCCTCTGCAGCCACAGACACCACTTTATCCAGTAACAAAGACTGCCTCCAAAAAGGTAGTAATAGCTCTGGGACCTCTGGGGCCTTGCAGAATGCAGTTCATCTTTCATTCAGGCAACTTTGGAAATAATTGCTGCAATGGGAGATAGCAAGCGTTTAAAAGGAAAAATTGCCTTTTGTGAGCACGCTCTGAGAGCTGTACTGTGCTCCTGTACCATAGGCCCCTTCTCTCCTGGACTCCCCACAAGTACTTTGGAAGTACCCATTAGCAGATATGCAATGAGAAGAGTATCTGCAAATCAGTCTCGTCCATCCAAGAAGCTTGATTTCCCAAAGACATCTAATTAGCAATTCTTTGCTAAATTAGTTTGCATCACAGTATGAAAGTATGTGCTTGAGAGGAGTAAAATTATCCCACCTTTGATGAGGTACTGCAGCTCAACCTTCTCACTGACTCAGACTCTTCGTTCAAAATGACCTCTTCTATTTTTCTCCGATTTTCAGCTGAACCTGAGGGGTGACTTGTAGTACCCAAGAGAGATAAGCCATCAACACTGCCTGCTTCCCAACCCTGACTTTCACAGCCTCTACAACAAAATGACCCAGGGCTTAGGACACATGATGGGGTGGCCAGGGGCCAGGAGTCTCATGAATTGCTGACAGTGAGTAATGAAGATTTCCTTTGACTGCAGTAAAAAGGGAAAAATAAGAAAAGAGTAGTGAATTTTCATAAAATGAAATTTATTAAATTTAAAAGGCCATTCTTTACTATAAGATTAAAATCTTTTTAATTAGGTGGGTATTAAAAATGGCCTTTATATGTAAAATGATGGTGATAGCAGACAGTAAGTTTTTAAGTGCAAAATAAAAAGTTGGTCCCCAATGCCACCTTCAGTTTTTTGTTTTTTTTTTAAGTCATCATTTACCACGTCTTGACATCAAGAAGTCTGGAAATTTCGACTTGTACTTGGAGCTCAAGGTCACCCTTCCCACTCCTCTGCCTGCTCTATCTTGGAATCCCAGAGGGAAGAGGTCTGAGATATCGCCTTGTGTGCTGGGTCCCTGTCCATTCCCAGAAAGGGTAACTCACGGCTCACCTTCTATTTCAGTCACATTTATGGCCCTTGAACGTGCCAGTTAGTCAAACAAGTTTGCCCACAGCCTGTTACTCTGCCTGGTTTATGCCATCATGGTCAAGGTGGGGCACAGATGAGAAAGCTGAAAGGCTTGTGCCCAAACCTCAGCCTCTTCTCTTACTTCCAGCTGTGTGAGCTTGCCAAGCTCCTTAAACTCTCCCTGAGACTCAGTTTCCACACAGGGAGAATGGAACACAGTAATGACATTGCAGCAGCACTTAGCAGATAGCGGTAAACCTGTGCTGGTCCCTGAAGCAGCAGACACAGATTCCAGTTCAAGGGATCCTATGTGGTAGTTCAAATGCACTTGCTTTAGTAGCAAAATCTTCTGCCTCCCCTGGTCTTGCCATCTTCCTGAGGGTCTGTGCTATGCTGGAGTCATCATTCTCTCTGGCCCCTGCAATTTGGAATTTCTCATAGAACAGTAATTTGAAAGGACTTTCAGCAACCATTCGACCATTGGACCATTCGACCATTTCATTTCATAAGTGAGAATACTGACAACCCAACTACCACTTTCAAAACCACATGTGACTAAAACCCACATCTGTGATTCACAAAAAGATTACTATTTAAAAATAGATGGGAAGGAAAGTGGATGAAAAATATAGACATTAGTGGTTAGGAGTAAGGGCACTGGCTCAGCAGCAAGGTGAAGGTAGACCTGAATTTGAATCCTGGTTCAGCCACATTCCAGTCATGACTTGGGAAGATTACATAAACTCTCTAAGCCTCGGTGTCTTCATTTATGAAATGGGTTGTAGTAACTGCATTGCAGAGATGATGCAAAAAGAATGCAAATGAGATTGCTTAAGGCTGCCATAACCAAGTAATACAGACTGGGTGGCTTAAACTACAGAAATTGATTTCCTCACAGTTCCAGTGGCTAGAAATCTGAACTCAAGGTGTCAGCAGGATTGGTTTCTCCTGGGGCCTCTCTCCTTGGTTTGTAGATGGCCATCTTCTTTCTGCGTCTTCACATCGTTTTCCTTCTTTGTGTGTCTGTACCCTAATCTCCTCTTCCTATAAGGACACCAGTCATATTGGATTAGGGTCCACCCTAATGCCCTCATTTTTTTTTTACCTTGATTACTTCTTAAAGACCCTATCTCCAAATACAGTAACATTCTGAAGCCCTGGGAGTTAGGACTTCAACACAGGAATTTTGGGAGGAATGTGATTCGGCTCATAACAACATGCAAAGCACTAATCAGATACAATATATTTAGAATCTGCTGTTAGTGAACTTGTCTCAAGGGGACAAAGGTAAGGAAAAAAAATGATAAAGTACAGGTAAAGTTGTTCCCCAAAAGGCAGGTCATAAGGTCCTGCACACTTCACTATTGTCTGGGCTGCATGTGTGACCCTAGGTTTCTGGGGCAGTATCTAGACCTGCACTGCACAAAACAGCTCTCAGCTACATGTGGCTCTTAAGCACTGGACATGTGGTTCATGTGAATCAAGAAGTGCTGTAGGTATAAAATACAAACCAGATTTTGGACTAAGTATGAAAAAAATGTAAAATATCTTCATTAGTAATTTTTCGATATAGATTACATGACAAAATTATAATTTTGTTGCAATGATGTATTGCATTAAATTAAATATATTACTAAAATTCATTTCATCTTTTTACATCTCTTTCCTTTTTAATTTGGGCTTCTGGAAAATTTAAATTACATATGTAGCTCAGAGAATATTTCTACTGAACAGCATTGCCTAGGAGGTGGCAAAGGTCACGAAATAGATTAGTGTTTCTGAAGCTTGGTTCACCATCACATTCACTTGAGGGAGGAGGGGTAGGGAGATTGTTCAAAATGCAAATTCCTAGGCTTTTCCCCTAAAGACTCTATTTCAGTAAGTTTAAGAGTCTGTATTTCTGTATACATGCCAGGCATTGCTAGAACTACCCATGTATTATCTCCCTGAATGCCCTCGTCAAACCCATATATACATATTAATTTTTCAGATGAAGAAACAGGACTGGGGATGATGAGATACCTGGCCCAAGGCCTTTAACCTAGTAAGTGGTGGAGCCAGGGCTGATTCCAGGGCTCCCTAACTTCACAGCACTTAGGGTGCTCAATGACCCCCCAACCTCACAAAACTTCAGTCTCCCAATGCCAGACTCCAGGCCCCCCTGAGCTTGGTTGCACCATATTCCACCCACAGGCAGAGCTGTACCTTTGGTGCTGTGGGCTCTCAGGTAAAGGGTCGCTCCCAAGTTCCTGCCAAGGGCATCTCTGGAGACGGTATGGCGTAGAAAGTCAGTTACTCACTTAGAATAATGGAACATGAGAAATGGAGCATCCTAAATGGAAGAGACCTTGGTGACTATCCAGCTTAAATTTCACCATACAGATGGATAACTGAGGTCTAAAGTGGGCACATGATTTGCCAAAAATTACAACTGGAGTTGGGACTAAGAATCCAGGGGTTTCCATGGGAAAGTCCATTCCCCTTGATTCATGTTTTTTCAAACTTACATTAGCACCAATATCTTATTCTGAAAACAAACCTTACATGGAAATCCAAAATATAGACAGATGACAGGAGAGCCAGTCTGATTAAGGTAGGGATGGGTGGCCCAGACACCACCTAACTGTTCATCTACCATGTGGCAGGCAACCCTGGAGTTCTGCTCTGCAGTGCAGTTTAAAGGCCACTGCCTATGCTCATTTATTCACCAAGAACGGTGCTCCTAATACTGCAAATGCTTTGAGCACCTAACATATGCCAGACACTCTACTGAATTTACATGCATGAATTCCTTTAGTCCCTATTACGACCGATGATGTAAGTGCAATCACTATCTCCATTTTACAGAGGATGCCACTGAGGCATGGAGAGGTTATGTTACGTGGCCAAGATCTCATCAGGATTAGTAAGTGTCAAAGGGATGATTTGAACCTAGGCTGTCTGATTCCAGAGCATGAGCTGTTAACCACAATGGTGAAAGAGATGGTTAGTACCTTGCCTCTGCATAGCTTACATTCAGGTGAAGGTGGACCATCAACTGGTAAGCAGATAAGTGAGATCATTTCTGCTAGCCATGAGTGCTAAGAAGGAAACTGCACAGTGTGGTGATGGAAAGTGATGGGGTGAAAAGGAGTAACGTAAGCAAGGTGCTTAGGAATCTGCTGAAGGGACATTTGCTCTTGGGTCTGATGGATAAGAAGGGACCAGCCATGGGAGAAGCCCATGAGCCTTCCAGGCAGAGAGAACAGCAGGTGCAAAAATTCTGAGGCAAAGAAGTTTTGGGTGTTCTAAGGAGAGCAAGGAGACCTCTGTAGCTAGAACAAGTGGGATGGAGAGGATGAGATAAGGTTGGGGGGCTGGCCCGGAGCCTGAGAACACGCTTGTTCGGATGTTCTTCTCAGCATGTAGGAAGGCACTGAAGGGTTTTAAGCAAAGGAGGTCCATGATCAGCTCATATTTTTATTTCTTCTGGTGGGGGAGTAGTGGGAGTGACAGGGCCTTGCTTTGTCACCCAGGCTGAGTGCAGTGGTACGATCTCAGCTCACTGCAGCCTCGACTTCCCAGGCTCAGGCAACCCTCTCACCTAAGCCTCCCAAGTAGCTGGGACCACAGGCATATGCTACCAAGCCCAGCTAATTTTTTGTATTTTTTAGTAGAGACAAGGTTTCGCTATGTTGCCCAGGCTGGTCTCCAACTCCTGAGCTCAAAGAGTCTGCCTCGGCCTCCCAAAGTGCTGGAATTGCAGGTGTGAGCCACCATGCCCGGCCAGTTTATATTTTTAAAAGATCACTCTACAATGCAGAAAGGATAATCTTTTTAACAAATGGAAATTGAGCAATGGGCAAAAAAAAAAGGAACTTCACTCTAAATCTTATACTTTACAAAAACTAATTCAAAGAGGACCACAGATGTAAATGTAAAAATGTTAAACTTTGAAGCTTATAAGGGAAAAAAATAAGATAAAAGCCCCAGGACTGATGGCTAGGCAGAGTTTTTGGACATACACAAAAGTATTATCTATAAAAGAAAAAATTTATAAATTGGACTTCATTAAAATTAAAAATGTTTGCTCTACAAAAGACCCCGGTTGAAAAGATAAGCTGCAGACTGGGAGAAAATATCTGCAAACCACTGATCAGACAAAGCACTTCTATCTGGAATGTATAAAAGCCAGTCTGCCTGCTGTGGGAGAATGCACTGCAAGAGGCCAGATTGGAGGCAGGGAGACCATGCAGGGGAGGTTCCTACAGAAATCTACAAGAGAGCCACCGGTGGCTTGAGCTGGGCCAGAGAAGAAGAAATGGGAGGCACTCAAGCTATATCTACATGTGGAGTCAAAAGGAATTTCTGATGAACTGGGTGTAATAGGAAGGGAAAGGAAGAATCAAGGATGCCTCCTGGGTATTATGTCTTTGAGGCTGGGTCCATAGAAGGCCCCTTGCTCCTATGTGGGAGACTGGGAAATCAGGAAGGGGAGGTGGGGACAGCAAAGACTGTCAGCGGTGGGGGAAAGGAGCAGTATTCAAGGACCACCTTCTCCGTTTGTCCCACAGCTGACTTCAGATGCTTTAATTCTGTGTGGAGCAGGGCTGACCCCTGTGTTTGCTCTGGGTCCTTGAAAGCCTTTCCATCATGGTTTTCATGACTATCATGTCCAAATGCATTACTATTACTAAAACATTGGTGGCAAGGATCCATTTTTGGTGAATGGGCTCGATGGAAGTGGCTGTTCACCCTACCTCACCCCTCTATGCCTGCCTCCCAATCCCACCCACACCATCATCCTGTGCTGTCTCCAGCATCTCTCAAGACCAATGTTAGAGACAATATTGATCTTCGTGTTCCAGAAAGAAATTCCAAGAAATGCACACGCAGACCCCTGAGCAAAACAAAAAGACACGTAGCTAGCCACTCAGAAATGCTGTGGAGAGGAGCCTCGGGCTCCTTAGCATGGTCCAGCGGCCACAGGGGCAAAGCTTTGGTCATTTCTAACAGGAAAGCAGCAGGCAGTGAAGATTAAGCTGCGTGGCTGTTAGCAAACACTAAAGGCAGGCACTTTGGGAAGTAGGGCTGGGAAAAAGGTTTAGGATAAGGGAACGACCCCCATCCCCCTCCACACCAACCCAGTGATGACGACCCTCTGTATGCCTTGAGTTTCCTCTTAGGATAGGATTCATCATCATGCCTCTGCATGCTCATTACCCCCGATCCTCACGTGGCCTGAGCCAGGCCCTGTGCCAAGCCCTTGACACAGATTAACTTATCACATCCATTTTATAGATGAGAGAACTGAGGCTCAGAGCAGCTAAACAACTTGGCCTAGGTCATATGGCTGATAAGGAGGAGAGCCCAAGAGTCAAATCCAGGCTGCATGGCACCAAAGCACTTCACTGTTAAGTCAGTGACCACCCTGGAAGACCAGGTCTTGCTCCCTGAAGGGCCCGCCCGCCTTCCCTGCTCAGAGTCCTCCACTCCCTGGGAGCAGAGCCTGAGCTGATTCCTGGCACCCGGGTTCTGGGGCAGTGCCCGCCACATATCTGCTGATTCCTGAGAGTCTGCAACTGCCGGATTTTCCCACCGTTGGCCTGCACCTACTATTTGAGATTCTAGGATGTTAAGTAACTCATCCAAGAAATTGACTGGATAGGGATTCAAACTCAGGTCCCTTTGGCTGTAAAACTTGTGCGTTCTTCCAACAACCTAAAGTTTGTCTTCTATATTATTACACCTAGAGTAGGTGTAGTGTGTGCTTTGCACTGTTTCCCTAAGAGAGGGATGGGTTTGCACTGGGCTTTTCTACTTCTTGCTCTTGCTTGTGGGCTAGGGAACACTGTGGCTACAATGCGGTGGGCATTGGTGGTTCAAGATGCTTAGAAAGATAGAGTGTATATCCTCAGCCCACTTGTGGTCTGCCACCCCGGGGAGGCAGCATGGCCTGGCAGTTAAGACCATAGCTTCCAGGCCGGGTGTCGTGGCTGACCTCTGTAATCCCAGCACTTTGGCAAGCCAAGGCAGGAGGATCACTTGAGGTCAGGAGTTCAAGACCAGCCTGGGCAACATAGCAAAACCCCGTCTCTACCAAAAATACAAATATTAGGCAGGCATGGTGGTGGGCAGCTGTGGTCCCAGCTACTCAGAAGGCTGAGGAAGGAGAATTGCCTGAGCCTGGGAGGTGGAAGTTGGAGTGAGCTAAGATCATGCCACTGCACTCAAGCCTGGGCAACACAGTAAGACTCTGTCTCAAAAAAAAAAAAAAAAAAAAAATAGCTTCTGTAGCCAGACCTGTGTCTAAATGCCACTTCTGTCACCCACTAGATATGGGACAATGTCCAATTCACTCACTCTCTAGATTTCAGTTTCATCATCCATAAAACTATGATAGCAAGACTCCCTGCCACATAGGGTTGTGCAAAGATTAAATGAGTTGGAATAGTCAGGCATTTGAGTAGTGCTTGGCATGCGATAAACATCCAGTGAACCTTAGTTGCTGCTGCTGTTGTTTTGCTGCTGTTATTATCATCCCACTAAAACCCCTTTGCGGGATAATCCATCATCCCTCCCCCTCACTTCAGGATATAGAACTTTCTGCATATACTATTTCTCCCACACTTTCCCCACAACCCCCAGCCCACGGATCCCGGAGAGAAGCTAAGTTTCTTAGGTTTGTCTGCCAGGAACGCTGAAACTTCTGAGAGCGCTAGGTTATTCATTCTGAACACGGGACAAAAGCCCTAGCTGGCTTTGTATCTAACTGAACTGATTAAGCTGCACGTTAGCTAGGGATAAAGCTTCTTACAGAATAACTAGACTTTTGCTGAGCCAGGATGATAAATTCATTCTTAATGCATTGATAATAAAACAGATTTTTTTTTTCCTTGTGTGAGTTTCCAGGGGCTTGAGGGGTTGAGATAAATCTGTGTTGAACACCGCCATCTGGAGGGCAGCTGGAGAACTGCACCCCCAGGCAGAGTTAATCATTTTTTTAAGGAACAACAGAACTTAACAGAATTCTAAGAGGTTCAAAGCAGACACCCTGGGAAGCCAAATATGTTTACAAAATGACTGCCAGCAGTTACTTATTACCCTGGAATGGCATCCTTCTGATTGCATGGCCGTCCTGCATGGCTTATTCTTCTATTAAAAGTGGTCTGGGCTCCTATGACATATTTGACTCAATGAAACAGAATTTTTTGAGCACCTACTACGTGCCAAGCACCACACTAGCACTGTAAGGGATACATACATGAGTAAGGCCCTTAAGATGCCAGGAGGGGGATGAGCAAAATAAGCACAAGATGACTTAAGCATAGCATAAGTTAGAATACCCTAGGCGCCCTGTCCCTATTGCTACCCAGTAGGGGCCAGCTTGGTGAGATTCAGAGGAAGGGAAGAAGAGAGAGACTAATACTTCATGAGTATCCACTATGCAGTCTAGACATTATCTCACTTGACGTGCATCAAACTAAACCCTGTGCGTTTAGTTACTCTTTCCCATCTTATCTTGGAGAGGACGTGGAGGCTCAGAGAGGTTGAGTCACTTGCCCAATGCTACCCAGTAGAGAGGTGAAGAAGTCAGAATTCTGGTCTGATTCTAAAACTCCTTCTATGACATCAGGCTGCCTGTTGAGGGAGGAGAATAAATTTATGGGGAAATAAGCTCTTGAATTATCTCAGTGGTGACAAGTGTTTATCCCCAGGAGGTGAATTTGATTTTCAGAAATAGTCAAAACCCTTTCTGGGACAAATCATCCAATGGATAATGGGATTTGAGGGGGTTTTGTAAAGGTATGAATCCAAGGCACAAAATTGTTTTTTTGCCTATCTGCTGATATACTGGCTAAAAGGTGTTTCTCAAAGCCTGGTAAGCAAGCAAGGGCTGGGGATGAGGTGTGGCTGGTACAAGCACAACTTTGACAAGGACTGTGTTCCTTTGGATCCATTGGTTCCAGTGTGTGCAGCATCCATATTTTTCTTTTTTACACTCACGCTTCTAGTTTTGAAGCAAGAGCTTTTTTCATAAGTACTCATGGAGGATCTCCAAACTCTTTTCAATTCCCCCTAAGATCTCAGACAGGAAGAACTCATCTCCATTTTAGAAATGAGGAGATGGGCTTGAGATGAGTGCAACCCCCCACGAGGTAGCTGAGTGAGTCAGCAGTGATACCAAGGGGACATTGAGGACACACAGCCTCTTCCTATTTCTCAGGGGAAGGTCCACGGAGTAAGGGCATTGATAGTGCTATCCTGGGAAGGGCCACATTGACACACAGCCCATCGTGGAAATAAGAGTCTACAGGGCTAAGCTGAGTCAATGTAGGGCAATGGAAAGTCAAGAAGTAATCACTGAAGGCTTCCTGCAAGAGGTGTCATCAAAGTCCACTTTGAAGAAGGAGAGAAGCACTTGGTGCCACCCCATTGTCTTGTTAAGCTAATAACCACACACCTGCTACCTGGGAGGACTTTTAATAACATCACAAAGGACATTATGCAGCAGGTAATCTTTTTTCCAGCTTGTAATTAACCTGGACATTCATTTTCTAGTCAAATGTAGGAGGCCAGGAAGCATCCCTGCAGTTGCTGCACAGCAGGCTGAATTCGGATGTCCAAATGGCAATTTGTAAAACCTCTCTGTGCACTAGAACCAGGTTCACACATGACTACTGGTTGAGCTCAGGCTGCAGCCCAGTTGTTCAAACAGATGTGTCATGGTGGGTTGGTGGGCTGGGAGGGAGGTGGGGACTTTCCTTGGCAGCCGCATTTCCAGGGCCTGTATCAAATCAGTCATACTAAGTCCCAGAGGAAGTCCCTACAACTTTACACCAGAATCCCAAGATACTCCTGGCTGCCTTCATCATGACCCATTGTGAGGAACCAATTACATTATTCTGTGATGGGGGCTGGTGATAATGGTTTTGGAAGCCATTATGGCTTATACACATGCTCTTTTTCCCCATTTATTCATTCATTTAACGATTCAGGCAGATGGGATGCAGGCAAAAGCCCAGAGGGGCAGAAGTGCCATTTATTCTGAGAAGCTCAGGGAATTCAGAAATTACAGGACAGAAAATGAATAGGTGGTGAAGACGGTGACCCTAAGGGGATCAGCGGGTGCCAGCTCACATGGGCTGTGGATGCCATGCCCAAGGGGCAGACATCAGCTTGGTGCCAGCTCACACGGGCTGTGGGTGCTGTGCCCAAGAGGCAGAATCGGCTTGGTGGTAATGGGAAGCCATCCCAGGGCTCTGAAGGGGAGATACACAGTCACACAGTGCTCGGGGTGGAGGGAGCAAGGCTGGAGATGGGAGGTCACCCAGCGAAAGATGTAAGGGCCACACTAAGCCAGTGACAGTGGCCATTGTTATTATTATTATTATTTATAAAAATGGCATTCCTGTGCTAACGAATAAAGTGGAGCATATCCAAAAACTCAAATTCTATCACGAAGACCGAAGCCCAAAGCCCAGAAAGGTGCTCTGCCTAAAAGCACAGATCGAGGATGTGAAAAAGGCGTGGTAGAGCTCAGGCCTCTGAGTGCAGACCAGGAGCTCACTCAGCACCACACTGGATCCCCCAGCCTCTGTGTGTTTGCTTGTCCCTGCTTCCCTCCTTTGGCCTCGATTCACAGAGGGCCAGGTGTGGGTGACATTGGCGAGTTCCAGGCCCAAGGCCAGCAGCCCTATAGCAGTTGTCTATCTGAATTTCAAACGTAACTGTGCATCCTGTATTTTATCTGGCAGCCTTACCATCTAGTCTGTTCGGACTGCTGAAACAGAATAGCACAGACTGGCGGCTTATAAACAACCAATCATTCTAGAGGCTGGAAACCAAGACCAAGATGCCAGCAGAGTTGGTGTCTGGTGAAAGCCTGCTTCCTGGCTCATAGGCTGCCATTTCTTTGCTGTAACCTTACACGGCAGACCGGATGAAGAAGTTCCCTGAGGTCTCTTTTGTAAGGGGCTATCCCAATTATGAGGGTTTCACCCTCAGGACCTGCTCACCTCCCAAAGGCCCCACCTCCTAATACCAATAACCTTGAGGGTTAGGATTTCAACAAATGAATTTAGGCAGGAACACAGACATTCAGTCTATTTTTCTTTTTTTTTTTTTTGAGACAGAGTCTTTCTTTGTCACATAAGCTGGAGTATAGTGGCATGATCTTGACTCACTGCAACCTCCGCCTCCCTAGTTCAACCTATTCTCCTGCCTCAGCCTCCCAAGTAGCCGGAATTACAGGTGTGCATCACCACACCTGGCTAATTTTTATACTTTTAGTAGAGACGGGGTTTCTTCATGTCAGTCAAGCTGCTCTCAAACTCCTGACCTCAGGTGATCCACCCTCCTTGGCCTCCTAAAGTGCTGGGATTACAGACGTGAGCCACAGCATCCAGTCTGACATTCAGGCCATAACACCAACCCTATAGGAATCACTGAAGGTCAGAGCCCCAGGGACAGCACAGAGAGTCGAGGAGCTGAGCTTGCATGAGACTCACTGTCAGGAGGAGGTGGAAAAAGAATTGCAGCATCATACAGATTCACTTTCTCACCACACACACATACCAGAAACATGCACACGTGCTCACACAGCACATACACATGCACATAACACACACACATCACTCACCACACACAGATGCACGCTACGGGACCCTGCTGTAGATACCTGCTTAACTCCCACACATATTTTAGATCTCAGCTCAAACTTTATCCTTTCATTCATTTCGCACCTACAGATCTCCTGTTATTTGCTCACGTACTCTTCATTCACAGAATTCTTCCAGCTGTCAAGAAATACTTCATGTTAATCAGCTTTAATATCTTACCACTCATACTCCCAGAATGTCAGCCCATGAAGGCAGACGCTGAGTGCTAGTGTGCTGCTGCATCCTCTGTGCCTGGGAGTCAGAATATGGGATCTACTCTGGTTTTGTAGTGAACTTGCCATGCAACTTTAAACAGCTCTCTTTGTCTCACTGGAACTCTGTTTCCCAATTTGTAACGCGAGGAGGCTGCAGTAGCCTCCCAGCCAGCTCTGACAATCATGGAGTCTCACTTGGCAAACGAAGCCAACCCTCCCCACTATTTAGAACTCTCCATGTTATCCCTCTCCTGTCTCTCCCAAACCCGGATGGGATCGCTTCCAAGCCTTGCACAGTATGCTCAGGTCACTCCATGGCTTTCTGAGCACTGCTCTTCAGGATATGTCTCTTTTGGATACTCTGTCCTCCTGGATTAAACTACTAGGGACTGTTGCACTGGCCTGGGTTCCCTCACACCAAATATCTGTTAAGGATCCCTCATGAACCAGGGACTGCCTAGTCATTGAAAAATTCATCATTTTACCCAAAAAGAAGTAAATCTGCTGAATTATCATATGGCTGACTTGGCTGGAAGGGACCATAAAGATATTCAGTCTAGGGATGGTACATGTTGCAGACACTGCTGGTTTCCTGCACAATATTCAGACTCCATTTCTTTACTAGCAGAATTCTAGTCGTTCTGAGTGGCAGAAATGAGCCCAATTAAAATGTGTATGTCTCCAAACTCCCATTTAACAAGGTGTTGCTATGTCATACAATTTTGGCCAATGGGATATAAAAGAAGTTTGCTAGGAATTTCTGGAAAATGTTTTGCTTTCCAGATACAGATATGCTCCTTTACCCTTTTCTCCTTCCTTCTTTTTTCTCTTGCTTAAAAATAGAGATGGCAGGCTGAGGTGGAGCACCCATCTTGAAATGAGCCATGGTGACAACCACAACAATCACAGCACTTCAGTGAACCATTCCAGTCATCCATATCTATGCCCAAGAAAGACATCACAAATCAATCACAGCACTCTTTCCTAATGAGCCTAGACATGACCTCAGACTCTCATTCAACCCATAGCTCCAAGCAGCTGCTACCAATTGATCAAAGTTGGCCTTTGGGTGAAATCCATTAGCCATATCTGACCTCACCCAAATTTCCTTGACCCATCATTTTGAATAAAAATGGGGCATGAGAGAAAAGCGATTCTGAAATAACAAATTAATGTCACGGCCAGAGTTGGGAGCAGATTTCCTAACTCCTGATGCAGGGGAAGAAATATGAGTTTGGGAGCCAGAGAGCCTACCATTTTTATCTTGCCCGTGCCACTTACTGTCTGGGTGACATTTAAAATGTCAGTCACTTTACCTCTCTGAGCATTAGTTTTTAAAACTGTGATATGAAGATAATGCCTCATACTTCCCAGGAAGGTTGAGAAGACTAAACCTATGGGTAAGACACGGTGGCTCAAGACTGTACATTCCAAGGCCGGGCGCAGTGGCTCACGCTTGTAATCCCAGCACTTTGGGAGGCCGAGGCGGGCGGATCACGAGGTCAGGAGATTGAGACCACAGTGAAACCTCGTCTCTACTAAAAAATACAAAAAAATTAGCCGGGCGTGGTGGCGGGCGCCTGTAGTCCCAGCTACTCGGAGAGGCTGAGGCAGGAGAATGGCGTGAACCCAGGAGGCAGAGCTTGCAGTGAGCCGAGATTGCATCACTGCACTCCAGCCTGGGCGACAGAGCGAGACTCCGTCTCAAGAAAAAAAAAAAAAAGAAAAAGACTGTACATTCCAACACTTTGGGAGGCTGAGAAAGGAGGATTGCTTGAGCCCAGGAGTTGAAAACCAGCTTGGGAAACATAGCAAAACCCTGTCTCTACAAAAATAAAAATAAAAAAATTTAAATTAGCCAGGCATGCTAGCACATGCCTGTAGTCTCAGCTACTCAGGAGGCTGAGGTGGGAGGATCACTTGAGCCCAGGAGTTGGAGGCTGCAGTGAGTCTTGATTGCACCACTGCACTCCAGCCTGAGTGACAGAGTGAGACTCTGTCTCAAAAAAAAACAAAGAGACTAAACTATGGAAGAGGAATTAAACCTAAAAGACATTCAGTACATCTTGGTGAATCTCTTCTCTTTTTCCTTCCCCTTCTCAGTGTGGTACAATTCCACAGAGAGAAAATGACTAGAATTAGAGAAGTAGAACTGGGATAACGAAAAGAGATTGGTCTGATTTTCTCAAAATGAATTATATCCACTCCCAACCTGCCCCGTCACATATGGATCTGCAACTTGGCCAAAAGCTAGAATGAGCTAATTCCCTGCTCAGCTGGGCAGCAGTCTCCCTGCCTTTGGGGGTTTTAATGGCAAGCTGAGGTGTGAAAAGTTATTAGTTAGGAAAGAAATAGCTCTTCCCTTACTGCAAGTTCTTTCCTTGTGACCATCCCATCCTCTACAGTGTGGCCCATTACAAAGGGAGTTCATTGTATGTTTAAAAAAAAAAGTAGTTGAATTCTCAGTGTCATTTTCTGAAAGATTTTCAATCCCTAAGCAGTTTAAACTTATTAGACACAAAGTTTTAAAAGTTATTTAACAAAAAGCATCATCTGGTATAATGTGTCAGGAGTTTGAACCATTTCACTACATGTAAGCCAGATTGCCGTGAATATGTGACTTGTGTGTACCCTCTTCATCTGCAATAGGCACAAATAACAGTCGTTTCCACTTATTAAGCACTTGCTGTGTGCCAGGTACCATGCTAAACACTTTTCCATGCCTTATAGCTTTTAATCCACCCCCACGCTTGGCCAACAACCTCACTCATTCGAAAGTATCCAGTTTTCAGATGAAGAACAGGTTATATCATTTCAACAAGACCACACAGCCAGTAAATGGCCAAGCTGGGATTTGAATCTCGGCCTCACTGATATGAAGCCCAAGACTCCCAGCTTTCCCCAAGAGACAGGTTTTAGGATTGAGTGTGATAAAGAGTCAAGTGCCTGGTGCATATTCAGAGCCTAGGAAACATTAGTTCCCTTTCTTCCTCGTCTAAAGTGCTTTGGCATAGTACACACACAGTATAGGATATAGTGTATCTTTATATACCACATATGTATATATAGGTGTACGTACTACATACATAATACATAGTATACATATTGTGGGGCCAAGGTCCTTGGCCCCGTACAGGCTTCCTCGGAAATCACAGACATAAAGCAGTTTGGTGACAGGGAGAAAAGACATACAAATTTATTTAATGTGTATACACAGAAGCCTTTAGAATGAAGACCCAAACATACAGGGAAAATTGTCCATCTTTATACTTAAGTTCAACAAAGTATGGACAGCTGTGTAGAAATATGATTGGATAAAAAGGGTATGATTTAATGCTAATAGACTGCTTAGGAAAACCCAGCAAAGCTGGCCTGTCTAGATTCTTCTCAGCCTCTCTGAGCATTCATTCCTTGCCTCTGGACGTGGGACAGGACCCTCTCTGCAATGAGGGTCTTATGACCCATAGTCAAACAAGGCACTTAGATCATTTATTTATGGTCTATTTTCACATAGAATGTTTTTAGGTTGTACAGCTAGCTTTCAGGGAAAGGGGTTCTGCTCCTATGACTCTCCTTGGGAAAGAGGGATTCTAGTGTCTATGGCTGGCCTCAGGGGAAAATGGGACTGACAGGCAGAAGACAGCAGAAAACCAGAGAAAAACTTCTGCTTCTGAGGCTGCTGCTTCATTTTGGGTATTCTTTTCTGAGTCCCAACAACCCACATACTACATACTATATGTATAGTCTACATACTATATGTATAGTCTACATTTAGTATATAGTATAGTACGCATGAATGCATAAAAGTGATCTCCATCCCAACAGAAAAACAAGGTAACTGTTTGAAGTGATAGAAATCTAATTACCATGATTTGATCCCTACATATTTGATCTCTTGCCTGTATCAAAAGATCACATGTAGCCCAGAAATACGTACAATCATTATGCATCAATTAACAAAATGAACACCACCACAACACAAGTGATCTCTAATGCTGATCTGACCAACAGCTCCCCAAGAACTTTTGCTGGGTTTTGCAGTGAGACAGGAAAAAGCCCTGCAGGCCTGTGCCAGAAACTCCAACAAGCTCAGCCCTCAGGCAAAACCATAGTCCTGGCATCTTGAAAAGAAAACACTAATGTAAGTTCTGTGGGACCTCAGCTCAGATTCAATTTCTACCCACAGGCACAGGCTTAAAAACAGCAATACAAAGGAAGAGGAGGAGATGGAAACAAGACATGTTTCCATGTAGATGTAGAGTCAGAAAGAAAATCCAGGCTGACAGCAGAGTCTGCACACATGGAATGCAGGGCAGTGGGACAGAAGGTGCCCAAATGTGCCACACAGATCAGATTAGGGTTGCACTCAGACTCTGCCACTTACTGTGCAACCTGGGATGAATTATTTTGATCTCTCTGATCCTCAGTCTCCATACCTGCCGTTTGAGGAATGGTGATAATTTTCTCATTCTCAGCACAGACATCCACCCAGAACACACCAGAACGAGCTAAGGGGCTGTTGCCATTATAAATACTTGTACCCCACAATTGCCATAGTAAGTTACTGTGTAGTTTTATTCTTACCTTGGCTCCCAGAATCACTTGAGGGCAGAGCTCTTAGTTCAGTGCCTGTCACATAGTGAGCAATAAATGTGATCAGTCTCCCAGTCCCCACTGGTCCCTTTAGCAGTAGTGGTCCTGGGTATCTTTCTTGCTGATAACCCATTGACCACAGGTAGACAAATAATACCTAGGCAATGAATGTTCCTTTGTGCCAGAAGGTGCTATTCCAGCCAGCCAGGTGGGTTTAGAGCCTTGTCAGAGACCTCACAATGAGTCTGTCTTCTGGAAGACAAGTTCTGCTACAGTCCCGGGGGGGAAGTTGAAAAACCAGCCCTGCAGGTTTCAATCTGAAAAGCATTAATGCTATAAAGTATTTCAATTCTAACCAGGGAGAGCGATAAAGCTGTGAGTACCCAGCTGATGTGGGGATGGGGAATTGCTGTCTCCATGGGCTTGATTGCAGAGAATTGGTTCCTGTTCAAGAGGCAGCTGGCTACAAGGTTGAGAGGCAGATTTATAACCTGGAAAATGTAGTGGGGTGCCTGGGAAAAAAATTAGCATCATCAAACAGTGGTAAGAGCTGGCATAGAGTGAACTTCTTCATGCCCAGAACCAGGGCCTGTACCTTACTGTCAAATAGCAGTCGTGGCAAAAACAACAACAAGAACAACAAAAACAACAAGCCTACATTAAGCCTGTATTTTGTGCCAGCCACTCTCTAGGTGCTGTACAAATGCATTCCTCCATTAAATGTTTACACCAACTGTATGAGGCCAGCTTTCATTTTACAGAGGAAGACACTAGGGGTCAGGGAGGTGAATAGTTATTCTGCAGGGCTGGAACTGTGTCCTGCCCAACTCCAAAGGTTTGCTCTGAATTATTTACAAATAAAGCATCCATCACAGTGTATTCGGGTGGAGAAAGAGCAGTTAAGCTAGGGATTAGGGCAACTTCTCTTTGCTTCCACACTCCACCACAGAGCTGGGTGAGATGAAGAATGTACAAGCAGCTGGATTCACGGGGAATCATTTAAAGAGTCCCAGCAAATCAGCTGTTCCATTTCATAAACTCCTACCTAGGGCCTCCTGCCTTTCAGGGACCTCAGTGGTCATTCAGCTTTCTATGAACTGAATGTTTGTGTCCCCCAAGTTGAAACCCAATCCCCAACATGATGGGCCTGGGAGGTGACTAGGTCAGGAGGATGGAGCCCTTCTGATGGGATTAGTGTCCTCATAAGAGAGGAGGAGCCATGGGCTGTCTCCCTCTGTTCTTCACCATGTGAGGACACAGTGAGAAGACAGCCATCCACACACAAGGAAGTGAGCCTCACTAGACAGCAGGTCTGCCAGCACATTGACCTTGGACTTCCCAGCCACCAGAACTGTGGGAAATAAATGTTTGCTGTTTGAGAGTGGATCATCTCTTCCTCCAGACTCAAGCTTCTTTAATCAGGGAAAATCCATAAATTCCTGATTTCCCTGTGGATAGGCTAAGGTGACACATGAATTTCTGAATTTATGCAAATATCTGTGTTGGGAGTAAGGATAAGTGTTCATAAATAAAGGTGTTCTGCCTTCAGAAAGGAAGAACAACTACTGTCATTTATCTCTGGGTCCCCTGTGCCCATTGCTGGGCTTGGTACAGTAAATTCTGATGCAGGACTTTTCTCGGCCCCTTTGCTGTAGGGGCACTCTGTCTACTCAGCCTGCCATGCTCAGGCCCTTGTGTGAGGGAGCATGTGAGGGAGTGAGTGCGGGATCTAGTCAGCTGCTCTGCTGACACAGGAGCAAGCTCCATGCAGAACCCACGGCCAACACTGCATGAATGCAATATTGCCCAGGCAAGGGTTCCTGTGAGACTGAAGCCCGAAACGGGGAGTTAGTGTGCTAATTAGTTCTTTTAGTTCCACCATCCACAGCCCAATGGATGGCAGCGTGTTAGCAGCTCAGTTGGCCTCTGGTCCTATCACATGGGGTGGCTGCCCTCCAACAGCAAGGGCAAAGGGCCAACGTGAGAGCATTTCTGGGTACCCACACTCAGTGAGTCCCGAGCTTTTGTCCAGCATCCAAGAAGAATAAGGTCATGCTTGATGACTGAAGGATGGTGAGGGTGGAGAATTTCACTGAGTGATGAAAACAACTCTCAGAGGAGAGGGAAGCTGGAGAGAGAATGGGAAGGGCAAGTTGTCTTCCCCCAAAGTCAGGAGGTCTCTTCCCCAAAGTCATGCCATCTCCTCCCTGAAGTCAGGCCATTTCCCCTCTACCGACTGAGTCTGGGGTCTTTATAGGGACAGGATGGGGGAAGGGTGGGCCTTAGGTAGTATTGGAAAAGTCAACATACAATTGGTTAGAAGGCATTATTCAGAAAGAGCCAATCAGGAGAGATCAGGCAAATAGGAATAGAAGTTCTCACTCTGGACCACAGATTTCAGGCTGTTTTTGGCCTGAATGTGGGGTTTCACTGGGGACCTGCCCCTGTCTGCCTAGGGTTTCTCTGCCTCCTGCCTCTATTAATTTCAGTACATGGTATTGAGTTTAAACAAATTTCCAATAGACAGAAAATGCCAGTCTTTCTCTAAACCATCACACCTCCTCAGCTTGAGGCCCATTTATATGCTTGTTTGTAGATTCCCAGGAAAAGAAGCAAAAATAAATTCTCTCTTTAAGCATCTTGCATTGGAGATTCTAGATCCTTAGATAATGTAAACAAGGATTCTGCACTGTGTTTTAAATTTAAATGTGGGAGTTACTTTTTAAAAAATATGGGCTGGGCGCAGTGGCTCATGTCTGTAATCCCAGCACTTTGGGAGGCGGAGGCAGGCGGATCAAGAGGTCAGGAGATCGAGACCACAGTGAAACCCTGTCTCTAATAATAATTTTTTTAAAAAGTACAAAAAAATTAGCCGGGCGTGGTGGCGGGCACCTGTAGTCCCAGCTACTTGGGAGGCTGAGGCAGGAGAATGGCGTGAAGTCGGGAGGCGGAGCTTGCAGTGAGCCGAGATCACGCCACTGCACTCCAGCCTGGGTGACAGAGCGAGACTCCATCTCAAAAAAAAAAAAAAAAAAAAAAAATTGTATGTGTAACTTTTTACAGTAAAGGCTGCCTTTAGCTATGTTCCCACATAGTTTAGATTCTCTATTAGAATCTGTGTAGATGTTACACTGTTTGAGTACATTGGAACTGAATCAATGAAGCAGCAGTTAATGGGTTAATTATCTCAAGATTGGTGGGTAAAATTCACCTCCTATGGCAAAGTTTACAACCTTAACTAACAGTTTTCAGAATAAATATTCTAATAAATGTACTGTCTAAAAATATTCATAGTCTCAAAGTTATAAGTCAATTGGCCTTAGGACTTTTAAAATCCTTCAATAAAACAGAAATACTCTTTGTCCTTTTGTAGTGTATGGATCAGATAGAAACTTTACTTTAGCGTTATCTGATATAAACTAAGTAGAGATTTAACTTAAATTTTATGAGAACTGGTTTGTAAATATCCTTTAACTTTCTTATATATTCATACATGAGTTAACTGATTCAAGGGTGCCTTGTATTTTTAAAACTTGTATCAACAGCCTCTGAAAGTTTCTTGGATTTCCTGCTTGTGGAAATAAATTGTAACCTCTGATTTTAACTTTTGAAGCTTTTTCATTTCTGCACTCACTAATTTATATGCAAACATATTTATATGAAATCTGCCTATCACTGTGTCTCACACACACACGCAAAACTGAGTAGGTTTCCTTCAACATCATAAGGTACATTTCCAGTGGTCTGATTTAAAACATGAACTCTGCAGCGCACAGGAAATATACTTTTGAATGCCCTGGAAAAGTCACAAAGAGAGACCAGCAGAAACTGAAGTTCACTGGGGTCCAAGGTAGGTGCCCACTGGGAATCTATGCCTTGCATAATGAGGCACCAGAGACACAGCAGACAAGCGGGGCTTTCAAATGTGAGCCTCAAATCCAAGGTCTGCAGAGCAGATGCACTGAATCGCACGCACTGATTTGCTACCAAGATGCTTTACAAATGGAAAACTCTGTGCAGCCTGCTCCAAGACAAATAGCAGTGCGGTTTCTTTTATTTAATGATGGTCAAAAATTATCATAAGCAAAGCCGGCTAGGCTGCCACATATTTTTGTCTGTCTTTGACAATGCTTATATCTGTATTAGAGTTTATCACCATCAAAATCAACTGACAAATAAAAGTAAATGAGGCAATGGTAGTTGAGAGGAATGGGCTTTTGGAATAAACACAGGAAATAGCACAGGAATAAACCAAAACAGCTGTGATTTTTCTTTTTTTACCCTTTTCACCACAGATCAAATAGCACAGAGTTTAACTCTCAGCATACAGCTTCATTTTCACTAATTGTTATTTTTCTTCTGATTTGGCTAAGAATCACCTCCTCAGTCAAAGTGAGAGCTAAACAACAGGTTAATAATAATAATAATAATAATAATCCCACATTTAGGATGCTACATTACACAGGCAGATATGTGAAAGAAGCCACCAAAAACAAACTCGGCCCTAGCTCAACACCCTGGTGAGGCACAGAACATGGAGGTTGAGGTCTGCGAGAGAAGAGTGCTTTGAAGCCCATTGTTCCTGGATTATATGGAGGTGTCATCTGGTGCCACTGCCTCTACCTCAAGCCTAGCAGAGAGGCTTCAAGGAAACCACTTGGAGTGTGTGATCCGCTTCTCTTTGAGTACAGCAGTCCCTCTATATCTGTGGGGGGTACATTCTAAGAGCCTCAGTAGCTGCTTAAAGCCAATGATACCATCAAACCCTAAATACACTGTTTTCTCCCATACATACCTATGATAAAGTTTAACTCATAAATTAGGCACAGTAAGAGATTAACAATTAATAATAAAACAGAACAACTATAACAATATACTGCAATAAATGTTATGTAAATGTGGCCTCTCTCTCTGTCTCTCTCAAAATATCTCATTGTACCATACTCACCTGTTTTTGGACTGTGGTTGGCCGTGGGTAACCAAAACCATAGAAAGCAAAACCTCCAATAAAGAGGGACCATTATATGCTAAGCCACCTTGCAATGGCAAGACAAAGAACCACTCCTAAGGGTCCCTGCCAAGAGGGTGGCCTACTAGAGCAGGGAGACCCCTTCCCAAGCAGCTCTGCTTGTAATAGGAGTCAAGGTGGGAAGGTCATAAGATACTGCATGGGGAATACATTGCCCACATCCAGGGGCTGTGCAGTGCAGCGGAGCCCACGGGAAGGGATGCCAAAGACCTCACGAATGTGCCTAAAGGAAGAATCCTGTCTTGGAATATCCTCTAACCCCATCTGACTCCAGAGTCAAATCATGATAGCACCAGTCAAACAGAACGATCATGTCTCCCATCTGTTCTCCAAAAACTTGCTCTCAATAACTCAGTTGCATAGCTGTGTTCCATTCCAAGATTCCAGGGGAAATGGCAAGAAACTTAGAGTTCAGATTTTTTAAGAACTGCAGAAGACTGGACTGTATCACTGAAATCATACTATTTTGAAACCAGTAGTGACCTAAGAACTTTTCATTTCCTGGAAGTGACAGGAAATTGAGGAACCTGCCTGAGACAACATCTTTGGGTGGGTAGGAAGGGTTGATAAGGTTGGTTTGTCAGATAGTCCTGAGAGGGGAAAAGAAAGTTATTTTACGATTACGCTCCATCAAGTTCCACTGTCGCCATCACAGTTAGTTTTGACTGCTGCTTTTTCCCCCTCCAGAAAGACTATATAGAAGAAGAGCAAGGGTGCTGACACAGGTGCTGGATGGTGATGGCTAGAAAGGCAGCAGTTTAATAGGTCGGCATCAGAAGATGCCCAGGCTGATGGTCCATGAGCAGAAGAGAGAATGTAACAATCAAGAAGATGGAAAGAGGAAAAGTCAGGCACGTGAATGTATCGAAGGGCACAAGGGGCGTGGTATCTTACATACCTGCTGCTGTTGTGCGAATGTCACCTCCAAAGTTCACGTGGAAACTTAACCCCAATGTGGCAGTATTGACAGACGGGGCCTTTAACATGTAATTGGACCATGAGGGCTCTACCCTCAAGAATGAACTCATTCATTCATGAATTAATGGATTAATAGGTTATCATGGGGGAGGAATTGGTGGCTTTATAAGAAGAGGAAAAGAGACCTGAGCTAGCAAGTTAGCACACTCAGACCCCTCGCCATGTGATGCCCCGTGCTGCCTTGAGACTCTGCAGAGTCCCCATCCGCAAGAAAGTTCCCACCAGATGTGCTCCCTTGACCTTAAACCTCCAAGCCTCCACAGCTGTAAGAAAACAAAATTCTTTTTCTTTATTAATTATACAGTTTCAGGTATTCTATTATAAGCAAGAGAATATAGACTAACACACCCACTAAGACTCAGTGAATGCTGGCTGCTCCAGGACAGTACATTCTGAAATCAAAGCCTTTTTTTTTTTTTTTTTTTTTGAGACAGAGTCTTGCTGTGTCACCCAGGCTGGAGTGCACTGGCGCGATCTCAGCTCACTGCAAGCTCCGCCTCCTGAGTTCACGCCATTTTCCTTCCTCAGCCTCCCAAGTAGCTGGAACTACAGGCACCTGCCACCACGCCTGGCTAATTTTTTGTTTTTTTGTTGTTTTTTGTTTTGTTTTGTTTTTTAGTAGAGACAGCGTTTCACCATGTTGGCCAGGATAGTCTCGATCTCCTGACCTCATGATCCGCCTGCCTTGGCCTCCCAAAGTGCTGGGATTACAGGCACGAGCCACCGCACCCGGCAGAAATCAAAGACTCTTAAACTAGCAAAGGCTTGTGGGGGTAGGAGGGCAGCCCCCAGGATGGATTTGATGCAGGGGAAATCCCCCAACACAAACAAAGATAAGCAGAGTGGTTTCTAAGAATAGGGCCGGGGGAAAGGGACTGTCAAGAGAGGGTAAGGGCCCCGGATCAGTCATAAAAAGGCAAGCTTTGCTTCAGTAACAGGCAACCAGAAAATCTCAGTGACTTTAGATATGTCTGCCATAGGTTGGCCTGGGATCTGCTCAGCACCATCCTCACTCACTCTGGGACCCAGAAGGAAGGAGCAGCCATTATTTGGAATATGCAGCAGAGGGAAGAGAAAATGTGTCCGGCACTGGATCCTAAAACTTCTGCACAGAAGTGACTCATCTCACCTCCACTCACATTTCTTTGTCCAAAGCAGGTCACTTGGGTGCACTTAAGTTCAAAAGAAGGGGAAAGAATAACCCTCCCCTGGCAATAGAACTGGAAACTAGTAAACAATAGATAATGCAATTCATCCCAGTGCCCAAGGAGAAAGGAAAAGGCCCTTCTGCTATGGAACTAGAGGATGCTCTTGAACTTAGTGAGGAAGGACTGAAAGACCTGAAGGTCAGGGCTAGAGATGGGAGCTAGCATCCCACACTTGCCTGCCATGCTAATCTGAATTAAGTGAACAGAGTGATCAAATCATGAGCCTAAAGCTGTGTTCTTCCTCCACTCATTCTTCATTCATGCTACAGATATTTACTGAGCACATACTATGCACCAAGCATGATGTTAAATCCTGGAGAGAGATCAATCAACAAGACACATGGTCTCTGAACTCCAAGAAGTCATAGTCAGGAGACTTGTATCCTGAGAGCTCCTCATGGTTCACTGAAGCTGGGGGCAGCATGGTTGAGGTGAAAGAGCCTTGGAATTGGAGTCAGAGATCTGGTTCTAACTTAATCGCGTAACATTGGTCAAGTTCATTCTCCTCTGTAGGCTTCCCTTTCCCTGTCTGATTCGGGGATCTTGTCATTGCAAAGATGGGGCCTACTCTACCAGCTTAAATAAAACAGAGCAACAAGGACAGAAAAGTATCTGAAAGGAGCCAAGGCCCCACAAGGGACTGGAAGTCAGGGACTGACGTTCCTCTCCAGCAGTCACTCACCTCTGCTTCTCTGCCCATCTGCAACCTTTTTCTCTCCTTGTATATTCATACCCAACCATGGATGCTCTAACGTGGGACACCCAGTGCCCTCCTACCATCAAATACAGTATCTTTGAGCCCAGTGCTAACAAAGTTCAAAGATAAAAAATATACTTGGCCTGGACTGAGTCATGTATCCACTGCTGTGCAACAGCTATGGCCAGGAGAGGAGTCACGTGTCCACTTCGTAAGGACTATGGGAGTGGCCTTTCTGAAAATGGTTATAGACTCTGTCTCTAAACAGTAAACCTGGGGAGGAAACCACTGGTATCACCACTTCATGGAGCAGCCGTGAAATTGTGACTATAATGGTCTGGTCATCATGTTTCTGCATTCAGTGAACCCAAAACTTCAGGGTAAGCAAACTCACTATAAAAGTGATTTCTGCACACCACATCAGCCTGCTTCCAGAATACAAGCTCCCATAACCCACTCCTTCCCCCTTATTCAAATCCTTCTCCCCATCCAAAACATGGAGAATGGGGTATGAGCTGTAATCCCTGAGAATGTTATAAATGGTTGATATCTTTTCAATCCTGTGGGGTCTTTTGGGTCCCAGGACCCAATGTGGTGGTTGCCCCCCTTCCATAAATCTGGGGCTTAGCATTGCCATATCACCATTCCTCCAGAGCTGTGACCCCTCCACCGCCTGCCTGGAGCGTACATACCATTCTCAGCACCTGCTGAGCTTGCTTGGGTCTGAGCCCCTGCTACAGGCACTAAGATCGAATGGCCCACTCATTTCTCCTTTTGGTTTAAGAAGGTGTGACCTGCTGACATTTGTCGGTGAACCAGTTTTTCCATGCCTTCGTCCACCCTTGCCTATTATAGAGAGTGCTGGCTGTCCTCACTCAGTTCCATCCTTACCCCCTTACTCCTAGGAAGGTCAAGTCATGGTTGAACTGATTTGTGGGCTTTGAAATGAGGACTCTGGAAAGAGTGGTAGAAAGTTAAAAAAAAAAAAAAAAAGCACTTGCGCTGGGGAGGTCTTAGGTGGGTTATGAAACAGGTTTGTATTCTCAGCTGCAAGGTGGGAGGGAAATAGAAGGTAGAGAAAACTGAATGTGAAGATGATTAGAGTCAACTGTGCTTCCCTTTCATAGTGTGTGAGGGGCTCCATGGTAACTGGGGTCATTTTGAAATCATATGTTTGGGTTCTTGGCCGCGGCATTTCTTTCAGCCTGGACCACACGAGCCACCACTGGCATAAGCTCACGTCTTCTATCTCAAGCTGAAGTCCTTCCCTGAGAGCTGATCACTCCATTCCAGTTGGCACCAGGCCAGACCACAACTGCAGCAAGATCCTTTGGAGTGGTCCCTCTGATTCAGTCCTGGTGCTAAGTCCGAGCATGGCATGAGTTCAGGCAGCCTTCCCCCATCCCATCCCTGTGTTGAGGGCACCCGGATTCCCTACGGAGCTCCTTCATTCAGCCAGCACCCATTCCAAAATGGCTGACTTCCCATAACCCAACCAGCAGATTCAATCCAAGCACCACTCAGTTCCCTTTGGATTTTAACAACACAAAAAAAAATCCATCCGACAAAATCTCTTAAACTGTGACATCTGAGAATAGTGTATTTCCAGGATAGTCTATGGATTGGGATGAAGGTGGCAGAAAGTTTGGACACACAGAATTGGTGGGAAAAGGGAGAAAGAAAAAGAAAGCTAAAGTGTCATGAGCTGCTGCCTTTGGATTTAGAACAGATGAATGAGGAATGTCTACACCTGGTACACACTCATCCAGGTGTGTCTAGACTGGAATCTAATAAGCTACCTGAGTGTCGCATTCAGCCAAAAATTATTGCCCTAGAATACAAGGTCCAGTCTGCTAAGCAAATATTTTAGAAGGAAGCTCCTCTTATTTAGGTTTAACACACGCATTTCACAAAATCAGGTACTGGGGGTTTGTTGCAAAGTCAGGGCCTGGGGACAGGCCCACTCTTAAATTTAAAGGGCTTAAGCAAGAGAACAATGGCAGCCCATAGACCATAAGTCTAAATATTCAAGAGGCAAAAATCAACTCCCTCATCAAAATAAATAAGTTCTGTCCTGTTACCTTCAAGAATACACCTTATAATTATGTATATATATATGTATATGTAAAGTAAGGTTTTATATATATACACACACACCCACATACCCATACATATTTGTGTATGTGTGTGTGTATATATATATATATATATCTTGCATATATCTGTCTTGCTTTATATACACATAAATAATTTTGCTATGTTTGTTTATATATAAATCTACGGCACACGCACACATATATATAGCTTTATATATATGCATATCTATAGAGAGAGCTTTGTATGTATATACACACACTTATATCTTGACTTATAAAATCTGGCTATGATTTGTATAGGTCTGAAAATCAGCAAAAGATCAAAGATGACTGATTTCAATTTTTATTGCACGTATCTGGGTGTTCTGTTGACAATCCAGTGATGTTCAAATGAGTAATAAAATAAAAACATACATTATTTATAAATACTATGTATCTATTCCATAAAATATTTTTCCTGCTTTCATTCCAGCGGAATCGCTAATTGTGTTATAAGTTAGTATTTTCACATAATAAATGTTTTATTTAACACTACATCAAATAAGGCAATTTTTCTTGAGCCATTATAATTCTTAGATACTTTTATTTTTTCAAAATTAATTCCAATTTGAACAAATTGCTCTGGTGAGACGGTATCTTAGTTTGCTTTTCGTTGCTTGTAACACAATACCTGAAACTGCAGTTTATAATGAAGTAAAATTTCTTTCTTACAGTTCTGGAGGCTGGGAAGTCCAAGGTCAAGGGGCTACATCTGGTGAGAGTGTGTTCCCATGATTCCACTAGGCATTATCCTAGTGGGGACTTTGTGGTGGCTCCACCCCTGCAACAAGTCTCTGCCTGGGTCACCAGGCTTTCTATACCATCCTTTGAAATCTGGGTGGCCTCCACAGCTTCTGCTTTCTGTCATCCTATAGAATTAGCACCACACGGACCTGTAGCTTCTAGAGCTGCAGCACAAGACACACCTGGGACCACTTGATCCAAGGCTGGGGTGGCCAAGGAGCACTGCATGGGGGTGAAGGGAGCAGAGCCCTGAGGTGACCCTGAGCAGCAAGGCCATCAAGGGGACCTCAGGCTTGTCCCCTGAAACCAATCTGCCATCCTAGGCCCCTGGATCTGTGATGGGGGGGCAGCCTCGATGATCTCTGAAATGGCCTTCAGGGTTTTTCTTCCATTGTCTTGAGGAACAGCACCTGGTTCCCTTCTACCCATATGAATCTCTTTAGCAAAAGGTCACTAGGCTACATCCCTGGCTTCTTCTGAACATACTTTTTATTATTATCTACCACATGGCCAGGCTGTACATTTTTCCAATTTTTTCACTCTCCCTTTTCTCTAGCAGTTCACCACAAGAAGTTAGAAGTAATCATGCAGCAGCCTGAGCATTTTGCTGTTTAGAAATTTTTTCCACCAGATATGCTCTTCTGTTACTCTTAAATTCCACCTTCCACAGTGCCCTCTGGCATGGACACAGTTCAGCCAAGCTCTTTGCCAATTTATAACAAGGATGGCCTTTACTCCAGTTTCCAATACCTTGTTCATCACCTCCATCTGAAATCTCATTTGAATGGTCTTTACTGTCCATATTTCTACCAGTATTCTGGTCACAACCACTTAACGAATCTCCAAGGAGTTCCAAACTTCCCCTTATCTTCTTGTCTTTTAAGCCCTCACCAGGGTCTAGGCTTTTTCCAGCCAGCTCTTCCAAATTCTTCCAGCTTCTGAAAATGCTTACACATTTTCAGGTATCTGTTATCGGCAACACCCCACTTCTCAATACCATTTTTTTTTTGGTATTAGCTTGCTTTCAATCGCTGATAACAGAATACCTGAAACTGGGTAATTTATAAAGAAAAGGAATTTATGTTTTACAGTTAAGGAAGCTGAGAAGTCCAAGGTAAAAAGGCCACATCTGGTGAGAGCCTTCTTGTTTTGGGGAACTCTTTGCAGAGTCCTGGGGCAGCACAGAGTGTCACATGGTAAAGGGACTCAAGCATGCTAATGTGCTAGCTCAGAATGCCCTTTCTCTTCTTACATTGCCACCACCTCCCCCTCCATGATAACCCATGGATCCACTAACTCATTAGTCTGTTAATCCATGAATGGATTAATCCATTCATGAGGGCAGAGCCCTTGTTTTTCAATCACCTGTTAAAGGCCCCACCTCTTAATGTATTCTACCACACTGGGGATTACATTTTAACATGAGCTTTGGAGGGGACAAACATTCAAACCATAGCAAACAGTAGCAACTGGGATTGTCAATAGTAGTAAAGCAATCCTTAGGTTCATAAAAGGACTGTAAATTTTATACACATGTTCAAACAGTGCAATAAATCATTTTCTCAAAAAATATTGAATACGTAAATCTCATTACAAAAATCTCTATCACTTATATTAAGCTTTTCACTGGCTCTTATAGCAATACCTATATTCATATGACAATAACGTTAAGAATTGGTATCACACTTCACAGATGTTACATATACAGTACATACATACACATATATATACACACACACAAATTTAAGAAAAGGATGAATTTTGGTTATTATTGCTACATGATCTTCAGCCACCATGTACAGTGTTTGTGGTTTTGTGAATACTGCACTAAGTCATGAGTTTCATCAGAACCACACATTGCAACCAAATAAGCAAGAATTGGATCGTTCTCTTTATGCAGAAATCAATTGTTCTCAAGCTATCTGAGAGGGAGGATTTGACAAGTTAATTAATTTCTCTTTTTGCTTACGGAAAGGCTTCTGCAGCACATACCCTCCCAACCTTCCAAAGCACTGTCAGCCTCTGAGGTTGCAGCCTCTCAGCACACACCTGCCTGGAATGCCAACACAGCTGCCTTTGGTTTGGAAGACATGGGGCAAAAATCGGGTGGGAAAGGGGTGTTTCCTGGGGCTAAAAGTGTCAGTCACAGAACAGATGTTTAAGATTCCAGGTTGTTCTGAGAAAATGCTGAACTGTGTGGATCCTGAGAGCAGAATACAGAAGAGTGTTTTGATACATTTACTTGTGTATACTCCTGTTATCTATAAAACATGGGGCTCAGGGAATGAAGTCTAAGAGCTGTATTTGTTGGGGGGTCAGCTGAGAGCTATGTGCCCCAACCTCCTGTTTGGACTTAAATTGGAGTAAGTAGCTCGTCCAAAGATCTTGTGAATTTCTCAGTCATCATCAAGGCCATTAAGTGCAAAATGAACAGAAGGGAGCAGGCAGAAAGAGCAGATCTCTAATGTCCAACCAGGGAGGGAAGCTGGTCTCGAACTCCCAGCCCCAAGCAATCTTTCCACCTCTCAGCCTCTCAAAGTGTTGGGATTAGAGGTGTGAGTCACCATGCCCGCCCTGGGAAACTTCTGCCTTTTGTCCAGCAGGAGAATCTGCGAGTAACCAGGAGGAAGTCCCAAGTGAGAAAGTGTCTTCACTTTGTATCTTGTTAGAATAGGGACAGTAGTACAATGACAGCAAAGAGAATCCGCCAGAATCTCACTCCTCGTTCTCCTCCTGGGGATGAGGAAAGGGAAGAGAAGGGCAGGAAGGATTCTAGTCATGATAAGAATCAGGAAACTCCCTGAGCGTTCTCCCTCCAGTGCCCAACATTAGTGTCCTCTTGTTCCTTCACTAGTATCAGGACCTCTGAAGAGATTGGACTGAGGTGGCCAGAAGCCAAGGAATGCTGGCAGCCACCAAAGCTGGAAGAGGCAAGGAAATGGATTCTCCTCAAAACCTCTGTGTGGAGTGTGACCCTGCTGTCACCTTGGTTTCTGCCCAGTGAAACCTATTTCCAACTTATCTCTTCCAGAACTATAAGACCCTACGTCTGTGTTGTGTTAAAGCCACTCAGTTCCTGATGTGTTACAACAGCAAGAGAAAATCAATACAGCATCTTCCACTGGAGATTGTTCCTTCCTGTTCTGCTTCTCTTTCTGGGCCTCTCTTTGGGCTGTCACTTTACCTTGAAGATTTCTCTTTACTTTCTTAAAGAGGTTCTTCAAGTGTTTAGTAACTTTCCCACCTCAGAGTCTCTGCTGGCAGGGGCAGGAAGTGCCCTTCCCAGCCCAGGTGGGAGCTCAGAAATATCTCCTGGGTCCAGATGCTAGAAGGTAAGCCCTGGCTCTTGTGCGTGTAGGTCCCACTTGTGCAGGTGGCAGGACAGTAGAGGGACAGAGGGATCCTTTCAGAAGCCCACCTTGGCTTGCTGTCAAAAAATTGAGTTTGAGCTCTGACATCTGAAACAGGTCCCCTCCCTAGTGTGTGTATGGGAACTTATTTCTGAACTCTTAATCCAAAAGCCGCAGGCCCAATCACTTTGTGGTGATAAGGAGCATCTGATAGATAATTCCATAAAGACACCTGAGCTGCACTTGCCATCTGAGGGCCTGGTGTATGGAAAGTCCCACAGGTGACGTCAGCAGCTGTCTCAGAGCCAAGGCTGGCATTGAATAGGTCAGTGGTCACCAGTCCAAAGGCTCTGGGGAGACATTGATGACCTGTGGTCACGTGCCCTGGCTCGCTGAAGGCCGTGCCACTTATCCTGTTGGTCCATTTGAAGGTTGTCTTGTTCATTGATCAAGCCTGTTCAGATCATGATGATAGAGTATTGGGGTGTGATGTTCAATTACAGGGAAAATGGGAAGCATACAGAGCTGCCGGCTGGGTGTACTGACCATGCACACATGTGCTTAGCAAGACTGGAGCAGATGTTCCTGGTCATGATGCCCACTCCCTTCCCCACCCTTCTTGTCATCCATCACCATGTTGAGGGAGTCACCCTGCACATCACAGGGGCCCTCTCTGCCCTCCACATGCACCCAACTTGCCTGTGAAGGCTCAGCTCCTGCAACACCTCCTCTGTAAAAATCCTCTGATGCCTTCTTCCCCCAGTGGGTCACCTCTTCATTTGGTCCCCTCTGTATCCTGCATGTTTATGTTTGCACACTCTTACATCACATTAGATCTAGAATTTCTTCATTACATGACTGTCTCCCTGTTCTCCTGCAAACTCCTTGAAGGCCAAGACTAATTTCCCTTTCAGTATGTCCTAAACATAGCCAGTATTTGGTGGATTTCATTACCCATTGAAGGGTGTTAAATGATCAACTAAAGCATTCAGTCTCCAATGATATCCATTCAAATGTATCATTCATCTCTAAGAGCAGGTTTCTGCTTAGCATAAGCCTATGAGCTTAGTGACATCCCAAAGAGAGACTCAGAGAGATAAATCGAACCAGGAAGAAACCATCTCCAGTGAATGATGCTGTATTGGTTTCCTGTTGCTATTGTAACACATCAGGAACTGAGAGGCTTTAACACAACACAGACATAGGGTCTTATGTCTCTAGATGTCAGAAATTGGAAATGGGTTTCATTGGGCTCAAACCAAGGTAACAGGAGGGTCATGTTCCACACAGTTTTAAAGAGAATCCATTTCCTTGCCTCTTCTAGCTTTTTGGTGGCTGCCAGCATTCCTTGGCTTGTGGCCACCTCACCCTGATCTCTTCTTCACATTGTCGTCTCCTTTTCTGTAGTTAAATGTCCCCCTGCCTTTCTCTGCCCTCTCATAAGGACACTTTTGATGACATTGACGTGACCTGAATAATCCCCTTATCTCAAAAATCTTTAACTTAATCCCATCTGCAAAGTCCTTTTTGTTATACAAGGCAATATTCTCACTGTGTATAGGGAACGGTTCTTTTTTTTTTTTTTTTTTTTTTTGAGATGGAGTCTTGCTCTGTCACCCAGGCTGGAGTGCAGTGGTGTGATCTTGGCTCACTGCAAGTTCTGCCTCCCGGGTTCACGCCATTCTCCTGCCTCAGCCTCCCAAATAGCTGGGACCACAGGCGCCCATCACCACGCCTGGCTAATTTTTTTTGTATTTTTAGTAGAGACGTGCTTTCACTGTGGTCTCGATCTCCTGACCTCATGATCCGCCCGCCTCAGCCTCCCAAAGTGCTGGGATTACAGGCGTGAGCCACCGCGCCCAGCCTATAGGGAACTGTTCTTTAACACAGATGCTAAACCCATCAACACATTTATTTGATAATTGAAATTTGAGCATATACTCTGCCTTAGATGTTAGAGTTATTCTGAGAAGGAACAACAACATGAATTTGACATAGTCTTCACCTTTCAGAGTTTGCAGTTTAGCCAGGGAGAGAGATGCACAGCTGCTCCCAGGAGCAGGTGACCAGGGAGCTCACGGGTGACCTCTGAGCTGCTGGGCCTGCTTAGAGCTAGGAGGCCTTAGGATATGTCCATAGCTTTATGGGAGTGTCTGTGTGACATCCAGAGCCCAGATGCTGGGAACCTTCTCACAATGAATATGCACAACCCCTCTAACCAGAAGGACCGCCACCTGCCAACTCGGATGGACTCTGCACCCCTGCCCCCACCATCATCCCTGATGTTTTGGGAGCAGAATCTGAGGATGGGCTGAGAAGAGCTGATTTTCAAAGGTGAGAGAAGAGGGGAGAGACATGCAAGGGAGAGATTCAGACAACCTACCCAATAGAGAACAGGGATAGAGAGGTGGTGCAGGGAGGCTGGGGTGGAGGAAGGGAATCAGTACCCCTTCCCACCCATCTTTTTATTTTTGTTTTTTAAATTAATTTTTAGAGCAGTTTTAGGTGCATAGAAACATTGAGCAGAAAGTATAGAGTGTTTCTATGTACCTCTCTTCCCGCAGCTGCAGTTTCCCCGTCATTAACAACAGGCATTAGTGTTACAATTCATGTATCTGTTACAATTCATGAACCAATATTGATACATTGTTACTGTTAAAGTGACTTAAATATGGCCGGAGAAGGACTCTGTACTTCTATATTTGAGACCTTGTGGATGAACTGTAACCTAATTTAGGAGTATGCACCTGTAACAATAGCTGAGTCTTGGCCAATCCCAGTAGCCATACTTCAAACCACTCATACACCGCCAAGTGTTCAAACTGTGTTCAAATAAGGCAAAGGCTGAGCTCTAACCAATCCAGTTGTTTCTGTACCTCACTTCCGATTTCCGTACATCACTTCCCTTTTTTTGTCTGTGAATCTTCCTCCACCACACGGCTGCGCTGCAGTGTCTCTGAAGCTGCTGTGATTCTAGGGGTTGCCCCATTCACAAATCGTTCATTGCTCAATTAAACTCCTTTAAATTTAATTCAGCTGAAGTTTTTCTTTTAACATTGCTAACTAAAGTCCATCGTTTACATTAGGGTTCATTTTTTGTGTTATACAATTCTATGGGTTTTGACAAATCTATGATGACATGTGTCCACTACTACAGTATCACACAGGATCATTTCACTGCCCAAAAAGACCCCCACCCCCAAGCTTCACCTATTCTTCCCTCCTTCTCTTCCACCAATCCATGGCAACCACTGATTTTCTTACTGTCACCATAGTTTTGCCTTTTCCAGAATGTCATATAGTTGGAATTATACAGTATGTAGCTTTTGTAGATGGATTTCTTTCACTTAGCGATACATATTTAGGGTTCTCCATGTCTTCTTATGGCTTGACAACCAATTTCTTTAAATCACTGAATAATATTCCATTGTCTGGAGGTACCACAGTTTATTCATTCACCTGTTAAAGGACATCTTGATTGCTTCCAGTGTTTCCAGTTTCTTGGCAATTATGAATAACATTGCTATAAACATTTGTGTGCAGGTTTTTGTGTGGATGTACGTTTTTAACTTGTTTGGGGAAATACCTAGGAGCTTGATTGCTGGATCATATGGTAAGAATATGTTTGATTCCATAAGGAACTGCCAAACTTTCTTCCAAAGTGGCTGCAACATTGTGTATTCCCACCAGCAACGAATGGGCGTTGCTGTTGCTCTGCCTCCTCACCAGCATCTGGTGACATCAGTGTTTTAGATTTTAGCCACTGTCATAGGTGTATGTGGCATCTCACTCTTGTTGTAAGTTGCAGTTCCTTAATGACATTGATGTGGAGCATCTTTCTGCCATCTATATAGACCCATACTGTGGATATTATTCAATGACAAAAGGAAATGGTCTATCCAGTCCCCAAAAGACATGAAAGAGTCATAAATACACATATCTTTTCTTTGGTGAGATGTCTGTTAAGATCATTGGCCCATTTTTTAATTGGGTTGTTCATGTTGCAAGAATTGAATTTTAAGAGTTCTTTGTATATTTTGGATATAATTCCTTTTTCAGATATGTGCTTTGTAAATGTTTTCTCCCAGTCTGTGGCTTGTCTTTTCATTCTTCTAACCACCCCACCTTTTGACTTTTTTTGCTAATGAAAGTGTTCAGAGTGTAGAGTACGGGAATGATTGAGGTGGAGAGAAAGGGGTTAGAAGAAGTGGTGCTAAGGTTATAAATTTGATTCACTTTAATTTCCTGTGAGAGGTATGGAGGAAAAAATGAAACTCTTGTTTTATCTTAATTTTCATTTTTTTATTTCTGTTCCAAAGGGCCGACTCTCAGAGGGCTACCAGCTGAGTCTATTCTTGGAAAAATGACGCTACTGCGTGTATGTGTTCCTGTGTCAGTCTCTACCCAGACTGCCACCTTCTAGAGGGCAGAGACTTGCCTTGTTCTTCACTCCTTCCCAGTGCCTGCTCTGTAGGGTGGTGCTTAGAAGGCAAGTGTGGGATGTTAACAGAAGGACATCTTTAACAAGAGTAAAACCAAGGAATAATCTTTCCCACCCCCCACCCCCACCCCACCCTGGCTTCCCTAAGCTGGCCTGAGAAAAGCTCCAAAGCCTAGCATTCCCTCAGAGCCTCCCCACTGCCTCTCAGCACGCCCGGTCTGCCCCCTAAGTCTACCAGTTCTACAGAACAGTTCATTCTTTGCTTTTGCATCTCCCCTGACCCTCCATCAGCTGGAGTAATTGTTTCTTAATTGGACTCTAAGTCATTCTATGCAGGGAGCAGGGGAAACTAGAATTAAATGAAATGGGGATCTGAATCCAAAGGAAAGAAAAATTAAACCAAAACGTTATACAGAAGAGTTGAAAAACAGAATGGATGAAAGCGTGAGGGAGGGAGACATATCCGTGTTTACATACATTGGTATGTTAGGAAAATCAATGGATTTGGAATTCAAAATTCTAGTTGCAATAAAAAAATTATGTCCTTGAAAAAATTACTGTCTCAGACCTCAGATTCAGCATCGGTAAAAAGGGAAGACTGGCCATTTAATTTCCAAAGATCTTTCTATATCTTATCTTTTCAGAAACAGCAGCAGTTTCTGTTTATTCTAGAAGGTGGCTGCATCATTTAAAAAGAAACCAAAATACTTTGTTTTTCTGACTTTCCCTGAACAATTCCTGGCGGTGCCACTAGATGGCGGAATGAGACCACAGTGGTGCCGTGTCAGGGCGGCGCTGATCTGTATGTAGCCAAGGCAGCCGCAAGCTGAGCAGTCTCCTGCAGGCATCTGATTAATAATAGGGCTGTAATTATCTTTACACAATCCCGACTGCAGCCCAGTTGTAGCCTAGCTGTTAAATTAAACTGCACAAATAAATATGCCAGGCAACTCAGCCTCCCCACCCGTCCCTACCCTGGGTGGCTTCCAAGCTTATTAACATATCAAAACACAAACTCAACCCTCCCATCTCCCTTCATTTTCATAACAAAAGGGGCCCCTTTCATCTCCCAGCCACCCAATCTGTATTTAAATAGCTCTGTGAAGACTGATAACATTATTACTTTATTTCCCTGAGTCTCGCCTGGGGATCTCTCCAATGTGTTTCCCCGGGAAACTGGATGGATGTGTTAGGAAGATGAATCACTCCCTTCTCCCCATCCCCAGCTGCCTTAAGCTTCTGGCTGGTTTAAGTGAGAAGGAAAACATACAGGAAGCCTCCCCTGAAGACTCCAGAAATCACAGATCAGCCCTGCTGTGTCCCTAGCCCAATCAGACAATGTCTGATGTCTCAATGATCTTAGATCAAAACAAAACAAACAAATCATTATAAACAGAAAAACAAACTCTGACATCCGGCTGCACTCCACATAGGGTGCAGGTCATGGGCACTGTTTGGAGTTATTAACTGTAGGGCCTCGGGCACTAAGTCCTGTTATTAAATGTAGGGCCCTCGGCACTAAGGCATCTTGGAGTTATTAACCGCTGGGCCTTGGGCACTGAGTTATTTTTGGAGTGTAAATGTTCCTAGAAAGCATCTCACCCCAGGCTCCAGGGCCTACTGAGTGCACTGAATTTATTTTGCACAATATCGTGCACATGAGCACATCTGAGAAGAGCATCCACTCTTCATCAGTCTCCCAAACCTCATGAACCACCGTTTCCCCCTCAAACTCCTGACCTCATGATCCACCCGCCTCAGCCTCCCAAAGTGCTGAGATTACATGCGTGAGCCACCACACCTGGCCAGGTACATATATTTTTATAAGTTGTAACTTCCTGATATATTTGACCATTTTGTGATTGTAAAATGATATTTCACAATAACTTTTTTGTTTTAAAGTATATTTCATTGTATATTCATATAACCATTCCAGTTTTCTTATGCCTGCTGTTTGCATGATATATCTTTTTCTGTTTTTTACTATCAACACATTTATGTCTTTAAAGCTACAGCGTGACTCCTATAGAAAGCATATAGATGGATCTTGTTTTTTTCATTCAGCCTGACAGTTTCTGCTTTTCGATTGTGTTATTTAATCCATTTACATTTAACGTTATTATTTATATAATTGGATTTATGTCTGTCATTTTACTTTTTGTTATCTAAATGTCACCTCTTTTTTCTTCTTTATTGCTTTATTTTGCATTCAGTGAATATTTTCTAGTGTAGCATTTTAATTTCTTTAAATTATTTTTACTTTTTAAAACTTTTTTTTAGTGGTTGCTCTAGGGCTTGCAATACAGATCTTAGCTTGTAAGACTCTGTTTCAGATTTATATTAACTGAATTCCAATGAAATATAGAAATGTTATTCCCATATAGCTCTGTTTTCTTTTCACCTCCTTTGTGCTGTTATTGTTATAACATCCAAGTATGTTACAAACTCAACAATGCATTATTATAATTATTAGTTTATATAATTTTGTGTCTATATTTAAAGCTAAGAAAAGAAAGGAAGACATGTATACATTTATAGAATTTGTTATATTTACCTTTAATTTATCACTTCTGTTTGTCTTCATTTTCTCTTTTTCATTTTCATTGATTTGGTTTTTAGCTCCAGAATTTCCACTTGTTTCTGTGAATTCAATTTACCATCTGTTATCATTTCTTTACCCCAGTACGACTTTGCTCCTGTCTACCTTTTTTGTGTGGTTATTGTTAAACATATTATGTTTCTGTGTATTACAGGCGCAACAATGCAGTTATACACATATTGTTTTATGCAATTTGTTTTTAAATCAGTTAAGAGAAGAAAGAAGAAACATGCATTTATACTTTATTTTATAATTATATAGTTACCTTTGCTGGTGCTCTTTGTTTTTATCATGTGGATTCAAATTCCCATCTAGGCTTATTTACTTTCAACATGAAGCACTTCCTTTAGTATTTTTCCATAAGGTAAGTTCAGCAATGAATTCTCTCAATTTTTATTTATCAGAAAATGCCTTTATTTTACCTCCATTTTTGAAAGATCGTTTTTCTGGACATTAGATTCTCAGTTAAAAGATTTTTTTTTCTTTTTTCTGCACTTTGAGTATGTTATCCCACTGCTTTCTGACTTACATTGTTTCTGGTAAGAATTCAACTGTTCATCTTATTGGGTTTCCCTTTTATGTGATGAGTCATTTTTCTCTTTCTGCTTTTAAGATTTTTTTTTGACTTTGTTTTCAGCATTTTTACTGTAGTGTATCTGGGTGTGGAGCTCTTTGCATTTATCCTACTTGGAGTTTGTAGAGATTCTTGGATATGTAAATTGATTTTTTTTTTCAGTAAATTTGGGGTTTTTCAGCCGTTATTTCCTGTGATATTTTTCTGCACCTATCTCTTTTTACTTTTTGACCTCCCCCAACCCAGAGAGAATTCTGCAGCACACAGCATTTGGACTTAAACCACATCAGCTATTTCCTGGGTCTTCAGCCTGGTGACCTTTGGACTTGAACTGTAGCATCAGCTCTCCTCTGGGTCTTCAGCCTGCTGGCCCTTTCATCAGGCTGAACCGGGGGTTGGAGGGGAAAGATAGGGAGCAAGTTGTGCCTCAAGTGCCAAAGGCCCTCATGTTATTACCATATTTTAGTAGATTTTTGTGAAATTTATTTTGGTACACTTAAATGTATCCCACATTTCTCTGAGGCTCTGCTGATTTTTCTTTATTTTATTTTCTCTCTGTTCTTTGGATTGAATAATCTCTGTTGATCTATCCTCAAATTTGCTGATTCTTTTTTCTGCCCATTCAAATCTACTGCTGAGCCTTGCTAATAATTTTTCATGTTCGTTGATGTGGTTTTCAACTCCAGAATTTCCACTTGTTTCTTTTTTTATAATTTCTGCCAATTTTTGGATATATTCCATTTGATGAGCTATTTCTTTACGTATTTAAGCACGCTTTCCTCTGGTTATTTGAACCTATGTATAATGTCTACTTTGATGTCTTCGTCAAATCTGACATCTGGTTCCCTTCACAGGCAGTTTTGTTGCCTGCTTTTTTTCTTGTATATGGGTCACACATTTTTGTTTCTTTACATATCATAATTTTGTGTTGAAAAACGGATGATTTAGGTAATACATTATAGCAATTCTGGATACTGATTTCCCTCCCACAACTCCAGCTCTTGTGTTTCTTGTTTTATTATTTATTTGTGTTGTGACTTGGCTAGGATATTTTAGCTAAATCTATTCCCCATGCAGTGTTAAGCCTTTGGTGTTGCTTGCTCCTCAGTGCTCACCTAGGACAGCAGTAGTTTTAGCAGAGCTCTCTTCGGATGCTTGTTTGCTAATCTGTCTGTTAAACTATCTTCCTGATTTAGTATTACACCCAATCTTTAACCTCCACCAATTACTAGATGCTTGCTTTGCTGTTTTCAACAACACCTTAAGACATAAATCGTTCAGCAGTTTGCTTCATTTAAATTGAGAAAGGGGTAGTTTTTGAGACCAGTCTTTGAGGTTTGCTCTGACCCTAGGATGTGTTTCTTAGCAGTCTCTTTCTCTAGTTCTTTCTAGTGAACTAACTGGACTCATTGCTCTTAATAAGAGGAGTTACTGTTTCTGAATACACCCTTTGGCTTGAACTTCCCCATGTTCTGTTTCAAACAAAGTCAGTTCCTTTAAGGGGAGCTTTGGCAGTCTCTCTCCTTACAGATTGCCTAGGCAAAATCTCTGAGCCATCACTCTGGGTGCTGGGCAGAGTGCTAGCCTCTGATTAGCTTGTTTCTTCCAGCATGTCCTACGAATGATCTAGAGGCAGGGTAATTTAGGGTTCCAGTATTCACAGCCTGTTGTACTTGGGGCAAAGACTGTGTCCTATAGGCAGAGACGGGGGAAGGGAGAGAGAGAGATTAATTTTAAATAATTGGATTACATGAGTATGGAGGCTGACAATTCCAAAATCTGCAGGGTGGGCCAGTAGGTTGGAGATGCAGAAGAGAACTGATGCTTTTGTTCAAGTCCAAAGGCCATCAGGCTGAAGACCCAGGAAAGAGCTCATGTTGTGACTGAAATCCAAATGCTGTCTGTTGCAGAATTCTCTCTGGCTTAGGGAAGATCAGGAGATCAATCATGTGTCCTATGTAGGCCGTAACTGGTCGGAAGAGGCTCACCTGTATTATGGAGGGAAATCTGTTTTACCCAAATTCTACCAATTTAAATGTTAATATCCAAAAATATCCTCATAGAAACATCCAAAATAATGCTTTAACACATATCTGGGCCAATGGCCCATCCAAGTTGACACATAAAATTAACTATCACATGTGGTAGCCCTAGCTTGGGAACTGAGGGGAGAGGAAACCCTGTCTTCTTAGCCACACCCGCACATGCTGGAGCTTCCATCAAGCTGAACTGGGTAGTGGGTGGAAGATAGGGAGCAAGTTGTGGCGCAAGTGCCACAACCCCTCATTGTTCTCATCACATTTTAGTAGATTTTTATGAATGTTTCTATCTTTGCTGTATGCCTTTAGAACAATTTCCAGAGACTTTAAATAGTTTGGATTTTTTTTTAAAGTAGCTTCACCCGTGTTGCTTGTTTTGCTGAGAAGTAGACCAACAGAGCCCCTCATGCCAGCATGGAATTCCTAAGTCCAGGATTATTTCCAAGAGCAGGGAGAGGTTTGTGACTGAACCCATTAGGAAGATAAAGGGTGAAGGAGGCATGGGCTGGAAAGCACACACCAGTGACAGGAGACAGGCAAGTTACTAGGACTTACCAACAGGAGCTGGAAAAATACGTAGAATCTCGTTTTCATCAGAAGGCTGCTGGCGAATAGGGATAGCAAGCATCAGTACCAAATGTTTATCTCAGCCAGGCCCAGAGAGCCAGCAGGATTCAGCATGGATCATGCCACCTTGCACCCAGGAATGGTGTGTGTGCCAGGGACGTGAGGCAATGGTAGACAGGGTGATTTACATCACCATCTGGTCAAAAGCAGTTTCCAGTGTCTTCATTTGTGACCAACGAACATCAGACCCCATTATGCCTGGGGAGAGCTATGTTCTGGGTCACGCCACCCATTTCCCAGCTGCAAATCTCCAAGGAATGTTCCATGTGATGTCATTATGCTGGAGTTGTTTCTTGCATTGTTCCATAAATTTACCCATCCATTTGTCTATCTGCCCATCAGATCTTTATTGAGATTTACTCTGTGCATCCACATTATAGAAGACACTAAGTTAAGTATGACTCTGTCACTCCTCTCTAGAGGAGCACAAAATGTCCACAAGCCAATTCTAATACACTATAAGGCCAGCAAGAGCGAACACAGTGCTTTTCCAGTTGGGGAGTGGGGATCAAAAAAATGTGCTTCATCTTAAGGATAAGTAGGAGTTAGCCAGCCAGCTTTAAAAAAAAAAAAAAAATGAGAGGGAGGTGGCATTGTAGGTAGTGGGAATAGCTTGTGGTTAGAGAGGCTTAATGACCACAGCACAGTAGGGGGCTGCAAGAGTGCCCTTGTGGCTGGAGCACTGGCAACAAATGGGGTGTGGGCAGCAATGAGGCTATGCAAGTATAGTAGATGGGTCATGTTCCATTCTTGCTTTCTCATATCCAGATTGATATGAACAACTGGAACAACCTGGCCAGAAACTGGCCTTCACATCTTCTCTGGCCATGCTCAAGCAAGGACTATATTCAGGCCCCATTTCTCCTAAAGTTTCTGGTGATCATCTGGGACCTCAACGTCCTCAGTGTCTAGCCAAGCCTAGTCCTTTGATCATTGGCCTTTCCTCATGGGGGGAATGACAGACCTCATTCCATGAGCTCCCCACTGCTAGGCCACTAAGCTAAGAATTCTCACTCAGCACGATTCTGTCCATCAGGCCACACACATCCTCTGTTCCAAACTCTGGCAGGGCATCTAGACATGATGGCCTCAGGGGCTATCTGGATGTCAGCAAGAATCAATGCCGCAGCCCGCCTGAGCCTGGGGAGGCTGGTGCTGGGGCTGGGCTCATGAGTACAGCAGGAGAAAATTGCATTGTCTGTCACTGTCGGCATTATCAGTGGCAAACACAAACATTTTAGAAGCTGAGATGGGTAACTCTGACCACCAGCATGCCTGGAGATAATGCTTGGTGCCTGCCAAGGGTCCAGGAGACTCTTCATCACCCCAGCATCACCACCGTTTTATCTTTATGTCCCCTTGGAATCTCCAGGGTGTTGAGTTTTGAATCTGCCTCCATTGACTTCTGCAGTCCAGCAGGGAAGAGGACCAAAGAGCAGGCTCATGCATGTAAAAAGTAAAGCATTTTAGTGTCCACATAGCCTTTGCCTCTTTCATCCAGTTAGAGCTTCCTATCAGTCCTGTATAGCAGACATAATGGGTATTGAAATCCTAACATCACAGATGAGGAACAAAGTGCCCAGAGATAGTCAGTGACATGCAGCCATTCAGAAGAGGAACTAAAAATCAAACGAAATATACTGATTCCAAGAAGACATGCTTTCCAACCTACTAGTGCATCTTGGCATAACAAGGGGTACCAGAAAACATAGTGAAAAAAAAAAGCAACTTAAGGGTCTGAAGACCCTGGGCCGTCACTCTCTGTGCCTCTCCCTGATGCCCTTGGCCTGCCTAGAAGCCCCTTCGACAGCTCCATGCACTCCCAAGGCTTCCTGGGTCTACCTGAGCAAGCACCTTCCCCGGCAGTCTGCACACAGGGCTGGCTGGGTATACTGGAGGAGGTAATAGCCGAGAGAGTCTCTTAAGGTGTTGAAGGGATCTAAATTCAAACAGCAGAATGTGAATTTCCTTGCCCCTTACTATAACCCTGTTGAAGGGACAATAGCAGCTATATTTTTAGAGACTCCAGCAGAGTCCTAGATTCATTTTCCTGTATAGCCAAGCCCATCTGGTCCCAGAACCGTACCCTACAACCCATAGTAGTGGCTAAACCATATGCAGCTGAATCTCTGAGGGAGAACACGTGAGTTAATTTAAAGGTGTTCTTGGAATGCACTGTGTGGAGTATCTCATCCTCATCCAGCCCTGAAGGAGGAGGAGATAGTCTGTTTCCAGCCAACCTTTCCCGTCTGATTTCTGTGTTCCTTGCTACTAGCCTGATATGGTTTGGCTGCACTCAAATCTCATCTTGAATTGAAGCTCCCATAATCCCCAGGTGTCATGGTAGGGATCCGGTGGGAGGTAATTTAATCATGGGAGTGGTTACCGCCATGCTGCTGTTCTCATGATAGTGAGCTCTCATGGGATCTGATAGTTTTATAAGAGGCTTTTCCCTGTTTTGCTCAGCACCTTTTCTTCCTGCTGCCATATGAAGAAGAACATGTTTGCTTCCCCTTCTGCCATGATTGTAAGTTTCCTGAGGCCTCCCAGCTATGTGAAATTGTGAGTCAATTGAACCTCTTTGCTTTATAGATTACCCAGTTTCTGGCAGTCCTTTATAGCAGTGTGAGAAAGGACTAATACATAGCCCTTGCTGTACCCAAACTATATATCATAATATTTGGGCCCTTCTGCGGCAGTGCTTCCTCTGCCATAAACATAGTTTGCTCTCCTGTCTCTACTTATTCTAGTTCATTCTTCAAGGCATATGTTGAACTTGGCTATGACTTTGAATAATCCTGGCTCTCCTTTCTGCCTCTGGGCTCCCAAGGCTCTTACCTGACTGTCCCTCTGTTCTTTCTTTTCTTTCTTTCTCTCTCTCTTTCTTTCTTTTTTCTTTTTTCTTCTTTTCTTTCTCTTTTTTCTTTTCTCTTTTTTCCTTTCTTTTCTTTCTTTGTCTTTTTTCTTTTCTTTCTTTCTCTTTCTTTCTTTCCTTCCTTCCTTCTTTCTTTCTTTTTTCTTTCTTTCTTTTTCTTTCTCTTTTTTCTTTCTGTCTCTCTTTCTTTCTTTCTTCTTTCTTTCTTCTGTTTCTTTTCTTTCTCTCCTCCATTTTCTCTCCTGTTAATGTGGTTATAACACATATGTTTTATCCCCTCTCCTAGCCTAGGGTTCTGGTGATTTTGATAGCCCCTTCAATGTCTACCACAGTGAGACTCACCAGATACTTCTCAGGAGCTCTTAGTGAGAGGCCAAGTGCAGCTTTTATTCAGACACCTGTGCTGAAGCTTAGAGCACAGCTTAGAAGACTGGAATTCACTGCACCTTCAAGGAATAATATTTCTGCAACTGCAGCTCCACTGGCTATCATTTACTGTCTGCTTCACCATTGCTAATTGTTTTTAATTTATTACATCACATTCTTGTCAGGGCCTGCTACAAATTTATTGGTGGAGGCTTAGGAGATCTGTCTAAGGTCACACATAACAGTGACAGAGCTGAGACCTGAAGGCAGATTGTCTTGGCTTCAAATCCCATGCTCTTCCCTCCATCCTTTGAATGATTCTGATGGATTCAAATCCCCTCTTTTTGGCTTGACCAATGGATCTCTTTGGGAATAGGCACATAGACAGAATCACTAATGTGGAGACAGTTCTTGCCTGACACAGATTTCAATCTCCATTTATTCATTTGTCATATAAACTTTGACATTTGTCTAACATTTTGAGCACCCTGGTTCTTCATCTTGAAACAGAGAACATTTCGTCTTGGAAGTAATTTTCTCTTTGAATGCATCACCACAGCACTGCCATTTTGTCAACCTTACAGCTTTTTGCCAGAACTGGGGCTGTTATTCTTACCTAAAACATGGGCAAACCAGGACAAAAGAATCATCGTGGTTAAATAATGCTTTTGGTCTTTTATTCCTTGGAAACTTTAGTAACATTCCGAGACTGGGTCAAACCTTCCTAGGGTGGGAGCAATGAATCAAGGAAATGGAGATGTTCACCTTAGGGAAAAGGAAAACCTGAGAGCTGACTTAAGCCATCTAAGCCACATGAAGACTTGATACACCTTGTTCTGGCGGGAGAGCCCAGAAGAACCAGAGCCAGTTGGTGTAAATCACAGATAAGATTTGGGCATTGTCTTAGTTGGATCTGCCTGTACATCCCCACCCTAGGAGCAGGTCAGAAACAAGGATTGAGTGCAAGTAAGTCATTTGGTAGGTGTGGGATAGTAGAAGTAGGGTGGGGCACTGACACAGAGGAGGGAAGGCAGTAAGAAGGAGTTAGATATTAAGCCAGCTACCACTGGGGAAAACTGAAGCTTGTTGGCTCAGGGAGACTCATTGGTGGTGTAAAACACAATTCCCCAGAATTATCCCACCTGAAGGTAATGATCAGGGTATTTATAGGCTGGTGCATGTATATTAGTGAACAAATTAGTTTCTGGCAGCCCAGAGGCAGACCAGAAGATGCAGGTGCTGACTTTTGGAAGCATATGAAAATAAAAGGGGATCCTGAAGGTCTGGGGGAAGGATGACAAGCACCATGTAAAAGTTGTCTAATGATTCAAGTCATCCAACAGCTTTCTAATGGGGTGGTAAGCTCTCCATCATCAACCACATCTAAGAAGAGGCCAAATGGACAAAGCAGGGGCTCCTGCTTTGGGTGGGAATATGGACCAGATGTTCTCTCCATGAAGAAGTGAGGTCCTCATGATGCCAGTGGCCTGAGAAGAGCTGGTATGTCACAAAATGCAAGCCTTTGGTCTTACAGGCTAATGATCTCAATTTCTTGGACACCTACTTTTATATACTAATTGTCATGACCAGTAACTGAACAAGTGAGCTATTAAATCTTACCAGCAATTTAGTTCCATATTCCTTATTTTGTTCATTTTATTTATTTATTTTTATTTATTTATTTTTTTGTTTACTGAGTTGGGTTTTTCCTTCTCTGGAAAGTTGGAATGAGTAAAAGAGTTGGGATCATTTGCCATATCCAATTGGATTGCAGTCTGAAGAGTTTGCAAATTCCTACTCACAAGTTACTTTTAAGTCTAATTGGGGCTTTTGTGCATATTCAAAATAAACTGTCTCTTCCTTGACTTGGGTGGAATGGATATTATATGCAGGTGGACGCTTTCCTGTTAGTTCAGGAATCTACTCAATAAGGGTGGCTGCCATTTTTTTGAGCAAATACTAAATTCTATGTACTATTAGGGGTATTTTACACATTGGTGCTCTCTTAATCCTCACAACCCAATAAGTGAGGCACTCTTTATGTCTCCATTTTAAATGAGGAATCTGAGGTTCAAAGAAGTTAAATAAACCTATAAGCTGTCTCAGTTTACAATTAGTAGTGAACTAGATTGAGATTTAAACCAGATTAAAAATATTTCGAATCCATTCAAATGTGAGGAAGCAAGCCAAACTATTCCCAAGATGTCCCATTCAGGAAAGACACAGGAGGTCCCACAAAGAATGTTGGAGCAGGGACATGTATATTTAGGGAGTCACAGTGTGGTTTGAGGTCATGGTCCTGGATTCAACAGAACAAACCAGGGACACATCTTGTTCGTAATAGCTAAGGCTGTGGCTTGGAAAACAATCTGATGAGACTGAAGATTAAAATGTAAAATGAGTCTATTTTTTGATCAGCAATCCTACTGATAGTAACCTACCGCATAAAAACAAAGCCTCAGTTTATAAGGGTAAATGTGGAGGCGTGGAGCAGGGGGAGTTGCAGCATTTTTGTATTAGCAAAAACTTGGAAACAATGTCAATGTCTACCAATACAGGAATAGATGAATAGATTGTGGTGTCGCCAAACAAAATACGATGCAGCACTAAAAAGACAGTGTTACAGGTACCAAAACATAGCATAGCATACGCTTTAAATATGTGCAGCTTACTGAATCTCAGTTACACCTCGATAAAGCTGTTAAAAAAAGAGACCACATTAGTTAGATCCGCAAGCAGTAGGCCAAAAACATGCCCATGATATATGTCTTTGTGAATAAAAGCAAGTTTCCGTGTAAAGTACATGGTATAATTTGATTTGGGGCTTCAAAAATTGGGGCACAGTTGTACATGTTTCCATATATGTGTCTATGTAAGTATAGGGAAAGTGTGAAAGGTCACTCCCTAATGATCTTGGAGAGGAGGGTACAATGATAGGAAAAATAAGAACACAATTAAATGTTTGTTTATATAATTCTCTATTATTTGACTTTTTACAAGCTTGTATTGCTTTTGTAATTGAAAAAAAAACTTAAAAAAAAAAGAGTTAGTGAATCATCACAGAGGCATAGCTGGTCTACTGAGCCAACTACAGTCTTCTGCCTCAAAGGAAACAGATGCCTGGGATCTTCACTGTCCCCATAGGCTGGCGAGAGACACTGAGGCAGGGGGCTGTCTTGCCCCAGCTGCTAAGCACGCAGCAGCAGATAGGGTGGCTAGAGCGTAGAAAAGGTCAGTGGTAATAGAAAATGTATTTCCCTTCCAAAATGTCTGCATGATAAAGTATGGGATTTTCATAAATTCCTAGAGTAGGAATTATTAGCAAGCTGAGCGTTTATCGCTGCCTCAGGCATTGTGCTGACCCACCAAGACCCCACTTTCCTCAGCAATGGCAGGATGATTTTCTATTTCATAATCTTTTCTCTCATTGTGGGAGGAAAAATAAATTGCCCAGGTGGCCTCCTTATAGCCCCAGCCCAGCAGACCCGTTGGGAACAGGGTTTTGTCTATTTATTCAGCCAGTAAACATGTATTGAGCACTATTTTCTTACCTTTATTATTTTGCTTGTATCAAGCACTAAAGATTCAATAATTCCAAGAAATGTTCTGGACAATACACTTCAAAGTGAAGTCACTGAACATGCAGAGACCAGGAGGGTGACTGGGACTGTGAGGATCTTGAAACCATTCATTTATTTATTCACTCACTCATTCATTCATGCCAAAGGAAAATTTGAAAACAGAGATCTTGAGCTTAGAGATGAAACAAGAATGGTGAAGTTTCCAGTGGAAGAAAAATAAGGCTTGTTGACTGTGGCTCTTGAGAGCAGAACTGGGACACAGCATCAATTAGAAGGGAGGGACACCCTTCTAATCATTAGAATTGATTCACACCCTGGAGCACAGTGAGTACTCCCAGGGAGTGCTCACCGGAGGTGGGAAGCCACTGTTGAGACTTTGTGAAGGGATTTGGTTCTCTGATGGGGGCTTCACCAGACACAATTAGCAACCCTTGCAAATACAATTCTCTAAGGTCTGCTGGGTCTTTGCCTGATTAAGACCAAACCTATGACACTTCTAAGCCAACCCTCCATCCCCACTATGTGACCCCAAGCTATGGCTCCCTCTCATTTCTCTACCTCTAACATGTGTATTTTTCCTTGATTCCATTCTAAAGGAACCTGCTTTGTCTGAAGTCACCCAGGGCATTTTCTTTGGTCACTACCCAGAGGAACAGTCAGGAATAATACAGTGAACCTTTGCTGATGGCCTGTACCAGGCAAAGCATGGAGCCCTTCACACTGCCCACTTATGCATTCAAGAAAGGCTCACCAAGCACCTGCCATGGCCAGGCTTTGTTCCCCACACAAGGACTAGAGCAGGGAACAAACTTTCTCCATGGAGGGGCTCTTGTCTGAGTGAGGAAGATAGAAAATAAGCAAACACAATGGCAGGCAGAGGCAAGCAGTAGAAAGAAAAATAAGACAGAGTATGAAGGTGAAGAGTTTGGGCACGGTGCACTATTTTAGATATGACAGTCACAGAAACTGCTACAGGAGCTGAGATTGAGTAAGAGGAGAGAATCATACGGGGATCTCAGAGAAGGGCATTCCAAACAATGGGAACAGCCAAGTGCAGTCTCTGAAATGGAACATGCTTGGAATTTTTGAGAAATAGCAAGAAAGTCAGTGTGGCCAGAACACAGTAAGCGTATTCTCTACTTGAGTTGCTATAATACAAGACCACAAAGTGGATGGGTTAAACAACAGAAATTTATTTTCTCATAGTTCTGGAGACTGGAAGTCTAAAATGAATGTGCAAGCAGGGTTGGTTTTGGGTGAGACCTCTCTCCTTGGCTGGCAGAGCAGTTCTTCACTGTGCCCTCAAATGGTCTCTTCTCTGTGTGCACAGAGAAGGATGCACTCTGGTGTCTCTTCCTCTTCTTATAAGGGCACCAGTCTTATTGGATTGGGGTCCCATCCATATAACCTCATTTAACCTTAATTACAACCCTAAAGGTTTTGTTTCCAAATACAGTCACAATGGGGATGAAGGCTTCAACATACATATTTGTATGGAACACAATTTAGTAGTGAGTGAAGGAAGAGGGGTAGGTAGGAAATGAGATGAGATTGACAGCTTCTCTGTGAACACTTGGCAGCAATCCAGAAGTGCGGGTGGTGTGGGAAGGACATGAAGGGCAGTGAGGGATAATACAGAGAGAGAAATGACTATCACAGGGGCCATGGTGTGGAGCTGGTAAGACAAGTGGAAGACAGAGCATGGGAGGAAGGTCCGGCCTCACATGGGAGCCCGGGGGGAAGGGCTGGCCTCACAGGGGAGGAAAGGCTGGCCTCTCACAGGGCCAAGGGAAGAAGGGCTGGCCACACACAGGAACACAGGAGGGAAGGGCTAGTCTTGGACGGGAGCATCGGAGGAAGGGCTGGTCTCACACGGGAGCACTGGAGGAAGGGCTGGCCTCAGATGTGAGCACATGAGGGAAGGCGGAGAGCCTGGTGCAGATGCAGGCTGTGCCTACTGGGGGGTCGGGGGAGATGACATATTTTTCTTCTGGTTGCTTCTATTTTCTCAGTGAAATCAGATTCAGGGCTCTCAACTAAGACTGTTTTGCAGAGGCCCAGGGGGAGAGGAAAGGGTGTGAAGTAGTCATGAGATCTGGGAAATACCAGTGTTGTTCAGCAGTGCCAAGGGCCCTCTAGACACTTGTGGTCACAATTTACAGTGAGACCCATCAGCCTGAGAGTGTAGTTTTCTCCAACTGCATCCTCTTCTCAGGCTCAGGGGAAGAGTAGGACAATAACTGTGTCTAGCCAGGTTGGGATTTAGCCAGGCAACTGTCTGAACGGGAGTGAGGGTAACTACTGTGATGGTCCACAGAAGCTTGGCAGGATAAGAAGGGCCATGATGACATGAGGCTGGGAGAGGAAAAGGATATTAGGTTCTTGGCAGTGGCAAGCAGGGAAGATGATTAGCCCCTTTTGTTGATAAATAAACTGAGGCTCAGAGAGATAAGTCATGTATCTAATCAGTAGAAGAGCCATGTTCTGGGGACTTTAGAATATAAGTGCCAGGGAGGTAAGAAACTCAGAGAGGAAGGTATGCACATGATGGATGTCTCCATCTTCTCTCCCTCACCCTCTCTGTCTCCTCCCTTTCAGGGAGATCAACTCTCCTAGTCGTCTAGGACTGAGGGCTTTTCAGGACATGGAACTTGTAGTACTAAAATGAAGAAAGTCCTAGGCAAACAAGGTTGATTGGTTATCAACACGCACGCACACAGGGAGAAAGGACTGATGGGGGCTTCACCAGACACCATTAGGAACCCGTGCAAATACAACTCTCTAAGGCTAATAAAAATTTTGGCCAGGCTTTTAGTTAGGAGTTCCCTCTTCTGACAAGAAGATCCTCTGGAGCATCCGTCTCTCTTGCATTGAAACTTTCTCTTCCCTGCAGAGGTTGAAGTCAGAAGTGAGGGGACAGGGCTAGGGCCAATAATTACATTCTATCTATCTTTTAATAAACAAATTAAAGTTTTTTTTTTAAATAAATAACCTCCAAGTGGCTCAACAATCAAAGGATACCAAAGAGTAAACATGAGACATCTCCTGTCCTCTAGCCAGAGGCTGCCATGCTATCAATTTCTTGTGTGTCCTTTCAAAGATGCTTAATGCAAACATCAACATTGACATTAGGGGGCCGGGCACGGTGGCACACGCCTGTAATCCCAACACTTTGAGAGGCCAAGGTGGGTGGATCACTTAAGGTTAGGAGTTTGGGACCAGCCTGGCCAACATGGTGAAACACTGTCTCTACTAAAATTACAAATATTAGCCAGGCTTGGTGGTGCACACCTGTAGTCCCAGCTACTCAGAAGGCTGAGGGAGGAGAATCACTTGAACCCAGGAGGCAGAGGTTGCAGTGAGCTGAGATCACACCACTGCACTCCAGCCTGGGCAACAAGAGCAAGACTCTGTCTCAAAAAAAAAAAAAAAAAATCAGGAAGCTGGGGCAGGAGAATGGCATGAATCCGGGAGGCAGAGTTTGCAGTTAGCCGAGATTGCACCACTGCACTCCAGCCTGGGCAACAGAGTGAGATTCGGTGTCAAAAAAAAAAAAAAAAAAAAAAATTACATTAGCACCTGCATCTTCCTCTTTTTATATAATAAAAGAACATGGAGATATAGAGATCAGTCTCTATCAATACATAAAGAGAAGCATCTCCCACCAAAATGTAAGTTCTGGAGGGCAGGGATTTTTTTTTACTATTTTGATCACCATTCTATATTCAGCACCTAGAACAGCACCTGACATGAAGGAATAACTCAGAAAAGACTGAATGACTCCTTTGTTCTTCGTCGCCTTCCCTTGAACACATGTGCTACGATGTATTTAATTGTATCCTTTTATGTGTTCAGCTTGCTTCCACACTTTTGATCTTCTAATTAATACCACAATGAATAACCCTATGCGCCTGCTGCTTTATATGTGTTTGAGCCTATCTGTAGGATAAATTCCTAGAAGTGGAATTGCTGAATCAAGGGTATGTGTATTTTTAATTTTGGTGGAGATGGCCAAATTATATCTATATAAGTTTTCAACAATTTTATTATTTACCCCATGCATTCGTGATACATTTTATGGATCATCATTTTTTTCTTTGATTTTAAGTCACCTTCCAGTGCTTTGTTCATCCAGCCCTCCCCTGTTGGGTACACATATCACAGCTCCCCCAACCCCACCCCAGTCTGTGACTATCCTTGTTTTATAGGCTGTTCTGAGCTCTGTCTCTGCTCTGAGGCCAGCCTTCCCAAAGGCCCATGTGGGCACACTGAAGAGGAGACAGACCTGCATCCAGGTATCCAGGATTCCTGGGGTGGCCAAGGGCAGAGGAAAGGGCCTAAACTGAGACACTTATGATTTAGGGATGAGCTAGGAATATCTGAAGACCTTCACTTAGCTCAGCCTTTCTCAGGAACTTTCCCCCCAAAGTCTCAAGGGGGTTTAGTGTTTCATTTACCACTATATAGACTCCTCCCATCAATCTCTCTGTATATTGAATTCCTAGCTCTTTCTAATTACTTATTGATTAGTCCCAGGAGAACTCTAGCATAGATGGAGGCAGCAGGGAGATTTCTTTATGGACCTTAGGTGAAAGACGTTTGATTCAAACTTTCCAAACTCTGACTCTCAATGAATTTGCCCCAAACTCTGTTCTTCTACCTTTTCTGCTACTGAAGTCTCCCTCCAACATTAAATTCTGTTCTAATGCGAGGGCTCCAAATGATGTTCTGACCTCCCCCCTAACATATAGCACTCCTATGGCAATATCTGTCCTAAAGCAAGAGACCCCAGGAACTTCAAATGTCTACTTCCCAAAAAACACATGACAAAGGAGCAACAAGTGATTTTGTGACTCCCCAGTAAATCTCTGCTAAACATTTCCCCACACCTGAAGCATCGAAAATGGTCCCTTGAGGTGTGAGAATATAAACAGAGTACCTGTGCCCTCATGCTGTGAGTTCATTTGTTCAGACCCTTATTCATTCACTCATTCACCCCCCAGCCCACTTTCATGGGGCATCCGAGCATCCATTCTGAGGTGGAGTAGGTGCAGAGTAGGTGCAGGGAGAGGAGAGTGTCATAGAAACAAGATAAATGCCCAAGATCCAGGAACCTGCCCTCATTGCCACCACTGTGAACAGACACCATCCACAGAAGAGTGGGATCAATTTCAGGTCTCTGAAAGGAAACAGGGGGGATCTATTTTTCAGCTTTCATATTTGGTCCGCATTTCTTAATCTCTGAGTGTCCCTCAATCAACAGTAACCACATAGACACCTACTTTGTGCAAGATACACACACAGATAAAGAAGAGGGGAAAATAGTGAACTTTGGAGACACAGAGAACTGAGTTCAAATCCAAGTTGAAGTTCTCCTTGCAGCATCTCAAGAAAGAGTTTGTAAAACAGTTTAACAAAGTAAGCAAGACTTAGGAGAGAAATGTTTCAAACATCTAGAAGAGCTAATTTTTCCAGCCCCATCAAGCATTTTGGAACTGTTCATTTATATTCAAGTAGTCAATATGTTAATTTTAGATCACTCATGTCTATTCCTGAAGCCTAAGGACTGTTGAATGAATAAATGGATGAATGAGTTGTATGAGCCAGGTTTGAATTATTGTGTGATTTCAAAATGACAAAGCGGTGCAGCAGATTTTCTGTTCTGACTTCTCAGTAACTCACCCTTCTCCTCCCACAATTAGTCCTCATTAGTGAGACCTCACTGTCATCCCAGGAATGTGAGATCTGTAGTCCCTGGAGCAATGCCTGTTCTGATTTACCTCTCCCTGTGCGCAGAATCAAAGGCAGGCGTCCATCAAGCAAATTAATAGAAGAGACTCAGTTTCAAAGGAAATATTTAATCTATCAAAAAAGGTAGGAAAGCATTTTTTTTTACACTTTTTAAATTATCCATTCACAGGTAAACTATACAGGGGCTAATTAAAAGTCATTCTTTTGAACTCATAAAGTCCGTCCCTGCTGAACGTGTATTTGAAACTTTGTTAGATCACCCGAAAGCACCGAATGTCCCTTAATATAATAAAATAATTAAAATGAAATATCTCAGACATCTTGCTAGCATGGGGCAGTGTGGTGTGGAAAGATCACGGGCTCTCCGTTTAAATGCCAGCTTTGCTTTTTTCTAGCAAGTATAAGATAAGCATTTAGCAACTTTTCTGAAAAGAACCAGCTGAATAATTAGGGTTAACTTCTTAGCTTCATTGAGCCTCAGTTTGCTTACGTATGAAACTAGAATAATACTACTGAAGTGTTAAGGATCATTAATATGTCAACACTCCCATAACACCAGGCATTATCCCAGGCACTTTACACAGATAAACTCATTGACTTCTCACTGCAACCCTATGAGGGTTGTTTTGTTAGCCTCATTTTACAGATGGGGAATTTAAAGCAAAAGCAGTTTAAGGAATTTGCCCAGATCACATTGTTTGGAAAGTGACCCCAAATTCAGCCCTCTAGAATCTGGCTCTGGACTCTGTGGGTATAACAGTTACCTTGGACTTCCTTTTACCTTAACCCCTTAGAAGAGTCCAGAATCTCACTGCGAGTATACTAACCTAACAATCCAACACCGGGTAATGATATAGTTTGGGTATTTGTCCCCTCCAAATCTCATGTCAAAATGTAATCCCCAGTGTTGGAGGTGGGTTCTGGTGGGGAGGTATTTGGATCATGGGGGTAGTCCTTCACGGAAGGCACCAGCTTGGTGCCATCCTAGAGGTAAGGAATGAGTTCTTGCTCTGAGTTTCCACAAGATCTGGTTGTTTAAAAAAGTGTGGCACCTTCCTCCTCTCTCTCTTGCTCCCTCTTTCAAAAGGGACGCATCTGCTCCCCCTTCTCCTTCTGCCAGGATTGCAAGCTTCCTGAGAGACCTCCCTAGAAGCAGACGCTGGCACCACACTTCCTGTACACTCTGCAGAGCTGTAAGCCAATTAAACTTCTTTCTTTATAAATTACCCAACCTCAGGTATTGCTTTATAGTGACACACAAATTGACTAACACAGGTGATTTTCCTTTTCTTCCATTTCTCTGGACTGAGACCAATGAACTTGAATCTGTGCAATTTGATTATGTTGTTGGGGGTGATGGGGCCCAGCAAAGACTGGGAGTGCCAGGGTGCAGATGTGTACCCTGCTGTTGAGAATGCTACATCTGCAGTCATTCTTAGCAATTTGGACGCACCCACAACATGCCCCTCCCTGGCTCCTCTGTAGATATGTCTGCTGTTGGGCATGGGCGCTGCAGCTCTGGTTGGCCCGGCTCATGGATAACTCTTCCTCTGCCTTCCCAACTCAATCTACCTGACAACTCATTCCCTCTCATAACTCACATCTCTATAACTTATTCTCACATCACAGCTATAACTTACTCCCCTGATTCACCTTGGTAACATTTCCTGGGTCCCCAGACCCTCAATAGTTAGATAGACCCAGTACTCTGTCAAACAGACCCCATCATAGCCTATGAATCCAGAGTTTAAATTATAGGTACGCCCAGAAAAAACAATTTCTTTCTGTGATAAGATCTCTAAGGAAAGGTCAGACAGATAAATAACTGTAAGGGAGGAAACGATGTTGTCCAGAATAGTACCTTACCTGGTAAGAGAGAGCTAGGGGTCCCATAAGTTGTGCTTTATCTTTGCCCTGTTAAAACAAGATCACAGAAGCTGACCATTAAAAAAGCAGGATAGGGGAGGGGGGAAAGCCAAATCAGGGTACAATTTTAGGGGAAGTCTCAGCCTCAGCCTGTGTCTGTGGTGAGGTCTGGAGGTCCCTTATGCTGCAGAACGTGTCCCAGCTAGAGCCAAACCCACCACTGGCTTTGGACTCCTGGAGCCACATGAACTTACAGGGATTTTGGGTCTCCGTCTGGCAGCTCTTCTCTTGGTGTCTCCAGTAGCCCTCTTGGAGTCTTCAGAAGAAAGTTGCAGATGTGAGCCAGCAGGAGCAAAGTCTGCAGAAAGAGGGACTTGAGGTGCAGAACTGGCAATGGGGATGGGAGGGAGTTGAGGCAGAGCATGTGCTGGCTTCTATCATAGCACATCTCCTGCTGCATTTAATTGTAATCAACATTTCCACAACTAGCTTGTAGGCCCTTGGAGGGCAAAGACTTTAAACCCAAAGGTGCCCAAGAAAAGAAGATGCTCAGTAAGTATTTGTTGGTGGATAGATAATATGAACAAAGGATGAAAGACCCACAGAACAGTGACATGTACCTTGTCTTGAAGAAGTTTCCTTCTCCAGAGGCAAGAAAGCCCCTGTCAATTAGCCCACTCTCACATTGCTATAAAAAATACCCGACACTGGGTAATTTACGAAGAAAAGAAGTTTATTTGGCTCATCATTCCGCAGACTGTAAAGGAAGCATGATACTGGCCATCTGTTGGCTTCTGGAAAGGCCTCAGGAAACTTACAGTCATGGTAGAAGGTGTAGGGGAAGTAGGCTCATCTTCCATGGCCAGAGCAGGAACAAGAGAGAGAGATGGGGAAGGTGCTACACACTTTTAAAGAACCAGTTCTTGTGAGCACTCACTCGCCATCACAGCAAGGAGGGGGAAATCCACCCCCATGATCCAATCACCAGGCCCCACCTCCAACACTAGGGATGACAATTTGACATGAGATTTGGGCAGGGACACAGATCCAAGCCATATCACCCTGCAAATTGAATATTTTTAAAAAATCAGATCATTTATGCTTATTTCTGCTCATAACTCTTGTTTTAAAACTGAGATTTTAAAGGCATACTTTGTGTCCTGGAGGTTCCTGCATATAGACATGGGATCTTGTGTTGCCATCTTCAAGGCTGAGAAATTTTAACTTGGAACTTTCCTGGAAAATCTCCAACCTCTTGCGAGCCATTTCTTCTTTTGTTAGCTATAGTTTCTTCATTAATAAAATAAGAGTTAGACTAGATCAAGAGTTTCCCCTAGTTTTGAGTAGAGTTCCATTTAGGAGTACAAAGTATATTATAGGCTCACCTCTGTAGTTGGTTTTGGTATTCATTGTTAGAAAGAATGTGTAATGACCAAAACCTTCTAGGAGATTCAGTGATTCTTTTAGATAAATTTGCATTTTATGATTTAGAATATTCATACTAATTTTCCAATTAGCAGGCAGGCAAGCAAGATGTAATATTTACTTATTCTACCAAAACTTTTTGGTACATTTGAGGATGGCCGCAAGACCAAGTATCTCTGAACCTTCTTTCTGCCCTGAGGTGTCTATAATCAGATCAGAAGGAGGTCACACCTTTCCAAATAATTCTAACGAAGAACAAATAACTTCACACTTGGATTTCTCTCATTTAATCTTTTAATCAAAGCAGGGAGTCCTAGCTTGAGGTTAACCTGGGATGCCTAAGGAATGGGTGGACCAGACTGCTGGTGTTAAATTGTCTCAGGGTTTTTCAGCTGAGGGAGAAGAAGGAACAGATATTTTGAGAGGAATCTTGAGGAAATGTGGAAAGGCAGAACGCCTAGAGTCTGTGTCTGTCACTGCTCCCTAGCCTGGCTTCATGAAACTTATCAAAGCCTGAGACATGGAAGGAGGGGTGCAGGCTGCCTTGTGATGCTGTAAAAATGGGGCTTTCTCCCCACTCCTTCATGGACTGCAGAGACATTTCAATCAGAACATGCAAGGAAACACAAAATACCTGCTACAGTTCTCTATTGCTGCATTGAAACAGCTACGATTTTATTGTCTCTCATGGTTCTGTGAGCTGACTGGGTTCAGTGGGGCAGTTCTTCTGCTGGTTTTGCTCTGATCTCTCGTACAGGTGTGGTCAGATGGCAACTGGGGCTGGAGACATCTAGAGGCTCAACTGGGATGCTAGGACCCCTGGGTGTCTGTCTCTTTCTCTTCCTCTCTCTCTAAGTTTCAAGGCCTTTTCACGTGACCTCTCCAGAAGCTTTGGCAGTTTTCTGACATGGTAGTCTAGGGTCCCAAAGAGCACAAAATTCAAATGGAAAGCCGTGAAATGGTGCAACCTCTACCTTCTGTCCAGGGCCAGTCTGCCTTCCTTGTGGAAAGGTAAGAGTCCTGAGAGATGCAGCTCAATGGAGGCCATCTTTGCATGCCACACAGTCCCCTGGCATCACACAGGTGCTCCAGTTGGGAACCCGATAAGAATGCACCCTGGGGTATTCCAGAGTCGGCTCCTGAACCAGGAAGCGGCAACACTGGTGATGTGCTGCCCTCGTGTGGCTCTGTGGGGTCAGTGCAGAAGCTTGTGCTACAGTGGTTTGTGAGCCACAAGAGATCCACTTTGGAATCTCTCGGAATTTTCAGAGTGGGGCGATGTCACCACGGTTCTGAGTTAAGAAACTAACAGCAAAAGAAAAAAAAAAAAGGAGTTTCTTAATAGTAATGCGATGCAGTTGCATCCATATGCTGAGGAAACGGGATGGGGTAAGAAGAGAGAAGAATGTAGGATCCTATGAGTGTTTGCAATAGCCCACGGATCATGGAAGGTGCCACTGTATTTCACGTGATCTTGACCTCTTCTAACTTATTCCTAAGTCTATTTTAAAATGCAGACGCTGAGTCTTACAAGCTGGAAATAACTTCTGAAAGACCATACTTAATCAAGTAATAGAGCTGGGATGGACAATCAGGCCGTTCTGACTCTAACGCCCACCACTGCAGGCTGCCCTGCCTGCCTCCCCATGAGTGGACAACTCGGACTAAGTCCCTACCCTACAGAAAACCTCCTGATAGGCCTGAGACCTAAATATTTAATGTTGTCATTATAGGCTTTTCTTCCTTTAAGCTGAGCCCTTTACCAAAATGACATTTTCCCTTCCCTCCGCATATTTTCCCAGCTCTCTAATGATGTGTTTATTCAACGCAGGACACAGAGGCTACTTGTCCTGACAGTCATCCACTTGCAGGCCCAGTTGGGTCCCCCAGTGAGAGGCTGTGGGGAGCAGAGCTGCCTTGAGAGCAGCTGAAGCAGAGGGCACCACAGGGGGATGCCCCAAGTGTGCTGAGCCCATGAGAGGGCAGAGCAAGGATCCAGAAGGGGCGTCGCGACAAGAGCAAGCTGTCAACCTGCCTTTCAGATCTCGGCTGTGGCTTCCAGACCAGCAGCTGCATGTTCAGTTCAGTAACTTCTAGCGAGGGCCCTTACTGCGAAATAGATGAAAGGCATCTTTCACATTTGTTTCTCCCTTTTTTAAGAAGAAAATGAACGAGAAGGAGCCAGTGTGTGTGTGTGTGTGTGAGAGAGAGAGTGTGTGTGTGTGTGTGTGAGAGAGAGAGAGAGTGTGTGTGTGTGTGTGTGTGTGTGTGTGTTGGGGGTTGAGGGTATTGATACAGGCTATTTACTAATACAAACTCAATTAGTCAACCACCTCTTGAACATTTCATTGGGTGTTTAATGGGCATCAAACTTACCTGTTCAAAACCAAATTCTTGCTTTCTCCCCACTACTTCCCAAACTGCTACTCCTTTAGTCCTTCCCATCCCGGTAATTGGCTGCTGCATTCTGCCAGGTGCACAGGCCAAAGAAGCCCCTCCCTTAGGCTCCTCATTCCCCATTGTCCTGGCATCCCATCTTCTCCACTTCCAGCATTTACGCAGCATCCAGCCTCCTCTCCTTCACATCTGGACTTAGTCACCTTCAGCTCTCCCAGGTCTTCCACTTACACCCTTTACCCGATCTACGTGGATCTCACCAATGTCTACTCCACGCAGCAGACAAAATCATTCTTTCCAGACATAAGTTGGCTCAGAACCTTCCAATGGTTCTGAGCCGACTTATGAGCTTCTCATCTTTTTTAGAAAGTAATCTAAAATCCTGACTGTATTAGTCTGTTTTCATGCTGCTGATAAAGACATATCCAAGGCTGGGTGATTCATAAAGAGAAAGAGGTTTAATGGATTCACAGTTCCACATGGCTGGGGAGGCCTCGTAATCATGGTGGAAGGTGAAAGTCATATCTTACATGGCAGCCGGCAAGAGAGAGAATGAGAACCAAGTGAAAGGGATTTCCTCTTTTAAAACCATCAGATCTCGTGAGACTTATTCACTATCATGAGAACAGCACGGGAAAGACCCACCCCCGTGACTCAATTATCTCCCACTTTGTCCCTCCCATGACACATGGGAATTGTGGGAGCTACAATTCAAGATGAGATTTGGGTGGGGACACAGCCAAACCACATCACTGACTATTCCTGTAAAGTCCTGCATGATTTCAAGCTCCTCTGCCAGGAAAATTGTTTATTTTTGTTGTTCTTTTCAACTGAGGTACAATTTACACACAGTAAAATGCATGAATCTTAAGTGTGCAGCTTGATAGGGTTTCATCTTGGTAAACATTCAGAGAACCACCATCCAGGACAAAGAACAGAATACGTCCATCATCCACAAAGCTCTCTTATGTCCCTTCCCAGCTAATGCCCACCTCCACCTGAGGTCACCACTAGTCTGACTTTAATCTCTGTGGATTCATTCTGCCTGTTTTTAATCTTAATTTAAATGGAATCATAGGGCTGGGTGCAGTGGCATACGCCTATAATCCCAGCACTTTGGGAGGCTGAGGCAGGCAAATCACTTGCGGCCAGGAGTTCGAGACAAGCCTGGCCAACAGTGTGAAACCATATCTCTACTAAAAATGCAAAAATTAGCCAGACATGGTGGCATACACCTGTAATCCCAGCTTCTTGGGAGGCTGGGGCATAATAATCTCTTGAACCTGGGAAGAAGAGTTTGCAGGGAGCAGAGATCACATGGCTGCACTCCAGTCTGGGTGACAGAGCAAGACTCTGTATCAAAAAATAAAATAAAATATAATATTTTAAAAAGTGAATAAATGGAATCATAGAGTGTGTTTGGAATGAAATCATCCATGTGTTTGGATTCTTTCATTCAATATAGCTTTTGAGCTTCACCTTCTTATATCAATACTTTGTTCTTTTCTATTTCTGTGAGGAATTTTATTTTATTGTATGACTAGACCACAATCGATTTATGTATTTTTCTGTTGATGGCCATTTGTCTTGTATTCAGCTTTGGGCTATGTGCATTTTTCTCCCCATTCCTCCTGGGTGTATCCCTAGGAATGGAATTTCTGCTTAATAAAATTGGCAGATTTTTACCTTTGTTAGAATTGCCAGTTTTCCAATGTGGTTTTACTCGCCTCCTGGCAAAAGATGAAAATTCCATTGGCTTCATGTTCTTGTGAATATTTGCTATTTTTCAGCCTTTTTAACCATTCTTGGAGTTTATAGTGGTATCAAATTTTGGTTCAAAATTTTACTTTCCTGAGGAGTAGTAAGATTGAACACTTCTTTTTCATTGGCTTATTGGTGTTTTGGATATCTTTTTTTTGCTGCCATTGTTGTTTTATTAGAGACAGGGTCTCACCCTGTTACCCAGGCTGCAGTGCAATGGCACGATCATAGCTCACTGCAGCCTTGAACTCCTGGGCTTAGAGGATCCTCCTGTGTCAGCCTCCCAAGTATCTACGTATGTGCCACCAGGCCTGACTAATTTTTTTTTTCCTTTTTTGTAGAGACAGGCTCTTACTATGTTGCTCAGGTCTCTAACTCCCGGCTTCAAGCAGTCCACCCACCTTGACCTCCCAAAATACTGGGACTATAGACATGAGCCACCACACCCAGCCTGGATATCTTTTTCTATAAATTACTTGTGGAAATCTTTTGCCCATTTTTAAACTTTAAGTTGTCTTTTTCTTATTGTATTAGTCTATTCTCACGCTGCTAATAAGGACATACCTGAGACTGGGTAATTTATAAAGGAAAGAGGTGTAACTGACTCACAGTTCCACATGGCTGGGGAGGCCTCACAATCATGGCAGAAAGCAAATGAGGAGCAAAGTCACATCTTATATGGTGGCAGCCAAGAGAGCTTGTGTAGAGGAACTCCCCTTTTTAAAAGCATGAGATCTTACGACACTTATTCACTACCATGAGAACAGCATGGGAAAATCCCACCCCCATGATTCAATTACTTCCCACTGGGTCCCTCCACAGACACATGGGGATTATTACAATTCAGGGTGAGATTTGGGTCGGGACACAGAGCCAAAACATATCACTTACTGATGTGTAGTTCTTTTTATATTCTGAATATGAGTTCTTTGTTAGATATGATGATAGATGTTTCCTTCTGGGGCTGTGGTTTGCTTCTTCACTTTCTCAGCCATGTCTTTTGATGTGCCCTCATCTCTTGCCTTGTTACTCACTTCGGCCCAGCCACACTGGCCTTCTTGCAGCTCCTGCCACGTGCCAAGCATGAGATGACCTTAGCACTTTGTGTTCACTCTTTCCTGTTTCTGGAATGTTCCTCACCCAGATGGCTGGATGGCTTACCCTCTTACTTTATCCAGGCCTCTATTCAAATAGCATCTTCTCAAAGGGTCTTCTCTAACCATTGCATCCAAAATAGATTTCCCCTCCTGGGCCCAGTGGCACATGCCTGTAATCCAGATACTCAGGAGGCTGAGACAGGAGGATCAGTGTTTAAAATGTTAAAGGTTTATTTCTCGGTCCTGTTATTTGTCTAATGTGGGCTGGAAGGGGAGTTCTGTTCATCGTAATTACTCAGGGACCCAGGTTGGCAGAGGAGCCATCATTTTATGAGGCCACCTTCTCAAGCACAGACCTGGGGGTTTGCTTAGGCAGGGGAAGAGAGCATGGAGAACAGAGCAGTGACTGTTGAATTATCTCACTCAGAAGTCACACACATCATCTCTGATCATATTTCATTGTTCAAGGCAAGGCAGATGGTCATGCCTTCAAATGGTGCATGCTTGGAAAGAGAGGAGAACTGAAATCCTGGCGAGCACAATGAATGAAATCATGAATGAATGAATCCCCAAATACCTGAATGAATGAATGAATGAATTCAGGAAACAGAGAATAAGAGATGGGGTCAGGTTGTGCAGAGACTGTGTAGAAAGTTATTTGCTCTTCTCATTTCTTGAGTTCCACACAGCACCAGGGGACCACCATTGTCTTCCACTGAGAAGTGGCTGGGCTGAATAATGCCTTTAACCATGTTCTAAGGAGTAGACGAATAGCAATGAATGTTTTCATGCTTCATTTTTGTTATTTTCCAGGACAATGCACTTAGTGTTTTACATGGATTGCTAAAACAGACAGTATTTGCTCCATTTCACAGTTGGGTCAACTAAGATGCAGAGGGATGAAATAATTAGTCCAAGGCCTCACTAAAGGCTGACTGGATCAGACTGTGATGGACTCTAAAACAGCTTCCCTTTCTACAGCATGATGAATTACAGACAATGATCCAAGCAAGTGTATTACTCCGTGATCTCCTATCTCTTACCTTTCCTCTTAGATTATAACTGGAGTCACAAGCATTATTTCTGTGTTGGTCTGTGTTGGATGTTTATTGAACCCCAGTAACCCCTAAGTTATCCCAAATGAGGTCAACCTGGCCAGTCTAGTTACCTCAACAATGCTATCACCCAACAACTCTGTCCATTCATCTATGTTTCTTTATTTTTTCATTCAGTAGGCTACTCTTGAGTACTTGTGGTATGCCCCATTCCTCAAGTTACTAGAACTGAACCCTTTATATAGTAAATCAAGACATATGTTCATGAATCTCTGAGTCAGCACATGCCTTAAGTCACTTAAAACGTTGCCTTGCAATTTCTTCCTTTGCAAAATAAGGATCATACCCACTCTGCCTTTTACAGAGAATTATTCTGTGAATAAAATGATATGGTGAATATTAAAGTATTTGGAAACTGTAGGGAGAAAGAAATTGATTGCTGCTTTGTAACCATGTTCATAGGCATCGAAGAAAACTCAAAGCCTCCTGCCTTCCTAATTCTGCTTCTGGAGATACCACTTACTTTCTTTAGAGTCTTTAAATAACATTAACAATACAAACCAGGCCGGGCAACCCTTCTCTTTCTAAAAGTCTCCCTTGGCAGGCTTGGTGGCTCACATCTATAATTCTAATGCTTTGGGAGGCTCAGCTTGGAGGATCCCTTGAGGCCAGGAGTTTGAGATCTTGGCAAGATAATAAGACTTCATCTCTACTAAACATTTTTTAAAATACTAACCAGGCATGAAGTGCACACCTGTATTCCCAGATACTCAGGGGGCTGAGGCAAGAGTATCACTTGAGCCCAGAAGTTTTGAGGTTTCAGTGAGCCAAGATTGCACCACTACACTCCAGCCTGGGTGACAGAGTGACACTCTGTTTCTAAAAAATTTAAAAGTTTCCCTTGGCCTGCCTGGATGACACATATTCATTCTGGCTGTGCGGCAAAGCTCCTTTGAAGGGATAAGTTTGGAATTTCGGATAGGAAGGGCAATAGCACTGAAGCTCCCCAGCCCTGCACAAACCACCAGCTCATTTGAGAAGCCAATCCTCTTGCCTCACACCCAACTCAAGGCAACACTCAGTGCCTTATTGCAGCCTCTAGCTAAATCCAACTTCAAAGGGTACTGAAGACTCCATGCCCAACTGTGATGTTTGCGCTGTACAAGGCCACCTCTCACATTGCTGACATCTTAGTTGTGTGTATCTATTATGACAATGTTTCTAGCAGATGGCAGCAAAATGTCTTATTCCAACAAAATGAGTATATTATGACAAGTTCCTGACAGATGCAAAGTAGGCACCTTGAGAAGGTGCACTCCTTCTAATCTTCAGGCAGTAGCTCTGTGCACTAGCAGCAGCCATGCAGCTGGGTAGGAGATCAAGGGTATGGAGCAGGTTGCACAGGACACCTGCAGGGCAGCGCTGAATCAGATCCCTCCTGAGTCTCCTGGGTCCTGGCTCACCAGGCTCTCCCTTGCACTCCTGGTCACCAAGCACTCTCTGGTTTACTTCCCATGCTCTCCTTCATGCCCAAGTCCCTTGACCCTAATATTTCAGATGCAAACTGAAGGCATGAGGGCCAGTCCATCATCCTGCCTTGTTCCCTCCCACCCAGATAAGGGTCTGATTTCCTCTCTGGTGGCAATACTGCATGAATATTGAGGGCTCCTCCCACCCTGTGTAGCAGGGTCCCATTGGTGGACTCAGCCTATCCCCAGGGCTGCCAGGGAGTCAAGGCTTTGCACTGCTGATCAACAAGGGCTCTGTCCTGGGTGACCCTGAGCAAGCTTGGCCTTGGACCACTGCCTGACAAGGGTCTGCCTCCAGGTTTTGATTGATGACCCAGATCTTTGTAATGGAAGCTATGGGCTGCTGGTAGCATGCCTGGGCATCCCTGCTTCTGGCTCTCACTGACCCCTCTTACCACCTGCAAGTTGTTAGCTGACTTCCCCAGTATATGCTTCCACAAAGCAGGAAAAGAGAGGGGAACTGAGCCTTGAGTGTCGCATTTGCCGAGCAGACACCAGTGTTCTCCCGCTGTTCCCTCCTCCCCCACCTCCCACCTCTCTAGGGATGGAACAGGAGTCCCATGGCTTTCTTTGCACCTTCTCTCTGCAGAGGCATGTTAGGAAGGTGGTAGCAAAAACAGGCATCTGCTCGCAAGGACATTTCTAGTTGATTTAATCTAAGTCACCCCTGTCCTCCATCTCTGCACCGTGTGGGAGTGGAGCAGGAATTTGCACACATCCTGAAATTGTTGGGGTGTGGGAAGCAGGACCTACCACAAGGGCATCTTCTCACACTTTCAGATCACCGAGACACCTGGCAGGTGAGGGAGAGCCATCGTCTCTCTTGAGTTCTCTCTGGCCCCTTCCACTCTCCACCTATTGGCCTAGACAGGTGCATATGTAAAACGCCATTTCTGTAAATCCAGTCAGCCCTCTGTATCCATGGGTTCAACTAACTCATCTTAATATACCTGTCGATTCAACTAACCTTGGATCAGAAATATTTGGAAAAAAATACAACAATAAAAAATGTTTAAATTACAGTCTAACAACCATTTACATAGCATTTACATCGTATTAGGAATAAGTAAACTAGAGATGATTTAAAGCATACAGGAGCATGTGTGAAGGTTATGTGCAAATCCTATACCATTTTATATAAGGGACTTTTATATAAGGGACTTGAGCATTCGTAGATTTTGGCACAGGGAGAGGGGTGTCCTGGAAACAATCCCTGGTACATGTTGAGGGACAGCTGTAGAAACCCCTCTGAAATGGCAGAAACAGCTTCACACTCTGGGTTTCTTAAGGTCTGGGTCACTTCATCGCTCCTTTTGATAATTATTTTTAATCAGCTTACTTCCTAGGATAATAAAATGATAATGCAATAATAACTGTAAGAAGAACTACCATTTATTAAGTATCTGTACTAAGCTCAGCTTTTATATCCATTGCCCCCATTTAATTCTTACACCGTCCCTTCGAGGTAGAGGAACTCCCCTTTTTAAAAGCATGAGAAATTACCCACATCCTAGAGAGGAGGCCCCTGTGATATAGGGAGATCTAATGCCCTCTCCGCTCAGAGAGGACTGTTGGGCAGCTCACTGAGGCTTGGGCAGGGGGTGGCTCTTCTCTCTTAGCAGGGGTTGGAAGCAACATCTCATGTGTCCATAAAGGGAGCTCTCCGTCAGAGGAAGCCAGGCATCATGGCAGCCCCAGGAATCCAAACAGAGAACCCCAGCTCCAGCCTGGACCAGACAGTTGGGTCTTTCCAGAGTAGAGCCAGCATTATGACCTCCCATCACTCCCACTTTAAATAGGATTTTTGACACTCTTGGTGAGTGAGGAGCCCCAGACAGGCACTTCCACACCAGAAATGTTATCAGCACCTGCACACTTGCCAGCTAACAGTCAGACCATGTGCTAACAGTCTGTTCCCCCTGCCCCACTCCACAGAGGGCCCTCACTCTGTTTGCCTTTGCTCCGTACCTATATTTTGAGCGGGAAGAAAACTATTTTTTTCCAGTAATATCCATTTTACAACCATTTGGTGCAAAAGCTGAAAGCTGTCAGAGCAGTAATGCATTGCATCAAATTAACATATTTTCCTGAAATGGTAATTACACCCTTTTTGTGTGCCTCTGAATACATATTTTTTGAAGTGTGAATGAGGTGCTGACATCAAAGTCTCACTTTAAATCATCATTATTAGTGCATCTGTCCAAATGATTCCAGGGAAATAGCTGGCAGAGGTTTTTAAGTTTAGAGGAATTTAAAGGTGAGCCACAGAGCTTCTTTAGAAAGTTGGAAAGTCCGGCATCTTTAATAAGCCTTCATTCCTTCACACAGTGCATCTATTTCCAGCCCATCAATGCTATTAAACTCCATTCATCTTTATTGAGCACATGCTATATTGAAGTGCCTTGTTAGGTTAGAGAGTCAGAGCGAGGCATCATTCCTGCCCTCATGGTTGTAGAAGGAAAGACAGACAGATGGCATGAGGAGAAGAATCTATAAAATGATATTCAAATAGAAATACAGAAAATAATTCTGAGTGTGTGTGTCGAGGGCAGGAGATGCAGTCACGGGAGGCATCTTTAGGAGGTGGCATTTGAGCTGGATCTTGAAGGGTGGCGAAGATGGAGAGCTGATGACAGTAAGTCCATTTCAAGTCCAAGGATAAGTAATTAAAGCCTGAGTTTGGAAATAGCTCCCACTTTGAGCCCAACTCTCAGTGCCCAGCCTCAAAGTGCTCAGGATCATGTGCTTAGCAAGATGTCCTCCCCATTGCAGGCCCTTCCAAAGGGGTGTATCAGTTACAGTGTGATTGGAACACAGGGATAGAGGTGAAGAGGTAGTCAAGGGTCATCATGGAAGACATCATAAGCCACTGAAGATCTGAGTCTTTATCCATAAGATCCAAAGAGATCATTGAAGGTTTTAAGGAATGGAGGGACATGATCAGATTTGTTTGCGAAAGATCACTCTGGCTATTATGGAGATGACATTGAAAACAGTGGGGTGTCAGGATGAACCAGTTAGAAGGCTGTTCCTGCAGGCTACATAAGTTGTCTAGGCTTGGATTCCTGGACTGTGAGGAGAGCAAGAGAGATGAAGACAAATGGGTGGCTTTGATAGTGTTGAGAAGGGAGATTGGGTAGCATTTAGTGATCAATTGATTAACTCTGTGTGGCAATGGAGAAGGAGATGTTAATCATGATTCTGGAATTTCTGGATTGAGCAATCAAGCTGCTGGCGGTGTGATTAGAGGAGTTCATGAGTTCAGGTGGAGCATGTTGAATTCTAGGCCCTCCACGCCACTTTCTCTCTGTATCTACGTGATGTCTCTACAATTTTATCAATGTGGTTTGGCTCTTCTCCTGACACTGACCTCTAGGGACATGACCTTATTTTAGACATGGCCATTTTGACTACAGGGAGATGTTATCCCCTAGAACTGATTGCTGAAAGAGATGGAAAAGATGCCATTGGAAGGGGATAGTGACATCTCACAGAAATCCAAAAACAGTGACTCAGATTCGGACAGCCTTCATGTAAACCAGAATGAGAAAGATATCAGGAATTCAGGCCACTCCTTCCCTCTTGCTCCAGATCTAAGGATGTTCTGCCGTTACAGTGCCACAGTAGAAATTTAGTAAGTGGTCTAACAATGAATATCTGGGGAATTCTATAACTCAGTTAAAACTAGGGTGTGTGATTTGCTCCACACAGCTCTGTCCATCCTCTTTGTGCTTGTCTCAGCGGCCAGGGCATCCGAATCCTACCCATGGGCACACTAGTGGTGATTTACAACTCCAGCGAGCCACGTTCCCATGGGAATTTAGTCATTACAAATCAGGGCCTTATTTCCATTCTACTTTCTTATTTTTAAAAGTTTCAAAATGAGCTATGCACAGTGGCTGATGCTTGTAATGCTAACATTTTGTGAGGCCGAGGTGCGAGGATCGCTTGAGGCCAGAAGTTGGAGACCAGCCTGGGCAATACAGTGAGACCCTGTCTCTATAAAAAAATTTAAAATTAGCCAAGTGCAGCAGCATCTTCCTATAGTCCTGGTTACTCAGGAGGCTGAGGCAAGAGGATCACTTGAGCCCAGGACTTTGAGATTGTGGTGAGCTGTCATCCTGCCACTTCACTTCAGACTAAGTGACAGAGAGAGAACCCTGACTCAAAATAATAATAATAATAATAATAATAATAATAATAATAAATTAGCCTGGCATGGTGGCATGTGCCTGTAGTCCCAGCTACTCAGGAGGCTGAGGTGGGAAGATTGCTGGAGGCCAGAAATTCAAGGCTGCAGCAGTGAACTATGATTGTGCCACTGTCTCAAAAATCAAAAAAAAAAAAAAGGTCACAAAATCACCTAATATAACAAATACCAGTGAAACAACAACATTGGGTTGTTTTGTTTTAGGTTTCTAAAAAGATATGTGTAAGAGAAATAGACAAAGTCGAAATCCTCCTTGTTCTCCTCTTCAGTCTCATTGTTCTCCCTCCAAAGCCTAAAGGCAATCGAGATCCGTGAACTTGGTTGATTTCCTTCCTGTTCATGGTTTTTAAACTTTTACTGCCACATATACATGTCCATAAACATAATGTAGTATTGTTTGGTGTGTTTTTATTTAACATAAATGGCACCATTCAGTGAGTAGTGTTTTGCAATTTGCTTTTTTTTCACTCAGCATGGTTTTCAAGATCTATTTTTATGCATTCATAGAGATCTAGTCTGTTTAATTGCTGTATAATACTCCATTTTAGGAACATACCACCATTTAGTTAGCCATTCCACTACTGAAGGATATTTGTGTTGCTTCCAAATTTTTGTCATCACACACAATGAATGTTGCAATGAACGTTCTTTTACATGCTTCATTGCATGCTTTTATGTAAGTTTCTCTAGGACTGATTGAGTACCTTAAGTGTACTGTAAATGTACCAGTGAAATTGCTGTGAATTGATGGTTTAGTGAGGGTGTCCATTTTAAATTGTTTTACATATTACCAAATATCACCTCATGCGGAGTAGGGTGAAGCAGTCAGTGTAAGAGTTATATTCAAACAACATGCACCCATCCAGAAATTTTTATTTACTTTGACACCAGCCACTTCTCCCCACGAAGAAGCCGTGCCCACCCGCCACTTGAGAAGCTCTACTTTAGTGAGACGCAGTCTTGTAAGGAAATGTGTCACAGGTTCAGGTGTATTGAAAGAGAAAGGGGACTGAAAATAATTGACTTTAAGATCAAAAAGACATAACTAGTTTGCTTTGATGCCTTTGCCTTAGCTACTAAATCCCTCAAAGCCTTGTTATCAACAGAAATATTGTCCAGATCCCAGGGGATTACAGGAGACAAATACATTAACTACTTTGCTATTAAAAATCCCTGGATCAGCATTGGGTTAGGAAGATCCTAAATCTGCACTGATTTGCCAAGAGGCACCAGTCAGCAGCTATACTGTGTTGAATAGCATTGCCCCCAAATTCATGTCTACCTGGAACCTATGAATGTGACTATTTAGAAATGGGGTCTGCAGATGTAATCGAGTTAAGATGAAATCATACTGAATTAGAGTGGGTCCTGAATTCAATATGATTGGTGTCCTTACAAGAAGAGAGACATTTGGACAAAGAGACACACACTCACAAAGAGGAGAATGCCACGTGAGGACGGAGACGTACAGAGAGAATACCACATGACGACAGAGAAGAGATTGAACTCGTGCAGCTGCACAGATTACCAAAGATTGCTGCAACTACCAGATGTTAGGAAGAGGCAAAGAAGGGCCCTCCCCTCTAGCCTTCAGAAAGAGGGTGATCCTGTTGAAGCTTCAGTTTTGAACTTTTAGCCTCCAGAACTGTAAGAGAATACATTTCTGTTGTTTTAAGCCACTCAGTTTGTCATATGGCAAGCCCTAGGAAATTAATATAGCAGCCTTCCAAGATGGACCCCAGCAACTAGCCTCCTGGTATTCACAACTTATGTGATCTTCTCTCCTCTTATGTGGGCTGGTCCTAGTGACCTGTTCCTAATAAATAGAGCAAGCATGATAGGGTGTCATTTCCAAGATCAGGTCATAAAAACCGAATTTCATCTGGCTGGCTGTTTCTTGCCCTTCACTTGCTCTGATAACTGATAGCATTATATTATACTATGACAAGGAACTGAGGAAGGTCTTCAGACAAGGATCTGAATCCTGCCAAAAGCTACATGAGTAAGCTTGGAAGCAAAGCTCCACCCTCACCCGCAGTTGAACCTTGAGATGACTACAGTTCCAGCCATCACCTTGGTTGCACCATGGGAGACCCCAGAGGCAGAAGACCTGCTAAATCAGGCCCGAATTCTTTACCCACAGAAACTGTGAAATAATACATCCTTTGCTTTAAGCCATCAAGTTTTGGGGGGCAACTTGTTATGCAGCAATAAATAACTAACAGATGTAAACAGTAGGTCAAAGCAGGTACTTGGGAACAAAGATTATAGGGAGCCTGTGCTGGAGCCCTCTTGTGGCTGTGTTGTGTGCTGTTGTGTGCTGTGGGGCCAGAACAGTGACTTAGAAAAGCTACAGTGTCTTGCAAACATCCAGCCTCTACATTATGTGCACATTCCAAGGCAGCTGCTCCAAACTGAGACTGTAGGCAGTCATTCCTGGAGGTCAAGTGGTTCGGTGAAACTCCCCTGAAAGAAGACAGGGATTAGCTCCTTACAGATTGTTTTAGACTCAGTAACTTCTCCGAAGGTTTTCCTATATTCACTCCTGGGAATTCCTTTCTCCATCTACTGTTACATCGTGGGAGGTATGGAGAAAAGGGGATGATGATTGGATTGAGTCAGGAGGCCTCATTTATGAAATTAGCTGTCATTTACCACCCCAGGGACCTTGGGGTTTTAGAAAAATCAGACTAATTTCCTGGTTCTCAAGGTGAAACTTACAGAAGGTTCTTACACAAAGAGGACTGATATGGTTCGGTTTTGTGTCCCCACCCAAATCTCATGTTGAATTGTAATTCCAGCCTATCAGGGGAGGGGCCTGGTGGGAGATGATTGGGTTATGGGGGCAGATTTCCCCCTTGCTGTTCTCATGACAGTGAGTGAGTTCTCATAAGATCTGATGGTTTAAAAGTGGCATTTCCCCCTTCACTCTCTCTCTCTCTTCAGCTTTTCCGTGATAAGACGTGCTTGCTTTCCCTTCACCTTCTGCCATGATTATAAATTTCCTGAGGCCTCCCCAGCCATGTAGAACTGTGAGTCAATTAAACCTCTTTTCTTTATAAATTACTCAGTTTCAGGTAGTTCTTTATAGCAGTGTGAGAACAGAGTAATACAAGCACAGACGGACCAGACCCAGGGAAAACAAAAGTGAGATTCATTGCTCCCCGCCCCACCACCCTTTGACCTCATGTGGAGGAGGAGGAGGCTCCTTGACTCTCACCCAGGTGGGTATAACTGTGGCAAATGCATCAAGATTTGTGGGAGAGGCAGTTCAGGAGAAGCTTATGTATCCATGATGAGTACTGGGAGAGAAAAGGGACATTTCAGCAGGTAGAACAGCACATCACAGACCAACATGGGTTGGAACACCTTGTTATGCCAAGTGTTCCTGAAGAGAGAATGGGCTCCAGGCTGGGCTGCAGTGCCGCAGAGGCACAGGTGCCCCACTGCACCTTCAAATTGTGTTACCCAAACGCAACGCCACTCTTACAGTTCAAACCAGCACTGTACTGCGTTGGCTCACACCTGTAATCTCAGCACTTTGGGAGGCTGAGGTGGGAGGATCGCTTGAGACCAGGAGTTGGAGGCTGCAATGAGCCATGGTCGTGTCCCTGTATGACAGCCTGGATAACAGAGCAAGACCCTGTCTCAAAAAAATTAAAATTAAAAATAAAAAGCCAGCACTGTGCCCCCACTCAAACTACTGCTTTTTAACAAAATAGCGTCATCTTATTTATAACCCAGGGCCGGCAGGCTTCAACTAATCTCTAGGTAAATTCGGTGACCCAGGAAAAAGCCTTATAACATGATAGCTCTTGCCACAAGGAACCAAACTGATCTAGTGAGATTTCCTCAAGCTTCCCTACCACTATGCTTGGATACACCATAACCTTTCTTCTCCCTTGGTTTTCATATTTGTAAAAATCAGATGATTAGTTTATATAATCTTTAAAGGCCTCTTCACCAATCGTATTTTACCATTCCCTATTAAAAGAATCAGAAAGTCCAGAAACAAAGTAAAAGTAAATTTGTGAGCCTTATTTCTTCTCATTCTTGAAAACTCAGGCATTGTCTCTTCTGGGAAGCCTCCCATGACCTCACCAGGTTGCAGCCCTGACCCAGGTGCACAGGTGCCACAACCTAGGCACACTTCTGTTGATCATAGCTCCTACAGAGTGGTTGTGGATTTCTGGACCTGTTTCCTCCATTATCCAGTCAGCTCCCTGCAGCACTTCAAAGATTGGCTTTTATCTTATTTTTCTTTGTGTGTGCGGGATCTAACAGACTGCTTGATGCATAACAGTTGGTCAGTAACTATTTGTTGAATAAAAGAGTGACTAGATGGATAAATGGATAAATGGAGCTTCTTCACCTGTGGTGGGAATTGTGCTTTCTAGGGAAACGGACTAGGCAGTTGTGTCTCTCTTGCCACATGGCTTGCTGGTGGCAGTGACATAATGTGGTTAGAGAGGGATGGACGGTGGTGCAGACATCAGATCTCAGGATCCATGCAGACCCATGAGGAGAAATCCCATCTCCTTTCTGCTCCGTCAACCTATGGAGCTTGGAGGCAGAGATAATTAATTCATGGCATGTGTGGAGACAGATGTTAGGGAAGTGGAACAAAGATAACAAGGTCAATGCAAAAAGAAAGAAGGGGGTATAAATACTGCAGTGATAAAATGGGTTGCCCATAAAGACTTGAGCATCCATGTCACTGGAAATGTCCAAATAGAGGATCAATATGGTACAGATAAAGGAATAGGTGCTTAAAAATGTTAAGTGGTTTGTTTAAAGGCACGAAGTAAGTGGCTTGAACTTGTTCTGTGTATCTGCATATTAAGGGTTCTTTACACCCATTATATTATCCATTTCCCCCAATGCAAAAGCTACTGCAAGTTAAATCCCTTAACTGATCATCTTTTATTTTAAGAAATTGTTCAGGCCAAGAATCAAGACATAAACACAACTGTCCTAGTCAGTTCTAGCTGCTATAACAAGGCACCATAGATTGGGTGGCTTCTACACAACAGAAATTTACTTCTCGGTCTGGAGGCTGGAAGCCTGAGAGTGAGGGTCCTGTTCTGTGTTGCAGACTGCTGACTTTCATTGTAACCTCATGTGGCAGAAAGAGCGTGAGCCAGCTCTCTGACCTCTTCTTAGAAAGGCCACCTGTGAGTACATTGGGTTCACTTGAATGAATAATCCAAGATTATCTCTCCATCTAAAGATTTTTAACACATCTGAAAAGTTCCTTCTGCCATATAAGGTAACATTCAGTTTCTGGGGATTCAGACATGGATATCTTCTGTGGGAGGAGGGCATTATTGAGCCCACTGCAGGAGGCATGTAACACTTTGTCTTTAACTTCAAGAAGACTATGAGGAAAAACTGGAAATGAGGGAAACAGGCAGTTGAAATAGATGCTGGAAAGATTAAGGTGTTACAGAGTTACGACTTAAGTCAAGTTCAGGATGGATTCCATGGAGACCCAGAAAGATGTAGGGTTTACCTTTTACAGAGTATTGAATGTGTTGTTCAAAAAACAGGCAGACGGCTTAAAGGTTCTGTTGATGGCAGGATATATCTTGACCCAGAATAGTTGGTAATTATACTTTTTCTTCCTCATTTTAGAAAACTGAGGCTCAAGGCAGCAAGCCAAAAATAAAACATCAGACATTAAAATTAAGGTGTGATTGGCAATAAGTCCAACCAGAAATTTTTGAAACAGGTCTCCTGCTTGTGAGAGGAAGGAAGTCAGAGTTGGGTAAAGGATCATTGAGATCTTGAAGACAAGGAGGAGAGGAGTCTCTATGACCAAGATAGCCAAGGAGATTGTGATTTGGGAGAGGAAAGGGAAGGAGATGGTTGGTGCAGAGTGGTGACGTTGGAGTGGGGTACGCTGTGGCTGGATGAGGCTCCTCTTTTCCCTACTGGACGTGGAGCAGAGAAACCTCATCCCATAGAGAACAGAGGTAGTAGCTACACACCTGCACTTGGAAAGAAGTTTTGCAGCCACCAATTCAGAGGAGGAGATCTTGGCTTCAGACCTGGAAGAGAAGAAAGAAGGAGACAGGCTCTGGTAAAATGTGGTCAATAGAACTTAGGTGTTTTCTCCTGTTCCGCTCCAAGATCTCACTAAAATGAATGTGAAAAGATTTGTTAAAAGCATGCGCTTATGAAGACGAAGATCAAGAAGGAAAAAAACAGAGAAATACCAAGATAACTTTGGATGTTAGAAGACAGATGGATAACTAAAATTTAACTTTGCATAGCAGAGAAAGCCAAAATAAAATGCCCATAAGGTTGCTGGGTGGGTAAAACAAGAAGCCAACCAATTTCCATTCTGGAACTCTGTAAACACTTTAGAATTTAAGGCAATAGATGTCTTCAAAAATTAAGGTGTGGATGGAGCTTAAAAGCAAAGAATTGGTTGAAACTCCATAAAAGAAATAATTAGACCCCTACATTCCCTTCTTTACCTTAGGCAACCAGACGGCTCTCCCTCCCCTATCTAGCAGGAGACTGGAGGTTTGCTCTCTGAAGAAGTTGACCCAGAGGAACTTATAACTCAAGAATACCCTGCACAGCTTGGGCAGAGTGGGAGGTGCAGATTACTGTGCTGAAAACTGGGAATTAGGAATAGAAGTCCTCTAGCCCTTTACAGAAGATTGGAGGGTAGTCAAGCTGACCCAACAGAGAGAAGAGTCGTACAGATACTGTCAGTTGATCTTCCTGTAAAAAAATGGCTCCATGCTTGCAGGAGCATCCTAATGGAAGTCAGGTGCATGCCCATGAAGCTGCTTATCTCTGCAATGCTTCACTTTTAAATGGGAAAACATACCAGATATTAAAACAGTTGAGTAACACCTCTAACTGAAAGGCAGATAAACAGAATAAAGGAGCCTGGAGAAAACAAATACAATGCAGAACTCAGAGAAGGGAAAACTATGCAGGGAAACTCTCCAATTTACATTCTCACAGAGGTAAAAAATATTGAATCCATGAAACAAGAATTACATGATTTTTAAAAGGCGCTTCAAAAATAACAAATAAAATTTCTCCTAGAGATTAAAATAAGAGAGCCAAAATACAGAGTTTAATAGAATGGACAAATGTATCTATATATATATATATTTGAAAAGAAATCTAGATAGTAGAATAAAAAGACAAAGTAATGGAAAAGAGTAAGGAAAAGATAAGTGTGTTAAAAAATTAGTCAGAATGTTTAAAATGTAACTGAGGAAAGTTCCAGGAAATGAAGAAATTAGAATTGAGAAAATTATCCAAGAGCTAGGAGGAGAAAATTTGCCATAATTAAAGGTTACAGGTTTTCAGATTTTAAAAGCTTACTTTGTGCCCAGCACAATGAATAAAATATTATAAAATATCAGAGTAATGGGGTAAAATTAAAATCCCAAAAACTCTCAGAGAAAGATCACATACATGAGATCAGAAATAACAAAAATATTAAAATTATCAATAGCACTATCAGAAGCTAGAAGACAGTAAGAAAATGTCTTCAAAACTCTGAGGTAAAATGAGTTTCCTAGATTTCTATGCATAGTCAAGATAAAGATATGCAATAAATCAAAGAATTTTCACAGCATTCACCCTTTCTTCAGAAGCTACTAGAATTTTGAATCTTCATTTTAATGAGGCACAACGAAGAAAGAGAGACAGAAGATATACAAAGCTGACACTCCAACAGTTAGGATTTCAGAATGACAGCACAGTTACAAATACTAAAAAGCAACCAATTCTTACTGAACCAAGAAGATGAGGAGATCTAGAAAAGGTGTTTCCCAGATGGGGGCAGAATGAAAATCACAGATTATGTCATGTGCTTGAATATATTGAGAGAGATTTTCTATTTCTGGCAGAGAGTTTGAGGATGGAATTATGGTGATATGCACATAAAGAGAGTGGACAAATAAAAACTTGAGGCAATTACTAATTCCAGAAAAACAAAAGGTTGTTCAAGAAAGAAAATATAAACATAGTACACCACACAGAACTGCTATGGTACAATTTATATCATTGTAATAAATGACACAAAAATATGACTACAGGCTGGGCACAGTGGCTGATACTTGTAATCCCAGCACTCTGGGAGGTGAAGGTGGGTGTATTGCTTGAGCTCAGGATTTGCGACCAGCCTGGGCAATGTCGTGAAACCCTGTCCCTACAAAATTAAAAAAAAAAAAAATTAGCCATTCATGGTGGCACACACCTGTAGTCCCAGCTACTGGGGAGGCTGAGGTGGGAGGATGGCTTGAGCCTGGGAGGTGAAGGTTGCAGTGAGCTGAGAATGTGCCACTGTACTGCAGCCTAAGAGACAGAGCCAGACCCTGTCTCAAAAAAAAAAAAAATATATATATATATATGAATCATATATGTATAGTCATACACACACACACACACACACACACACACACACACACACACACGACTACAGATTCAACCAAAAGTTGTATTATAATTATTTTGGAAGTTGAGAGTGTGATGAAGAGAAGGGTGTATATATGCATACATGTGCATATATATGTATATGTTTAGGAGGTATAAGAGTTTCTAAACATTTTTAAAACAAAAATACGAAGTCAGTGGGCACACATATAACATATACATGCACTTCAACAAGAAATATGGGGAAAATTTCCAGGAGTAACTGCTCCAAGATTTAAAATATTTGCCTCTGGGAAACAAAACTAGGGGCTTAGAAATGAGTGAAGTGGACTGCAGTTTTCCATTTTACGCCTTGAACATCGTACCAGTTTTCTGTGGCTGCTATGACAAATTACCACAGACTTTGTGGCTTAAAAGAACAGACATTTATTCTATAGTTCTGGAAGTCAGTCAGAAATAGGTTTCAATGAGCCAAAACCAAGGTGTTGGCAGGGCTGTGCTCCCCATAGAGGTTCTAAGGGAGAACCCATTTCTTGCCTTTTCCAGCCTCTGGTAGCTGCTGGCGTTCCTGGGCTTGTGACCACATCATTCTAAGCTTCAAGGCCAGCATCTTCAAATTTCTCTCCACTCCATCATCATATGGCCTTCTCTCTGTTAAATCTCTGTCTGCCTTCCTCTTATAATGATATGTGTGATTACATTTAGGGCCCACCTGAAGAATTCAGAATAATCTCTTCAACGTAAAATTCTTAATTTTATCACATATGCAAAAATTCTTTTTCCAAATAAGGTAACATTCTTACCTTGAGATTGAGATGTGGATATATCTTTGGGGGCTACTGCTAAGCCAACCACAAACATTAAAAAAAAAATGTTTAGTACATTTACATATGATAAATTAGTTAGTTGATTAATTAAAGAAAGAATACGTACCAATTTTTTACTGTGGTGATCAATAGAAAATTCTGGGAGACTTTCAGGTCTGTATTATCTATCTCCATAGTGTTCTTGAATAATGAACATACATTACTCATGTAAAATGCTAATTTGTGAGAAAAAAGAAAGAGGCAGGAAGAAAAATTTCATGCTTTGGCTAATCTACATTTGAGGCTAACTAGTTCCAAGACTTTCATTTCAAATACAAACACCAGGCAAGTCTCCAGTTAAATGACACTGACATTCATGTTGTTCCCTGGAAGACATATGTGTGTTACAAACATACGCCTACAGGAAGCCAAGAGCTCAGGGGCTGGAGAGAGGTTTTGTGGGGTTTCAAAACCAAAGAGGGCTTTTAAACCCAATATAGGGAGTCATTTTCTCTCAAATATATAGTATATCTACTACTTACCTGTTAGTTTTTTCCTATTTTTCTTGAATTGGCTGAACCCCAGGTTAGAGCATCCAAGTTGAAAAGGACCTTAATAACCATTGCACCCAACCCCAACACAGTACAGTTTAGAAGCTCCAGAGAGGATCACAGGGGTGAAGTAATGATCCCCAAGGCAGCACGTGACTCCTGATCCTAGTCTTTGGTCCATGAACTTCTGCCCCTTGTTTTGTGGACAGTTGTTGTGATACCTTGGTCCTTATCCTCTTAGTTTAAAATAATTTAAATAAGAGACACACAGCAAAAGAAGTGCAACATAGAGTAATTTATTGCAAAAGAAAAAATATATTTTATAAGTTAGGTGCAGACTAGACAGTACAACTTGACAGAGACAGAATTCAGGGTGGGCTACTGGCAAGGATGAGACAGCAAAGACTGGCACTAGGCAGACTCCCTTCACAGGAGTCATACGTGATTATTCATAAGGAGATGGAAAGAGGTGCTACAGGTAAGCATATTCTGGATGGCTCTCCGAGTGCACATGTGCAGTAGCTATACATGCTTGTTCATATACCACATATCTCATTAGCATCTTGAATTTCCACCCAGGGTTATGTTTTTTACATGATAACAAGCAAAGGGTCAGTTTGAGGACAGGTAAAATCAAAACGCGCATGCTGTCTTCAGGAGGAAGTCCAATTACGACGCTAATGCTGAGGCTTATTGTGTTGACTGTATGGTCACCATGGTTGCTGGGTCCCAAGAACATGGTCACTTCCTTGACTACCTATCCTGCCTCAGTTTCTCTATGATTTAAGGGGTCCAGACACAGGCAAAATTCAGGAAGTAGGGAGAGAACAGTGGCCTGAGCTCAGAATAAAAATAGAAAAGCGAGTGGGAAAGTTGGAGGTACTAAACCCTGGGTCTGAATGATGCATAGGATTGTGAAAGCCAAAGCCTGAGCCCAGAAGGACAGATGGAGTTGAGGGCTAAATGTCAGAGCTTAGGATCTTTGGCCTGGCCCTCCTAGCTAAGAGGGAGGACAGAAGGGTAGTCTAACAGTCATGTGCACCTAGAGGCATGCTGAGTCTGGGAGCTGAACAGGGGAGCTTACAGAATTGAGGGCATGGACAGGGTAAAGGCCCCAGGTTCTCTCCCCTGAATGTATCTTCTTCTGCTTAAAACCTACCAAAGAGATTATATATTAGTATTATATAATATATGCTGGGCATGGTGGCTGACACCTGTAATCCCAGTACTTTGGGAGGCCAAGGTGGGTGGATCGCTTGAGCTCAGGAGTTCAAGACCAGCCTGGGCAACATGGTGAAACCCCATCTCTACAAAAAATACAGAAATTAGCCAGGCATGGTGGCGTGTGCCCGTAGTCCCAGCTATTTGGGAAGCTGAGGTGGGAGGATCACTTGATCCCAGGAGGCAGAGGTTGCAGTAAGCAGAGATCATGCCCCTGCACTCCTTCCTGGGTGACAGAGCCAGACCTTGTCTCAACAACAACAACAACAAAAGAAAGAAACCAAGCTACCAAAGAGTCTCTATTTTAATTTTTTAATTAATTAAAATCCAAATATTTGGCCATGATATAAACTATAGCTCTCATCTCTCCAGCGTCAACTCTTAGCATCTTCCCCTTTGCTCACACTGTTCTAGGCATCCATGTATCCTGAGGTTCTTTCCATTCTTCAAACAAAGCAAAGGAACTTTGCACTTGCTATCCCATCTGCCTGGAATATTTTCCCCCAGATTTTTTTCATGCTTCCCTCCTTTGTACTCTTCATTTCCCCTCTTAAAGTAACCATCCCAGAGGCCTTCCCAGGCCACTATTAAAGTGAACTCTTCCCTTACCCTGGGCACAATCCGTAACTCTGTTTATTTTCTCCATGGAACTTACCACTATCTGATATTGTTTGTTTAGCCTTTCTGCTTCATGAAAGCAGGAACCTAATGCCCCTAGTTCCTGGTACATCGCCTGGCATACAGAGGATGCTCAATAAATATTTGTTGAGTGAATGAATCATTAAATCTCCTAGATTCACTTCCAGGGAAGGCAACATATGACACTTATATAGCTAACCTCATAGATTGAGTAGCTGAACAAATGTGGTTATTGTGATATTTATAACAAGTAGATCGCAGTTATCAAGACATTTGTTCTGTGTCTCAACACCCCAATTCCCAACCCTGCTGGATTTTTGATGTCCCTGGGCTGTCATTGTGTAGGTCACCTTGCTCGTAGGGATCTCCCTAATTCCTCCCTCAGGGCAAGGGTTTTTTTCCTTTTGGACACAAGTTAAAGTGTAATGGTGTGTGTTGGCTGTCATAGAAGTTAAAGGTGTGACTCTGGCTCTGCTCCCTTGATGGAACCTTAGAGAGAATTGGGTTGCCCAGATTTCAAGTTGTAGTGAACTATCCTAGCTGAGGATTAAGAGATTTCAGGTTTTCATCCTTTCTTCCTGAACAGGAAGCCTCCTCCTGCCTTAAAACCTTATCTCCAAGTGTATTTCTTGGTTAAATCAGTGATACCCCCGCTCCAACCCCAGGAAGGAGAAAGAAGCTAACTATGACTGAGTACCCACTATATGCCTAGCATTGTGCTAAATTACTTGATCCTTACAACAATTGGGAGAGGTATCACCATTTTACAGATGAAGGAACTGAGGTAAGTACCAAAGCGAGTATGCTTCGAAGCCAAGACACAAACTCGCATTGTCCTGATCCCTAAACCAGGACATTTCCTATGATGTCACATTGGAGAGGAATGAAAGGAAGAAGTTACCACCTTCCAGAATGAGCCCTGTTATCCACCATGCCAAAGTGAGACCTTCCCCACCCAGCTGGCACAGCCGAGCTCAAGGCCACCAGCTTCTATGTCTGCAGAACTTCTATGTCTGCAGAACTCACTTAGACAAATTGTCCATCGGATCGGAAGTACCGACAGTGAAATACATACATCTTAGAATGATCCTTAGACTAATACAGATTGATGTGCAGAGGCAGGCTGGACTATTCTTTGCAAAAATACATTGATGGGAGAAGCCTGATTGCCTTCTTAATCCGAAGGCTTTCCGGCCGATTAAGTGACTTGCAAATACCTCATGACTTGATCTCTAATGATCAAGTGGGTAAGAATGAATTATCCAAGGTAGCACTGCAAAGGCTTTCTCAGCATAGAATGCCAATGGCTGACCCTGACTTGGAGGGAGTCTGTACTGTGTCAAGGTGCTCAAACCTTACCCTGAACTCATTTCAAACCAGGACAGACCCTGGGACCAACACCCTTTGGAATTCAGCCTATCGCTGGAGATAGACTCAGACCTACTTTCTGTCCCTTGTGTAAGAGTGAATTGGGCTGAGAACTATAACAAAAATGATGGTCTTTTTTCATTTTGAATCCTATAGGAGACAATTATTTCCTTATTTACTGATTTTTAGCAAGCTATTTATTTACTGATTGTAGTCAGGTATGACTGTAAATGATGTGATCCAAGGCTTGGCCAATCATATACTTTGTGCAGAATTAAATGTTGAACAGAGGAACAAGAGATTGGTTGGTGTTCCATTACACTCCAGCAAGGACAGTCCTCATATGCCGCCTCCACCCACCACATACAACATACTTCTCAGAGTACCCTAGGCTGTCCATCTGCATCCCAGGTTTTTAATCTGAAGAATCCAGGTTCTTTGCTATCCCTGATAGGTTGCAATTTTATCAAAAATAATGTGTTCTAAGTCAGAGTAGACTGATCTGTTTGGGAACTGTACATCAAAATGATAGCTTGATACTGTGACCTCAGTGACTTTATGCCTTTCTCCCTCTGGCAATGGCTTGTTAAAATTATTACTGTGTTGTGATTAATTTTACAGTAAGCCTTAGAATGCTCCCCCAATTCTACTCTGCACTTCAGCTTTGGGAGGTCAGATTTGGGATTATTGCAAAAGCAATGGATTTTCTCATGGTCACTTGGGGAGTAGTCAGGATGGGACCAAGGAGGCTTTACCTCCAGACCTTCATCCATGGACCCTCCCATCTCTCCAGTTCTGGTCGTATGCTCCTCAGCCTGCAAAGCGCTGTGTCTGAAGGGAACTAGTGATCAACACACGGATTGCATTTCAGATTTGTTTTCCCTTCCTCCATGAAAACAGAACCCTAACACTAATATGAATAATAGCTAACATCTATTACTTGCTTACTACGTGCCAGCTTCCCTGTGAATGCTTTATTAGTAGTATCTTATCATTTTCGCATCTGTCTTTACTTGTTTCAAATGGATCTGATTTCTCCATTCTGATAATTCTCTTCTCTGAAGCACTGGGGGCTCTTGTCTTTCCGTGGATGCTGTCTGCTGCCTCAATTACGTGTCTTGCTTCTTCATGTATTTTGTAATGGAGCTTGTATTTGGCAGGACAGAATTTGATTTTGTTTTGCTGGAAGCTCTAGGGGTATTCCAGCTAGGGATCTCTTTGTGTTAATTTCCTGAACAGATATAATAAAGGTAAATACCAAATCCAAGTGCGGTCGAGGTCATGGTTACAAAGTATCAACGGAAAACTTTTTTTTTCACCTCCCCAGAGTCCAGAGGAAAGCAAAGTTTCTTCCTGTTTCCCTGAGTGGGCAGGAAGATCTCTTTCTATTCTAACCATTTACCAAGGGTCCCAACCCTTTGAGGATCCCAGCTTAGTCTGGGATCTCAGTTCCAATTCTTTGCCTAATGTGAGCTTAAGAACTCATATAATATATCCAAGTGGCTGCTAAAAATTCAAGCTAGTTGAGAAAATGTATCCTTGTCTCAGGGTAGCCAAAATATTAGGTCTTTCTTAACCTTCTGGTTTTCAGGGGCTTTTTTTCCATTAAGCATAGTTACACTGTTAAAAATATGTTTACGATACTTTATCCAGAAGGCTATGTAATCTGCTAACTTGCTAAAAACGAAAGTCCTGTAGTCAGTTTATATGTACTCCTCTCATCCTGTAAGTTCATGACATGGGCACTATTATTATCTCTGTTTTACAGAGAAGAACACTGAAATTTGGAAACAATAAATCCATGCTAAGAAATAGCAAAATTGTATTCACACCTAATTCTGTCTTGCCACTAAGCCCATGTTCTTAACCAACAACCCCCTTCCTTACAGCTTTGTTGGGGTACTCTATCTGTGGTGTAGACCATGGTTTCCCAACCAGAAATCTGCGATGTCTCTGCTGCTGAATTTGGGAGAGAGGGAGACATGTAGATGAGCTGTAACCATTGTCCACAAGGAGAAAGGTAGAAAAGGAACAGATAAGAGATTATAAATATTATGTTGCTATTCTATGGACACGTGGCTGTGAAAGTCATGCAGAGATTGTTTGCTTTCCTAGGAAATGCATCAAATCCCACACTAATGGATTCCCAAAGTCATCCTGGACTGTGGTTGTTCCTCCGACTCTGGTGCCTAAGACTGGCATCCCATGACAGTTAGCAGTGGGGAAGGAGATATGAGGGGCTCTGTTCAGCAGGCACCCCATGTGTGGCTGGGAGCAGTGTCACCAGGAGCCAGAAGCTCCGCATTAAGGATGGGCCATGTGATTCTGGGTGCATCAATTCTCTTCTCTTGGCCCATTTGTTCACCTGCTGGACAGAATTAAACGTGTCTTCTCCACGTGGCTCATGGAGTTCTTGTGAGGAGTGAACCAGTGTTACAGGCTCAGAGCTTGTCCTTGGAGGTGATTTCAGGAAAACTCCGTTGGCTAAGAAACCAGTTGTTCCCTCTCTATCAGGAATACATTTATGAGTTTCATTTCTGAACAGACCCCTGTAGGAAACTCCTATTCTCCCGGTGAAGTCTCCCAGTGAGGAGATAGCATTTTGCACAAATATATGGACAATGTTGAATAACATGAGATGCTCAAAAAGCAGAAGGGAGGCATCTGCGTTTTCTCACCACCTGCTTGGGGGCTCTGTAATGAATCCAAACTGTTGCCTATCCATGCTCCCAGGAAATGAGCTGCGGGTCTCCATCTTTCCTTTCTTTCTCCCAAGCCACAGATCCCATTCAGCCTCACCATAGCCCAGCCTCATGCCCTTTCCTCCGCAGCAGAACAATGCAGCCACACCATCGTACTTCGGTTTTCAAAGACTTTGCACATCCATCAGTTTGTTGAAACCTCATCAACACCCCAAGTGGCAGGCTGGCAAGTACTTATTCACCCCAATTTAGTTACCAGTGATGTTTTGCAGTGGGAACCAAAACCCATGTCTCCCACTTTCTCTCCTTTGCTTTTATTGATAGCTTTCTAATTCTGATGGGGCCACTTACTGGCAGGGTGGCCTGGGATGAAACTGATCCTCTTGAATCTCAGCTTCCATCTTGGTAAAAAAAAAAAAAAAAATGACAGCTAATAATAACGTTTGAAAACTTCCTATGTGCCAGACACTGTTCTAAGCATTTCACACACATGAATTCATGAATTCAGTTCATGACAACACTATGAAATAGATGCTGCTTTTCTCCCCATTGTGCAGATGAAGAATCTTCAGTACTGAGATGTATAAAGCCCATATGAAGTAAAACTGGGATGGAAAGCAAGATTGGTAGCGGTATCCACACTTAACTGCTACATTATAGGGATTCACTCCTAATGATAACCACCTATATAATAATTATACCTAAATAGCATGCTGGTATTATAACTCCTCGTGGAAATTAAAATGAACAATGTACATAAAAGCTGTCTGAAAACAAAGAATTATGTGAATATAAAGTCGTTTTAATTTTGTAATGAATAAAATCCACTTTCCAACTTATCACATCTAAACAAGCATTGAACACTACTCAACCAGTCTTAATCAACAAATATTAATTGAACACCTACTATGTGCACCTATCTACAATGTGCAGTACAACCAAAATAATCAAGCCCTTTCAAGACACTCACTGCAAAGGTTCTCCTCAGTTTATTAATACACTCTGGGCCTCAGACTCTTGTCACTGACAGTCAGAGTTCTTTTCATGGTATTGCTATGTCATATGAAGAGATATCACTATATATATATATAGTTGGTGCCACTCATCTTCTTGATGTGGGGTGTGAATCATAGGTCATTGGCTGGCTTTAAGAGCAGCAGTCCTTAGTCAAGTGATTCTCTCCGGTCTAAACAGCTGACTCAGTTTTCAAGAGTGAGAAGTGAGGGCAGTTACCGCCATGGTTGAGAGAAAGGTGGTAGCCCATGGCCAGGGGCTGTTTCTTTGGAAAGGAATGTGAATGAAGTAGGCTTTCCAAATCTCATCTACCATATCAGTCAAAAGGGAACCATCCCTTTCTTATGGTACTTTCCGCCCCAGAATCTAGTTCCAAGTCTGACACATTCTTCACAAATACAGGTGATCCTTGAACAACATGAGTTTGAACTGCAAGGGTCAACTTCTGTGTGGATTTTCTCCTGCCTCTGCCACCCCTGAGACAGCAAGACCAATCTGCTTCCTCCTCCTCCTTAGCCTACTCAAAGTGAAGATGATGAGCTGAAGATCTTTATGATGATCCACGTATTAGTCTGTTCTCACATTGCTATAAAGAGATACCTGAGATTGGGTAATTTATAGAGAAAAGAGGTTTAGTTTGTTTATCATTCTGCAGGCTGTACAGGAAGTGTGATGCTGGCATCTGCTCAGCATCTGGGGAGGCCTCAGGAAACTTAGAATAATGGTGGAAGGCAAAGGGGGTGCAGGCACATCACATGGCCAGAGCAGGAGTAGGGAGGGAGGGAGGTGCCACACACTTTTAAATGACCAGATCTCAGAAGAACTCACTATCATGAGAACAGTACCAAGAGGGATGGTGCCAAAACCATTCATGTGAATCCGTCCTCATGATCCAATCACCTCCTGCCAGGCCCCATGTCCAATATTAGGGATTACATTTCAATATGAGATTTGGGAAGGGACACACATCCAGATGATATCAATCCACTTCCACTTGGTGAATAGTAAATATATTTTCCCTTCCTTAGGATTTGCTTAATAACATTTTTCTCCTCTAGCTTACTTTATTGTAAGAATACAGTGTATAATACATGTAACATACAAAATACATGTTAAATGACTCTGTATGTTATCAGTTTGGCTTCTGGCCAGCAGTAGGCTGTTAGTTAAATTTGGGGGACATCAAAAGTTATTCATGGATTTTCAACTACATGTAGGTTGACACCCCAACACTGCGTTGTTCAAGAGTCAACTGTACTGATAATGAATGAACGGAAAAATGTACACACCCACCTCTCACCCATGGGGGCCTTCTTTGTCCATGTCACGTGTTCTATAATTCTACTTTGCTCACCCTCTTCTTTGTTGTATGTTACCTAGTGCTTTCCCCTCATATATGTAAAAAAAAAAAAGAACCTTATCATCCCTTTAAGTGTCAAACACCAGCTTGTTAGAAAGAACATGAATAAATGTGTCTCTTTGCTCTGGTCCTAAACTGCCGCCTCTGAAAAGAGAGCCTCCAGCACTGTTGTGACAGTGACACAGATGGTATTTCAGATATGGCCTCCACCCCCAGCTGGGCCAGTCTGTACAAGCCTGTCACCCAGGAGCCAGAATCTGCCAACAGCGCTATTTAATTGTGTTTAAAAACGATGCTGACCCAGTGACCTAGTAAAAGGAAAATGTGCCTCTCTGTAACCCAGCAATTCCGTTTCTAGGTATACATGCAGAAGACATTTTTGTATGCGTTGGCATGAGGTTTGTATAAGGATATTCACTGCCACATTGATTGTAAGAGAAAAAAGTTGACAGGCAAAATAAATTCTGCCGTACTCATATGATGAAATAAAATGAATGCACTAGATCCATATGTGAATATAGATAGGTCTCAACATATTAAATGAGTAAAACAAGTACCAGAATATTACGTACATTATGATAACATTTAAATGAACATTTCAAAACATAATAAATAAATTAGTATTTTTTAACAGGTATGTGTATAGATGTGTTATATGTGTGTATGTATTGTAGTAAAAATATTAAAAACTGTAGACTAGGAAGAATGACATTAAATTTATGTTCCTAATTGCTTGGGGGATGGAGTTTAAAGGACTGGAATGGAAGACATATGTCTTTATCTGTGAGGTTATGTTGTGTGCATGTGTGTGTGCCTATGTGTAAGTAAAATCTGTCTGATACAAAAACAAACAAAACTTTTCATCTGCTTAATTGTCCAGTGAAAGCAGCACTCTTGGGAAGCCCCAGGAAATGGGACCTTCTGTGTAGTTCAGCTTGCCAGATTTCTGAGAGTGCATCTCATTAAGAACTAAAGCTTTTTTATAAAATTTAAATTCTTTACATTATTTCATAATTTTTAAAAGAGCAATTTTAAAAGTAATGCATGCATATGTATTTTTTAAATTTTTTTTAAAAAACTACTGAAAGCCTTATAATAAATACATCAACCCCCTGCACATTTACTGCCACTCCCCAGCCCCACAACACCATAGCAGTGGCCTCTTTCAACTTTTCTAGCTGCGTCTGGATTTACTGCCATATTTTTAGATGATTTGTTTATGTTACTCTTCCTGGATTTTCAGAGTTAGACATGGACTTGCTGTTGAGAGAGAAGAGTATTTAATTGATATCTATCAACTCCCTGCCTCTTCTCCTATTCTCTCAATATCATTTGATTTCAATTTTTTACTAAACCAAGTCAGTGTTTACATTATAGTAGCTATATAAATACTGTTCACTACTAAACAAAAAACGTTTTTTGTGATATATTTTCTTTCCCATACAATTTCTGTTTTCTTAGGTTAATAGCTACCTTTAAAAATTACTTACCAACCATATTCCTTCTGCTAAAAATTTAAACAAAATGACACATCAGTCAGTAGTGGGCGCTGAGGAAATCAGGTAGGCAGCATGGGGTAGCCATTCTATTTGCTGAGTGAGATGGGGAACAAGAGGACAGGAGAAGAGAAGACACGGAGGACAAGCTCGGAGGAAAAGCTGCATGGAGGAAAAACAGAGGTGACCCGAGATGAAGGGAATCCCACTCACCCTGAGAGATGGAGACAGTAGCATCCATTATGGCATCCGCAGGTCCCAGTTAGAGTCCTCCTTCACTCCACGTGTTTCTCACTCCCTGTTCTCTCTCTGGCTGTATATGACATTATCCACTGGAGCTTTGTGTTACACTTCCTTTTGCTTGAGTTAGCTTGTCTGGGTCTCTTCCCCTTATAACCCTCAGATCTCAACTAGAACAGGGAGCATCAGAGAAGAGGTAAAATCTGAGGTTGGCACTTAAGTATGGCTTGGATTTGGCTATGAGATGAGGAAGAGTAGCTCAGGTAGTGGAAAGAACATGAATAAAAACATTGAGGCAAGAAAGCATTAATACTTGTGGGAAATCACAAGAAGTTCAGCCTGACTGGAACATAGAATTCCTGAAAGGGAGGATGAGTGGTGCAGCTGAAAAAGAATGCTAGGCTAGATCATGACGGTGCTCTCATCCCAGGGTAAGACATCAGGGCTTTATTCTGTTGATGGTGGAGGAGCCATTGGATGGAACACATTTCCATATGAAGAACTCAAGTTTCCCAGACTCTGTAAATGTGCAAACACCATGTTGAAGTTTTAAACGTTTTAAACACCATGGTCTTGGCTGGGACTTCAGATGACTGGAAAATGTTACCCATAGCCTGAGGCCATGAATCTTTCTCACACTCTGGAAAGTAATCACAGAGCCATAAAACACTGCATTGGGAAAAAATCTTAGAGCTACTCTACCACAACCTGATTTTATAGATGAGCAAGCAAGTAATGTGGGCAAGTAGCATGGTCAAAGGAAATAAACACAGTTCATAGGAAGAAAATACGGATGGTTCTTAAAAACGTGCAAACATGATTGATCCCACCATCCTCCAACAAATTGGTCGTGACACTAGAACTAAAAGAATCCAAATGATCTGACATCTATTCTAGAGCCCTTTCCTATCACTGTTCTATCTCTCAAAACAAACTGTCCACCAGGCATGTGTACTCACAGCCCTTTCACCTAGAAAGAATTCACCTTGACCTTGACCTATATCAAGTTTTCCATGGCTCTTTATAGCCCCTCAAAGTACGCCCCAGATTCTAAGTGAGCTGCAGTAGGGAGACATACTGTCTGTTCACCTCTTTTCCTTTGACACCCCTCTTCTTTTTATTCTCCTTGTTCTCAACATTCCTTTGACCTCCTCAGACCTGGTCCACAGAATAGTCTACCCAGATTCTTCTGGTACCCTTGAGATGATCCTACTTTGTCCCCTGACTACATACCTAGTATCAATTTCATCTGCCTCCAACCAGTCCCTAAGGCACCTGAGCTCTAGTTTAGCCTGCTACACCCAGACAGCTCCAGGCCAATTTGCCCCAGGATGTTCCTACCAGAGGTGTGACATCAACAGACCTAGACCTGACAGATTAATTTGAGTAATCAAGATCAGGCCAAGGAAAAGCCTGGGACAATAAGAAAATTCAAAAATCAAGAGGATTCTCCCTAAGTTCATCTACAAATGTAATGCAGTACTAAATAAAATTAACAACAGATTGTTTTTGAAACAAGATGAGCTGGACTTTAGAATATATAATGTTAGGATATTTTTTAAAGTTATGTTACTGGATATTAATGGACAGATAGATCATTGGGACAGAATAGCAAGCCTACAAATCAAACCAAATACATGAGAGAATTTAGTATACGAAAAAGATACCAGTTAAAATTAATGGATAAAAAGTGGATTATGTGATAAACATTGAGGCAACTGAGCCTCCAGAAAACAATAACCTCTTAACCTACACCAAAAAGAATTTCAGACAAATTAAAGAACTTAATGCAAAAACAAATACATTAAGATTTAAAATATGTGATTGATTTACATATACATACATACACAATTAGGCACCTCATAATGACATTTAGGTCAACAATGGACAATACATGAGGATGGCCCACCAGATTATAATGGAGCTGAAAATTTTCTATTGCCTAGTGGTGTCATAGCTGTTGTACCATCACAGTGCAACACATTATTCATGTGTTTGTAGTGATGCTGGTGTAAACAAACGTATTGCACTGCCAGTCATACATTAGGGCATACAGTAATGCCCTAGGCCTTCATAGTCACTCACCACTCACTCAGTGGCTCACCCAGAGCAACTTCTGGTCCTGCAAGCTCTGATTCATGGTAAGTACCCTATACAGGTGTACCGGTTTAAAAAATATTTTATACTGTATTTTCACTGTACATTTTCTGTGTTTAGATAGCTTTAGGTATACAAACTTTATTTGTGTATGCTGTTTGGTTCAAGACTTTTATAACTGTTTATTGTCCAGAGTACCTTATGTTAATAATCATAGCTACTGTTAGGACTATGGATGCAGTTGCTTGTATAAAGGAGTACTTAGTAGTGGGTTCTGTGAAGTGGGGAGTTGCTTTTTTAATTGGGATAGGATAGGAATAATGTATAGTATATTTACTTCCAGCCCTAACCAGACTTGCAATCAGTGCAAGATTAATACTGTAATTGTAGTTCCTGTGAAGAGGGTGAAGAGGATAATGATAGGAATTGAGGGGTTGATTAGCACAGGAAGGATACAAACCAACATTTTTGGGGTGCAGGTCTGATATTAATTGCTTATTTTGCTGACCTTACTATAGAATACGGTGTATTGAGTATGGTGTATAGAATATGGTGTATTCTAGAATAAGATTTTATTTCTAGATTTTATTACAGTTGCCTGCAATATTTAGTACAGTAATGTGCTGGACAGGTTTGTAGTCTGGAAGCAATGGGCTTTACCATATAGCATAGGTGTGCGGTGGGCTATACCATCTGGGTTCATGTTAGTGCACTCTATGATGTTATCACAATGACAAAATCACCTGACGATGTGTTTCTCAGAATGTATCCCTGTTGTTAAGTTACCCATAGTTGTAGATGTACACACACACACACACACACGCACGCATATACATAAATACACACACAAATATAATCTGTTAATACGGAAAATCTTCCTAAATACAACAATATCTGGAAGCCATGGGAGAAGAGAGCAATTTGGTTATATAGAATCCAATTTCTGCATAGAACAAAAACCCCACCATGAACAAAGTCATGCTTTAAAATCAGAAAAAGAAATCTTCAATTTATATTATGGTCAAAGGCACAGTCACTTTAATATATAACTAGCTCCTTAAAATTAACAAGAAAAAGACCAACAATCCTCAAAAATGGGCAAAGGAAATAATTACAGCTCATAGAAAGAAAATATAGATAGTTCTTACAACCGTGCAAACATGATTGATCTCAATTAAAAGAGAAATATAAATGAAAATAAAAATAAATACTATGTTTTTCCTATCACATTGGCAAAGCAAAAAATGTTTGATGCCTAGGATGATAGGAGTGTGGGGAAAATAGTTGCTTTCATGCATTGCTGATAGGAATGTAATTTGGTACAACTTCTATGTGGGGCAATTAGTCAATCAATTTCCATCAAAATTATACACGCACATGCTGTTTTAACCAGCAATGTTGCTAGGTATTCAGCACACTGATATTCTCACAGACGTGCAAAATGATGTATACATAAAATAATATTTTTGCAGCATAACTTTTAACAACAAAAGTTTGGAAGTAATATAAATATCCATTAGTATATGAACTGAATAAATTAATCCATCCAGATAATGAAATGCTATTTAACTGTTAATGAAGAGTAACTGTCTAGGCCAGGCGCGGTGGCTCACACCTGTAATCCCAGCACTTTGGGAGGCCGAGATGGGCAGATCACGGGGTCAGGAGATCGAGACCATCCTGGCTAACACAGTGAAACCCCGTCTCTACTAAAAATACAAAAAATTAGCAGGGCGAGGTGGCAGGCGCCTGTAGTCCCACCTACTTGGGAGGCTGAGGCAAGAGAATGGCGTGAACCTGGGAGGCGGAGCTTGCAGTGAGCTGAGATCGCGCCACTGAACTCCACCCTGGGTGACAGAGCGAGACTCCATCTCAAAAAAAGAATGAAGAGTAACCGTCTAGATTACATGACTAAAGTAAATTTTGGGAAATGAAAAGATGCAAGTTTGTATATACTTGTGGTAGACTTACTTTGACAGCCCCCAACAAGCCATACCTCTCAAAACTGAAACCCTTGTATAGTCCCCTCCCACATGGTTTCTGGGCTTGGGTATGGACTAGTTTTGGCATTGAAAGCATGAGGCGAGTGGGGGCTCAATAAGAGCTTGCGTATTGGAACTTTCTCTCTTGGGAACACTTCTTACAACCCAGCCATCATACTATGAAGAAGCCCATGCATCCACATGGAGAAACCACATGAAGAGCAAAAGATGCCAAAAGCCCCCAACTGTCCTAGCCATCCTAGCTGAGGCATCAGCTGAGAAATGTCAGTGAAAAAACAGCCTTGGAAATTCCAGCTTCAGCTGGTGCCATAGGGAACAAAGATGACCCAGCCTAGCTGAGCCCTGCCCACTTTGCAGAACCATGAGCTAACAAATAATTGTTATTGTTTCAAGTCACTAAGTTTTTGAGTGGCTTTTTACACAATAATAGGTAAATGAAGCTACATGGATATGAAGAGATTTCTATAATAGAATTTTAAGTTAAAAAAGCAAGGTGCAGAACAATGTGCCTTATCATTGTGAGTTTGTGGGAAAAATATATATACCTCTATTTGTAGAGAGAGTTAGTTTCCTAGAGCTGCTATAACAAGTTACCACAAATTGGGAAACTTAAAACAACAGAAACAACAAAAGTTTCTGGACTCAGTTTTGGAGTCCAGGAGTCTGAAATAAAGGTGTCAGCAGGGCTGCATGCCCTCTGGAGGTTCCAGGGTAGAAATCTTCCTTGCCTTTCCAGCTTCTGGTGGTTGTCAGCATAACTTAGCTTCCTTGGCTCGTGGCCACCTCATTCCAGTTCTATCACATAGCCTTCTGCCCTGTGTGTCTGTGTCTTCTCTTCTGGCGCTTAAGAGGACACTGGTCACTGGACTTAGGGCCCACCAGGGTAATCCAGGATGAAATATCATCTCAAAACCTGTAACTTAAGTATATCTGTGAAGACACTTTTTTTCCAAATAAGGTAATATGTACTGGCTGCAGGGATCTGGACATGGCATATTGTTTGGGGTGAGGGGGAAGCATTCAATCTAATATTTCTATAGAAAAGATACACAAAAAATTGGTACAAGATTGGTTGCCTCCAGGGCAGGGGTAGAAGTGGAGATGGAATGACTGAAGGATAGAGGAAAGAGGGATACATATTACTGAGTCTATGTCTCTTTGACATTTTTGATTGACACCAGTGGAGGTGGTGTCTAGTGTGTACTGGCGTCTGGCGTGTAGAGGTTAGGGATGCTTTTAAATATACCATGAGGCTAGTCCGGGTGCTGTGGCTCATGCCAGTAATCCCAGTACTTGGGAGGCCGAGGTGGGAGGATCAGTTGAGCCCAGAAGTTTGAGACCAGCCTGGGCAGCATAGTGAGACTTCATCTCTGCTAAAAGTGAAACCAATAAATAAATATGCAATGGCTACAGTCCATAACCTAAGGGGGGAAAGTAAACAAGCACATGGATATTTAGGTTTTGCATTTATTTGATATTGTCTTTCAAAAGAGGGTCTTGGCCAGGTTCCTTCCTAGGTGTCCAGGAGAAACAACTTATCTTTGCACTCTGAGGTCACTCTCTTCATTAAAATTTTGCTTGCATGTACAGTCAGTTCCATCTTGATGGTGAGTGAAAGCAGCAGATGTTTCAGCACCACTGCCTTTATATCCTCTCTGTGCAGATGGAAGCAGCTGTGCACATCAGGTGCCAACAGTCACAGCGTCCTGAACTCCATTAGGTCAGTCATTGCCCTTCCAACTGCTGTGATTGTCCACATTGCTTCCTGCAGAGACACCTGAGGAAGTATGGGCCATTCAGAGGGACTTCCAGAATCTCAGTTTCTCTAGTTAAGAACTGGGGATAACGACCCCATGGCAATTTTTGGGAGATGATTCACATAGAATGCTGTACATATGAGGAATACCGTCACAGAAATGTACTTAGATTCATATAGAGCAGCTTTTGCCACTAGTGGGGGTGGGGTGAAGGAAACAATATGTCCATTCAAATTTATCCAATCCACAAACATTTTATTATCAGGTTAAGTAATTATACGTAATACAACAGTCGCTTTGTTCCCTGCTGGAACGTGCAGCACCGCTGGGGGTTCTAGGTCATTTCCAGGACTTAGCTCTGATGGCAGCCTGTTCTCTCCTGCTCCATTAAGTACATCACAGGTGAGTGGGTGTACTAATACTGTTAGGATAACACTCATTCTATCGGAAACTATTTCTTCGGTAAATTATTCAAAAACCTCAGTACTTTTACTGTTCGTAGCAAAAACTGACTTGTAACACACCTTGCAGTTGATCCCAACACACCAGTGGACCGCCAAAGGGCAGTTAAGAACAGTTGCCCCATTAAGTTAGGACCTTTAATCTAAACACACACAACTACACAAAACCAACAAGAAGTCTCCAGACCCAACACACCTCTCAGCTGGACAGGATGAAACCATTTGAACTAAGAGGCCAGCAGGCTACCTCTGCTTTGATAAAGGTGGTTTGCAAAATGTTCCAATTAACCCTCAGGCCACCCCCAACACACACATTCCCCTCTCCCTGCACCTGTGGGGAACTGAGTAGCCTGTAAATTGAGCCTAAATTGAGGGGAAGTGAGGTTGATGCAGCACTGAGAAAACTGCTATGATTAATCTCCTCTGGGCCTTCTCAGGTTGCATGTAATGGTTTTGGTCCCACAAATACTAGTGACTCTCTTTCCTGAAGCAGCAAAATTATAGGTAATTGCTTTTGGGAAGAGCCAAATAGCAGATGGCTTCTCCTCTAACCAGATTTATCTTAATTCTCAATAAACAGAATAATAGCATCCTTTTCTCTGCTCTCCAGGTCATTAGAGAGGCTTGGGCTGTGACCATCCCTCAGCACAGGACCTGCAACTAAATGCAGTAAACTACATCCAATGAATAATTATCCTCTCTTATTCTCTGGCTGCAGAGGAGATGGCCCATGAACTATCTGGATTCATCTTTTGGCACCTGCCACGCAGAGCCACATTGAAGGGGAAGAGAGCTGAGTGGGCTGGGGCACAATGGGGATGGAGGGGAGGTTCCTCTAAGAACCCCCATCTTCTCCTCTTCCACAATACCAGGGACTTCCATCCATTGTGGCAGGGAAAGAGAGGGGCTGGACCTTCCTAGGCAATAAGGTGGAGACAGCAAGACTCAGTGTTGGAAGAATCTATCCTGATGTATGAGAAGCACCACCCTGGGTAGCAGCCCATGGTGGCTTGCCACCTCTGTTCCTTCTCTTGTTTGGATATTCCTTCTTGCCTCTCTCCTAAGGAGTAACCCAACTTCCATCTGATCCTATCCCTCCAGATTCCAACTCCCTAGGGCTCTGCTACAACTCCCTGGTACTGATGCCACTCCATTCATAAACTGAAGAATGTAGGGAAGGTGAAGAAAGAATTCACATCAGGCACCTACGATATGCCTCGTACAGTTCTAGATGTTTTAAGTGTTACTCCATTCAGTTTTCACAATCCTGTGAAGAAAGCATTCCTCTTGTCCTTGCTGTATATGAAAAAACTGAGGCCCAGAGATGCTAAGCCACTCACCCAAGGACACACAGTCAATAGAAAAACGAAGATTTAAACCTGGGTCTGTGTAACCCCAAAGCATGAATAGGTTCCTTTGGTCATTCATGGCTTCAGCTACACTGTTCTTGGCTAGACTGCATTTAGGTTTATTTTTCCAACCCCTGCCCCTCCCTGATGTAGCTCTACTGGTATCACCCCAGTCCTGTCCCCATTTTCACCCCCAATTCAGTTGATGGCCTGGGACTCTGGCTGCCCAAGCCTAATTCATAGTTGGAAGCCCACCTCAGACCTGCTTCCCAGAAGTCAGGATGGAAATTCAGAGACAGAAACTCTCATATGCACACTGGAGAGTAGGGCAGGACAAGACCAATTCCAGGGGCTATTTGGGAGGTGATCCCAGCATCAGGCCAGGCATTCTGACTGCAAGGCCAGAGCTGGGCTCTTCCTACATGAGGCTGCTTGCAGGAATGCCAAGAGAGCTCCCTTCTCTCTTCTGGAGGAGCACAGAGGACCAGCAGAGTTGCCCATGGATCTCAACCAGCCTGAGGGGGTTTGAGCTGGGGAGAGGGAGAGAGAGAAATTAAGCACAGGTGGGGCTGTAAACCCTATGAGCCAAGACTTGGCCAGATACTTTTTATAGAATTACATACTGAACAGGACAAGAGATTGGTTGGAGTTCCACTCCACCCCAGCAGGGGGAGCCCTTAGACCCTCACCCACAAAGTACCCTGGGTGCTCTCCATAGGAACTTCTCCTATAGGTTCTCCATCCGAAGAATCCTAGGTTTTTGCAGCCCCAGATACAGTGTGATTTTATCAAGAATAGCGTGCTCTTTGGCCATCTTTCTTCCACCTGTGCCGGCACTTGCACCTTCATACTCCTGCCTGGCTTCGGTGTTGCCTACTCCTCCAGCCATCGTAGAATTCCCTGCTGCAGCTGTTAAGAACTCAGAAACCCACTCCAGCCCAGCCTCTTCCTCCTGCTGGAGCTGAGGATTCCGACCTCCCACTTCGGAGGTGGGAACAAGATGAACACTGTCGTCATACGGGGAAACAGCCTTGACCCAGGCTCATGCAGGAGGCCGATTCCCAAAGTGTGAGCCAGTCCCTGGTCCCCCGTGTGCCGGTCCCCCCGTGACTGAGAGAAGCAGCCACTCAGCTGAGAACAGGCCCTTCCGCATAACCTCCTGCCTGCTCCTTTTTTGACATAGCTAAGGCAGAGATATGGGCACCATGTCAGACGCTGTCGAGAATCTTGTTTGAGTGCTGTCTGAAGGCCTTAGTCTACCCACCTGACCAATGAGGCTGGCGGACTCTGCCATCTAGAAGTTCGAGAGGATCAGCTAAGAAATAAATGACCAGAAGGGGTACGTAAAACCAAGGAGCGACAAACTCTCTTCAAATAAATAAAAGGACCAAGTCTGCTGGCCTCCTTCCTCTCAGAATTCAAACAATGCCTATCAGGCTGGCTAGGCTCATTCCTTGTTTTCCAGGAGACAGCAAGTACTTTGGAGTCTGGGATTTCACAGCTAGTCACTCCTTGATTGGAAACATGGTCCCCAATCATCCCCTATCAAGGACTAGCTGTCAGGGTAATTTGGAGCTCAAGTGGGAGCAGGGTGTTGGAGGGGGCTGCTGGAGCACGGCTGGGGAAGGCAGGAGAGTCGTTGAAGAAGTTGACAGAAGCCGTCTGGCTGTTGAGGGCCGCACATGCAGCAGTGATGGATGCAGCAGTGCGAGGTGGCCTGGAGAGAAGCCATTCATCTTCACGCTGGGTGTGGGAGCGGGGCATGGTAGATCAGGAGCCCACTCAGGACCACTCCAGGAGTGAAGGATTGGTTTCTACCCATCTGGAAAGCAACAAACGCACCTGCTGCCTTAGAGAGGGTTGGGGAGGGGGGAATCCTGACCTCCATCCGTGTGTACACGTCTCTCCTGTCAGTGAAAGACTAAGCCCCCACAGGGGGAACCAGAACGTGAGGACTAGACCAAAGTCACGCAGTTAGTAGGACTTTCTTGCTTCAAGGGCTTGCCATGGTGCTGAGATAAAGGCTGGAGGGGGGAGACAATCCAGAGGGCTGCTATTTCTGCTTCGATATGACAGCTCCACTTATATCTGTCTCATGCCTAGACTTCCGAATAATATCTGGTTTCACAATAGGATCCTGCTGTTATGTATTTTTCCAGCTCCGTACAGAACACAATGCTATTCCCACAAGACGGTGCTCCTGACTCGGACCAATTTGTTCTTCCTCTGAAATCTGACTGTGGACATCTTTTCCACAATTAAAAAAAAAAGACGTGGATATGATTTCCTCAATTAAAAAATTTTTTTTTCTTTCTTTCTTAAACCATTAGGGCCTGCTACTTTCTGTCAAAGCCAGAATCTAAAAGAGATAATGACCAATTTAGCAAGCAATCATACATTTATTATATTCGTTTTAGCTTAGCATCAATATTTCATGATGTTCTGCAAAGAAAAACCTTAATATCTAGCTGCTGTGCTGCCCAACATATTTAAAATGTTGCTTCTTCTGCACTTGGGTAGTCAGCTCTAAAATGAGCCACTCTGAAGAGCAACCCCATCCCCACCCCAAGGTTGGGGCTGGGAGCGGGTGCTGGGCCCCTGGAACTCCTGGCAGCCACCACTTCAGCAGCTTTTCTGACATTCCTGCATTTTCAGGAGATGTAGGCAGCATTTTGCTTTTGGACATGCCAGGGTGTATAATTTGTAGATGAGGGTCTAGCCTAGAGCCTTTTATGGCAGATCCTTAGAAGTCAAAAACAGAAAGAGTATGGAGAATTATTAGCAGAAGTGTACCAAAAACAACTAGCTAGATTTGTGTAAAGAACTAAAAGCAAAATCTATATGCAAATGTATGAAGATTCTAATGATTTTCTATCAAGCTGACTGTTATGGGTTAAATTGTATTCCTCCCCCCAAATTCATATGTTGGAGTGTCCTAGCTCCCAGTACCTCATGACCTTATTTGTAGATAGGGTTGTTACAGATGCAATTGGTAAAGTCAAGATGAGGCCCTATAGGAAAAGGGTGGGCTCCTAATCCAATGTAACTGTGTCCTTCTAAAAAGGGGAGACTGGGCACAGTGGTAACCTCATTGTGGGAGGATTGCTTGAGCCCAGGGGTTTGAGACCAGCCTGGGCAACATAGCAAGACCCCTGTCTCTGTAAAAAACAAAAAAATTACCTGGCCTTGGTGGCATGCACCTGTATTTCCAACTACTTGGGAGGCTGAGGCAGGAGGACCATTTGAGCCTAAGAGTTCGAGGTTACAGTGTGCTATGATTATGCCACTGTCCTCTAGCCTAGGCAACAGAACAAGACCCTGTCTCTACAAGATTTTAAAAAAAAACTAGCTGGGCATGATGGCATGTGCCTATAGTCCCACCTACTTGGGAGGCTGACGTAGGAGGATGGCTTGAGCCAGGGAGGTCAAGGCTGCAGTGAGCCATGTTTGCACCACTGTGCTCCAGCCTGGGTGACAGAGCATGAACTTGTCTTCAAAAGAATTAAAAATTAAAATTAGGCCAGGTGCAGTGGCTCACGCCTGTAATCCCAGCACTTTGGGAGGCCAACGTGGGCGGATCACGAGGTCAGGAGATCAAGACCATCCTAGTTAACATGGTGAAACCCTGTCTCTACTAAAAATACAAAAAATTAGCTGGGCGTGGTGGCGGGCACCTGTAGTCCCAGCTACATAGGAGGCTGAGGCGAGAGAATGGCATGAACCCGGGAGGCAGAGCTTGCAGTGAGCCAGAATCCAGAACCCAGAAGAAAGGCCTGGAACAGATCCTTCTGTAGCACCTTATGGGGAAGCATGGCCTTCTGACACCCTGATCTCAGACTTCTAGCCTCTATAACTGTAAGGCAGTATATTTTTGTTGTTTAAGCCACTCAATATGTAGCACTTGCTACTGCAGCCCTAGCAAAAGAATACAATGACAATTACATCTCTTGCAATGGATGGGAGCTGTGGGCAGATGTTGAAGTGCTTCAGCTTGCTTGTGTAGCTTACTTCATTCACTGTTAAAGACAGCATTACCTTAGTACTGGGAAGCACCATTCTCCAAAGTTATCTCCGCTGAGAATAATCTTGGCAGGCTGGAGAGGCTGGAAGTTGGCTGTGATTGGAAGACTTAAGGCTATTTCTTATTTTTCTTTTTAATATCCCAAGCAAGGCATACTTAACTCCTAATTCCACTTCTTAATTAAACATTAAAGGTTTGCACTGGCTCAGCAGAACGTGCAGCTATCTGTTCTCTTGCAATCATGCTAAATTCATAAATCTAATTTGACTGTGGCATTAAGCCAGGAGTGAATGCAAGAGATTAACTTTTTTGAACTATCAGGACTAAAACATGAAGATTATTCTAACATTATTGTTATTTCTAATTGATAGATTTAATGTGATTTCTAGAGGCCACACGTAGGTCTTCTGGATGTGGGGAGAATAGAAGATGGGAAAACAGAGCTCATCCTCTCCTAGATGCCTGCTTACAGAAATGTCATCATGAAAGATGCTGGCCGGGAGGGGTGGCTCATGCCTGGAATCCAAGCACTTTGGGAGGCCGAGGTGGGCTGATCAAGAGGTCAGGAGATTGAGACCATCCTGGCTAACATGGTGAAACCCCGTCTCCACTAAAAATACAAAAAAAAAAAAAAATTAGCCTGGCATGGTGGCAGGCACCCGTAGTCCCAGCTATTCAAGAGGCCGATGCAGGAGAATGGCATGAACCCAGGAGGCAGAGCTTGCAGTGAGCCAAGATCGCACTACTGCACTCCAGCCTGGGTGACAGAGCGAGACTCCATCTCAAAAAAAAAAAAAAAAAAGATGTCTCTGTGGAACTGGCCCCTGACTATGGAGACATAGAGTTCTACAAAGGTCACCATGTACAAGCATAACTTTTATAAATGAGAAATTGAGGGGCAGAAAGTTAATACAGGTCAAATATCATTTATTGAGGCTCCACCATGTTCCAGCCACTAGATGACACTAGAGATGTCAGCATGAGTTGTGTCTCCTGCCCTCAAGGCTCTTATGGTCTAGTAGGGGACAGAGGACAGTGAATTAATAATTCCAGTCACTGTAATAAATGCAGTGACAAGCATATGTGCAGGACAGCAGAATAACACAGAGGAGAGGCTTTGGGTTCTGAACCTGGCAGGACTAGAGCCGACCAGGTGAAGGAAGAGAATTTCAGGAAGCAGGAATGGCGTAACAGCCCAAAGCTGAGACACAGACCAGCCCTCCAGCTGTGCAGAGCCTTCCTCACTGCTGCAAGGAGCCTGGGCATCATTGGAAAATTATGGGGAATCTTTGAAATGCTCCAGGAAGGGCCCAGCAGAGTTTCTTTCAAGTCTCATTGGCCAGAATAGGGTCATCCTAAACTGGTGGTTCCCAACCCACATACACATTGTGGTGGGGATTTTGCCCTCTAGGGGATGTTTGAAAATGCCTGGAGAAATCTTTGATTATCACAGTTTGGGGAGGTGCAACTGGTATTAATGAGTAGAGGCCAGGGATGCTGTTAAACATTCTATAATACACAGAAGAACCCCACAACAAAGAATTATCCAGCCCCCAATGTACATGTGTGTGGAGATTGAGAAACTCTGCCCTTAACCAATTATAAATAAGGGGAGTGAAATGATCATAGGCCAACCAGATGCTCCCCTGGGCCAGGGAAAGGAGTCAGTTTCTTCTGAGGTGTCCATGACAACAGATGCCTGAATAAAATGCATTCAACTGGGAGGGAGAAAGGTAGGGCTGGATGCAGGCCAGTTTATCACTGTGGATTGGGACCAGAGACCACTGAACTTCACCTAAGAAGCTCCCTATCTGGTTGGTTCCTGGGGAGGAGCAGCCAGGCCAGCACTTTACAAACCAGTTGCCTTTTTCCTGATAGATGGCAGGGGCCAATCAAGTTTTGTGAGGCCTGAAGCTTGCACATTTTGGGAGCCCTTCTTAAAAAATACATAATTACATGCAAAAACTACTGTATATTTAGAAGGAGAAAATGCAACCAAACAAATCGCACATTTAAAATAAACTAACAAGTACCACAGATGGAAGTGGCCATGCAGACGCAGGCAGACGCAGGCCCCAAGCTCAGGCCTCATTGGCTCTGCAGTGAGTGCACTGCACTGTGGTGGGGTGGGGATGAGGCCTGTGTACTCTCAGGGCCTGTGGGGAAATGATGAGATTCCTGCTTGGCGCCCAGCAAGAGATTCAATCACACACAGCGCAAGATCTTGCTTTGGCAGTGTGGCCTCATTCTTCATCCTGGGGAAAGGAAAATCCTTTGGAAACTTCCTCTAGTACAGGCAGACACAGGAGCCCCTGGGAGAACTTGAGAGGGATAAAGGTGGTCTTTCGTAGCTGTAGCTTTGCCCAATGGCTGCCTTCTGCGCCTCCTTGGGGAGGCCACCCCACTCCGTATGGAATGCACTTCTGAAAGCCTGCATTGTCTAACAAGAAGTTCACCCAACTTTCCATGAGCTCCTTCCCAGACCCAGGGTGTCAGCACTCCCTCACTGTAGGTCCTGCAGGTACTACTTCCCTGCAGGTCAGGCAGCTGGAGCACCAGGCCCAGTGACCCTCCAGCCATTCCCATAGTTCATAGTTGGGGACATCGTGACAGTCACCTCCCTCCCATGGGCCTCTTCCAATTGCTCCAGAAAGAATGGGGAGAAGGCCCAAGAATAGGGGTTCCCAATCTTTAAGCCTCCTGCACGCTCCTGGCCTTGCCCTGACATTCAGGTGTTCAGGTGAAGTCAAGGGAGTACTCCACCAGCCTCCCTCCATTTCTGACTACTGTCAAAGGTCCCCCATGAATCAATAACACACCCCTATCCCAGTACCCCCCAGTATCATATTCTGCCCTCTGTTTCTGTAACTGTAAAATGGAAGCAGAAATAATAACACCGGCCTCACCAGGCTATTACAAAAACTCAAACCCAGTCTGTTTTCTAGAGACCAAGAGCCCCACTCCTGCCTCTCCCTTTTCAGCCCTGGGCCTCTCTCCATGAATCACGCTGTTTTTTTTTTCCGTGGCCTTCTTTCTGCTCCCCAAAAGCACAAGCCCCGCCCTGCCTCAAGTCCTTTGCATTTGCTCTTTCCACTCACTGGAAGCCTGTCCCCTCTGCCTTCGCCGGGCCTGCTCTTCCTTGGCCTCACAGCTCGTCTTAAAGGACCTTCTCAGGAGGCTTTCCTGGGTCTCTCCAGTTTATGTAGGTTCCCATCTCCCATTACTCTTTGCCTGAAATTCTACTGGCTCCCTTCCTAGTGCTATGTGTTTTTGTCATTGTTGTCTGTCTCCCCAGCTAGAAGGTTCTCTCTATGAGTGCAAGCCTGTGACTCTATTCCCTGCTGCATCCCAGGACCACAGAGCCCAGTACAAGGTAGGCCCCCAAGAAATCCCTGCTGAATGAATTGGATTAATGAATGAATAAAACAATGAGATAACGGAAGCGCAAGTCCTTGGGATACCAATGGGTAATTAATAAATTGTGCTTCCTCTCTTCTTTACTCTTAAAAGTGGATTCGTATCTTTCATTTGATGAGAAGCAACAGGGGTGACTGGAAGAAACGCGAGGTGGGGGCAAGAGGGTTAGTGCTAGTGAGAGATCCTAAATCTCTGCATGAAGGATGTCTCCACTTCCTTCTGTAAAGGACGTAATCCAAGCTCATATGTAACTGTAACACATGTTATTTGTTTCTGTACCACCTTGTTCTAGCCTTGTTCTGGATATTTTTTGCAAAGACTGATTGCAAAGCTACTATTCAACAGGGATAACATATGTCTGATCCCAAACTTACATTCTTGCTGAAACATGAACACACTAAACCCAGAGTCACCTTGCTCATGGACAAAATGCACAGAGCTGAGGGGCTGCCCAGCTCTGCCTCTGTCTGACTGTGAAACTCTGAGCAAGTCACTTAATCTCTCAGGGCCTCAGTTTTCCCATCTGTTAAATGGAGAGGTACTCACTTTCTCCATTTGTCTCCCAGGGTGGTAGTGAATCACAAGGGAGGGTTTCTGAAGCTAAGAGAAGCCCCTGGGATGCCCGCTGGGATGTGGGCACTCTCATTTGCTCTGAGGGACCAGCTGGATGCAGCTGCTCCTGTGCCCCTGGTACAGAGCCTTCTGGACAGGACCAAACTCCTCACCCAAACTCAGGGAACACGCCCTCTGACATAGGGCAGTCCTGATTAAAAAGTCTGTCTCTTTTTGCAAAGGAGAGTCAGACAGTCTTGGGAGAATGTGGTGTAGTGATTGGCTGTGGACTAGGTGTCAGGAGCTGCAGTAAAGTCCCACTGACACCCCTAGCAACTTTAGGCCAATTCCTCTCTTCCTCCTTCTGGGCTGCGACACCCTCACCTCTACAGTGTGTGTGTGTGGGTGTGTGTGTATGTGTGTATGGATTAAACCAGGCACCATAGTTCAGAACTTGGAGATGTTAATGAAAACTCTCCTCAACCCACAGAGAACAGATATAAAGGCATAATTCCGAGATATTGCAAATTCAACTCCAGATCACCACAATAAAGTGAATATAAAGTGAGTCACACAAATTCTTTGGTTTCCCAGTGTATATAAAAATTGCGTTTACATTATACTGTGGTCTACTAAGTGTGCAATAGCAGTATGTGTAAAAAAAGTCAGCCCTTAATTAAAAAATACTTCATTGCTAAAAAGTGCTAATGATCATCTGAGCCTTTGGTGATCTGCAGTCTTTTTGCTAGCTTGATGTTGATGGCTACTGACTGATCAGGATGGGGACTGCTGAAGGCTGGGGGACTGTGGCAATTTATAAAAATAAAACAATGAAGTTTGCCACGTAGATTGACTCTTCCTTTAACAAAGGATTTAACAGGTAGCATGCAATTCTGTTTGATAGCATTTTACCCACGGTTTACCCACTCTTTCAAAATTGGAGTCAATCTTCTCAAATCCTGCTGCTGCTTTATCAACTAAGTTTATGTAATATGATCAATCCTTTGTTATTTCAATAGTATTCACAGCATCTTCACCAGGAGTAGATTCCATCTCAAGAAACCACTTCCTTTGCTCACCCACAAAAAACAACTCTTACTTCGAACTTCATCCGTTCGAGATTTTCATGAGATTCAAGCGATTCAGTCACTTCTTCAGGCTCCACTTCTAACTTAGTCCTCTTGTCACTTCCACCCCATCTGCAGTGACTCCCTTCCCTGAAGCCTTGAACCCCTCAAAGCCATCCGTGAGAGTCGGAATCATCTCTTTCAAATTCCCACTAAAGTTAATATGTTGTTCTTCTCCCATCAGTCACAAATGTTCTTAATGGCATCTAGAATGGTGAATCCTTTCCAGAAGGTTCTCAATTTACTTTGCCTGGATTCATCAGGGGAATCACTATCTATGGCAGCTATAGCTTTATAAAATATATTTCTTGAATAATAAGACTTAAAATTCATAATTACTTCTTGATCCATGGGTGCAGAATAGACGTTCTTAAGGGCCCCAGGATTTCCAAAATGGTGAATGAGCATTGGCTTCAACTTAAGTGACCTCCTACGCTGGCCTCTGACAAAAGAGTTACCCTGTTCTTTGAAGCTTTGAAGCTTTGAAGCCAGACATTGACTTCTCTCTAGCTATCAAAGTCCTAGAGGGCATCTTCTTCCAATATAAGGCTGTTTTGTCTACACTGAAAATATTGTTTAGTGTAGCCACCTATATTAGGCTGTTCTTGCATTGCCACAAAGAAATACATAAGACTGGGTAAATTATAAGTAAAAGAGGTTAAATTGGTTCACGGTTCTAGCGGCTATACAGGCATGGCACCAGCATGCCACTCACGGTGGAAGGGGAAGCAGAAGCAGGTACTTCACATGGCAAAAGAAGGAGCAAGTGATGCAGTGGCATGGGGGTGGGGGGTGGGGCCACACACTCAACTGGGTCTCAGGAGAACTCACTATCAGGAGGACAGCACCAAGCCATGTGACTCAGACACCTCCCACCAGGCCCCACCCCCACCAATGGGAGTAACAACTCAACGTGAGATTTGGTGGAGACACCTATTCAAGCTATATCACCACCTTCATCAATTATCTTAGCTAGATTTTTCTGGATCACTTGCTGCGACTTCTACATCAGCACTTGCTGCTTCACCTTGCACTTTCATGTTGTGGAGATGGCTTCTTTCTTTAAACCTCGTGAACCAGCCTCTCTCTGCTAGCTTCAAACTACTTGTGCAGCTTCCTCACCTCTCTCATCCTTTATAGAATTGAAGTGGGTTAGAGCCTTGCTCTGGATTAGGCTTCGGCTTAAGAGAATGTTGGGCCTGTTTGATCTTCTACCCAGCCAACTGAAACGTTCTCTGTATCAGCAAGAAGGATTTCACCTTCTTCTCATTCACGTGTTCACAAGTAGCACCTTTAATTTCCTTCAAGAATTTTCCTTTGCATTTACAATTTGGCTATTTAGTGCAAGAGGCGTAGCTTTAGGCCATTCTCGGCGTCCTACATGCCGTTCTCACTAAGCCTAACCATTTCTAGCTTTTGATTTAAAGTGAGAGATGTGTGACTCTTTCTTTCACTTGAATACTTAGAGGCCATTGTAGGGTTATTAACTGGGCTAATTTTAATATTGTTGTGTCTCAGGGAATAGGGAGGCCCAAAGAAAGGGAAAGAGATGAAGCAGTCAGAACACACACAGCAATCATCAATTAAATGTGTTGTTTTATATGGGTGTGGCTCATAGTGCCCCAAAACAATTACAATAGTAACATCAAATATCACTTATCATAGATCGTCATATCAGACACAGTAATAATAAGAAAGTTTGAAATATTGCAAGAATTACAAAAATGTGACATCACAGAGACAGCTGTTGGAAAAATGGCATCTATAGTCTTGCTTGATGCTGGATTGCCACAAATTTTCAATTTATAAAAAATGCATTATCTGCAAAGTACAGTAAAGCAAAGTGCAATAAAACGAGGCTAAACCAGGTGCACTGGCTTACACCTGTAATCCCAGCACTTTGGGAGGCCGAGGTGGGTAGATGACTTGAGCCCAGGAGTTCGAAACCAGTCTGGGCAACATGGTGAAACCCTGTCTCTACGAAAAATACAAAAATTACCCCACTGTGGTGGTACACATCTGTAGTCCCAGCTACTCAAGAGGCTGAGGTGGGAGGATGGCTTGAGCCCAGGGGGCAGAGGTTGCAGTGAGCCATGATTGCACCACTGCACTCCAGCCTGGGTGACACAGGGACCCTGTCTCAATTTTTTTTTAATTTAAAAAAGAATAAAATGAGGCGTACCTATAAACCCAAGCAAGCACATGTGGGATGCCGTGAAGCTCATCTGTGGACCCCAAGGCAAGAACCCTAGGTTGCAGGCTTTTTCAAAGACTTCCAAACTCTGTTTAAGCTCATGATTCCTTGGAACAAACAGGTGTGGAGCTGACCACGGGGCCCGTGCAGAGCCCAAGGCCAGAGATACCTCTTGGGAACTCCTGATGCCAGAGTAGACAGGACATCCTGGCACCTCTCACATTCCCATAACACACTGCAGCCACCCTGAGCCTATGCCCAAATCCAGCCAGAGGAGCAGCGTGTCAGACAAGAGGAAGATTTCAGGTAGAAGGAGCATGACAGGTGAAAAAAGAATTAAGAAGGGCCGGGCGCGGTGGCTCACGCTTGTAATCCCAGCACTTTGGGAGGCCGAGGCGGGCGGATCACGAGGTCAGGAGATCGAGACCACGGTGAAACCCCGTCTCTACTAAAAATACAGAAAATTAGCCGGGCGTGGTGGCGGGCGCCTGTAGTCCCAGCTACTCGGAGAGGCTGAGGCAGGAGAATGGCGTGAACCCGGGAGGCGGAGCTTGCAGTGAGCCGAGATGGCGCCACTGCACTCCAGCCTGGGGGACAGAGCGAGACTCCATCTCAAAAAAAAAAAAAAAAAAGAATTAAGAAGAAGACGAGTCACTAAAGGGTTAAAGGCAAATAACAATGATAACATTAATTAATAATGAGTGCTAACTTGCTATGTGCCTGGTACTGGCCTAAGCACTTTACAAGAATTAGGTCATTAATCTTCACAACACCAGAAGGCAGATGCTTTTATTTGTGTAACTATTGTGTTCAAACCTTGCAAAGTACCCACCTTTGTTTATCTGATTCGGTTTCCCCCAAATCTCCAAGTGGTTTTCATGGATGAGATTGTCATTCTCATCTTTAAGACAAAGAAACAAGGGGCTCAGAAAGGTGAAATGAGTTACCCAAGGTCACATGATTTCTCAATTTCTGGGCTCGGACCACGAACGAAGGGCTTAAGACAGACAGACTTCTGAGCTCTTTGTGCTACACTACATTCGGCCAGCAGAGAGCAGAAGAGAGCAACATAGCTTCTTTTTCAGGCAAGCCAGGAACAGCACTAGCGCCCTGGATATTCGCAGAACGAGCGGCATGGATTTGTTTATTCACCCATTAAAAAATTGTTTATTCCATAACTTAAAAGTTGTTCGAACTTGGACAGGTCACTTCATCTCTTTGAATTTAGTTCCCATATCTATAAAGTGAAGAAAATAGTATTTTGTTCATAGGGACACAAGATTTAAATGACACACACATAAAAAATATTTAGCCTGTCTGACACAGAGCAAGTGCTAAGAATAGTAGCATCTACTATTGCCATTATTTATTGATTTGCACAGCATTTCGGTTATTCCTTCAATCATTCACCAAACAGTTTTTCATTTAGTATCTGTCATGTAAACAAACAACAAACATTGTCCTAGGTGCCAAGGGAATGAATGACGGTGAGTTTCAAAGGTAACTCAGATATGTTTTCCGGAAGCAGGGAGAAAAATCATTGCAAAGGAACTGTAACACTCTGGGAAAGAGGAGGGGACTCCCCACTGGCGGGAGCAATGAAGGCACCTTCTTGGAGCACGGAGCCTCTGAAATAGCTTGCTAAAGACGCGGGCCAGGCTCGGTGGCTCACGCCTGTAATCCCAGCACTTTGGGAGGCCGAGGTGGGTGGATCACGAAGTCGAGAGATCAAGACCAGCCTGGCCAACATGGTGAAACCCCGTCTCTACTAAAATACAAAAAAATTAGCTGGGCTTGGTGGCTTGCGCCTATAGTCCCAGCTACTCGGGAGGCTGAGGCAGGGAAATCGCTTGAACCCACGAGACGGAGCTTGCAGTGAGCCGAGATCGCGCCATTGCACTCCAGCCTGGCAACAGAGCGAGACTCCATCTCCAAAAAAAAAAAAAAGACACGGATGCACAGACCTTAGCTCAGACCTACAGAACAAGTCTCACTTGCCCGCATCTTTACAAAGCTTCGCGAATGATTCTGACACTAAGGTAGGTTCAGGGAGCCACTTCTTTGGATATTGAAGTATGCATAGGATTTAATCCCCTGAAGATGAGAGCTGCCAGGACCCACGTTTCTCCCTGAGAGAGTTTTACTATCACTGTGGGTGCAGGGGACTGGGCGAGGATCTCAGAAGCCATAAAATGAAAGGGACACAGAGGACACGTCCTTCATCCCCAGTGTAGGAATCCTCTCCCGCTCCCTGGTGATATGTGGTCCTGGAGCCTTTGCCTGAACATCACTCCTCCTTTTGAGCCTCAGTTTCCCCATCTTTAAAAAAGGGTTTGCATCAGATGATTCTTCAGATGCCTTTCAGCTCTGATATTATATGACTTTGATGCAGACATCACTGCTCTGGAAGGCAGCCTGTTAGATAAAACAGTGTGTGCTTCAAGAGAAATCTGCTCCATGTCTGCTATAGCTTCTTCTCGCCCAAAGAGAAGGCCCAAGCCCTTTGCCTTGGCACCTAGGCTTCTCTTGGAGGCAGCCCTCACCTCCTCTGCCCTCCTCATCCCCTTTATGGCTCAGTTAAAATGAAATGACCTCCTCACTCTTCCCTGAGGCCTGTTGTCCTCCCATCCTCAGTTTCTCTCCCTTCAACCTTCACCACCTCCTGCACTCCCCCATACCTGAACCTGAGCCTGTCAAACCCTACAGGGCTTTGTAATGCTGCCTCCTCTATGAGATCACCCCTGATTTCTCTCAAATGGAGTAACTTCTTTATGTCCCCCATCCCAAGCTTTACACCATTATCACTGTGATTACTCCCCACTAACTTTCACGGGGAGCTTGCTACATGCTGGGCGTTATGTAACATATGTGGCATGCTTTATTTTATTGACCCATTTCACAAACCTATGATATGGATATCATGGCTATTTCCACTTTATAAGTAGAGAAAGTGAGCTCTGGGGTGGTTGAGTGACTTGTCCACAGAGGCTCTGCTGTATGTTCCAGTCATTTCTGCAGGCGTCTCATCTCAACGCCGGACTGGAGATTCCTGGTAATCCTAAATGCTGCCAGTTGAATCCCTCAGGTCCTATAAGGAGAACTTGAATACAGATTGTATTAAAAGATGTAGCAGTTCCTAGGAAGATAACATCAGCAGGCTGGGGTGGAAAGTCAAAGCTATCTCTTGGGACAATTAAAAATTGGAAGAATCATTAAGAAACAAAATATTAGAGCCAAGTCCATCCTAATCTAAGCCAGTGAAATCTGACCATGCCCATCTTCAGCCACAGCAGGCTAAGAAAAATGCCCCTATCAAAGGCATTGGGTTCAGACCCAAGCCTTGCAAAAAATCTCAGACATGTTTGGGTGACGCATTTTTTTTTTAAGTGAAGACTTTTTTTTTTTTGAGCAAGGAGTGTAAAATAAAATAGCCACAACACAAGTGAAATGCAATTTTATTTCGGCTCTTGTGCGTGGTAGGAAAGGTAGGCATGAGGAGGGGGTGGGTAATAGCATAGAAGAACCTCCTTTTACAAGGTCTGTGGTAGAGCAGACACATGTCTCCTTCCTTCCTGCACAGTTGCTTTTTAAATTTAAGAAGTTGCTCAGATGGGAAAAGCTGTCTCTCTGTAATTGTCCCAGTGGCAGCCAGCATTAATGGAGTGTGTGAAACTGGCCTTTTGGGACAAGGTATAAGAAAAATGACTGCCAAGGGTTAAGAACCAGGAGGTTTATTTTTCATTTGTGCAGAGATGGATCCCAGAGACTTCTTTTATTCTGGGATTTTTTTTTCTTGGCTTTTCAAACCTCCAAATGAATAGGGGGGGAAAAGTGAACTGATGTGATTCCAATTTGCAACAAGAGTGCAATTTCAATTGATTTAAAATGGGGAGCAACACAGGTAATGATCACAGAAAGTGGCTGGAATTAGTCAATAAATAAGGTTCAAGGTCCCAAGCCTGACTTCTGTTTCATTAGCGTTAAAGAATGAAAATAAAAAGATAGGTGGTTCCATTTATCAGGTTCCTAATAAAAGCATGAAGCGGTGCATCTCGCGACTCAGGACCCAGACCAGGCCATAGAGACACTGAGATCTAACCTGGACTTTATGCCCCAGCAATGTGATTTGCCTCACAAAGATGTACTTACTAATTGTAGCCTTCCCAAGACCTTTGGACACTCTCAGCTGGATGTCTGCACAGGCTGAGAAACCTGGATCTTTGTGTCTCAATGATATGAGGTCTGACCAAAGGTTGCCCTGGGAGAACACTAAATAGTCCACTTCTCCCTCCTTCCTCATCTTTCCCATATCCCATCCCATTCTGGCTGTCAGTCATAGAGAATTGCTTTCACTAATTCAATGTCTAGTGAACAGTTCACCATCCATGGGAACGCAATCATGGTTGTGTGGCAGAGCTAACAAGATGAAGTGTTTGGAAGTATCACAGGCACATAGTCAACCCTCAATGTGTGTTAGTCTTTATTATTGAAGGAGTTTTTTTCTGATTATTACCCAGAGGATTTTAAATGCTATGCTGGGTGTGCATGTGTACATGTATGCACATGCATGTGTTCATGTGTTGAAGGGGGAGCAATTAGCACAGAATGCCATGTGAGACTAAGAAAGGAGGTCAAGGCAGGCCTGGGATGTGAGCAAATGGGACATCCATTTGAAATAGTAAGTCTCTGAATTTCTATCCTAAAGAGCAAGTTGTATCATGGAGTAATTGATAAAGGAGCTGCAGATAAGAGGTAAAGCAAGATGGGTCTCATGCAGCACTCCCATGGAATTTGGATTTTTGTCCCATGGGTTCTTAAACTTTTCATCTCTTAAAAGCATAGATGAAGGAACAGGAAATCTGACAGCTCCAGAGGCAAAGCCCAAAAAACGCATTTTCCAGGCTTAACACTTTGAGGGAGTCTCATATTTTATCTTTAAAACTTAAGCTCAGTTTGTGTTCTACTCTTTTACATATACCAATGTGAAAATAAAATTGATGAACTCTAGGACACTGGTGCATGTTTACCTGGGGGTTTTCCTGCCATACCATCCTGGAGCCTGTGTACCCAGTCTGAGAAACACCATTGTTGATGATGGATGGAAACTTGGGGAAGTATTTTGAAAAGGAGAGAAGTGTGCTCACGTTTGCATTTCGGAAAGATGAGGTTGATGGATTACAGGGGGCATCAGGGGGCTGGAGATCTAGTCCAAAAGTAGCTCCAGTAGTTCATTGCCTGATCAAAGGAGGTATCCAGGGATGGAGCTCAGAATGGCATTGCCTGCTGCTAGTTTCCCTGTTCCAGGAAGCCTTCATCACCATTGAGAAGGGTAGCCACGTTTCATTTTTGTTTGTTTTTGTAGTTGCTTGCAATTCTCACTTTTTCTCCTCATTTAAAATGGTGATTCCTTATTTTAAACGTTCTTGGTCCTGAAGATTCAGCGTTCCTATTTAACATAACTGGCTCAGGCTTGAGCATTTTCTCTGCATTAGAAGACACCTTAGCAGGCCCCTAGCAGCATGGCTGGTGGGTAGTTCAACAGCACCTATTTGACGGTGGAGTGGAGGTGGTGCAGTCATTCAGAATTCCTGGAAGACCTCCTATGCAGTACAGAACATGTGCGGGGTGCCCCATGGTTTTCAACCTCTGCTGGACATGGCTGATATGACCACTGTCCAATGCTGCCAGTCTCTGTTTTGGTCAAGTTTGGGCTCTGTGCTCTGTGCCAGGGTGGGGTATCCTGGTTCCCAAAGTCCAGCCTCCCTTTCTGCATCACTCAGCCTTGCATGAGTACCTAATTCTCATGGCATTTACTAAACCCCATCCCCTCCACTGTCTTTACAGGAAACCCACCTTAAAATCTCTCAACCTTCTCAGCCTCTCCCTTTTTCAGACAGTGCACTTCTGTCCTCTCTCTAACTTTCATTAAGCCTCTGTAGGTTGTTTGTCTTATGGGTGCCTGATAATTCTGCTTTGTCTAAACAGGCAAGCAGGCAAAGAAACAAAAACACAATGAACAAACAAAACAGGAGGGGAAAATATTTACAGCAGCAAAAACCAAACATGAAATCTCACCAACTTATTCTGTATTATGCATTTGTTTAATATTTCCATCGCCACCCACCCAACCCCCACTCTTCCCAGCAAAACATCTCTTAATGGCATAAGTTTCCATATTCACACACGTTCTCTATATTTGGGGGCAGGGGTTTAACACAAGCTGGTCAGTGGTGTAGCTAGAGAGACCTGGGAAATGGTTATAAAATAGTTGTGATGAACAGTAAACATGCTTCTGCTGCTGAAGGTGAAGGAAATGAGGAAACTCTTCCATGTCTGTCTATTTGTCTATCTACCTACCTACTTAACTACCTACCTAGTTAGATATACCCACACACTTATATACATACACACACTTATGAGTGCATCTATTTTGGGTCTGCTGACTTGGACTTTGCTCATGTGAAAATGAGCACAGGTAGCTATACAGCTGAGGTAATACATTACCCTTTTCACATAACATCTTTACAGGTTGCAGACAGTTGCTGCTTTGTTCCAGGGAAATGATGTGTGGTGCCTGGGGTAGATTTCTAGAATGGCTGAAACTTGAGGCAGGAATTTTGTGTTCATGGGGTGTTAAAGTCTCCCATTATTATTGTGTGGGAGTCTAAGTCTCTTTGTAGGTCTCTAAGGACTTGCTTTATGAATCTGGGTGTTCCTGTATTGGGGGCATATATATTTAGGATAGTTAGCTCTTCTTGTTGAATTGATCCCTTTACCATTATGTAATGGCCTTCTTTGTCTCTTTTGATCTTTGTTGGTTTAAACTCTGTTTTATCAGAGACTAGGATTGCAACCCCTGCCTTTTTTTGTTTTCCATTTGCTTGGTAGATCTTCCTCCATCTCTTTATTTTGAGCCTCTGTGTGTCTCTGCACATGAGATGGGTTTCCTGAATACAGCACACTGATGGGTCTTGACTCTTTATCCAATTTGCCAGTCTGTGTCTTTTAATTGGAGCATTTAGCCCATTTACATTTAATGTTAATATTGTTATGTGTGAATTTGATCCTGTCATTATGATGTTAGCTGGTTATTTTGCTGGTTAGTTGATGCAGTTTCTTCCTAGCATCGATGGTCTTTACAATTTGGCATGTTTTCGCAGTGGCTGGTACTAGTTGTTCCTTTCCATGTTTAGTGCTTCCTTCAGGAGCTCTTGTAGGGCAGGCCTGGTGGTGACAAAATCTCTCAGTGTTTGCTTGTCTGTAAAGTATTTTATTTCTCCTTCACTTATGAAGCTTAGTTTGGCTGGATATGAAATTCTGGGCTGAAAATTCTTTTCTTTAAGAATGTTGAATATTGGCCCCCACTCTCTTCTGGCTTGTAGATTTTCTGCCAACAGATCAGCTGTTAGTCTGATTGGCTTCCTTTTGTGGGCAACCCGACCTTTCTCTCTGGCTGCTCTTAACATTTTTTCCTTCATTTCAACTTTGGTGAATCTGACAATTATGTGTCTTGGAGTTGCTCTTCTTGATGAGTATCTTTGTGGCGTTCTCTGTACTTCCTGAATCTGAATGTTGGCCTGCCTTGCTAGATTGGGGAAGTTTTCCTGGATAATATCCTGCAGAGTGATTTCCAACTTGGTTCCATTCTCCCTGTCCTTTCAGGTACACCAATCAGACATAGATTTGGTTTTTTCACATAGTCCCATATTTCTTGGAGGCTTTGTTCATTTCTTTTTATTCTTTTTTCTCTAAACTTCTCTTTTCACTTTATTTCATTAATTTGATCGTCCATCACTGATACCCTTTCTTCCAGTTGATCAAATCGGCTACTGAGGCTTGTGCATTCGTCACATAGTTCTCGTGCCATGGTTTTCAACTCCATCAGGTCCTTTAAGGACTTCTCTGCATTGGTTATTCTAGTTAGCCATTTGTCTAATCTTTTTTCAAGGTTTTTAACTTATTTGCCATGGGTTCGAACTTCGTCCTTTAGCTTGGAATAGTTTGATCATCTGAATCCTTCTCTCAACTCATCAAAGTCATTCTCTGTCCAGCTTTGTTCCATTTGCTGGTGAGGAGCTGCATTCCTTTGGAGGAGGAGAGGCACTCTGATTTTTAGAATTTTCAGTTTTTCCACTCTGTTTTTTCCCCATCTTTGTGGTTTTATCTACCTTTGGTCTTTGATGATGGTGATGTACAGATGAGGTTTTGGTGTGGATGTCCTTTCTGTGTGTTAGTTTTCCTTCTAACAGTCAGGACCCTCAGCTGCAGGTCTGTTGGAGTTTGCTGAAGGTCCACTCCAGACCCTGTTTGCCTGGGTATCAGCAGCGGAGGCTGCAGAACAGTGGATATTGGTGAACAGTAAATGTTGCTGCCTGATCGTTCCTCTGGAAGTTTTGTCTCAGAGGAGTACCCAGCCATGTGAGGTGTCAGACTGCCCCTACTGGGGGGTGCCTCCCAGTTAGGCTACTTAGGGGTCAGGGACCCACTTGAGGAGGCAGTCTGTCCGTTCTCAGATCTCAAGCTGCTTGCTGGGAGAACCACTACTCTCTTCAAAGCTGTCAGACAGGGACATTTAAGTCTGCAGAGGTTTCTGCTGCCTTTTCTTTGGTTATGCCCTGCCCCCAGAGGTGGTCTACAGAGGTAGGCAGGCCTCCTTGAGCTGCGGTGGGCTCCACCCAGTTCGAGCTTCCCGGCCTCTTTGTTTACCTACTCAAGCCTTGGCAATGGCAGGCACCCATCTCCCAGCCTCGCTACCACCTTGCAGTTTGATCTCAGACTGCTGTGCTAGGAATGAGCAAGGCTCCGTGGGCATAGAGCACTCCAAGCCAGGTGCAGGATGCAATCTCCTGGTGTGCCGTTTGCTAAGACAGTTGGAAAAGCGCAGTATTAGGGTGGGAGTGACCCAATTTTCCAGGTGCCATCTGTTACCCCTTTCCTTGGCTAGGAAAGGGAATTCCCTGACCCCTTGTGCTTCCCAGGTGAGGTGATGCCTCACCCTGCTTTGGCTCACGCTCGGTGCACTGCACCCACTGTCCTGCACCCAGTGTCCAACAATCCCCTATGAGATGAACCCGGTACCTCAGTTGGAAATGCAGAAATCATTCGTCTTCTGCGTCGCTCACGCTGGGAGCTGTAGACTAGAGCTGTTCCTATTCGGCCATCTTGGCTCCACCTAGAAGCATTCTTGTCTCGTCAGTGACTCACGCCATCTCACCCCCTTTATGCTGATTTTGCTTTCTGACTAAGTCCCATAGTCCACCTGTTTAGGCCACAACAAGGGGTCCCAGATTCCACAAATAAAAAACAGGGCACCCAGTTAAACTTAAATCTCAGATAAACAAGAAATAATATTTTAATATAAGGATTTCCCAAATATTGTATGGGATGTTCTTATACTAAACAATTATTATTTATTGATCTGAAATTCAAATTTAACTGGGCATCTTGCACTTTATCTGGCAACCCAAACCACAGAAGACCAGCAGGGAAACGATTCTGGGGCAGCAGACCTTAGCAACCCCCTGGAACCATGCTGGGGAGCACTGTCCATTCCAGGCCAGTGCACAGATAGGATGCTTTCTGCTCCTTCTGCTCAGAAGAGCTGAGTGGAGGTCCTGTCCTGGGCAGGGGGTGACAACATAAGGTGGGTGGAGGAGGTAGGCTGGGACAGACAAGGGATCCTCCAAGCAGCTCTCACAACCCAGCAGATGCTCCCCAGTCACTTCCAGCCTTCCAGATGATTCCTCCAGCAGTTCTGGTAATGGGATGATCAAGATGACCTTGACAGGCAGGAGGAGGCAGAGGGCTGGGAGAATGAGTCACCCTCTGGGGGCTTTGAGCCTCTTGGCTGTCACAGTAGTAGTCTGCCTGTGGTGTAGAACCGCAGTTCTAGAATATCTGTGCTTTGGTGCTCTGGCTGCGGCACTGTGACCTCAACCTAAAAGTACCCTCTGCCACCCACACACTCAAAGTATCCCCAGACTCTGCCCATTTCTTAATTTTGTTTTAATGTTTCCTTTTCTGCCAGCTATTGTACTGGTTGTTGGGAATTCAATTCTCTAGCAATCTGTCAATCAATCAACAAGTAGTAGTTATTGAGTGCCTACTGTGTATAAAACATATGTTCATCCCAGTAGTAGAGACAAAGGTCTGTCCCCCAGGAGTTTATAATCAAACCAGGAAACAACAATCTGGTTATGTGGGGGAAAAATGAGCAAATGACGAGATGGTTCTGACATTTATGAAACATCCACTAGACATCCATTTTCACATCGGGTGCCAGAGACATGGAAAAGGCGGCCAGGAGCTCACACTGTATGTAACTGTATGTTACTGTATGTAATACTATGTATTTCCCAAGAAATACATAGTCGCATGCACAGAGAAGGGGCCCCTAACCCAGCCTGGGCACTTAGGGAAGGTTTTGCTGAGGTGGTGAGGCCCAAACAGTCTCTGGAGAGAGAAGTAGAAGTCAATTTGGCGAATGCAGCCACAGGGAGATGCTCCCTCTCCCAACCTCCCCTTGAGATCTCTGAATATTTAATTCTGCCTCCTCTATTCATTGTGCAATTAGATAGAGAAAATCTTATTCACCAGAATTTCTTCTGTGGAGAGACCACTGAACTTGCTTGGAAAATATACTTGGATAATCTGTTCCAATGTAGATTGTGAAGAAAGATTCTGAGAGCCCACTTAAGCAACAAAAGATGATTTTCTAACTGCAATGTCTGAATCAAGAGTGTTGGCAGCCACATTTGCTTTGCATTGAAACCTTGTTTTTTCTTAAAGATTGTTAATTTGTTCAAGATCTGGCCTCAATATGTCCTATAGTTTCAAGTAGAAACAACTGCCCCGGAGAACCTAAACACCAACCCTCGACATGGGCACGCCATTCCTACCCTACCCTCTGTGCCAACGATAAGTAAAATGTTATGGTCTTTGGTCTCTGTGGCTTTACATCATTGTGCCACTGTCTACAGAATTGGAATTCGACACCCCCATCAGTACATACTTTTGAGCCCACCTCAAAATATGTATATGCATTTATGCATGAATTGCATATATGGACCACATTTCCAATAGTTTGTGAAAATAATAAAAAATGCACAAAATGGAAACTTTCAAACAATGAGGAAGAGATGAAATAAACAGTATCTGCTTAAAATGCTTAAGCCCTGCCTTCATGTTCTGAGCCCAGAAATTGAGGAATCGTGTGACCTTGGGTAACTCATTTCACCTTTCTGAGCCTCTTGTTTCTTTGTCTTAAAAAAAATAAAATTTTTATTGACAAAACATCATGAATGATATTATACACTTAGATATTTCAAAGCGTCACTTTAACAATTGCAGCTTTTTGGGCTTTTTCTTTTTGGACCTGATTAGATCAGGGTGGTTTTTAGCCTAGAAATCTGGCTGATGGTGAGATAGCACCAGGAAGACTGTTGTGCTTGCATTGCTCACATCATTTTCAGCTCACGGTTTCTTGCAGGAATCTTTTGAAGCCACTTGTCTATTTTGTAAGGGTTGATTTAACTAAAACTCAATAATATATTGTAAAAATCCTCTTTGCTGGGAACACGTGAACTGAACCTTTCACGATGTATCTGCAAGTTAAAGAAGAGGGGAGCTCTGCTCTATCAACTGTCCACTTCTTGGACTTTTTCCCACTCTTCTTTGGATGCTTGGGGACCATATGTGACACTTGGCTGCCTGACAGTGGGCCAAGTGGAGGCACTAGTGTCAATGTGTATATGAAATATGTGAGGCTTAATTTTACATTTTTAGATCAGAGTAATGTCAATGGGAATTCTCATTTTATCTTCTCAGCTCTCATTGGATCATCTTGTATACTTCACTTTGGAAACTACCAAACTGCAGAGCGGGGCATATTGATATAAGCCAAGGAATCACATGAATGAATGTTTCAGTATCAGTTGTGAGGCATGCAATGAAGAAAAACCCAGGCTGCTCAGAGGAAAGCATAGACCAGAAGGCTTTGACTTTGACTGGGTGGCCAGAGACCACTTCCTTCAAAGGTCAATTGAGCTGAGATCCCAAGACAAAACATACTTTCCCAGGTGAAGAGTCAGGAAAGGGATGTCTAGATACAGGAAGCAAGCAACATGTGTAAGGGCCCTGAGGTCAGAGGAGGCAGAGTCTATCAGGGCAACTGCAGCAAGGCTGACGTCGTAAGTGTGCAGAAAGTGAGGTAGATGATAGCATCAGATAAACCTTGACCCCTCTTGGACATGGAGAATTTTCTAGGATGCATTTCAAAGGAGATGCTGGGAAAATACCCCAGGATGAAGACAGGCTGAGAGGTCAGGGAAAAGCAACAGTAAAAGCAAAGAACTCACTCAGCCCTGGGTGAGGACAGGTTTGGGGCAGCTGGCAGTAGGTAGGGCCTGAGGGACTCTGAGGAGGGCTGCCCTGAGCACACTGGGATTCAGCTGAGAACATTTGGAAGACATGAGAGATTAATAATGACAGAGGGCAGTGGAGTGTGCAGGGAAGGGCACAGATCCATTGACAGCAATCACCGTTGCTGATAAAAACTCAAACCCGCTATCCGTTGGCAAGTCTTTCCCTTGTTTTAAAATTACAGTCTGTGTCCCCATACCCCCACTGCTGCATTAAATTATAAATTAGTTCCCCTACCACATGGTACTCACATACAGCTCAACTCAGCTCTGCCACGAACCTCAAGGCACGGGGAACACTTTCAAAATGAAATACAAATTGTCTTTTAACCTGCATTTAATTACTGCCACCTTACACTTAAGGTCTGAAAAGAAGACTCTATAAGCACACTTTAGCAAGCATGTACTTCTGTGAAGATTGGAGAAGAAGAAAAAAAAAATGATGGCATTAGCCTCAGTTACATTCAATGAGCAAAAAACACTTCTTCACTCTGGGTAAACATTTTAGGATCCACTGAGAGCCATTTACAAAGCTCATACTGAGAAACTAATATTTACACTGACAAATATTTATGGTCTTAAGAGGGAGGCAACATTGTGTAGGCAAAAGGGCAAGGATTTTGGAATCAGACAAACCCGGATTTGACTCAGATCCCTCCATTACCTGCTGTGTGAACCTGGAAAGCTTGGGTAAGCTCACAAAGCCGCAATTTTCTCATTTGCAAAATGGGGGAAATATGCTTACCTTGCTGAGTTATTTTGAAGATGAAATGAGATCGTGAACCTGAGTGACCGATGTCTCTCTTGCATTGAGTTCTCCGTCAGTGTGTGTGTGTGCAGGCGCATGCGAGTGCGTGTGGAGACCTGTTGCATGGTGTCACCTAACAAGAGTCAGCAAAAAGGCCACAATTGGCAGGTCTTCCCCTTTACATTTCACCACAACCCAGGTTGAATACTTACCCTTTTGAAAAACATTGAATTTCTTTAACTTTACAACTCTTATATTTGTGACCTGCTTGCCGGTATGTGACCTTAAGAAAGTCACTTAAATATTTCTCATTTTATCTTACATATTCTTGTAATTACCCTTAAATTCTAGGAAGAAAAGAAAAAGACAAGTAGGAAGAAAGAAGGAAGAAAGGAAGGAAGGGAGGGAAGGAGGGGGGGAGGGAGGAAGGGAGGGAGGAAGGGAGGGAGGGAGGAAATAGTACTAAAAGTGAGTAGAACTTACTTCATTTTTTATTTTACTTTTATTTTTATTTATTTATTTATTTTTGAGACAGAGTCTTGCTTTGTCACCCAGGCTGGAGTACAATGGCATGATCTCGGCTCATTGCAACCTCCACCTCCCAGGTTCAAGCAATTCTTCTGCCTCAGTCTCCTGAGTAGCTGGGATTACAGGTGCCCCCCACCACGCCTGGCTAATTTTTATATTTTTAGTGGAGATGGGGTTTCACTTTGTTGGCCAGCCTGGTCTCAAACTCCTGACCTCAAGTGATCTGTCCACCTCGGTCTCCCAAAGTGCTGAAATTACAAGCGTGAGCCACCATGCCTGGCTTGAGTAGAGGTAACTTTTATCAGACCCTGCTCTAAATTCATAACACATCCTTAATTTAATCATCACAACAATCCTATGAGGTAGGAAGCACTTCATCTCTACTTTACAGATAAGAAAACTGAACTTCAGCTACCTAATTGCTGTGTGGCTTGAGGCAAGTGGCTTAGCTTCTCTAAGCCTCAATTTTCTCACTTTTAAGATGAGAGTAGTAATGATTTTCACCTTGCCAAATTTTCTGGTGAGGATTAAATGATATACATAGAAGATCCTTGCTCTGACATAATACATAGTAGGAAGTATTATTTCTTAAGAAAGAAGTGAGCAAGAATGGTCTCATTCTTCCCTCCCAAGAGTGTTGCTGGGAGAAGGAAAGTAGGGATGGGTAGAGGAGGACAGACCGAAGTAAAGTCTAGCCAGGCAGGGACCTGTGGGTTACAGCGGATGAACAGATACCAAGGTAAGTTCAATGGTGGTTTTATTTCTGCCGCCAGTCAGTTTTCTACCAGAGCCCTCTCCTCAGTTCCCACAAGTGTACTGGGACAGTCAAGAAAGGCCTGACTTTCATTCAGAGTATCTCCAGGACTTTATGCCACATGGAAAATCGATCAAACAGCATGACTAGGCTGCAAACAAGTTTTCGTTCCCAGCCTTCAAACTATTTCTCCAAATCAGTTTCCACTTCTCCATGCTAGCAGAGCATAAAGCAAAGCTCAGATATCATTTCCCAACTACTCTCCCCTGCCTAAACTTGAGGTTCTGAAGGAAGGACACAAGGCTAGGAACAAGATAGGAAAACCGAGGCCCAGAATCATTCAGTGTCTTGCCCAAGGCCATGCCACTAGACTTGGCCAGGGGAACCCAGTTGGTTACACAACTTCAGGGTGCTCTGTTTCTATTTATTCTACAAAGATGATGGCCCTTGTTATTGTGCAATAGGGCAGCCCCAAGCGAGGCAATCAAGGGTGGATCCAAGTCTTTAAACTCCTAGTTTAGTGCTCCTTCCACAATGCAAAAGGAACTACCTTCTGAAGAATATAACCGCACATAAGGACAGGAACTATTTTCTGAGCTTCGGATTTCTAAGATCAGGGTGGTAGCTTGCGAGACACGAGCCCAAGTTAGCACAGGGTGCTTGCTCTTGGAGGCTGGTGCTAAATGTGGCTCAGCACCAGCCAAGCGACGGGGTGAAGGAAAGAAAGGTATGGCTATGTAAGACAGCAGCGGGGGCAGAGGGAGTGGAAGGGAGACGGTTTGGCTTCTCCCCGGGAGCTGGGTCAAACAGAGCCAGAGTGTGGCTAGCAGAGTGTAGCTGGAAAATCTCCAACAGACCGGATAGTGAAGGGCAGCTTGGTGAAACCTTAAGATGGAGGCTGACCTCAAGGTTAAGGAGCCAGGGGCCAAGTGTAAGGTGGGGTGGGCTTGGTGCATGGAAAGTAGGCTTGTTGGCTGAGACGTGCCATGCAGCTCTCAACGTGTGGCTGCAGTGGGAGGGCAAAGTTGGGGAATACAGTCATGCGCCGCATAACGACATTTCAGTCCATGATGGACCGCATATACGACGGTGGTTCCGTAAGATTCTAACAGAGGTGAAAAATCCTTGTCACCTACTGATGTGGTGTCATAGCCCAGCACGGGACACACGTTTGTGGCGATGATGATGTAAACAAACCTACCATGCTGCCAGTCGGGTAAAGGCACAGCACATACAATTATGTACAGTAAATAATATTTAATAATAATAAATGACTATGTTACTGGTTTATGTATTTATTATACTATGCTTTTCATCATTATTTTAGAGTGTACTCCTTCTACCTATTAAAAAAGAAAGTTAATTGTAAAATAGCCTCAGGCAAGTCCTTCAGGAGGTATCCAGAAGAAGGCACTGTTATCACAGGAGATGACAGCTCCGAGTGTCATTGCCCCTGAAGACCTGCCAGTGGGACAAGCTGTGCAGGTGGAAGACATTGATGATGATATTGATGATCCCAACATTGTGTAGGCCTAGGCTAAGGCGTGTGTTTATATCACCGTTTTTAACAAAAATCCTTAAAAAGTAAAAATAATAAACAATTTTAAAAACAGAAAAAAGCTTATAGAATAAGAATATAAAGAAAATATTGTCCTACAGCTGTACGATGTGTTTGTGTTTTAAGCTAAGTGCTACTACAAGAGTCATTTTTTTTTTAATTAAAAAGTTTAGAAAGCCAAAACATTACAATAAGCTAAGGTTAATTTATTGTTGAAGAAAGAAAAACAGTTTTTTGTAAATTTGATGTAGCATAAGTGGACAGTGTTTATAGAGTCTACAAGAGTGTACACGAATGTCCTAGGCCCTCACATTCACTCATCACTCACTCACTGACTCACCCAGAGCAACTTCCAGTCCTGCGAGATCCAGTCATGCTAAATGCCCTATAGGGGTGTATCATTTTTGTTTCGTTTTTTTTTTTTTTTTTTGCGACAGAGTCTCGCTCTGTCGCCAGGCTGGAGTGCAGTGGCACGATCTTGGATCACTGCAACCTCCTCCTCCTGGGTTCAAGCAATCCTCCTACCTCAGCCTCCTGAGTAGCTGGGTCTACAGGCGTGTGCCAACACACCCAGCTATTTTTTGGTATTTTTATTTTTATTTAATTTTATTTATTTATTTATTTATTTATTTATTTATTTGAGATGGAGTCTCGCTCTGTGCAGTGGCGCGATAGTGCAGTGGCGTGATCTAGGCTCACTGCAAGCTCTGCCTCCTGGGTTCACACCATTCTCCTGCCTCAGCCTCCCCAGTAGCTGGGACTACAGGAGCCTGCCACCTCACCCAGCTAATTTTTTGTATTTTTTTTGTAGAGATGGGGTTTCACCATGTAGGCCAGGATGGTGTCTCCATCTCTTGACCTAGTGATCTGCCCACCTCGGCCTCCCCAAAAGCTGGGATTACAGATGTGAGCCACCGCGCCCTGCCAGGTGTATAATTTTTAATCATTTATGCTGTATCTTTACTGTATCTTTTCTTTGTTTGGATACACAAACACTTACCATTGTGTTACAATTGCCTACAGTATTCAGGACAGTCACATACTGTACAGGTTTGTGGCCTGGGAGCAATAGGTTCTCCCACATAGCCTGGGCGTGTGGTAGGCTGTACCACGGAGGCTTCGTAAGCACACTCTCTGATGTCTGCACAATGATAAAGTCACCTAATGACACATTTCTCAGAACATATATCTGTCATTGTTAAGTGGCTCAGGACTGTACTAAGAAGGAACTGGGGTGGAGGGGTTCGGTTTGAGGATCTCAAGTCAGGCAGAGCAACCGTAATGCAATGATATGCTTCAAGGAACTGCAGAGGTGAAAGACAAGACAGGAATAATTCCCTGGCTGAGTGGCCAGCCACAGTCTTCCCGGTGTCCACACTAGGACCCTCCGCCCTGCGTGCTGCTATGGTCTGAGTGTGTGTGTTCCTCCAAAATTCACGTTGAAATCTATTCCCTATTGTGATGGGATTAAGAGGTAGGGCTTTTTTAAAAAATTATTTTATTTTTATTTTTAAGACAAGAGTCTCACTCTGTTGCCCAGGTTGGAGTGCGGTGGCATAATCTCAGCTCACTGCAACCTCCGCCTCCCAGGTTCAAGCAATTATCTTGCCTCAGCCTCCCGAGTAGCTGAGATTACAGGTGCCAACTACCATGCCTGGCTAATTTAAAAAAATATATTTGCGGTAGAGGCGGGTTTTCACCATGTTGGCCAGGCTGGTCTCAAATTACTGGCCTCAAATGATCCGTCCACCTCAGCCTCCCAAAGCTCTGGGATTACAGGCGTGAGCCACAGCTCCAGCCAAGGTGGGGCCTTTAGGAGAGGATTGGGAGGTGAATGGGATGCATGCACTTATAAAGGCACTTGAGGGAGCCCTTTTGCCCCTTCCATCATGTGCAGACACAGCAAGAAGTCACCATCTGTGAGAAACAGGCCCCCACCAGACACAGAATCTGCCAGTGCCCTGGTCTTGGACTTTGCAGCCTGTAGAACTGTGAGCACTAAATTTCTGTTGTTTACAAACTACCCAGTGTGAGGAGCCCCAATAGACCAAGACACATGCCTGCTCTCCCATTCCAGAGCAAACTGCTGCCTTAGGTGTAGTAACAGAAAAGGGACAGAATCAACGTCTGAAAGGCTTTTTTTTAAACCACACACTAACACCTCCCGAAGGAGGACTGCAAAAACTTTCCCCATTTGCCAAAAGGAATTTGGATTCCTATGCTTCGCTTCCTGGCTCACTCAAGATCATCTGGCCCTTTGATGAGTGCAGGGGCCTCTGTCCCTCTCTGGTTTAGTATCAGATTTAGTTGTCTTGTCTTGCTTTTCACTGTGCTCTGGGCTCAGGCCACTTCCAAGGAGTAGCAAATTGGACTGAGCCCAGATGGAAGCCCAGGCTCTGAGCAGCATGTATGAGGTGGAATAGCAGACTCAGGTGAGGGCTCAGGTGAGGGCTAGGCAGGCCTTCAGCCCAAAGTCTTTGTCATGGTTTGCTTCTCTGGACCAGCTTATTGTAGTAGGCAGAGGGCATGTGTCCCAAGTAGTAGGAGCTAATTATATCCCTGAGGAGTTGTTGGAAGAAGACAGCCAAGCCCACACTTTCCCCAGGCTCTGATTAACTTGAGCACACCTCCCTATATTCTGATCATGCCTTTATTAGATCGCAGTTGGATTCCAACTAAGTTTAATCCAGTGTTCCCTTTTCTAAACATCCTGGAGATGACAATTATGCAGCAGACTTTTTTTTTTTTTTTTTTTTTTTAGAAACTGCCAAAGGTATCTGAGGCAGCTGACTTGGAGCTCTGATAATCATATTGCTTGTTTTCATATAAGCTTTTGGGGGAGCTGGCCCAGAAGTTTCTGCCAAAATCGTTGCAGACTGCTCCCACCTTCCATTCCCCAAGCACCTCATTTAGTTAAGTGATTTTGTCTCCTTCAGGTTGCTCTGTAATTGGGGTGATTATTCATTCCCATCACGAGACAGAACTGAAAGGAAGAAGCTGGCTCAGGACCCCCAATACTCTGTCCTGCTTCCTGCTGAATTTTATCACTTTCTTTGATCTGTCTCAGGGCTTGACTTCTGAGATGTGAGGAGCCAGCATAGGGTCGGCCAGTCCCAGCTGCCTCATGGCCCCTGTTCAGAAAAATGGCTCCATTGTCATAATGGGGTCAGGCCTGGGGAGAAAGGCAGTGGGAAGTTTGCTTGCCAGCCAGCCAGAAAGATGCAGTAACCGCAGCCTAGCCAGTCGGTGTGTTGCATCCTCCAAGCACTACAGCTCAGGATGGGGGGTTTGGACCACTCTATCTTGTAGACTGGGTTGTGTGTGTCCAGTAGGGATTCCCAGCAAGTGTCGTTCATAAGGAGAATGGGCTGGGGCTTGCCGTGTCAGAGCATGTGATCAGGAGAGCACACATGAGCCGCCAGACGGGCATTTTCTATCTCAGATGTTCATCCAAGACCTCCTTCTCCCTAGCCACTCTGCCCATCCTCCCTCTCCTCATTGTTCCAGCATGGTCATCTTGCTCTCTGTATCTGCTTCAGGTTCTCAGCCCATGTTCAGATGAACCATCAAGACACCTTTCAGTGGCTTACCCATATCTGAACAATTCTCTTTCCCAACAACACCTTCACAAGACTTCTGCCTCTTCATAGCCTTTTGATTTCAGCAACACTCAGGGTTATTGAAAAGAGAATTTGTCTAGGGTTTTGGCCCCATGGAAAATAAGCTTGTTAGAGAAACAAGTAAGTAACCAGATGATTATAACTCTGGAGGGGATAAAGACCTACCATAGGGGAGCACGGGGTGTTATGAAAACACAGAGGAGGAACACAAGACACAGGCTTGGAGGGTCCAAGAGGCCTTCCTAGAGGAAAAGACTTCTAAAATGAGACTTGAAGAAGGAATAGAGAGCGTATTTCTGATGGAGAGAGCAGCATATGGAAAGCCTCAGAGCAGAGGTTTTCAGACAGATTTGGAGATACCCACTAAGTGCAGTGGGCATACATCAGACTTGCTTGGGGGGACCCTTGCAGACATGCTTTGAGTTCTGTTCCAGAAATAGGAACGTGTTGGCCTTAGGCCATTTGCAATGTTGGGGGACAGGGACATACTTAGAGATACAAGCAAGCCAAGAAGCTGATGCTTTAATGTGAGAATTGAGCCTATGACTTTATTTCCATTAACATGGTCTTCATGTCATTTATAAAAAGTCTCATGTCAATCTAAGTCGCTTTCTCTCTCCCTCCCTCCGTCTCTCTCTCTCTCTTTTTGGAGATTATATGTTCTTTACTTAACCATTATCTTATTGTTGAAGATTTAAGTCATTTCTCTTTTTTTTTTTTTTTTTGCTATAATCCCATAATATGATGATGAGCTTCTCTGAGCATAAAGCCTTTTTTCTTCTTTCTCCTTCCCTCTCGGGTTTAGTTTCTAGGAAAGACTCTCATGACTGGATCTTCTGGGGTAAATGTTACAGATATCCTAAGGGCCGTTTCTACTTCCACTATGCCATGCTGCCTCTAAAAACAAACAAGAGAAAACATATATCATAATACTATCCCCCCAAAACTCAGAAGTGTTAACACTTCTGAATCAGGAATCAGATCACTGAGTTAAATCTCCAACCCAACTTGAGAAGCTTAAAAGGAAGAAAACTTCTCTCTCTTCATGATAGATACAGAGAACTCATTAAGATTTTTTTTCTACATAGTAACTGAATAGAAAGAACACTCAATATTCAATTTATTGTATCATGGTTCATAATTACTCTATTTATTGGACATGAAAAATAGAATCAACCATCATAGCAGTAATCATTCCCAAAATAGAGGTGCAGCCTTGCAGAGTCACACCCAGATCTGAACAGGATGGATTAGACAGGGTAACTAAGGGACAGGGCCTCCTGGAACAGTCAAGCAATTCAAGAATGTTCAGATGGAGTTGTTAGCCCAAGATAGACAAGCAAGACTGTGAAGCCCAAGAGCAAATCAGAGATTGCAGTGTCAGTGTTTGGAGCAGGGGTGGGTAGGAAATTGGCACAGATTAATTGCAATGGCAGCTAGAAGGAATGCAGTGGGCAGACCATTCTTCGACATCTAGGAAGGTGGATGAATCTGAATCAGAGCAATAGCCCAGACAGAATTCTGGGATTTCTGGCATTAGGAATTGAGAAACTGGTGGGGAAAATTGGAGGAGAAACAGGAAGCAATGACCATACGCAAGGCATTGTGCCAGGTGCTTTAAAGACCTAACTCTCACAGTAATCTCCAAGGCAACGAAATTATTCCAGTTTTACAGGTAGGCTTAATTGAGGTCTGTAGAGCAGAAGGGCTTTCCCGAGGCGCCAGATCTATCTGGTGCTTTGACAACACTGTGGTGAAGGTGGAATCAGTATGGAGCTAGAAAACTATTCTAAAAGGGCTACCACTTGTCCCAGTGTATGGGGTGTGGTGGATCCAGTGGGGGATTGAGAGAGGAGTCAGTCAAGACACTGTTCAAGACTGCTTTTTCAAGACTTAGGAGGTCTTTTTTTGTTGTTGTTTTATTTTTTATAGAGATGGGTCTCATTCTGTTGCCCAGGCCGATCTAAAACTCCTGGTCTCAAGCGATCCTCCCACCTCAGCCTTCCAAAGTTCCAGGATTATAGGCATGAGCCATGGTGCCAGCCAAGCCATCTTCTGTTTGACCAAGAAAAACTCATTCTATGGCTGGCTTAGCATCCTGTAGAGCTTCTTAGTGGCCTGTTTTAACACATTCCCTACTTTTTCTGAATTGCACTTCATTTAGTGTGGACTTATTTCTAGTAAACTTGGGAGTAGTTTTAGTCTGAGAGCTCTGGGTCCCAAATCAAAGCCAGCTAATTGTGCTAAGCACATTGGCTTCAAGACTCTAAGAGATACAAAGATGTTATACACAATGGTGTCTATAAATAATGCTGCCTTTGCCTCCCAGGCCTATCTCATCATCTGACATCACATTGCTAGACCATGGGAATTCCAAGAACTATTTGGAAGAAGGAAAGTGTGCCACTCCTTGAGATTTTATGTCCTACAGATCAGGAGTAGGTTACTGATTAAGGCTCAGAGCCAAGAAGCCAAGCACAGAGCTATAAAGGCTTCCTGGTCATTCCTTATCCAGTTCAGATGTGCTTAGGGGAGAAAGAGCTGCTCAGAGTTTCTGTTAAAGAGGAAAAATGTTGAGCTTCACTTCTGCTTCTGCAAATTATTGGTCTCCTCTTGACCTCTGTGCCCTCAACTAAAAGCTCTAGTGAGCTCTTTTGATGTGCTCACTTTCCTTCAGGAATTGGGGGAAGGAAGAGAGATTCTGCACCGCTCCAGCTCCTACTAAGTACCTTGTTCTACCCAGACAGCACCTTACTTTATCATTACAGTACCTCTATGAGACAAATATTGATAGATCCATTTTGTAGAAGAGAAAAATGAGGCTCACTGAGAATGTTAAATATAGTAGGAAGAACTGCATCCATGGATTTTGATGGGCCTGAGATCAGCTCCAACTTTTTCACTTTCTAAACTTCAGTTTCCTCATCTGCAAAAAGGGTATAATGTTTGCCTTTCTGGGTTGTTTAAAGGAAGAAAAGAGATTATGTACACAGATTGTTCTGTACAATGCCTGCATATACCAGGAAATATATAACCCTTAGTCATCACATTTTTAAATAATAATAATAATATTTACAGATCATAAGTGGTAGAACTAAGCCCTGACCTCAGCTCTGGAGGGTTCCAGATTCCATGTTTCTTTTTCTATATCACAAGTTCTGAAATGAAGCAAATATTTCCTAATTAAAAGACAGGGAAGGTGGCCAAAGCAATCCGTTGCTTCCTTAAGCTTCTGGGAAACTGGAACTTTAGAAACTAATAAAAGAATGATACCAAATGCCTGAGATGGGAGATCATTGACTGGCCTGGAGCCAGGCAGACAAGAAGGTGTAATTGACCTAGCTTCTGCTCTGGGAGGCTGAGGGAAAAATACTCATTCCAGGAGACTACACCAGTCGAGCATTTTTAAAGTGCATGGAGAAAGAGTTCCCTCTACCCCAGTAAATAATATGTGCTGAGCTCCTAAAATTTTTAGATATGTTATACATTGTTTTATGTAATCATCCCCAAAAAAACAGTGTGGTCAAATGATGATAAATACTGAAGGACAGAAAGGAGATAGGAGAGGTGCCAGGGTGGGATGATGCTATCGTAAATGCCATAGTTAGGGAGGCCTCACTGATTAGGTGGCATCAGAGCAGAAATCTAAAGGCAGCCCCTTTGCCAATAGAGAACAGGGAAGAAGGCCAGCAAGCTCTTCTCTGCTATCTGAATCTCCAGTTTCCTTTACCCTGGAAATCATGACAATGGTTCCAGCCATTTGAATAAAGCTTAGGGTGTAAAGCCTTTTGTAGTCCAGCACTTTATCTTTATAACACCCTTGAGGGTCAAAGATATTATTATCTTTTTTAGAACATGTAGCTAAGGCATAGAGGGAGTAAAAGCAGGCCAAGATCATTTGCCAGGAAATGGCAGAATTGGAATTGGATTCCAAATCTCTTGATACCAACCCCTATGCCTTTCAGCTTTACCAGGCCAAGTGTATTTTTCATCCCCTGGAATTTGGTCCTTTAAGCCTCTGGTGGTCTAAACCATATTTCTTCATCAGTCACTGGCAGTGCTATTAGTGTGCACTGGAGAATTTGTGAAACAGAGGCACACATGCAAACTGCATAAATGCTGCATTCCTCTTACTGCCAAGGCGGCAGCTTCCCTGAGACAGGAAGAACGGTCTCCTCCCATCTGTATTGCAACTTGGATCAGCAACAGAGTTGAGGGGTGACTGGCCCCGGCTTTCTCAGGCTAGGCTAGCAGGAAAGCAAATAGCAGAAGGAAGGATTCTACAGTTGTGATTAAAAGCATGAGTTCTGGAGCTGGAAATTACAATCTCAGCTCTGCCACTAATGTGTGACTTTATGCAGGAAAATTGGACTGTCTGCACCTCAACTTCCTCAACTATAAATTAGAGGTAATACTAGAATCTGCCCATAGAGTTATTGTGAGGATTGAATAAGATCATGTACTTAAAGTGCTTAAAAACATACCTGACACATAACTGCTACTCAATGCATGTTGGCTACTATTAATGCCTCTTGCACAAGAGCTTGAGATGGGTCTGAGGCCTATTCAATCAGATTCTCCAGGCAGAGTCCAGCAAAAAACAATTAGCCCTCCTGTCTCTCCTGTTTTGGATTAGTCTCCTGCCCACCTGGGGCACTTACAGAAAGGCTGAGAGCAGCCTCTGTTCCTCTTCACATCCCTAGGTCCTGATCCTATTGTCCAAGGACCTAAATATCAGCCCCAGTATCTTATTTTCCATTCTTGCTGGGAGTCTGTTAGAACCCAAGGAATCAGGAATTTTGGCAGTCTCCCCATTTCACAGATGGGCATACAGATGAGGCCCTTCTGTTACAGCAGCACTCACACACACACACGCATGCACATGCACACACGCCTTTCTGGGATTCCTGCCACACCACAGCGGGATGATGTGTTGGCTTCATCCCCATCTGCCTCCAAGTGCAAACTTTCCCAGAGCAGTTTGTCCAGGACTGGGAGACTGTGTTCTCCACCTCACTCTCTTTTGTCACATCCTTTTTATTTCTCTGATGTCTGATTGGCTTGAAGGAGCTGTCTGCAAGTTGGAACTGAATTGAGTTAACTGGTCCAGACAGGGACATGGCTACAGCTGGAGCATGTGTTTTACTGCCCACCTCTCTCCACAGCAGACTGCGGGCTTCTTGAGGACAAGCTCTGCCTGACTCAACCTTGCCATATGGTGCAGAAGTGCGAGCATGGGCTCTAGAGAAGGCAAATTCAAACCCTTCCTCTCTTGATGTGTGGTCTGAAATGAGTGGTGTAAGTAAGCTCTCTGAGGCTTCACTAGAGGAAGCATCATTCCAGCTGCCCGATGCTGAGTCCTAATTGACTGAATTTGCAATTGACAGCACTCGCAGGGCAGCTTGCGAATGCACATCCAAACGAGTGGCGACAGTTCTAACAGAACTGTCAGTGTTGGAATTTTACATTTGGCTCCAAAATAAATGGTTTCTTTTTTGTTCTCGGCACTTTTTAAAGACTTTTTTTTTTTATTTTGAAATAATTATAGACTCACAAGACGTTGCAGAATTAATAAGAAAAGTTCTATATACTTATCACTCACCCAGCTTCTCTCAACACTTTACATAGCATAACAAATGATCAAAACCAGGAAATTGACAGTGGCACAATACACTTAACTAGACCAATACAATTAGCTAGATTATAGACTTTATTCAGATCTCACTGGTTTAGCAGGCACTCGTGTGTGTGTGTTTCTACATGTGTAGTTTTTGTTCTTCTTTAATTTTAAAATTAAACTTTCTATCTTAAAATACTTTTAGATTTACATGCAGCTGTAAGAAATAATAAGAGATAATGCAGAGAGATCCTGTATGCCTTTTACCTAGTTCACCCTAATGGTAACATCTTGCAAAACTATAGTACAGTATCACATCCTGGACATCGGCATTGACACAGTCAAAAGGTAGAATACCTCTATCACCACAAGGATCCTTCATGTTACCCTTTCATAGCCACAGCCCCTTCCCTTCCACTCCTCGGTCCCTGCTAAACTCTTGGGAGTCACTAATCTGTTCTGCTTTTTTGTAACTGTCATTTCAAGAATGTTATATAAATGGAATCATACAGCATGTAACCTTTTGAGACTGTTTTTTTTTTTTCCACTCAGCATAAATCTCAGGGAATGCATCCAGGTTGTTTGTATATCAATAGTTTGTTCTTTCTTATTGCCAGGAAGTATTTTATAATATGGAGATACCACAATTTGTTTAACCATCCATTCTAGGACATCTGAGTTGTTTCAGGTTTTCGCTATTACGAATAAAGCTGCTATCAACATTTGCATACTGATTTTTGTGTGAACATAAGTCTTCATTTCTCTGGGATAAATGCCCAGAGGTGCGATTGCTGGGTCATATGGTAGTTGTGTATTTAGTTTTTTAAGAAATTGCAACTTTCCAGGGTAGCTGTGGCATTTTACATGCTCGCCAGTAATGTCTGAGTGATCCAGTTTCTCCCATCCTCGTCAGCATTTGGAGTTCTCACTCTTTCTTACTTTATTCATTCTGATAGATGGATAGTGATCACTCATTGTGGTTTTAGTTTGCATTTTCCTAATAGCTAATGATGTTGAGCATTTTTCATGTGCTTATTTGCCATCTGTATATTCTCTTCGGTGAAATGTCTCTTTATAACTTTTGTTCATTTTCTAATTATATTGTTTTTCACTGTTGAGTTTTGAGAGTTCTTTATATATTCCAAATACTAATCCTTTGTCCAATATGTAATTTGAAAACATTTCCTCTAATTTTGTAGCTTGTCTTTTTACCCTCTTAAGAGAGTCTTTCAAATAGCAAAAGTTTTTAATTTTGATGAAATTCAATTTATTAATTTTTTCTTTATGGACCACGCTTTCAGTGTCAAGTCTGAAATAATTTATCTATGTTTTTTCTAAGTTTCATAGTTTTACCATTTATACAAAAGTCTCTGATCCACTCTGAGTTAATTGTTAAAGTAAGGCTTAGGTTCAGGTTCATCTTTTGGCCTATGGATATCCACTTGCTCCAGCGTCATTTGTTCAAAATTTATCTTCCTTTACTGAATTGCTTCTGCAATTCTGTCAAAAATCTGTTGGACATATTTGTGTGGGTCAATTTCCTGGTTCTTTGTTCTATTTCATTAATCTGTGTGTCTATTCCTCCACCAATACTGCACAGTTTTGATTAATGTAGCTGTGTAATGTCCTGAAATTCAGAAGACTGATTGCTACCACTTGATCCTCTTTTTCAAAATAATTTCAGCAACTCTAGTTACTTTGCCTTTCCATACACATATTAGAATAATCTTATCTATTCCTAAAAAAATACTAGGATTTTCATGGAAATTGAATTAAACCTGTATGTCAATTTGGGAAGAATTGATATGTCGAGTTTTTCAATCCGTGAACATGGTATGTCTCTCCATTTTTCAGATCTTTGATTTCTCTCATCAGCATGTGTAGTTTTGAACATACAAGTCAGTCCTGTACATATTTAGATTGTAATTATTTTATTTTTTGAACAATTGTAAATATTCTATTCTGCATTTCACTGTCCATGTGTTTATTGTTAGTATATAGAAATACAGTTGATTTTTGTATATTGATCTTGTCTTGCAACCTTGCTGAATTCACTTATTAGTTGCAGAAGGTTTTGTTGTGGATTCTTTGGTACTTTATATCTAGATAATCATGTAATTTCAAATAGGGTTAGTTTAATTTCTTCCTTTCTGACATGTATGCCTTTTATTTTCTTTTCTGGCCTTGTTGCACGGGCTAGAACTTACAGAACGATGTTGAATGAGTGGTGAGAGTGGATATCTTTGCTTCCACATCTTAGGGGGAAAGGTATTCAGTCTTTCAGCATTGAGTATGTTAGCTATAAGTATTTTGCAGATGCACTCTATCAAGAACAGCCCCTCTATTTCTATTTTTCTGAAGTTTTAACATCATAAATGGGTTCTCAGAATACTTTTTAACAATACAGTTTTATAGTGTCTAAAGATGAAAATCATTCAAACATGACTTTTCCTAAAATTGTACATGTAGGTTGAATAGTTTCATAGACCACAGTTATGTGGATGAATCAACAATAAGCTCAAGTGCAAAGACTGAGAGTTCTTCATTCTTCTTAGGTCTGGCTAGTCCCCCCACATTGCAACCTCAGAGGCACAGCCCCCATTGTATTTGACACAAATAGAGACCCTAGAGTTTCACAGTGCAGGCTGCCCATGTAGAAGGTGTTCACTGTGGTTTCTAGATGACCCTGTCTTAGAAAGACCCTTGCCCACATAAGGTGTTTGCACATTTGAGGCCCCAGGCAGGCATCTTGTCTTCTACTTATTTATTCAATATGTTGTTACTAAGTCCTTCCTATATAACAGTCATTGTTTAAGGCGATGGGGATATTGCAGTGAACAACATGCCAAATACTCATCTTTTAATAACCCAGGCAGGGGGTGTTAGTGGCTCTAGCCAGGACAATGCACTGGAAACGACCAGAAATTGTTAGATATCATCGTAATGCTTGCTGCCTCTGCTCAGAGAGACCAAGTGAGCTGCCTAACATCCCACACCTTCCAGAGCTGGGAAACAAGCCACAGTGCATTTAGTTCTTAAGTGTGGTCCCTCAGAATTACATGTGGCTGCCACCAGATGGAGCCTCCCTCCCCAGGCTCCACTGGACTCTGTTCATCTTGATGATACTATATTCACCTCATCTTCAGCTCACAGTTCAGAGGCAAAAAGGAAAGGAAGACAGTTAAGAAATATATCTTGTGATTCATGATGGGGACTGTCCTCACATGCCAAGCCCAGAGATGAAGCCAGGAAGCCACTATTAGATTATTGGTGACAGGTATGTGGGTGGCATGTCATACCTCCCTGGTGTCTGGAATCCAGTACCCTTTGCCCAGGGAGGCAGGAGTAAGAAAGCCTTGGCTATCCGCAGCGCATCTCAATAAAAGCAGTGCACTATGAGCAGTAGCCCAGAGAATTCCCTCAGCCCTCTGGCTCAGCAGCCAGCCATGCACCCTGCTCTAATTGGGCATTTTCAGGCCATTAAGTAGATAGATCAATGACAATTATCTTTGGCTTTCATTTTGCCCATCCTCTGTCTGTCATTCTCTAGGCTTTAGAGTTACTGAGAAGGATACACATTTATACACATGAGCACAGATATACACATGTGCACAGGCACACACACTCATGCGTGAACACACACAAGCAGCAGGGCAGAGGCCATCAGAGTGGGTGACCTGGGGCCTCAGCCCGGCTGGCATCATCAGGTCCCAGACCTCCCTACTGCAAGCTACAGCAGGAAGAAGACAAGCTGGTGCCCTACAGGGTGCCCAGCAGAGTTCTCTCCTGCCTCTTGGGGTGTGGTGCAATGGAGGCATTCTATTGTATCCAAGAGGGGTTCCAAGATCCCTTCAACACCCATTTAAATGTATATGAAAGAGGCCCCAAGGACCCATCATCTTCCCTTTCTAATGAGTAAGAAGTGACAGTTCACAGGGCATCTATTTTATGCCAAGGAGTGGGCTGGATCCTTGACATACACTACCACTTTTAATCCTCCTGGCATTTCTATGAAGCAGGGATTATTTCTCCAATTTGACAGATTGATAAACAGAGGCAGCAAGATGTTGTAGCCACCTCAGGCAGGTGCTTTCCATGGCATCTTTCACCTCATTTTCATACACCATTCAAGACCGTCCTCCACACTGGCCAAACAACAACACAGGACTGTGGGCATCGACTTCAGTAACTTCTGCAAACAAAGTTCCCTGGTGGGAAAGCTATCCCTCTCCTTCCTGTGCGTCCCACCTACCTCATCTTCCAAAGCTCAAAATATGTTCACAAGGAGGCTTCTCAGACTCCTCCACCGCTCTCCCCAAGCCCTGCCCCCTGCGCCATTCACTGTCAGCTCCCCCAGCACTGTGCCTGCTGGCCACTTCTCCCCTTCCTCCCTACTTTACTCTGTCACTCTGCCATTTCCACTATTGGTTGATAATTACAAGAACACATAGACTCTTTCTCTTTGTCCCTTGCATCCCTCTGTAGCTACTCTGCACCCAGAAGTTGATATTACAGGGATGATCCCTCACTGACAGCCCCATCCCAGCTTGTCAAGGAATCTGATTTTCAGTAGAACTGAAGTAGTAAAACATACATGTTTTTGTTATTTCTGTTTCCAATACCTGGAATTCAAAGAAACTAAGGTGTAGAAGTGTCTGTTCTATACAAAATACAGAAGTAGAAGGGGACTCACTGTCTCCAAGTCTCTCTTCTCCCTCCAAGGGATGTGATCCCCAAGAGCACACTCGTCTTCCCCTAATTCCTTCAACTCTCTTATACCACCCAGAGCAGAAAGAGGGCTGTGGATTCCTTCTTTTCCCCTTCCAAGCCCACTTTCACTCCCATGCTAGCATCTTGGGATCTGGCCAATCAGTGGAGTGTCTCTTCCTTACCTCAAATAACGTTATTTCTCAGTACAATGCAATCTTTTCCTTATCCAAGTCTTATGCCCATAATCCATAATATACACACATCTAATCTTCTTTCTGTTCCTAATCTATATCAGGCTTCAGAGAGCTCTGCACCATGGCTGCTAAAATTTCTCATACTGCTTGGGATGTTTGTTCATGGTCAGAAGAATTGAGTTGGGTGACAGTGTTTCTTTAAAATTTGGGGTCCAAACCCCGGTGAGCTGGGGATTTGAAAACAAAAGTATTCAGGTGCTAATGACAAAGTGTAAAAATTAGTGCTTTGAGATCAGACAGATGTGTGTTTGCATCCCAGCTCTACTGTGCACTAGCTGTTCACCACTGGTGAGTTTTCTCAGCCTTTTTAAGCCTCAGTCTTCCTGTCTATAAAGTGGAATGATAGCAACAACCTCATAAGTTTGTTGTGAGAATTAAAATTACATGTTAAGAAGTTATGGCACGTACTAGACACACTATAAAATTGCCCAATTCATTGAGCAAGTTTCCCCTGTCCCTGCAAGGACTGAGCTGTATTTTGACAATCAGAGATTAGAATAAGGTGTCACCAATGCCCAGCAGAAGATAGTCACAGATGAGATGACCAGCAAATAGCACTTGTGGACTGACTTTATCAGAACTCAACAGAAACTGGCCCTTTGGCCTGCAAAGGTCAGATACCAGGTGTCAAATATATGGGTAAGGAGTAAAGATCCTATCTAGGCATCAGGAAATCTCAGTTCTTAGCTCAGTGTCCCCATTCATAAGAAAGAGAGCTCAGGGCCCCAGAAAAACTGGTCAGGAAAAGTGGAAAATAAGATTTTCTGCTTTGCAAGCTTGTCTGGGGCTGAGGTTGACCACTGTGCAAGGTCATTTCTCAGTACGATGCAATCTTTATGACCTGGGGCCATTTTGTTTTAATGTTGCTTTATGAGAGCCAAAAAGTCTCGAGCCAAGTTTTTTAGAGTGTTCTACTTTTTAAATGGAACCAAAGCCCTTCACAGAAGGAATTGGGAAAGGAGTACCCATTGCTACTTCCAACATTTTTTCTTGTCATCTCTGCCTACCTAGTATTGTAGAAGGAGCACTGAATTAGGAGCCCAGGGATTCAGCTCCAGATTTGCCATTTATTTACGGCATTACATTACTGCATCTAATGTGTTGCTCATGGAGCTCACCTCTCTGGCCTTCTATGTCCTCCTCTGTCAAATGGGAATATTTACTTTGCCTCTATTACTGAGTAGTTAGGAGATCATGAGGGTGAATGCTCTTTGCAAACTAAGAGACCAGTAACACGCGCAACAAACTATAATAATATTTCACGTGGCTAATCATGAAAAACTGAGCAAAATAATAATGATGGTAATTATCCTTGTTACCTATCTATCTACCGACATATTTATCTTCCTACTGTTCTTCCTCCTTTCTTATCTACCCATCTACCTTCCTACATACTGAGCTAAAGAAGTCTAGGAATATTTCACATATTCAATCAAGCCAATGAACACACAAATATCTGGTATTCACAAGAAAACCATGCTTGTTAGTTTACAAATGTTGACAATGATAGGAGACAGGTTGAAAATATCTATTTATTAGAATTGTAAGCATCTCTAAACATTTACTTAAGATTTCTGAAATTAAGCTTAGAATTTCTTCATCACGTAATACTAAACATACCTTACCCATTTTGAACCCAATACAATGCATTAAAGTATTTCTGATAGTTGAATGCATTTTTGAGGGTTAATTCATGTAATCAAGAAATGTTATGTCTCTGTGAGACATTCCTTCAGTTATTCAAAAGCTTAAAAGTTTTAAGAAGTGTACAGTGACTGAATCATGGGAAATAACCCTGAGAAACTATTGAAGAAATGCTAATGAAACATCACAGAAGAGATCAAATAGATGATGAAACCACAATGAACACCTAGGCCTATAAGGATTGACAGAGAACACTGATAAAAGAGAAACTGAAATTGAGAAAGAGTGAAACAGTGTAGAGCTGATCAAGTAAAAGTACCAGGTTCCAATAGTCAACAGCCCATCATAATCAATGAGGGAGGACATAAAGCAGGAAAAATGCATCACCATGGTGAGCAAGGAAAGCAAGTTATTGGAGGCACATGTTAACACATAAAATATAAGATTAATATGATCACTGGAAAGGCTTGCCTGAGCCCATAGTTTGAAAGCCTACAGTGAGATAAGACACACAACGAGAAGCAAGAGAACCTGACCAAGAGGGTGACTTGGCCATGGTGCTCCCATCAGTAGGGACCCAAATGCTTTCTTGGACTCACCAAGTATTGAATTAGACATGAATAGGAGTGTTTGTTGTGATGGCAAGAAACTATATAATCAAATGAATACAGTAGTTTGTGACTTTTAAAATAATTATAAGATCTTTATACCAGCTAAAGTCATGTTGTGTACTAGCCGTTTTTGCAACTTTTAATAATAACACCTACTAACCTCTGAGCGTCATTGTCACCAATGCCATGATTGCCACCATTTATTGAGTGCCTACTACATGCAGGCCCCAGGTCAATGCTTTACACTCTAACTCTCATGTTGACAACAGCTCTGAATGACAGGAGCTCTGTTCAGTGTTTTACAGGTGAGAAAACTAAGACACTAATAATTTTTATAAACATATCCACAGTTATATGATTAGTAAGTAAGGGAGCTAGTATAGAAAGAGGTTTGTCTGACTTAAAGTGATTTGGCATCTTTCTTTTCCACTCTCCTAATCATGATCTATTCCAGCTCCTGGCCCAATAACTTCATGCTTGTAAATCTCAGGTCCACCCATTTATGGAAAACTCTTTAGTCACAGAGTTCACTAACACCGTCCTCTGTCCCTGCGACTATATGTTGAAAATAACAATTGAAGACCCTCTAAAGGGTGGTGCAAGTTGACTAAATGGGTAGCAGTGAACAGCATTAAAAGGAAAAGAAATAAAATAACACATAGAAAATGTCATAGAGCACCATGCAGCAAAGATAGTTTTTATAAAAAGTATTTTTAAATTACACATATGCCATATTTCACTGAATCACAGTCATCATTTATTGGAAGATGCAAAATTTTATGTATCACCCAGAAAGAAAAAAATGCTGCCAATTAATGGCAAGATGTCATAATTTGTAAAACATATCCAAATTTCAGAGATGTTCAAATGTGGGGGGGAAATGTGCATGTGAGAATGATAAAATACATCGTATGCATAAATGCACTGGGTCACTGCAATATGTATTTCCTACTGTGGGTCATGGCCAACAGAGTTTGAAAACCTCCATTCTTTGGAGTAGAAAAGGTTACTGGAGTATCTACGCGGTGGTTGGAGCTGCCAAGGCACCCAACCTGGTCAACAAATTAGTGTGCTTAGCCACAGGCAGTACTGGATGAGTTCTGGCTGCAAAGTGCCCTGTGACCTGGCCCTTGGGAAGCCATGCTCTGACAAGGTTTGCAGGTCTCCCCACAATCCAGGGCTAAGCATGAATGAAGGTGCTTGGCATTTCAAGGATGCAACTAGGAGGTGCTCCTGTCTCAGGTTTACATTATACCAAAATAAGGTCCTGGCCAGATAGCACCATATAATTAATTGAGGGAGTTGATATTTCCCAGGCAATACTTGCAAGGCTCAGAGCCTCTATTCAAAAGATAACTGAAAGGCCAGCAAAGGGTCTTGCAAAGGATATCCTGACTTCTGACAGGATAGAAGGTTGATGGATGGACAGTGAGAGTATAAAGACTTTAGGGTTTGGGGTTCTGATTTGACCTTGGTCTGCATCACTGATTGATTCATTCATTCAACCAATATTTTTGCAACCCTTACAAGGGGCAGGCATTGTGCTGACTGTGGAACATCACAGACAGTGTGTCAGAGTGGAATTGACTTTGGAACTTTCTCCACTTCCGCCTTCTCCAGCGCTGCCTAGCCTGGTACGTAGGGGCCCTTTGCTGCAAACTTAGGCCAGTGTCAGCTCCTGAGCCACTCCTGACTCAGTCTGGGGAGACTCAGTGTCCTCTGCCCCCTGCCTGGTGGAGCTTGGCAGCAAGTCCCAAGTTTCACTGTATTGAGACCAGGTGGGCAGCCATCACCATTGGGGGGTGTCCTTTTGCTCCCCCTAGAGTGCTAGTTATAGTATTGCTTACTTCCTACCTGAAATAGTTTATGGGCCATGGGCCTGGCTTATGTCAAGCCCCATAGCCAGTCTGGTTGCCCTACCTAAGGTCTTGGTGCTCTCTGATAATAGCCACAGCTGAATGTATTAGTCCTGTCCTAGGAAATGTATGATCTTCTCCCTATAAATATATACACTTACTATGTATACCTAAAAACTAAAAATAAAAAATAGGAAAATTAAGAAAAAGAAATGTATGATCTTTTTATATCTCACTTAATCCTTTCCACAGCCTTGGGTGATAGAGCCTGTTAATATGTCCATCATGCAGATGAAGGCACTGAGACTTATTCTATTTCTTTCCAGTCCCTTTTGTACAGACCACGCAATTGGTGCTAATGGCATCCCTGCCTGACTTTAAACTGTCCTGCCACAGAGAACCCTCACTGTCCAGCTCCATAGTGCAACCAGAAGGAGGTGAGGTTTTGGCATCTTCAAGGCATATCCTCAGTCTTTCTATGTTTTGGAGTGATTCCATTCAGCTGCAAAAAGATGACCTTCTGTGATGATAAAGTGAGGCACACTCTGCACCACTGCATGTGTCCATACATGATCTGAGCAGGAAGAGCAGTGGACAAGGAGTCTGGAATGTTGGTTCAAGTTCTGGGTCAGCCACAGCCTGCTATGTGGCTCTGAGTGAGTCCTTGAGCTTCCCTGGATTCAGTTTCCTCAACTGTCAAATTCCTATGGCCTTTTGGGCACCACCATGCATGAGAACACACAGACAGCATTATTACTCAGGGGAGTGTACATGTGTGCAGAATGAGAACAGAGCTTATAGTATATGCTGAGCATTGTGCTGTGTGTGGATGTTCAGTAAAGAAGTGCAGGTAGGTTCTTCTGTTTTGTTTTGTTTACATTTTCAATCTCTTCAGCTTTCCTCTCTGAGCCCTGTCCATAGCCACGTGCTGGGCAAAGGAATAGAATTGTCTATAAGCTGGGCTGAAAAATGGGGCTAGAGGAAAGGAGATTCTATGAAGGATCCAGGAAGCCACCCAAGGGAACAGCTGTCTCCATGGAGAGAGGAAAAGAGGCAGGTTCATCCTTCTCTGTAGCGGAAATAGGCAGCCCAGCCCTAACCAGGCCTAACTTCAGCATCACAGCAAGTTACTCCGTGGCCTAAAGAAGACCCCTTCTCCCATAGGGTCTATGTTGCTGCCATTCCTTTACTAGGGACAGAGTTTTCCTTTTTCCAAGGTAGGGACTAAAGTGCAAGTGTCGTGCATAGCCAGCCCCCCATGAAACATGCCTCCTGAGTCCCACATTCTCTGAGAGGTGCTTATGGGGATTCCTGCTCTCAGCCGATGAAACCTGACTCTCGCAGGCCGGCCAGGGGCAGCAGGGCTCAGCCTCAGCAATACCTACGAGGGACTCTAGAGATAACTAAAGCATCTGTTGAGAATGACCAACTCCACACTGCAGAATGGGAACTACATGCAGGTTCCTATATAACTAACATTGACATGCATTTATACTGTAAACCCTGAATGCTACTCAGCAGGGCCCTGCGAGGCCTTTGCAGTTTCTCTTCAGTAAGAATTGAATAAGAACTCTTAAAAGTGCAGCTGCTGAGAGAGTCTCTGTGCCAACTTAGTCTGAGTTCTTCTTCTGGGCTCTGTATGTCCTTGTGTGTACCCTATGCCGTCCACAGTCTCTGCTCTCTGTGTGAGATTGGCTGTCTAATCCAGGTGGATCAGGAGGTGCTTTGTGGTTTTAGTTGCAAAGAAATGAAGTCTGGCAAGCAAACCATGATTAAACATGTTTCGATTCATGACTTGTCTTTTGGCGAAATGCAAAAGATGGGTGTGCATTCTTAATTCAAAGAAAATCTCTTTCAAATCCCCTCATCCCTTGTTGCTCTTCTAAATAATCTCTTTCTAGATATCTTGCGCCCCCAAAACTCCCTCAGCCCCCATGGCGCTTTTCTCTCTCCTCTCTCTCTTTCCCGCCTCTCCCTGACTCCTCACTTCAGCCTTTCCTCTTTCTTAGATCTTTATTATGTAGATAAAAACCTCTCCAACCTCCTTAGCATTCTCTCCATTGCATCCCTTACCTGAATTATCCTCAAGAAAAGAGGCCAGGATCTGACACAGCGATCAGAAATCCTCCTCCCTTAGAAGCCCAGGGGTGAGGGAGTTCAGGAATATTCATACACTGGTAATCCTTGTCCCTGTTACAGTCACTTCCTTGTATCAGGACCCTTGTTACTATTTACAGACTATTTTCCATCTCTCCTAATGCAATTGCTCAAAGGGCACTTTAAGAATAATCATTATCCATTGATTTTTTTTGGAGGCTTTTATTCCCTCCAATAAGTCCTGCCAAATACTGGCTGCTGCCTCTATTTGTTAAACAATGGAGGGCTTTGTTCCGCTTTTTTTTTTTTTTTTCTTAACCTGAGCTTTCTGCCCACCCTTAGTATGGGGCAAAAAGAAGATTTTTCTGCCACCCCTTTTGGTGAGAAGAGTCACTTCCTGATTAGTATTTGGGCTGAAAATGGGTCCCCCTTTGGGAAGAAACATGGGTGCAGTGTACTTCCTGTGTCATAGGATTAACAGCTCTTGCCCCACTCCCAAGGAAGCAGCTCCTCAGGGCAGTTCCTCTTTGAGAATTTCATGGTCACTAAGAAGCAGGCTCCCAGAGACCTCAGAGTGGGAACCCTTTGACTGAAGTCACCCCAGTGGGTGTAAGATAAACATAAGAGACTTTTCTCAGGGAAGATTTGGAAAGAAGTAAAAGAGTAAAAGGTTCACATGGACCATGGAGTTCTGGAAAAGGGCCCAGAAAGGGAAGCTGTGGCTAAGAAGATAAACTGCCTGATTGCAGAGACCCAGGAGAGGGGATGAAATCTCTTTTCTGGTCGCATTTCTCAATAATGATTTTCCACATGCTACAAAGCTTGCCAGTTTACCAAGTGCTTCCACACGCATTGCTTCATTCAGTGTCTCTTAAGCAGATCGACTCCTCAGAAAAGCCTCACATCTGACATTCTGCCCTTGCCCATCACCAATTTGGCCTTGGGACATTCGTCGTCAACACCCCTTAGTCTGGTTGTCTGGCTGGGTCTCCCCATGGTAAGTTCCCATGGTACCTCCTCTTCACCTTTATACCACTCAGACACTGATGACAACCTCTCTTAATTCTTTGATTTGGGGAATGGAGGCAGAAAAGGGAAAAACTCAGTAAAGGATGTGTTATCTGGCCCATGACCACCCGGGACAACTGGGGTGTGGTCCTGCCAGAGAACTCCAGGAAATAGGCCTTGAAGGTTTTGCAACTGATGAACAAGGAAGCCGGGAAGTGCCCACTAATTCACCATCCATCCTTGGTTGAGGGCAGCCCAGGGATACTAATCCTCTGGTAATTTTGGCTTATTCTTCTCAGGGATAAAATATGCTTTGGCTGCCAGGAAAAAAGAATTCTCAGGCAGAGTCACAGCAGCTCTCATTAAGCAGCCTTCTTGAGGTGGGGCACTGGCAGGAGCTGCTATACCCATCTCTCTGTTCAACGATGACTCCTGGAGCACAGGTCTTAGGTCCCAACATTGTGTCCAAGATATAATACTCTCAGTAAATGACAAATAAATGTGAGTGTGTGTGTGTGTGTGTGTACAAACTAAGCAGGCATGCATTCATGCAAATGGTGTGCATATGTGATTCTACTCTGCGTTACATCCTTGGCAGACAGCACTCATCGATCAGAGCATTCTTGGTGACGTTGAAACTGCCTTAGCAAAGATTATGACAGTGAGATAAATCTAGCATAGTTAACTCCATCGTGCTTCTATCCTCACAGGCTAACTGTCCTTGCTCATTCCTGGGAATAGGCCAGGCTAATCATGGGAGGAATTTAATTTATAATTTAACTTTAAAGCAAGGATGAAACGAGCCCTTCCCAAAACTAAATCACCCTTGTAAAACTAATGAAATGCCACAGGTTAAGATTATGAGGGGAACCTGAATTCTGCTAATATATAGGTATAGTTAAATGATAGACAGACTTTTCTGGAAGCCACAAGATTTGTAACTTCTCCAATTACTCCTTTAGATAACATCATTATTATAAGAACCTAAGATTTGTCTTTTGAGATGTTTTTCAGACTTTTGCATTCTGGCAACTGACTGAGCCTATCTAGACTTTTGACTCATAACTCAACCAGTCCTGTGGCCCCCACCCAGAGGCAGACTCCATGCACAAGAACCATTTTCCATACCCCTTGATTGCATCTCCAGCCAATCAGCAGCACTTGTTCCCTAGCCCCTCATCCATCAAACTATCCTTGAAAAACCCTAACCTCTGAGCCTCTGGGGAGACTTATCTGAGTGATAACTACAGTTCTTCCACCTGGCTGACCTCCTTTCAATTAAACTCTTTCTTTACTGCAATACCACTGACTCAGTGAACTAGTTTCATTTGTGCAGCAGGCAGGAAGTACCAGTCAGGGAGTCAGGTAATTACAATGTTGACAAGGATGTGGTTTGCCCTTCCTTCCTTCCTTCCTTCCTTCCTTCCTTCCTTCCTTCCTTCCATTTGCTTTCTTTCTTTTAAATTGACAGATAACATTGTGTATATTTATTGTGTTCAAGATGATGTTTTAAGGTGTATATGTGTGGCTCTTTATAGCCACTGGAGTGGGAAGCAGAAAGATCCCTTACAGCACAAATTTTCATCAAAACTTGGGAACAAAGACATGAGAAAAAATCTTCCCATTCATCCCCAACAAAAATGTATTTGGTATGAGTTCCTTTCTGATGCTAAAAATCTCCTTTCTAGTTCCTCTTTCCTCCCTCTCCAAATCCATCCTTTGTATGTGGACATGAGGTAGGGTGGGGAGCTTGGAGGTGCCCAGAGTAGCCAGAGGAATGGGAACAGGAGCTGGAGATGCAGACCTAGGGGCCGAGCTGCTCTTTGGAAAAGGGCACTTCAGTGGCCAGCTTGCTGCTTTGGGAGAGGCAGCAGGACAGGCGGGTAGGGAGAAACAATCAAGGAAAAACCTGCTCCTTGTTACCTCAGGCAGTTTTTAATTGGTGGTCCAGCTTCTGCTTCTATCTGCATCATTTAGCCTCTGATGCCAAGAAGAAAAGGGAGCTTAGAAAAAATCATCTTACATAGGGACAACAGTAGAAGAGAAAGAAGAGAGGGAAGAGGAACAAGGGGAGGAGAAGGAGGAGGAACGGGAGAAAGAAGTGTTGCATGTTCAGAAGTTTCTTTGGTCAGCCTGCTGAAGGGTCTGGAGTACATCTGCGTCTTTTTTCTCTTTCAAAGCTGGAGAGAATTCTACAGGTGTGTGGTGTGTGTGTGTGTGTATGTGTGTGCATGCATATGCTTGTGTGTTACTGCCATGTGTCTGCAGCTTTGTAAGTGTGGAGTTTGAGTAGTTGTAGGTTGTGTTGGTCACTTGGTGTGTTGCCATGCATGTGTCTGAGCTCGTATTGGTGTGTGTCTGAGTGCTGTGTGTGTATGTATATCCAGGTAAAGATTTTGAGACCTATTTGCTTCCTAGAAAGTAGAGTGAATGATTGCGAAAACTTCAGTTAATATCTTCTCAGCTGCGGAAAGCAGCCCAGAGAGATGTGCCCCATAAATATGGACTCTTAGAAAGAAATCAGGGCAGCCTTATGGAGATGATAAAAGGAGGGCCAGGCATCTTCCTAAGCTTGCCACCTGAATACTAGCTCTCAAACCATCCAGGGCGAGTCCTGTTAGCTCTCTACAGGACAACAAGGTGGCCCAATAATGAGGTTTGAGGCCAGATGTCCTGACACATGGTAAGATAATGAGAGGGACTGAAGGCTGCCTTCTTCCCCCTAAGGCACATCGTGCTGATTAGGACAGGAGAAGCAAGAATATATAATATTATTTTGTTGTATTTTAATGGTCAAACTCAGAATATCCTTATAAATATTATAACATTCAGAAATGCACAACTTAAAACATGAAATTCTACCATGCCCCATTAATATTTTGACACCTTTTCCTGTATGTTTTATTTGCATATACTAGCATTTTGAATCTGTATTAATATGTATATATGCACATAACAGATCCACATATATTCACACATATACACATCATTGTTAATTTTTACAAAAACAAGATAATGCAATATTGTTCCGCAACTTGCCTGCTTCTCTAAACAACATTTCATGGGCATCAGTCCATGTCAATTAATATAAAATTGTATCCGTCATTGAAATGGTTGCGTACTATTACTTTGTATGCATGGGCTCCGTTCTGTTTATCTAGTCCTTTGATGATGGACATTTCTATAGTTTTCTAAGTTTTGCAGTTGCAGTGAGCATCCTGGTGTGTGCCTTAGCATACCCCTATGTGACTCTTTCAGTAAGAGATCATGGCGATGAGGTTTTGTTCCAATGGGGACCTACCAGGAAGGCAGGGCTGGAGAACCATAAGCTTCCAGTTCCTCTGTTGTCAGTTCTTAGCTTCCCCATTAATATGCAGGGCAATTTCTTGTTCTCCGCCTCTGGTGCCTTCTCTATACAGAGAGACACTAAAAATAAATTCACCTGCCTCCTCGTCACTCTGTTTATTTAACTGTCTTTCTTAAGGATTCTTGGCATTCCCATAGGGGTTTAAAAATACATTCTCCAGCAATTCACTTGCAGAGCAGAAGATTAAATGCTATCTCTCACTTTGGGCTTTCACTGGTGTTGCTATGATGTGCTTATGTCTCCTAATGCAGGTAGTAGTTCAAAGGGAAATAGACCAGCCAACCTAAGAGTACAATGACCTGGTTAGAGTCCCAGCTACTATGCCTCACAGCTGGGAGATATTAGTCAAGTAATTTGCCTAACCTAAACTTCACTTTCTGGAAAAGAGGATAATAATGACTGTAGTGTTAAATGAAACAATATGTTCACAGCAATTAGCACAGTATCTGAGACACAGCAAGTGCTTACTGAATCTTAGCTACGTTATTATCATCATTATTGACCCACAAATACAGCAATTGTATCTAGTTCAACCTAATTTCATTATAATATTCTCCATCTCCATAAATGGCCTCACCATATACTCAATTGTTTGATTTAGAAACAGTGAGATGGAGATGAAGCCCTAGACTCGGATGACAAATATTCTTTTGTTTGTTTATAATATTTACTTCTTTCCCTGCTCACGGTATGCTTGTAAAATTTCTAATATTACAGAAATGTGTGACTTGGAATGTGTGAAATTCCCCATAATCCTCTGCCCAAGATAATCACTATCTGCCAGAGTATATTCTCTATTTCTTTGTTTGCCAGTTTATTGACTATCTCTCTCCTCCACGAAACCAAAGCTCCAATCACACAGGGATGATAAAAGTTTCTCGCTCGGCCGGGCGCGGTGGCTCACGCCTGTAATCCCAGCACTTCAGGAGGCTGAGGCAGGCGGATCACGAGGTCAGGAGATCAAGACCATCCTGGTTAATAGGGTGAAACCCCGTCACTACTAAAAATACAAAAAATAAAAATAAAAAAATTAGCCGAGTGTGGTGGGCGCCTGTAGTCCCAGCTACTCGGGAGGCTGAGGCAGGATAATGGCGTGAACCTGGGAGGTGGAGCTTGAAGTGAGCTGAGATCGCACCACTGCACTCCAGCCTGGGCGACAGAGCGAGACTCTGTCTCAAAAAAAAGAAAGAAAGAAAAAAAAAGTTTTTCTCTCTCTGAATATCCAGTATCAAGCCTCATAGGCTGGCATGTGGCAGGAAAGTAGTAAATGCTTTTTTGAATGAACATGCTAGTAATTATTGTTACTAACTTAGGTGAAGGGTCTGGTAAACCTTGCGATAGGGCCAGAAACAACTGTGTTCACTACAGCTGGACAGGGCAGGCTAGAAGAGGATGGGATCAGAAACTAGTTAGACCTGAAGGGGAGAGGTTGATCTATCAGAAAGGAGCAATTATCCTGAAATCTGGAGCCCAGACATAGATGACAGCCCTATGGCACTGTCAGAATGTGGGCAGTATATTCAGGGAACTAGAGATTGTGACAGTCATGTGGGGCCCAGCAATGGGAAATACAGAAGTAGACTTAGCTCTAAAATCCACGTGAATGGGAAGTCCAAGTCTTGGGGGCTTGTTGCAGGTGTCTGGGAGTTCAAGCTGTGGTCTAGCAGCACCTACCGGGTTTGGGGAATACTTAGTAGGAGCCCAGAGAACCTGAGGGCAAGGGCAGGATCCTGGGACACAGATTAAGGCACAAAGAATAAGGCAGGAAATGCCTCTGGAAGCCCCTAGCTCTGGGGCTTTGCACAGAAGATGGGCTTATGATTCATGAAGAGGCAGGGTCTCACGGTCACTAGGCTAGACCCAGGTGGCAGTAAAACATGCCTTTCTTAAAAGCTCGATTGTGTCAGACCCTGAGGATAGGGCTGGAACTGCCACCAACCCTTTCCTGCCTTAGAATAGGACAGGCTGAGAAGCTATTAAATGGTTGGGGCGTGGGTGTGGCTGTTGCTACAGAGGATGAGATATGCGTATGTGCTCTGGGCACAATCCCTGTGCATAGGGAGGAGGAAACACATACCTGTTTTTTGCTGGACATAATGGCTTATGCTAATTGGCAGACATGGCAGGCATAGGCTGCATGAAATGCAAGAGCACATGAACTGAGAGGCCCTGGGCATGTCAACTCCAGCAACCCCTCGACCCAGCAGAAACAGGCTCCCTGTGGCCAAGTTTGGGGCACCCAAGCTTGTGGCAGGGACTGGGATTGGGTCAACGCTGTGATGTTTATTTTCTAACTAGTCGTTCCTTGCTATCCTGACCTTTCTATGTCCCAGAGTCCACTCATGATCTGCCCTCTGCATTGTGTCCAGATGTCAGGGCTGCCCAGAGAAGCAGGTGTCCTCGTCCTTGTTACACCCCACAGGTGGGGAATGGCTCACACAAGAGCCTTTTCTGACCCTCGCACAGGTCAGGAGCGCTGCGGCAAGCCCCTGGGCTTCGCGGGCATTGGGTTGATGCACTCCAGTGAGAATCAGCGTAACACTCTCTCAGATGACTCCCTGGAGACCAGACCCTCACCAGTCCTTGGAGAAGAAAGGCAGCACTGAGGCAAAATCATGTTGCCTTCACTCAGCCTGATGTTTCTAGGGGAGGAGGCTTTGTGCTGGAACCCACACGGGAGAAGCCAGCAGGGAGCAAAAGTAAGAGAGAGAGATTCTGGGTCTTCTTCCTCAACTAGGCTATAATCCAGGGCTTTCTGTTCAAGTTATTGAACCTCCTAGAACCCCAACTATATTTGAAGATTAAATTAGAGCACTTACAGAGAACTCTTGGCACAATGTCATCTACAAGTAGAAAGTAAAAGCAACATAAATAGCAGTTGTTATTATTATTGCTGGCATTGTTGTTGTAAGGTTAGAGACAAGCCTGGTCAAGAAGAGTCACAAAAGGGGCAGAGGGAGCTTCAAAGGGTGGACCAGGCCAGGTACACTGGTTCACATCTCTAATCTTTGCACTTTGGGAGCCTGAGACAGGAGGACTTGAGGCCAGGAGTTTGAGATCAGCATGGGTGACATGGCGAGACCCCCATCTCTACCAATAAGTAAATAAATAAATAAAAATCAAAGACTGCACCAAACACTCCATAGTTTACTGGGAAAAGCAGCTTCCGGGTTCTCGGGGCTCATGGTCAAGGGTTGGGGGTAGGGGTGGAGTACGGTCTTCTGATTGGTCTACAAAACATGTGACCAGGGACACTGTCCCAGCACTGGGCAGTCCTGAGTGCTGGGGCATGCAGGGCTTCCATATTTCACAGCTCCACGTTTAATCTGAACCATGACAGAGAATTGTGTGTTACTTTATCAACAACAACAATCTTAAGCGTTATTATTATGTTGTTTTGATGTATCATATTATTATTGCAGGTAAATTATTTCACTAACATTAGACATCCTTAAATGCAATGAATCTATCACTACTAGGTTCTACATACTAGCCAAGGGCTTTCCGTGCATTATATCATTCGATCATCACAAATCCTCTGTGGTAAATATTATCATCTTCCAGATGAGAAAACTGAGACTCAGAGAGGTTAGTTGATTTTCCCAGGTCACACAGTTAATAAGTGGCAGAACCAGGAATTGAACCCAGTTCTGTCCCTCAAGCCCTCACGTATAACTTCTGCCATGCTGCCTCCTTTTCTGCAAGACCTGTGTAGTCAGCCCTACTTTGAACCAATAATACAGCCACTGTTGGGCCCTTCCCCATTCTTGAATCAGAGAATCTCAGACTTGGAAGAGACCTAAAGGTCATCTGTCCTACGCCATACCCTCTTATCTTTCTTATCAAATATTTGAAAATGGTGATCAAGTCCCCATCAGACAATAGCCTTCTTTATTTGAATATAACAAAGGGCCCTCCCAGGGGAACACATTCCACCCTGGAAGGAGATTTTCAGGTGCTCCAGAGCTCACTTGCCTTTTGGGACTCTCAGACTTTGACTCCCCCTTCCCCTTCATTTCTTTCCACCTATGGATGCTATACCACCCCCAATGCCTTTAACTTTTGTCTTTGTCCTCTCTGTCAATGTGCCAGGCATAGTGCTAAGCACCCTGTGGGCACGATCGCATTCCATCTTCCCAGCAACATTTTGAAGTGGATACTATTCTTATCCCCATTTTACTGATGAGGAAACTGAGATAAAAAAAAAAGTCACAGAACCAGCAGACATCAAACATGGGTAGGTCTCTCTCCAAAGCCCATAATGTCATCATGGGGCTGCAGTCTCTCCATTTACATTTCAGTTCAGTCACTTTCTCTGTTTCTCCTTAGTATAGCTGAGATGGGCTGGCATCAAAAAGAAACTCTCCCTCCAAAAAAAAAAAATCGCTAAAAGCAGCATGCCATGCTTAAGACTGAGGGAGAGCACAAAGGAAATAACTACAGAAAACACCAGCCACATAAAGCAGGTTCTCAAAGTACAGATTTCTGACGCTCCAATAATTACTTCCCTTAGCCCAAGGGACTGGCATTGCTTGACCTGTACACTGCCTGGCTTCAGGGCCTCTGACTCCCTCCCACCACCATGTGGCAGTGTCTTCTTGGGCCCCATCCACAGAAATTGGACAACCTTCCACTTGCTCCTTACCGAGGTTTATTCTCCAACTTTACTCCAATCTGAAAGTCAAATTTTATCCACACTTTTCCATTTAGTCACTCAACAAATATTAATTTGCAGATAAGAATTTAAAGAATGGTCTCACCCTTTTGGTGAGATAGGACTTTGCATGTCAGTCTTTAATTTTATACTTTTGTGTATAGCACCTACTCAATGCCAGGCCAGATCTGAACTCAACAAATGATGATGCTAGTTATGATGATGATGACAAGAATAAGAACAATAATAACTAATGCTTACTGAGCATCCACCATAGGCCAGGCACTGTGGCTGAACACTGCCTGAATTTTCACACTTGATTCTCTCAATAACCCAGTAAGGGAAGTACTGTTATCTTTTCCATATTACAGGGGAGAAAACAGGCTCAGAAGGTTAAGTAGATTGTTAAGGTCACACAGCAGGGAGTGTCAGAGCCAGGATTTGGAACCCTTGACCCTGAGCACTGTGCCGTAGTGTTTCATAGCATGCTTGTCATAGAGAGCTAAGTGGCATGGTCCTAAAGGGGACATCAGTGCACTAGGGGGTACAAGTCAGACATCCCCATGGGGCACACACAAGATCCTTTCCTTTCTCTGGGGAGGACAGGGAAAGGGGGCAGGAAAGGGGCAGGAAAGGCTTTATGGAGTTGGCATGTGCAGACTGGTTAGTGAAAGCTGAGTAGGTGGTCACTGCATAGACGGGAGCAGAGGGGCACTCAGAGGAAAGGAACCATGTGAACCAGGACCTACAGAAGTGGCATAGTCTGGCTTTTTCAGGAGCTGTAAGCATGTGACCAACTTATGTGAGATGGGGAAGGAAGGAACTGATAGATGAAGAAGCTGAAGATACTGCAAGAATGAGATCCCAAAGTTCTTACAGATGATTGGGAACCACAGAGGAATTGAGGGTAGGGAAGAAAAGTGATCAGATGCAAGTTGCAGAAATATCCCTGGGGCAACTGTGTGAAAAGTAGAGGGATGGCCACTTGTGGACCTAGAGAGACCTGGTCCCATAAAGGGCTTAACAGGGCAACCACACCTGAGTCACACGTAACCTGAGTTTGACCTTCAATGAATAAATATCAAGAGGGATCCCCAAATCTTGAACAAGCCCCTTCCTCATCTTGCTGAGCCGCATGGTACTGCAGTTGAGAAACGTAAAATCTCTTTAGGGATTTCCATTGGCGTAATCATCCTTAGCTCTTCAGCCTTACAGGGTCGCAGCTTCTCTCCCTGGGATACTACAGAAGGCCAGAGCTTCTGGCAGAACTGGGTTTGCTACCCTGGAAGTTTGCCCAGGGCTGCTGAGCAGCACCTCTATCACTTTTCAAGTAAGGCACTGATTCCAGTTTTTTCAGCTCAAAGAGATAGCACTATAGGGCCATGGCTATGGTATCCTCCCTCTAGCATCCTTTAACCTTCCCAGCTCTCCTAGGGAAATATTGTCTACCTTCCCCCGTGTAAGCTGGGACTCACCAAATCAAGAGCCAATCACCTCCCTCACTGTATAGACAATACTTGTATTAATGCAACCAACATATGTCACTTGGTCAACATTAGCTCCCTAACCTATCTATTTTTATAGACATTTTATAAAAACTGAGTAGCCCTCTGATTTCCATCAGATTCCTCCAATTAGGAGAGGTGTGCATTGATCTGGGAATTGATTAAAAACTTCCCAACTGGAGTGAAATGTCAGCCCCTTCAGACAATTCCTAAGTGCCTTCTAATTTTAAGCCTAATCATTCATCCTTAATAGTGGACCAGGGGAGACTTCAGATCTTAACCAAACTGAAAAGCAGAAAAAAAGCTGGCAGAGAGCAGGCAAGAAGCCACGGGGAGGGCTGGTGAGCATTCTCTGGCTACAGAAGCTGGTTTCTGGGATGGGAGCCAGGGGACCACGAGGTCTCATGTACTGGGTCAAACAGGAATAGAATATACAAGTGTAGTTCAGGCAGATGTTGGCAACACAGGGCCTAATCCAGAGGGTCTGGATGAAGGCAGCTGTGACTCCTCGGAGGTCAGCCCTCACCCAAAGCTGAGAGGACTTTGGATGGGGAGAACGGCCGCATCCATGCTGTATTCCAACACTGTGTTGAGGGCTCCCACATGCAACAGATACTGCCAGGCACAGTGCAGGGCTAAGAGCATGGGATTTGGTATCAGGCAAAGTGGAATTCAAACCCAGACTGGTCTCTTGCTAGAAGGTGAACATTGGCATTGATAAATTCCTTAATCTCTTTTGACTTGAGTTTCTCCTTCTATTAGATGGAGGTAATAATTATATCAACCTCAGAGGGCTGTTATGGGGATTGAGTATCAGAAGAGTGTTGACAGTGCTTAACACTGTACCAGGCATGGACACAGGCTAAACATTGACAAATTATTATTATCAGCCAGGGATACAAACACAAAGGGAACAGAGTTCCCTGCTTTTAAAAAGCCAGATAGGGTTGGCGAGGTGGCTCACACCTGTAATCTTCATACTTTGGGAGGTCAAGGTAGGAGAATCACTGAGGCCAAGAGTTCAAGACCAACCTGGATAACATAGTGAGACTTCATCTCTGCAAAAGAGAAATTTAAAAATTAGCCAGGCATGGTGGCATGCGCCTGTAGTCCTAGCTACTCAGGAGGCTGAGAAAGGAGGATCACTTGAGCCAAGGAGGTCGAGGTTGCAATGAGCTATGGTCACACCACTGTACTCCAGCTTGGGTGACAGAGTGAGACCTGTCTCAAAAAAAAAAAAAAAAGCCAGACAGGTAGATATGAGAAAATCAATTACTTTCTGATTTTCCAACAGCAAATCAGAAAGAACTTGGAAGATACAGAAGCTGAACCAGACTAGGTCCCCATAGAAGGAGCTGGGCAGACTCCTAGGCATCGGGACCACCCTGATCTAATGGGAGGAGATTGGCATCCTTTGGCTTCTTTGAGGTCCAATCAGGGTTGTCCTAGCCACCTGTGTAGGCCCACACAGCACAGGAGGAGGCCTCTTCTTTTTTTTTTTTTTTTTTTTGAGACAGAGTCTCGCTCTGTCCCCCAGGCTGGAGTGCAGTGGCACGATCTCAGCTCACTGCAAGCTCCGCCTCCTGGGTTCACGCCCTTCTCCTGCCTCAGCCTCCCGAGTAGCTGGGACTACAGGCGCCCAGAGGAGGCGTCTTCTTACATCCAAGCTGGAGACAGCCTGAGAACTCATTGGATACTGGGTGTGCAGTGAATGAGGGCCATTAGAGCCAGCTCAGCGGCTGAGGCTGAACAGCTTATCTCTGCTCCCCAGTGGAACCAAATCAAATCCCTGAAAAACATTAGGTTTTCAAATCAAAACAGCAAACCATGTTGAATAAACCAGCCGCCAGCAGCAGACAGCCGATTGGCTTGTGTCTGTCAGAAAACATTGAACTTAACAGGAATCAGGAAGCTTTGAGCAGGGCCTCACCTTCCAGGGTTGAGGAGACCTAGCCAGAGTTCATCACACCTGCCACCATCACCCTAAGGCTCATTCATTCTTCCTGTTGGAAAGACGCTTTTCATCAGTGGCAGGAGCAGCAGCAGGAGGGAGCTGGAATTTAGTTCCCCTTCTAGCCAAACCATAGACTTGCCTCTGTGCACCTGCAGGCCACATATTTATTTGAGAAGCATTTATTGGGTGGCACCAGGGTGCAGGGCATCAAAGATAAAGGAATAAATAAAGCACTCAAACTCTGTCTTCACACTTTAGCATTGGATTTGGGATATCGAGAAGCATTTATAACATAGAGTGGTAGGATAGAGATTTGTACCCAGTGAAATGGTTGCTCCAGGGAAGACATGCCTGTATCTCTAGAGAGAAATCTGGAATCTGGCATGGCTGACCCCCTAAGGATGAGGAGGCTTGTTCTGGCAGACTAGCAAGGGAGGGCATTCCAGGGTGACAGCATTTTTCCTTCAAAGACACAGGGTTACACGAATGAGAACAGTCTTGTTCGGGGAAGTGCAAATCCTTCAGGGTTCTTGGAGGCTGAAGTGTGCCTGTGCATGTGTTGATGCAGGGTGGATGAGGGCCAGAAGTGAGACTGGACTGGTGTGTACAGTCCCAAGTCTGAAGGGCCCAGTGCACAAAGCTAAGGAGTGTGTGTTTTTATTCTGAAGGTGAGGTTGAAAGGATTTTGAGCAAAGAAGTCACATGGTCAGAATTGTGTTCATAGGGCAGAGGAAGGGCAAGGTTTGAGTGCTGGAAATCAGGAAGCTGCTGAAATGGTGCATGTTGCAAATGATGAGAACTTAAGCCTGGGAAGTTGAGGAAGGAGTGAGAGCAAGGGGCATAAAGAGTTATTTAGGAGACAGGATCAACTGGGCTTGGTAATTGATTGGATGTCAGGAGTGCTAAAGAAGAGGAGAGCCTCTAGGGTGACTTCCAGCTGACTCCACACAAACACAGCTTCGAGTAGGGCATCCCCTTCCCTGACACCATTATCGATGGTGTTTCCCAAAGTGTGATGTACCACTGCTGGGCTATTGGAGGATTTCAGATGGTACACAGAAGAGCACATTTCGTTAAACAGTGATTGTTCACTTTTATGTTTATTAGAAAAAATATAAATAGCCTAGCAGATTCATAGTTTTATGAATATTGTTTTCAAAGGCAAAACTAATGTTTTAAAAAGCTAGTGAATCTAAATTTAATAATTAACCAAATTATGATATATGGTATACTTGCATTAAAAAATAATGTACGTGGTAAATGAATAATTAAAGCTTAAGAACCATGGCTTAAAGGAAAAAGGACTCACATCTTTGCATGACATTCAAGTCCTTTTCTTTGCCATACTTACCAACCACATTAAATTACCAGCCATTCTTAAGAATACATCCAATTTTATTCATTCTAATCTCCTTAAGTTATCAAAGAACTTAAGGCCTAGAAGTGACCATCCAGTGCCCCACTGCATTCTACAGCTGCAAAAACAGAAGCCAAGAGAGATAATGTGAGTTGCTAATGATCAAAAAATCACTTGGCAGAAAAGCCAGGACTAGAACCTCAGAATCTTCTTCCAATTCTCCTTTTCCACCACCAACATGAAAGGCCCTGTATATGCCTGCCCTAGAATTCCTACCAATGCCTGATCTAAGAGGAGGTTGGTTGGTTGGCTTACAAGGACCTCGACATTCAGAATACCTTTCCACCTGCATCTCCAAATCTCTCCCATCTTTCGGAATCCAGTTCAAAGATACTCATGAAGCATCCGCAAGCTAAGCAGTGTAGATTTCCCACCCTCTCTCCAGCTGGCCATGAGCTTGTTCTCCTTAAAACTCACATGGCAGATTTGTCAATTTTTCATTATAACACTCTTTATTTTAATTGCATATTCCCTGAAAGTGGACACCAGACCTTTTATTTATGTCTTTGATGTTTAGGGATGTTCAAAAAGTTTGTGTGATAATTCTATAGGTCCATGTTTTAATCTCTCTTCTGTATTAGTTATCAGTTTCTGTGTTGCAAATTAGTCCAAGATGTGGAAGCTTAAAACAACAATTTATTAGCTCACACTTTTCATGTGAGCTGCTTGGGTGGGTGATTCTGGCTCAGGGTCTTTCAGGAAGTTACAGTTAGGCTGTTGGTTAGGGCTGCAGTCATCTGAAGGCTCAAGTGGGGAAAGATACTTATCTAAGCTCACTTCTGTAGTTGTTGTTAGGCCTTAGCTCTTCACTCGTTGTTAGATGGAGACCAGCTTTCAATGTAGTCCTCTTTATAGGCTGCCTGAACATCTTTACAACATAAAGCTGACTTCTTCTACTGCAAGAGATGAAAGAGAGATAAAGATACATGATAGATAGATAGATAGATAGATAGATAGATAGATAGATAGATAGATAGATAGATAGATAGATAGATAGATAGATAGATAGATAGATAGATAGATAGATAGATATAGATAGATAGATAGATAATAGACGATAGATAGATAGATAGATAATAGATAGACGATAGATGATAGATGATAGATAGATGATAGATAGATAGATAGATAGATAGATAGATAGATAGATAGATAGATAGATGATAGATAGATAGATGACAGGGAGGCCACATTGTCTTTGATAACACAACCTCAGAATGGCATACCACCTTTTCTGTTGTATTCTATTGATCATAAAGACTGATCTAGGTACAAGGAAGAAGGGATCCACACAAGGGTGTCACTAGCCAGAGGCAGTGCTCATTGAGAGTCATGTTGGCTGTCATGCCTTTTCACAATGTATTCTTTGAAGATAGGTATTTAGTTAAATCAATTCCATAGTGCTAGCTTAGTTCTTGGCATATAGAATGTTCTTAGAGAAGGTGAAGAGATGTATGATGGATGCTTGGATTGGTGAAAATGGCCTCCCTTTGACTTGTTAGACCCCAAATGCTTAGCCCTGTGATAAGCAACCATCTTCATTTGTCTTAGACTCAAAGAACTTAAGTCCTAGAAGTGACCACCCAGTGTCCCACTTTATTCAAAAGAGATAATGTGAATTAAGCCAAAAGAGATAGTGTGAATCACTACTGATCAAACAACTACTTAGTAGCAAAGCCAGCACTAGAACCTGAGACTCTTCTTCCAATGCTGCTTCTCCAGCATCAATAAGAAAGACACTGTGTATGTTTGCCCTAGAATCCTTACCCATACCTGATACAAGAGGAGGCCTCCAATAGAGAAAAGGAGAAAACGTAACTTGTCCAAGTGCAATACCAGCTGGACATCACTAATTGGGACAGCCTCCCTGCTTTCGCTTGAGCACCCAACTACTGTTCAGTCTGTGTATCCATCCTTTTTCCAGATTCTTCAAACCTTCTTCACCAGGTGACCTCCCCACAGACATGGATCTTCATCACAATCTCTTTCCAGCATGCCTCACTGTGCTTTGCTACTTGTGGGTGTGTCTGCCTCCAAACCCACTCCTTGTCAAGCTAAGACTTACTTAAGTGGATCTTTTCCTCTGCTGATATATCCCTCTGGATGCACCATAAACACTGACATTTCTCCAGAGCAGGATGTTTTTGAAAAAATATTCTACATGAATGCCAGGCCAAGCAGCACAAAATGTCACCGTGACTTTCCAAAGAGACCTGCCAGGAGCTAGGGTGAGTAAAAATAGCCACGGCTTGGTGTGGATGCGCAGAAAGTAAAGATCACAGAAAGAAGAGTTTATTTGTTTTTAAAATAATTATTTCTAAATGGTTCTGGGCCTGAAGAATGCGTCAGACTGGCAGGCAAGGAAGCAGAAGGTCTGCGTCTGACACCAGAGAGAGAAGGCAGAGGAGGGTGACAGATGGGAAGGTGGGGGGCTGGAGCCTCGGATTCCAGCCAAGCCAAATACTACGTACAGCTTGGACTATCTCTCTAGGATTGTGAGCCTCAGTTTCTCTACCTGGAGTAGAGAAAAAGAAGAAAAAATGTAGTTAGGGAATGTTATGCACGTGACTACAAACAAAATGAAAAAGAAGCACTGAGAGACAAACGCAGATAGAGAAATGGACAAAAATGACTAGTGTTCTATTATGGAAAAAATAAGAAACATGGACAGTTCCAGGTTGCCCTAGCTCTGCTCTTCATAGCTGTTCAGGTCCTATTACTTTACCACCATAAGATATCACAAGAGTCAGGGCAGGATGTCTCACGCCTGTAATCCCAGCACTTTGGGAGGCTGAGGCGGGCAGATCATGAGGTCAAGATTTCAAGACCATCCTGGCCAATTTGGTGAAACGTCCTCTCTACTAAAAATACAAAAAAAAAAAAAAAAAATTGGCTGGGCGTGGTGGTGCGCACCTGTAGTCCAGCTACTTATCCTGGATGAGCACATAGAGTTGGAATTACAGAACTCTTGGAGCCAGCCCTGGAGTCATCACTTGCCAGAAACCCCCTGGGTGGGTTTCTTAACTTCTCTAAGCTTAGGTGGCCTTCATCTGTAAAATGGGAGGCTTCCCACCCTCAGGCTTGTTGTAAGGGATCAATGAATAATAAAAGCAAGCAATCGCCCAAGTCTCTTGTTGCTTGGCAGGCACTAAATAAATGCCCAAATAAAAAATTCGAGCAATGAACTAACAGTGCCAGAGGCCCCAACTTCTCTGGGCTTTCATTTTTGGGAAAGAAAATCCTGCTTCTCATTTAAACTGATAACTGAGTTAAGTGGTTGTGTTCTCCTAATTTTGTTAAATGTGAAAACAATGACTGTGTCTGGCAATGTTCGGTTCAGGTTGACAGCATGGTCAGTTGTGTGTGCAGCTGTATTTTGGAAGAAAGAAAGCAAACATTTTATTGAACATATGCTATTTACCAGGCCCTGATTAGACATTTTTACATAGGTCATTCCATTTAATTCTTAGAACTATCCTATAAAATGAGAATATCTACCTTCCTTCCATCTTTTTTTAAACGAGTAAGGTCTACCTAGACATGACGAAGGTAAATAAACTTGTCTAAAGACATATAGTTTAGTTGCCATTTTGACTCCAGACTGTCTGACAGCAAAACCCAAGTTATTTCCTCTGAAAGAATATTGCCTCCATGAAACTAGACTTAATATACGATTGAAAGGTAGAATTTAGCCATATTTTGCACTCAGCTTCCAATCTGCCATTCTCTCTCTCAGTGAGTGTCTGTGTGTGTGTGTATGTCTTTTTTTAAAAAAAACTGTAGTTTGTTTCTCCCGTGGAAAATCTTGACTCAATCCTAAAGTCTAGTCCTGACAGAAGTTTCTTTATGCTTTCCTTTGCCCTGGCTTCTCCATCTCGAAGAATTCTACTCCAAATTTAAAGGCTTAACTCAAATGTCAACTGCTCCACAAAGCTTTTCAGCAATCTCTTAAGCTTCCGTAGCACTTTGTACACATCACCTTCAGTGAAAATTGTCCTCTGCTTGTCCTTTTATCTCAGACACCTTGCACAGTGTCAGGCACCTAGTAAGATCCTGAAGAGTATTTATTAAAGGAAGAAAGGGAGAGAAATGCTTCAGAAACAATAAGACTCATGGCAATGATGACAGTGATCATAGTGCCAACAGTCAACATTTATTGAGACACCTAACAGTTCAGGTTCTGTTCTACGTGCTTAATGTGTATCATCTCATTTACTAGTCACAATAACCCCAAGGTAGGTTCTATTATCATCCCAATTTAACAGATTTAATGCCTTGTTTAAAGTCACAGAAAAATAGAAGATTTTAGTGGAAGATTTAGAAAATAAATCTAAAAGATTTAGAAGAAATATAGTAGAAGATCTAATTAGCAGAAGATCAGCGGAGGATTATTAGAAGAAGTTTGAACCCTAGCATTTTGGTCGCATAGCCCTCCAGGAACTGCATCTTTGTGCTGTTCAGAAAACTGCAGGAGAAAGAAGACAGGTCCTGATTCTGACACACTGACCTCAAGGCACAGCCTGGCCAGGTGTTAGCTCTGTGGCTCCAGTGCTATCTGTGTTAACTTGCTAAGCTTACACTTCCTTGTCTGGTCAAAGGAGTCAATCTCACCTACACCGATGGGTTGTGTGGAGGATGATACACCTATCAGGATGAACCAGCGTACACTGGCCATTTAATGAGCACTACTTCCCCAATTCTCCTAAAATGGACCTTACACATCTGCAACTCCTTACAACGCCCCATTCTATTTGAAGAAGAGGGATGTATCTGCCTGAGACATTTGCGGTATTGTTTCTTTATGCATCTAATAAATATTTGCTGACCGGCTACTACATGCCAGATGGTATTGTGGGCATTCAGGGTACAGTGGTAAATTAAATAGACAAGGTCTGGACTCTTACAGCACTTACATTCTGTTACATTACTTATGTTATAGTTATATTACTCTCATAACTAGTTAACAAACACATGCACAGGCTAAGACCAAGAGACTTTAAAACAAGACGATGTGATGGGAATGGCTGGGGTGGTGCTGCATTAGGGAAAGGAGCTGAGAAAGAGCCCTGAAAAGGTGGCACTTTAGCTCAGCTCTCAATGAGAAGCAGCTAGCCTCTGGAAAACCTGGGGGAAGAGCATTCCCGGAAGAGGAAACAGCAAGGATAAGACCCTGAGACAGGATAAGTATGTGGTGCAAGAAAAGGAGGACGGCCAGCGGGTCCATGAGTGATGGTGGAAGGGGGCGGGTTCAGAGAGGCTGGAGAGGCTGTGGGGGCTGGGGGTGCATGGTCTGGGAGGCCCTGGAATGGGCATAGAATTGATTCACAAGATAGATAAAAGGTAAAGATTAATTGAAGAAGAAATTAAAGGCACATTACCCCTAGTTTAACTGAGCATTACAATCTGACTCCATCCAAATAGATGTCTTTCATTAAGAATCATCTTTTCTACCTCATAAGAAACAAGAAGGCTACAGATGAAACGATAGTTTTAAAAATGTTTTCTAAATTGTTTTTGAGAGACATAAAAATCAATCTCTCTACAGAAAAATGGCAAAGTTGCTAATTTTATGGGGAGGCTCTAAAATAAGGATGATTTCACTTCTCACAGGCTGTCACTAGATTCCACTGGAGACTTCACCAGCTTCAGAAAACACTGCACAAAGCAATCCCAAATCCCTATGGTAAATACAGACAAATGGACTTTATTGACAGGAGATTTTTACATTATACAGAGGAGTCCATCACGAGTTGCCTAAATTTAAAAAAGAATTGCTGAAATTTGGTGGAGTAGAGACCTAGAGGAACTTTGCCATCAACTGTGTATAGTGGCTGCATTACTGGTAAGCTTTTTAGCTGTATTAATAGAGGTGTAGTACAGAAAATGCAGGACATTTTTTTTGTTTTGTTTTTTTTCATTTTCCTCTTTTGGATCCCATTCTACTCAGTTATTTTCCAACAGCCCATCAGTTGTTTAGTTTTTCTGATAAATAATTAAAGATATTGCACTTTTACATTTTTTAACAAACAAACAGGTTCAAAATTCGACAGGAACTTTCCTTTTAGGGGATTTTAAGCAGGATCAGAAGAATACTATTTTCGTGTTTTTGGAGTGTACACATATGAAAACTTTTATAAGGGGGACACATAATTTACAGCAATAAAGCCACATAACAATCGCAATATTTCCAAACATCCATTTTTCCAAATGCTGTCTCCATAGCACGGCTTTCTTTTGAGACGCAATTGCTCTCTCATGTGTTGTTAAAATGTCACCTCTACCTTGAAAGAACAGACTAAATGTAGATTTTTTTTTTTCAAATAATATCTGCTAGGTTGCATACTCCTGACAGCAACTTGTCATCACAGAAAAGGTCATCAAATGTGGAACTCTTGTCTTTTTAAACAGAAGATCGTAGCTCTGCTGTAAGTTTAGCAGCTGTTTTGAAGACTTGCTGTGACACAATCAGAGATGCTCTGTGCTGCAAGAGATGTTATGGTCACCTCCCTTCTCATTACAAAGCATCCTAATGATTGACTCTATTTTCAAGCTCTTGTTTTTATAAACGTAAGCACATTGATGGGATCCGTGGCCTTTTGTTACTGCTTGCTTTCCTTTCTTACTGCAATCACTTGCCTATAAATGATTCTGTGAATTCATGCTCTCTCTCCAACCTTACCCTTGAATCCTTTTCTGTTATAATCAAAGCAGCCGCTACCTCAGATGTTGCACTTACACCTTTTTTCCCCTTAAAAACTTGTGTTTTTTTAATTAAAGAAGTAATTTATTATTGAGTATAACTTTTCTGGTACATCATTTTTAGGAGCTTAACAGAAGAAGCTCTTCATATATTGAAATTGAATTGGTGTTGAAATTATTATTGAGTACAAATAAAAAGTATATTGAAATTATTATTAAAGCCAAAGCACCCATTATTATTTAAATTATTATTGAAACTGAATCTAAAAAACAGTTATATTTACAGACAAGTTTGACTCATCTGTACTTTGATTCAAGTACCTGTGTATAGCAAACTTCCTACCCTACATATTTTGTTCTAATACTTTTTTCTTTTGATCTTCAGTGCTGTTTTCTATGCCTTATGGTCTCTCATACATTATTTCAGTTACACAGTGTAATGAGATCACAGGAGAAGGAGAAAGAAGGTTCCAGGAAAAATTCACACGGCAGATATTTTGGGCCTGGAATTTGAAGAATGATTAGGGATTTCCAAAACGGAAAATAAAAGGAGAATATTTGTGCCATGGGAACAGCATGTATAATGGCCAGGCTCATGAGAGAGCCTGGTGTACTTGAGGAACTGCAAGTAACTCAGCACAGATGAAGCTTATTAATAAAATATTTGGGCATTGGTGAGGGTGAGCTCATAAAGTAGGAAAAGACAAATACGGAGAGACAGCAGCCAGGGCCAGATCATGAGAGGCCAGTTATGCCAGGCTGAGGAGTTTGGACTTAATTACAGAGCCAACTGACCCATGAAAGACGAGGGAACCAGGGCTCAGAATGTCCACAGCATAAGTGGCAGCATTCAGATACATGGACGAGCAGGAGAAAGAATGCAAAAATTGTTCAGGGCTAGTACCACAATGGCACTGTGTCGAACAAAACAGATCTTAAATTGTAAACATGTAATTATTGATTTCTTTCCCATTGGCTTTGTATTTTGTTTTTGGCTTTGGACATATTGTCTACTAATTCAACAGACTATTCAAGAGTGAGCAACTGAGGTATACACTTGGCTTCATCAAGCAGGCTTCAGAGTTGGTTAAAAATAAGGAGCATTGAGCCAGGTGTGGTGGCTCATGATTATAGTTTCAGCTACTCAGGAAGCTGAGGCAGGAGGATAGTTTGAGCTCAGGAGTTTGAGGCCAGCCTAGACAATGCAGCAAGACTCTGTCTCAAAAAACAAACAAACAACAACAACGAAAACCAAGGAGAACTGAATAACTAGTATGAATCACAGTATGAATCACAGTCCATACAAGCAGAATATGGATAGGGCAGTGGCTTAAATTCCTGGGGATGGATAATTAGGTTATCCACCCCCAGGTTTCCGCACAATCAACTATTGGGCTGAGAAGAGGTCTACTAGACCCTCTAATGTGCAGCATGAGCATTCATTTTCTCAGAAAGAAACTCTGGAAAGATGACAAAATAGTAACTCCCTTTTCATGTAAAAATATGGACAGTTTAGCACATACTTTTGCATCCATTATCCCCTTTAGCCTTTGCAATGAATCTTGTGAAGTAATTGGGACAAATATTTTTTATAAACATGTAATTATTGATGTAATTATTCCTCTTTTGAAGATGAAAAAACTAAATGGCTTTCCCAGGGTCACATGGATTTTCAACAGCAAAGGTGGAATTGAAACCCAGGAATTTATCTATTTTATTTTATGTTTTTTAAAAATTATACAAGTACCATTTATTTCATATAAAAGCATCTGAGCTAATTATAAAGAAGCATAATTTAACTTTTATTTTAGGTCCGGGGTACATGTGCAGGTTTGTTACACAGGTACATTGTGTTGTCACAGGGGTTTGGTGTACAGATTATTTTATCATCCAGGTAATAAGCATAATACCCAATAGGTAGTTTTTTTATTCTCACCCTCCTCCCTCCCTCCACCCTTAAGTAGTCCCTGGCATTTGTTGTTCCCTTCTTTGTGTCCATGTGTTCTCAGTGTTTAGCCCCCACTTACAAGTGAGAACATGTGATATTTGGTTTTCTGTTTCTGTGTTAATTTGCTTAGGATAATGGCCTCCAGCTTCCTCCATGTTGCTGCAAAGGACATATTCTTGTTCCTTTTTATGGCTGTGTAGTATTCCATAGTATAAATGTACCACATTTTTTCATTGATGGGCATTTAGGTTGATTCCATGTCTTTGCTATGTGAATAGCGCTGCAATGAACATATGTGTCTATGTGTCTTTATGGTAGAACAATTAATATTCCTTTGGGCATATACCCAATAATGGAATTGCTGTAAACCCAGGAATTTAAATTCTAAGCCTAGGGTGCTTTCTACTTACTACTTAGAGAATATATGATGTATTCACAAATGTTAGGTTAGGAAACAAAAGCCTCTTTAATGTTTTAAACAGGAATGTATTTAATATAGGGCAATAGAGGTTTACACAACCCTTGAAAGGGCCGAGGAAAGAGGTCAGAGAGGCATTGTTGTATTTCACAAAATGTGGAAATGTGGAAATCACAAGAAAGCTAGTACATATTTCAATGTCTATAGGAGGGTGTCCAAAAGCCATGGCAAAAACCATATCCACTATCTGTTGAAGGCCACACTTGTGCCCACACAACTGCTGCCAAAGAATCGTATTTTTCTCCTGCTCTCCTATCTCAGAAATCTCAAAAAAAGAGCCTCTCCTTGGCAGAATCTCTGCTGGCAAGGGAGTCTGGGAAATGCAGTTTCCAGGCTTCTAGCCCCTGAGTTTCGGAGATCTCTTTTAGAAAAGCAGAGATGATACTGGGTATTAACAGGCAATATCCAGCATGTCCAGTTATTAACTAGAACTACAATGAGATGAAGAGAATGAGAATCAGTCAACTAGGTTATTAAAGTTAAATATGGATTTGTCTACAGGAAACTGAGGCACAGAGAGTTTAAGTGACTTGCTCAAATCACAGTAGTAAGTTCAGAATCAGAATTGACATCAAAGAGGTTTGGCTCCAAGATTCGCACTTGGAAACACCAAGCTATGACACATTAAACTGTGGCTTCACGAATGCATACATCGTATACACTGGGAGATGCTGCTCATCAGGAACTTTTAGAATCAGCCTCTACTCCTGTTCTCTGTATCAGGTGCTCTGTCTTGAACATGGCTGGTACCTGCATCCCACCCACCCCCCACCCCCAAATCCTTTCTCATTTGGAAGAAGAAGGAGAAGACTTGATTTCTTGGACCCAGAGAAGAAAGGGCATACATGAAAAACTGGGGTGGTTCTACACAGTATTGACTTTCCTGCTGAAGCAAGTGCTGCTGCAGTTGCTGCTGACAGCTGGTCGTAACAGAGACCAGCAAAGCCAAGACCTGCTAATGCATTTTGTCACTTTGAAGAGTGTCTCCAATTACATGTACTGGTCAAAGGCCATGGTTTAAAATGTGTTGCAGTGTACACTGCTAATCTCTTTTGTAAACTCAGGTAGTACAGGCTGGTGAAATGTTAGAGCCAGAAGGGATCTGTGAGAGCTCAGTCTGAGACTCTCTGCCTCCTTCCTTCACTAGAATCCTGCACGTAAGAGGATGGGGGATGTAGCTTGGCCAAGGTTATGCCCCCAGACAGTGGTGAAGTTCGAGAGCTATTAATGTACTAGGATCAGCTGTTTACAGTTTAGTGTCGTTGTTTTTATTTTAAAGGCATTCTCCATAATCCCCCCAAAATCTAAAAACTAAAGGTTTTCATGGATTATCTAGGTGATGGGTTGATAGGTGCAGCAAACCACCACGGCACATGTTTACCTATGTAACAAATCTAAACCCCAGAACTTAAAATTAAAACTAAAAAAAGAAATTGAGGGTGTTTTATGTTCTTCACGATATTAGAATGAAGACCTTAGCCTCTTAGCAGTGGGAGTCCTTCAAGTTAACCTTAGAAGTCTTCATTTTTGAAGGTCTATCACATAAATATCTTGGTTTTAGCTTCAACTCAATGTCCATAATTTTCCAATTATTTTTTTCCTTTATTTTCTTTCTTAAAAGGGTCTATTGAATCATATATTTTTGGGTGGGGCACAGGGGACTTAATAGATTTTTTAAAAATAATAACACCCACTTTTGGTGAAAGAACAAGGAAATAACAGGTACTTTAAGTACTGCCTATACAAGTTATCATAATTTTATGGAAAAATTGGCGATGCACTTTGAAATCTTTGAAATTGGCCATATTCTCAGATTCTCATTCCATAGAAATGGCCATTCCATAGCTAGAAAAGTTATATATACAAGATTGACTGTTGCAGTGTTATTTGTGATGGAAAAAGTTGGAAAAATATCAAATGTTCAACAGAAGTGGGTCTAAATAATGGTACATCCATACAAGGGGAAGAAATCTTTAATAATAATAAAGTAAGAACCTATATGGCTCTTCCCATTTGCCAGTTTGACTTGTAATTAATGCACTGACAGACACAGCAAGCCAATGAAGTGGATGCTATTATTACGCGCACTTTAAGGATGACAAAATTGAGGCCTTGAGAATAAAAGTGACTTGCTCATAGTCGCACAGCTGGAAAGTGGCAGAGTTGAGATATAAACCCAAGCATCTGATTCAAGAGTCCATACTATTAACCACTCTGTTAGACTCCCTCTGGAAGAATATCTAATGATTTTGGTAAATGTATGTATGTGCATGTGGGAAACCTATACACCAGTGTGTGACACTGGATGGCAGGACTGCAAACAATTTGTGCTTTCTTATTTGTATTTTTCTGTATTTTTTGATTTCACGTCAAAGGCATTTTTTTAATCAGAAAAAATACAGTGGATAAATTTTCAAAAAATAAATAAACTCAAGACATGGTATCATCTAGCCCCTTGGCAATGCGGAAATTTATTTTGGTACCATCTCCATCAAGCATTTTCTTGACCTGTATTTGAATTGCTTTGTTGCAATTCAAACTCACAGATCTGGCTGTGCAGGGTTGGCTCAGTCTAAGGAAGAAGAAAAAGATGACCTTGGTACAGCCCAACCCACCAGGTAAGCAATCAGTTAAGGGATTTGGGGCAGAAGTTCAGGAATCCTGAGAACACCAGTGGGTAGTTTGATGGGGTACAGCTCCATCTGAAGGTGATGACGCCCTCTGAACACTGCATTGTTTTCTGTTTCATTTATTTCATAGCCTGTTCATGAATAATAGTTTGCTCAAGAAATAGATTTTTAGTGGATAATAATAAGGACACCCATCCTTAAAGAACTCACGCTGAAAAGAATAATATGCCATTTTTCAACTACAAAACTGGAAAAAATTAAAACCCAGTGCAGCTGAGGATGTACAGCATTCACCTATACTGTTGGTAGAAAGGCAAAATGGTGCAATTTTGGGGAGGGCAACTTGGCAATTATTTATCAAATGCATCCCATTCAACCCAAGAATTCCACTGCTAGCAACCTGCTCTGTAAATACACGCACAGGAATATTCATTATAGTCACTACAGAACTGGTTATAGTAGAAAAATAAACAAACAAACAATATTGGAAGCAAAGAGTCCCTCAATAGGGGTCATATTAAATAAATCATAGTGCTACCATATGGTAGAATACTCTGAAGGCATTAAGTAGTATGAGAAAGACCCACGGGTGCTGATGCTGTCTTATTAAGTGACAAAAAGCAAAATGTAGAACAGAATCTTAAATAAAGAAGACTACACATTTCGATATGTGTATAAGAGAACACATGTGGGCCAGGCATGGTGGCTCACGCCTGTAATCCCAGCACTTTGAGAGGCTGAGGTGGGCTGATCACGAGGTCAGGAGATCGAGATCATCCTGGCTAACACAGTGAAAACCCATCTCTACCAAAAAAAACCCACAAAAAATTAGCTGGGTGTGGTGGTGGGTGCCCGTAGTCCCAGCTACTCGGGAGGCTGAGGCAGGAGAATGGCGTGAACCCAGGAGGCGGAGCTTGCAGTGAACCGAGATGGCAGCAGAGCAGGAAAAAAAAAAAGAATACACATTCTTTTTCCCCAAAAGAAAATGCAAGGAATGGTTCACACATTGTTTAAAGTATCCAGTTTTGAGCAGAGGCACTGGAGGAATGAGGAGAGAAAATCTTATTTTCCTTTTGTATCTATTTTATTTGAAGGTTCTACCACATATTACTGTTATTTTTAAAATTAAAGCAGGGGTTATCCGGGAAATTGTAGTCCATGTTTTTTGTTGGTTTTCTATCTCTATATACTAAAACAACATATTCGCACACTAGTGACTGTCATTTTATTTTAAAAAATAACATATACTGCTACCCCAAGGCTCTCTGGTAACTCCTCTCCCTCCTTGGAGCCAAGCACAAGAAATGTCTGCACTAGCTCCTCCTGCTCCTGCCTGCATTGTCTGCTCAGATGGTCCCATTAACTCTTATAGCCTGTGAATCAATGAATGAGTCCAAATTTGGAACAGAAGAGATAATGGACTTACCCAGGGAGCCAGTACAACAGCAATGTATTTGTCAATGTACTCTGGACCATGCTGTAATAACAAATAAATCCCAAATTCTAGTGACTTGCTCATGACACAATCTGATACAGCTGTGCTCCTCTCCTCCATATGGTGACTCAGGGATTGAGGCTGCACCCAGCGATTAGTCTTCCCTCTTGTTGCTTCAAGGTTGTCCTGGCATTGTGTAAGTGGGTAAAGGGGACGGCATGATGAATACTTACACACCTCAGCCTGAAAATGACACAGATTACTTCTGTGCACATGCTAGCACTAGTATGTGAACAATCTAACTGCAGGGGGCGCTGGGAACTGTAGAGGAGCACAGGGATACTGGTGACCACTGATACTCTCTGCTCCAAGCAGGAAACCCAGAATAGGTACCTCTCAATGTGACAAAATGTGTAGAGCATGAAAAGAATCCTTGCTTCAAGCTCTCTTCCTCATTGTTTGGCCAGGATCCCCAAAATGCCCTCTTGCCATTTTTTTAAATCTCTCTAAGCCCTTGCAGAGCATCAGTTCATTGCTCTGAGTTTTCTACCCACTCCTGGTAAAAGAACTACAGGTATCAGCCCTTTGTGATGACCAATTTTTTGTGTCAACTTCATTGGGCCACAGGGTGCTCAGATGTTTGGTCAAACATTATTTTTAGTGTGTCTGTGAGGATGTTTCTGGATAAGATTGACATTTAAACCAGTAGACTGAGTAAAGCAGATTGCCCTCTGCAATGTGGGTGGGCCTCATTTAATCCACTGAAGGCCTGAACAGAATATAAGGCTGAGTAAGAAAGAATTCCTTCTCTCTGTTTCATTGCCTTTAAGCTGGGACATCAGTCTTCTCTTTCCTTCAGACTTGGACTTGGACTAGAATTTACTGTATCAGCTCTTCTGGTCCTCAGGCCTTCAGACTCTAACTAGAGCTGTACCATTGGCTCTCCTGGGTCTCCAGCTTGCTGGCTGCCGATCTTGGACTTCTGAGCCTCTATAACTGCATGAGCCAATTCCTTATAGTAAGAACTCAAACTAATACACCCTTTGCTACTTTGCACCACTTCCCACTAGAGCAACCAGAGAATATTCCTCCACCCCATTGAGTTGGCCTTGGTCATGTGACCCTCCTAGGGCAATGGGATTTTAGTGGACGCTATGTGAGCAGAGGTTTTGCATGTGCTTGCATAATCTAGCTTAACTTCTCACACCCCTGTGATCTGCCATGAGAAGATCTTGCTCCAGATGGCCACTGCCCCTTTAGTCGGGGCATCAGAATAAGGATACATGGAGCAAATTTGAATCTCACTTGACCTGGGCTCTGGATTGACCCTGCCTAGCCTAGCCCAGATCAGCCACACCTCAGTCAACCTACAGACCAGTGAACATGAAAATAATTACTGTTGGAAGCCACTGAGATTTTAAGGTTTTTGTTATCAGCAACAACTGATGGATACGGGGCCCTATCAGCAGGCTAACTGGAACCATACAACATGAGGTCTTGATCCCAGGGTTATTGAAGACCATCTTACAGATGAGCAGTTTGGAGTCCAGAGATGGGAGGGGTCGCGTGTGAGCTCGCAGAACATAGATCAGAGCCCAGGTTTCTGGAGCCAAAACCTGTACTTTTTAATGGCCAGATGTCCACCATCCAGCACAGAGCAGGACTCAGCGGCTTAGAGATGCTGGTGTTTAAATCTGGACAGGAGAGAGGGAAAGGGAAGGGGACCAGGCAGCACCAGGAGGACTAGTTGGGAAAGCAGCAGCTAGCAGCAGGGAAGCAGAGGTCTGAGAAGCTTTCTCTCACCTCCCTGATTAGTTGAAGTCTGGGGAATTTAGCAGATTGTGAGTTCCTGCTCGGCCACCACACCAATTCCCAGAAATCAATCTGCTGGTACACCAGCTTCCTAGATGCCTGGAGGGAATTACAGGGTTTCTGTGCTAATTTTTTAGGCATCAGTTGTGTGGGACCTTTTTGTTCTATTTCTTTGTTGTTGTTTGTGAGACAGGGTCTTGCTCTGTTGCTCAGGCTGGAGTGCAGTGGTGTTATCATAGCTCACTGCAGCCTCGACCTCCTGGGCTTAAGCAATTCTCTCACCTCAGCCTCCCAAGAATATGGTACTACAGGTATACCACCACGCTTGGTTAATTATTTTATTTATTTATTTATTTATTTATTGCAGAATCTGGGGGTCTCTTTTTGTTGCCCAGGCTGGTTTCAAACTCCTGGGCTCAAGTGATCCTCCCACTTTGGCCTCCCAAAGTGTTGGGATGACAGGCATGAGCCACCATGCCTGGCCTCTAGGCATCATTTGTATGGTGTACCTTCCAATTGTGCCCTGTCCTTTCTTTATGCCTTTTGTTATGTCCAAAAAAATAAAAATAATACTCAGACCATTAGGGAAAGGAGCCCAGGTTAAGAGGCAAAATTGCGGGGCAATGGGCGGGGGGGTGTGGTGCCTCATGCTTGTAATTCCAGCACTTTGGGAGGCCGAGGTGGGCAGACGATTTGAGGTCGGGAGTTCAAGACCAGCCTGGCCAACATGGTGAAACCCGGTCTCTACTACAAATACAAAAAAAGCCAGGCATGGTGGCATGCACCTGTAATCCCAGCTACTTGGGAGGCTGAGGCAGGAGAATTGCTTGAACCCCGGAGCTGGAGATTACAGTAAGCTGAGATTGTGCCACTGCACTCTAGCATGTGCAACAGAGCCAGACTCTTGTCTCAAAAAAACAGAGGCAAAATAGGGAGAAAGAATAAGCATCTGCTTCTTTCAGACTCAAGGCATGCATCCAGTTGTGTGTGCATGTATGTGTGTGTGTGTGTGTGTGTGTGTGTGTGTCTGTGCGCCTCTGTCGAGGGTCCCAGTGAAGAGAGATGGTGGGTGCATGAGCTCCATCTGTCAGGTGAGGGTGCCAGCAACCAAGCCAATTCCCAGGCTGCTCACTGGAAGGAGGGGGAAGCCTGTGGCCAGCTAGAGAGACTCTGGTTCTTATTTTCCCTCTCCCCTCCTCTACCTCTTTTCCCTTCCTCAACCCCTCTCCCCTTCCTCTTATCCTTCTTGCTTTTCCTACTCTTGTCTCCCTTCTACATTTTACTGTTATTTCCCTTTCCTTTTTCTTCTGTCTCTCCTTTCTTCTTCATGTGCCCCACAGATAAGGTGAGCTTCTTTAACAGGTGCAAGGCTGAAAAGACAGCAATGTCTGCTTCACAGAGCTTACATTTTCGAAGGAACAACCAAACCCCAAAATGAATCTAACTCCAAGCTATGATAAAATCAGTGAAGAATAAGAGGGAAGGAATTTCAGGGGAGATCCAGTTTAGACTGGGGTTGCAGGAAGGCTTCTACTGGGTTGAGCTTGGGGGCAGCATTTAACCTGATGCTTGAAGAATGAGCTAGGGAGGAAACACAGGAGGATCAGGATGTGAAGAATTCCAGGCAGAAGAACCAACATGTGTACAGAAATGTCCTTGGTGTGTTCCAGGAACTGGAGGGAGGCCCAAATGACTGTGACTCGGAGGGCAAGCGGGCGGGCAGTCACGATGAGTTTAGAGAGGCTGCAGGAGTGGAGCGGGAGCAGGCAGGGATTCTGTGGTTTATCCCAAGCGCATTGGGAAGCCGTCAGTGTCTCTTAAGCAGAGGATTGACATGACACAGTTTTGCCTTGTACAAAGATAAATTTGGCATCCCCGAGGAAAATGGATTGGAGGGAACCAAGAGGGAAAGCTTTTAAAATTCTGTTGTAGCAGTTCAGGTGGGAGATGATGGTTAAGTCACAACAGTGTCCAAGGAGATAGGGAGAAGTAAGTACATGGAGTAAAGACATGTCTTTGTGGCAGGATATTTGTGAAGAGCTTGCCTGATGTGCCCCCACCTCCTTCATACCCACTGTCCCATGATTCTCACTATCTGGGCAGACAAAAAGTAAGATACCTGTTGCTTTAGCAGAATTGCCAGGGTAGAACTAGAGGATAATGACATCATTTCCTAGGTCTTTGGGCTAAAGAGCTGAAGTCCAGATATATAATAAGAAGACTGGGAAGGAAATAAAATTAGGCTGAGCCAGGTAGGGTATAGGAAGAACAAATGCAGATGAAGTAAGGAAGTTCTTAGTACTGGTGAGGGGCTCTGTATCCTATTATATACTCATTTAATTCAGAGAGGCAAGGAGAGCACAAAAACTCTCCTCTTCTTCAAATCTTTGGGATCTTAGAGCAAAGGAGACCTGTGTTGCTTCTCAACTGGTGCCCAGAGAGTAAACAGAATCCCAGAGTTCCCAGCACTGTATCATCCTGGGTTGGGTCTCAGGGACCCCCCAGGCACTACTAATCCTGGGAGGAAGGCAATTCCACCCCACCACGCATATAAGGATATGGAGGCTCAGGGAAGTCAAGTGGCCAGAACTGAGTTCACCCAGTTAAAAATCCACATACCTAGATTTGTGGATTCCTATGACCTGCAGTTGGAGATGCTGAAAATATGAGTCCCTTCCAACATTCCTGAGACTTTTATATGAACTCCAGGCCTCAGGGCCTATTGGAAGGAGCAGCAGACTGGGATCAAACCCAGATCTACCCCATACTGGGGGAGATAATTCTACTGCCTGACCTCTCAGAACCTCACACTCACCGTCTAAAAAAGGGCAATAGTGTGAGCTTGATCCTTCTCACGGGGATGTGGAGAGTTAAAGGAAATAAGCACATGGGAAGCCTATGTAATGCCATTCTCATGGGGTGTTCTGCTTAGAGAGACACAAGCTGCCATCATGCTGAGCCCATCTTTTGAGAGTCCCAATACCTTCCTTTCCTTGGCCCGATTCTATTTCCTGTAACTTCCACCTGTTGACTCTGCTTCTGTCCATTACGTTGCATGGAGTAAGCCCCATTCCTCTTGTCCTGACAGCCCATGGGAAGGATCCTTTAGGTTGAAGGCACAGGCTTCCGGTTGAACACTTCCTTTAGGTTGAAGGCTTCCTATCTGCAGCTTAAACTAGCTCAGTCCCTCCAGAGAAGCTTCTCTTAGGGCCTTCATTTGAGTCCCGGGGACACTCCTGCTTGCTGATGTTCTAAGAATGCAGTGCCCAGATGGGTCACAGGTAGTCTCATTCTCAGCCACAATTTTGCTCGGATTTCTGTAGTGAGTGGTCCAAAGCTCCTTTGCTGGAGTCTAGGGCAGCTCTCTTTATGAATGAAAGTCAGCTATGACTTGAGCTGATGGAGAGTCACAAGGCAGGGATCAGTGACAGATGCCGCCACTGTTTCCCTCATCGGGGAGATGTAGGCATCGTTCTTACTGTTATCATTCCCACATAGAAAATGAGAAAGAAAAATATAACCATGGCCCATTTCCCAAGGGAAAAGAGCAAACAGCTTTCAAAAGATCGCCTCGGAGTCCTCTAGGGACTGCTGGATTCCACCGCAGTGGGTGTAATGAGAAGAGACCTTGGCCTCCAAATCAGTGCAGGGAGTGTGGGAGGGGGCCACTGGGGGTGTAGCTAGAGTAGTGAGCCCAGAGCCTGGCCCTAGTAGGTGGTCCCTAATGTGAGTTTCCTCCCTGCCTTACACCCTCAGGGTTGATGTTTCTTCCTGATTTATTCATTGCTCACGTTCCCCCAGGAGGCTGCGTTTGGGCAGAGAGCATTATAAGCTCTCCTGTACACCCTGGGTTGTTGTTCCTTGGCCTTTATTGGTCTGCTCCCTAAAACATGCTCAGGCTGTTCCATGCCCCTGGGTCCTGTGATCCTAATTAATGCTCCTCCCGATCAGGAGTGTCTTGATTTTCTGCAGGATGCTCAGCCACTGGGTCAAATGGGTGCTAGGGATTCAGTAGGGGCTTGGTACATGCTCCTCCAACCTTTCCCCCAGAGAATAGTTCTGCTGTTCTCACACTGCACACCTTTACTGCTCTGCAACACCCACACCGGTGGGGAATGAGCAGAGGCATAGACTAGGATGAGCCTAGGAGGCTCTGTGACCACAGAATGGGATTGGATGGAAGTGTGAAAGAAGCAAGGAGATCCTCAGGACCTCCAGACCCTAGGTTGGAGTTCTCAGCCCCCTTTGTTGGCATCTTGCCTTCCCTTGGTATATACCTTCCTCCTTCTCAACATGCACTACAGGATTTGAATGTTTCAGTGTGGTGCATTAAGCCATTTGTTCATTCATTCATTCATGAATCAGTAAATATGTTCTGGGTGTCCAGGATCTGCCAGGCACTATGCTACATACATAGACACTGCCATGCCCTCAACAGTGTAGTTGGAGAAGAAGCACAGACCACGTTAATACTGTAATAAACATAAAAATAGAAGCAGTTCCAAGGTGGTAGATTGGAGGGGGCATCTTGAAAGACTTTAGCCTTGAACTCAAGTGGAAAAGAGGAGTTTTGCATGAACTGCTGTGGAGCCTGTATGCCTCTGTATTTCAGCACCTAGCCCCAAGCTTCACACCTGGAAAGGTCCAAATAAAGCTGTGTGGAGTGATTTGGATGCTCTCTAAACCCCACCAATAAGCTTCAGTAATTCTAAGAGAAGGATGGCGCCAACTCACCAGATGTGGGAACTGAGGTCTAAAAAGCGTTCAATAGAAGTGAAATAAATTGGAAACTGCTGCTCCCATTGTCCTCCTGGCATCTCGAGAACCGTCTTTTATTCTCCTTTCTGTCGGCCAAATCAGCTCTGCTTCCAAGCTAGCCCCTGGGTCTGCTGTCGATGGCAAATATTTCTGCCTGGAATCGCTCATTGGTGGTAGCACAGAAGACTAATAACAGTGCCTGACAGCCCTTCATGGTTTTCCCTAAATGTACCTTCCTACACAAAAAAGTTTAATAAATATATAGATTAAAGCAGAGAATGAGAGCAGGAAATCAGTGGCAGTCTCACGGCTGTGTAATTGTAATATCTCCTGTGCCTGTGCCGCTCACCCCAGGAAAGTGGGAGCTGGTGAGTTCAGAGGCTTGCCCGAGACTCAGTGGGGACAGGGGGAACATGCTAGAAAAGGGTGCTATGTTTAAGACGGGGGATGAGCATGCAGGGACCCAGTCTGGGCTGAGGCTGGGGGCCTGAGGCAGGACGTGCTGTGTCTTAGGTTTGCAGTGGGATCTAGAATCTCCTTGGTTAGTACTGTTGATAGTCTGGTCTGGGCCAGTGTTTTTTTACTATATGCAAATCAGAGTTCTTCATGCAGAGCAATGGTATATACATTGTTGCCACCCCATCATTTTATATTTCTTTTTTTAAAAAGGTAGCTTTCAACACATGGAATACCAGTTTAGCAGCACAAAGCATGTTAATTACACAGAGCTTTCTTTCTATTCATTGAAGTGGTCCTCAGAGTGCCTCTAATTGAGCTTGTTTTGCTTCCTATCTGTCCATTTGGTTCCTGAATGCCTTGAAAGTGATAAAAACTACTATCTTTAAAAGTTCCCTATAATTCAGAATTTATATAATTTAGATCAGGCAACTTCTCTCCTACCCTCTTTTTGCATATCACTGAGGGTTTTTAAACAGACCCTGCACAGGAGCTACTCAGGGAAAGCACTGTCATTCTCAGAGATGAGACGGGTCTTCCTTCCTGGGCTCCCCCTGCAGCAGAGACCCGCTTCTGCACTGCAACCTGCAGCCAGGGCTCTTGCCGTGCCAGCAGACACAGAAGGTATCACTTGCCCAATGTAAAATTATAAATATGGATTAGATCTGTGCAAGTTACAGACTCAGTTATGAGAACACGCAGCTAAATCAGCCTCCAACTGTCAGTGTGTCAGGATTTCTGCTGGAGATTCTAAGTCTACCTGGGTTCCACACAACTTGAGAGAGAGAGAGAATGAAATAACATATGTGTGTAGGACAGTTATAGAAGTAGAACAGCCACTGGCCCAGGAGATATGAGATGAAGGTTCTAGGCTGGGGTCTGATTCTAACTAGCTTTGTGACTTCGGAAACATCATGATTCCTCTTTCTGAGCCTCATTATACCACTCATGGACAGAACGAGTTTTAGGGGGGCGATTTTTCACACTGAAGCCCCACCTTTGAAAAGCCTGACACCAAAGGCTTAGGTGGGTCTGATACGGGCCTCCCTTCCACCCTGAGACTCCTCCATCCTCTCCTTTTAGCAGCCTTTCCTGTGCCCATCTACCTGGCTCTCCTGGGCTGCTCTTCCTCCAGCCACCTCCAGGATGAAAATCTAACCCCCTCGCCTCTTTCTCTGAGGACCCAATTCACTTCATACCTCAGGTGGAATGCCCTGTCAGTTTGGACCAAAAGTTTCTGGATTCTGTTGTGCTGTCATTTGTGTTCCATCCCTGTGCTCCACACCTGTTTGCCATGCCACTATTGTGCACATTAACCTGAGTTCTCGACTAGCTTCAAAGAGAATGGTAAGGTAGTCTCCAGCGGAAACCCTCATGAGCACCAAACATGGGCAAAGCTTGCAGGGCACCCAAGGAGCTAGACCAGGCTTACACTTTATCACCACCTGCTCTCCACGTCCACTCCACCTCTTCCCTACCTTCTCTCCTTTCTCCTTTCAACAGAATCCAGGAAGTTCCTATAGGAGGAAGCCTCAGAATACAAATAAGCAAAGATTTTGGAGTCAGGCCAATCTAGATTCTAATTCTGAATGGTTCTTATCACTAGGTATTTTTTGCATGCCTGGAGGCCCCTTCCTGTCTGGCTGTGGGCAATGTCCACCTCCAGTCCATTTCCTTGACACAGCATTCTGCCTCCAGGGCCAGGCTCCCTTTCAGCCTGCAGCAGAGACTCTGACCAGACAACTAGACTACATTTTCCAGGCCCCCTTGCAGCTAGGTAGGGCCATGCGACAGTTCCAGCCAATGGGATGTGGGCAGAGTGAGGCAGCCCACTTTCAGACCAGTCCTGAAAACCTCCCATGTGACCCTCTGCTTTTCCTCACAGTCTGTCTGCTGGAGGCCAAGGTCCAAGACAACCTTGGAAACCATCTGATTTTGGCAGACTTGTTGTCAGCCTGGAGCCCTGCGCACCCTTCCACTCCTTCTGCCTTCAGTAATGCTGATTAGACTTTGTGTAGAGTGGGGAATGAACTTCTATTGGGTTAAATAACTAAAATCTAGGAGTTTATCTTTTGTAGCAGTTAGCACTACTTTAACTAATATGTAACTCATATAGATGGGTCAGTCCTTTATCTCAGGGGAAGGATCTAGAATCCAGTTTTGACTTCTTGTTTTCTGACTCAACCCCAGCAGTTAACCAGAGCCCACAGCTGGGTTTAGACAGGTGAGTGGCCTCATGTCCTCCCTTTTCCACGCATTTCTTTCTCTCTTGACCATTTCTTCCTCTGTCTTCTCTTCTGGGTGCTGGGCCAGGTCAGGCAAGTCCCAGGCAGAGGAAGACAGCCTATCAGGCCATGACCCAAAAAGCACCTTTTCCCAGGGGCTGCAACTAGCTGGCCACTGTGCAAGCTTCTCTGCAGTTAATGGTGCCTTTGTGTTGGGATCATGCTCCTTCCAAGCAGTGTGTAAGTACATGCCACTGTCCTGGAGTCCCAATCAGGCTCTCTCCCCAGATGCCTCCTTTGTGGGGAAACCCATACAAGCAGCCCAACACCCCCACCACTCACCCCACCACCACTGCCACCTTGCTAAACCCCTGGTGCACACTAACCAAGGGCTCCGTGGATGTGTGTTGGCCCTGTTGCCATGACAACCAGTCACAGTGAATAACAGTGACTTCATTCTTGCCTGGAGGGCTGAGAAAAGCATGGCACACAGAGGAAGATGGGACTTCTGGAGGTGGTGGGGAAATGCAGAGCTAGGAAGACTGGCATGGGATTTTGAAAATGTTCACACTCTGTGCCCTCCAGCTCCCTCTCTGCATAAGAGATATTGGGAAAGTGCTCAGGCCTTCCTCTTAGAGCCCCCGCGAGGATTCTAGGGTGGGCTCTGGAGGATAAAACACTGAGGAAAAAGGTACAAGGTAGAAAGAACGATGAGAGAAAGAGTTGAACTTTATTCCACAGCTATTTCCTGAACCCATGTTAAGCCCTATTGCTAGAGCTATAGCAATGAGTCAAGTGGACCCCATACCCAGGTATAAGGACCAGTCCATGCAAAGGTCCTAGACAGGAGAGGCTTGTGTGGCTGGAGCCAGTGAGCAAGGACAGGGGAAGGGCATGGGAAGAAGTGAGACCAGAAAGGTCTTTTGTGGGTGATGCAGCTCATGGAGGGCCTTGTCCTATGCATGGGTGAGGGCATCTATTTATTTTGTGCTGCTATAAAAATACCACAGGCTGGGTAATTTATGATGAACAGAAATTTTATTGGCTCATGGTTCCAGAAGCTGGAAAGTCCAAGACTGAGGGGCTGCATCTGGTGAGGGCCTTCTTGCTGTGTCATAACATGGTGGAAGGCATCACATGGATGAGAGAGAGAGTGAAGGGGGCCAAACTCATTCTTGTATCAGGAGCCTACTCCTGGGATAATGACATTAATTTATTCACAAGGGCAAGAGCCCTCATGAACTAATCACCTCTTAAAAGTCCCACTTCTCAACACTGTTGCATTAAGGATTAAGTTTCCAACACAGGAACTTTGGGGGATGCATTCAAACCACAGCATTCTGCTTCTGGCTCCAAAAATTCATGTTCTTCTCATACAGAAAATACCTTCATTCTATCCCAATAGTCCCAAAGTTCCTAACTTATTCCAGCATCAACTCGAAAGTCCAAACTCCAAAGTCTTATCTAAATCAGACAGGAGTGAGACCCAAGGATTTGTCCTGAGATAAATTATTTTCTGTGAATTTGAAGAGAGGCTTTGAGACAAGCTGTGAGCCTGTGAAATTAACAAGCTATACACTTCCAAAGTACAATGATGGGACAGGCACAGGATAGATATGCCCATTACAAAAGGGAGAAATAGAGAAGTAGAAAGGGGTAACTGGTCTCTAGTAGGTCCAAAAACCAGCAGAGAAAACATGAAGTCTTAAAGCTGGAGAATAATCTCCTTTGACTCCATGTCCTGCATCCTGGGCACACAAGGGTGGAGGTTGGGCCCCTAAGGCCTCAGGCAGCCCTACCCCTATGGCTGTGCTAGGCTCAGTCCACTCATTCTCTCACAGGTTGAAGTCTTGTGCTTGCAGCTTTCCCAGGCTGGAGTTGCATGCTGGGGTACCCCACGCCCATGACTCCACTAGGAATTGCCCTAGTGGGAACTTTCTGCAGTGACTTAGCTCCATGATAAGTTCTCTTCCTGGGCTCCCAAGCTCTCCAATACATTATCTGAAATCTAAGTAGAGGCCACGATACCTCCACAGCTTTGCTTTCTGCACATCTGCAGAAATAGCACCCTATAAACACCACCAAGGTGTACCACTTGCATTCTCTGAAGCAGGAGTATGAGCTGCACTTGGGCCTGCCTGAGCCACTGCTGGGGCAACCAAAGAGTACTGAGCAAAATATGGGGAGCAGAGTCCCAAAGGTGGTGCAGGGCAGTGAATGCTGAGGTCCCCTGGGCACTTCTTTGGAAACCCTTCTCTCAAGGTCCTAGATGGAAAGGACATCCTGGAAGACCTCTGAAATGCCTTCAGGGTCTTTCTCCTATTCTTTTGGTAAATAGCCCCTGCCTCCCTTCTATTCTGTTAGTCGCTTTAGCAAATGGTCACTTGTACACACCCTAGTTTGCTTTCCTAAACATACTCTTTCATTCTTTAGGTGGCCAAGCTGGACATTTACAAAATTTTTATTTTCTGCTTTCCTTTTAATTATAAATCCCATCTTTAAAATATTTCTCTCTTCTCTCATTTTACTGTAAGTGGCCAAAAGAAGCCATTCAGCACCTTGAATGCTTTGCTGCTTAGGTATTTCTTCTACCAGATATCCTAGTTCATCGCTCCTACGTTCTGCCTTCCACAAAGTCCATTGTCCTCTATGTCATCAAGTTATTTGCAACTATATAAAAGGGATGGCCTTTATTCCAGTTTCCAATATCTTCTTCCTCATTTCTGTCTAAGACCTCATCAGAATGGCCTTTACCACCCATATTTCTACCAACATTCTGATTATGACTACTCAAGTAGTTGCTAAGATTTTGGCTTTCCCTATGACTTTTGTCTTCTTATGAGCCCTCACCAGAATTGCCCTTAATTATGCCTAGTGTTCCATTATTGGAACGCTAAGCATGTGGTATTTATATCCTAGCACTCAAGGTCATCACCAAGGTCTGATTGCAAAAATTTAAAAAAAATGCCACCTCAGGCGTAAATGGGTTAATGCTTCACTTATTGCAATATAGGCTTTTTATAGCCTGACCTGCCAAATTCTGCCAACCTCTACCCATTACCCAGTTCCAAAGCCATTTCCACATTTTCAGATGTTTGTTATAGCAATAGCCACGCTTCTTAATACCAATTTTCTGTGTTAGTTTTGCACTGCTATAACAGAATGCCACAGACTGGGTAATTTATAATAAACAGAAATTTCTTTGGCTCATGGTTCTAGAGCCTAGGAAGTCCAGCGTCAAAGGGTTGCATCTGCTGAGGACCTTCTTGCTATGTCATAACAGGCGGAAGACATCACAAGGACAAGAGAGAGAGGAAAGGAGGCCAAACCCATCCTTTTATCAGGAGCCCATTCCTGCAATAATGACATTAATCCATATGTCATTGATCACCTCTTAAGAGTCCCACCTCTCAACACTGTTGCATTGAGGATTACGTTTCCAACACATCAACTTTTGGGGACACATTCAAATAATAGTAGGGCCTTTGGGGTTTCCCTCCAAAGAGAGGCATGAACTGACTTACCCATGAAAAGGATTCCTGTGGCTGCTGTGCAGAGACGAGATGACAGGCAGTAAGGGTGGATGCAGAGAGATGCATGAGACCAGGGAGAGATGATGGGGCTTGGACAGGATGGCAGCAGTGAAGATGGTGAGAACTGTTAAGTTTCTGAACATATTTCAAATGAACAGCTCACAAGAAGAGAAAAAGAGGAATCAAGGGTTACAGGAAGGATTTGAGCTTGAGCAACTGGAGAAAGAAACTGGAAAAAAAGGAGAGTAGTGGGGAATCTGAGCCATCCTTCCTAGAAGGGTGGTAGAGCTCACCAACCCTCCCCAGAGGAGCAAGGATGCAATCAGAGGCCACTACCTTCTTCGTCCCAAGCACAGGCAAGGCCTGTTTCTTGGGCTTCAGGTCTCCTCAGCACAGAACAGCCCTCTTCTCTTCCACTGCTCTGTTTGTGATGCTGGGAAGAGTATCCTGGGTTTGGAGCTACACTGGCCTGTGTTTAGTCCCTCACTTTCCACATCCTGTTGTGCACCCTCAGCCAAATGTCTTTCACTCTCCCAGTCTGTTTTCCTACCCACGTGCTACTCCACGTCTGCCAGCTGTCATCTACATACACAAACACTCAGCCCCAGTAGTTCTGAGCCCCAGACCTGGTGGCCTTGAGGGCCTCAGCACCCCAGGTGAACCCCGTTATTCTGAAGAATGTTCAAGATAAGGCAGCCTCCTACATGTCCTGAGACAGGGCCATCCCTTCTTGTCCACCACAGCCTCCTCATCCACGTACCTCGTCAGGCTCCTTTTCTCCCTTCCCAGCTGGCTGTGGCCTGCCCAACCTTCAGGGTTGTGTGTTGAGGGCAAGAGGTATCTTTTGTTTCCCAGAACACAAAATAGGCCTGTTCTTAGCAAGCACAGCTTCCTCCAGTTGTGCACCTAATCCCATGCACACCAAGGTTTCACTCACATTTTCAAAAAAATATTTCTTATGTGTCTCAAAGCATGATATTACTGACCCTCTTCACAACCCTGTGAAGTAAACAGTGCAGATATCAAGGCTTCATTTTACAGATAAGGATGCTTGTCCTGGGCTTGTCCACACTGTGGAGCAGATGGGCATATGTGTGCATACAGGCACAGCCCTTTGTTGATTGTGTAAGGTGCATGCACACTCACACAGTCCAAATGGTGCTGTGTGTTTCCAGCAAAATACATTCCTGCATACCCTATAGGCAGTCTCAGACCCCCTGACAAAGTAGTTGAGGGAGGTTAGACTAGGTAATTTCCAAAACTGTTGAAATTAAGTCCTCCAAGTTCTGAAATCTCATTCTTTCTTGTCCCCCTTCTTTGACTATGGGGCACATCCTTCCTTGTCCTGGAGGCACCAATGTCTTACAGCCCAGCACTGGTATTCATTGAACACCGAAATTTCAGGATCTGTAATAGGCTCTATACGTGCAAGAAAAGATGCAAAGTCCATGACCCAGCTGGGAAGGAAAAGAGGGACCAGATGACTGATATCAAGTGGGGAATTGTCTGTCCATTTGCTTCTTCTCCTTGAGTAAAATTTTCTTTTTAAATTCTCTTTTGATACCAGCCCTGAAGCCCTGACATTTTCACATACATCGTCACCCAGGAAACACATCCTGGGGAAACACCACCCTTCAATTTCATGCACACTCATTGGGAACCTATTTGGTCTAATTACTGAACATGCAGAAAGACTCTCAAGCTTCATCCTTGACCCAAAGAATATGCAATAACCTGCAAACACTCTGTGTCAGAAACCAGCCCTGCTGGTGGAGGCCTCTTTGGATAAGGCTGTGGAAATATCCAGTGCCATCAGTCAGGGTCACAGAGCTCAGAAGGTAGAGCAATTAGCCAATAAGAGAAGGCAGCCACATATTCAACCATGAGTTAAGAGTGAGATGAACCCCCTAATCAATGTGCAATCTGGGGAAAATCCCAAATGGCACGCTACAGAATTTGAAATTTCATGAATAGTCATTTCTTTCTTGGAGGTATGTGAAGGTGTCTATTGAAATGAAATGATCTCTGGGTGGAGTGGCACAGTTGGTCATTGTGGTTTCTTCTTTTTTAACCCCTCAGCATGGATTCATTAATTATTAAAGCAACATCACAAGATTGTGAGGTAATGGGACATAAAATAGATATATTCGGAGAAAGAAAAGGGTGTGGATAAGGAGTATTTGGAAGACATTTTGCACGTATTGAATTTTGAGAAAGAAAAGTAAAGAGGGAGAAATTAAGGAAAGAAAAATAGACTTTACAAACAGCATCCAAAACAAAAGGACAGAATACAAGGGAATGAGCCAGGAGACAGAGTTCTAAAACTATCCCTCCTGACACCTGCTGTGTGGCCCTGTGGGGTCATCATTTCTGTCTGGATCTTCGTGTTCTCACCCACAAACTCAGGGGTTGGGAAACATGACTCGAAAGTCTCTTCCATCGCTGATTCCATCCCGTATTAAGGTCAACTTTACCACTAGGATTATTGTAATCACAGCAACAAAGGAGCTTTTTTATATAGAATTATCATCTATTTTATATAGAACTTTCTGTTTTGTAAACTTGTTTGAACTCCTTATCCCACCTGATTCTTATAGGAAAAAAGTGCTAAGTCATGTATATAGAGGTGAGAGACCCATTTTGCAGAGCAGGGACTTGTCATCTATACACGGAAGCAGGATTGTCAGCTCTGCATGCCCTGTGCACTCAGAATATTGTTAGATCCAAGAACTTGCTGTTAGATTTAAATTTATGTGCTAACATGCCTTTGGGGCCCTAAGAGAAAGAGACTTGGAGTCTACAGTAGGTGAAGAAAACTCTCCGCCACCTGTGGAGGCATTATTCCAGCCAGCCATCATGTCTCCTTCCCTGCAGGGCCCTGTGGGCATCCTCAAAGACTTGTGAGATGTCCGTGGGGACTCTGCTGACAACAAAGAAACACGTCTGCAGTGGTTTCCTGGGAACAGTCAACAGGTGTCCGCTGGGTTGATGGGAATGAAGCTCTGAGACAACGAAGATTCTGGCTTCTCTGCCAGCCTGCCAGCCTGTCATGAAGGCTTTGGCTGTGTTGATCTGATCCGTTAGCCAGCAGTGAGATCAGAATTCTCTCATTTGACAAATGTTTGTACAGCACCAACTGTGACCAAGACTGAAGCCAGAAGTCCTGGGTCTTTTTGAGAGCTCATCCATGAGCTGTTTGACTTTGTGCAAGTTGCTAAACCTCTCTGGAGTACTCTTTTCTCATCTGTCAAATGGAGTCGTATGTACTCACCCTGGCCCTGCCCAGGACTATTGTACAATTCAAATGACACTGTGTCTGTGAAAAGGCTTTCAAGAGCATAAGCCACTCTAAGTGTAGTATAAAAGATGGCTGGTGGCAATGAATTTGATATTGACATGGAGGAGGAAGAAGAGAGGAGAAGAGGATGAAGGAAAAGGAAGGAAGAGGGCGAGAAAAAAGGAGGGAGAATAGGGATCTTTGAAATCTGTCTCCTGGGGCTTGGGATGGTGCTACTTGCCTGACAAAGACACTGCAGGTTCTTTGTGTTAGACACACCAAGATGGGGGGCGGCTGATACTTTGGTGAATGCAAACTGGGAAGGCAGAAAAAGTGCAGTGAGTGGGGCACAAAAATACAGAGAGCAAATAACTTTATTTTTGCCCCTACCCTCTTACCTTTTCTCCCCTGTTATATCAAAATTGGTTTGTTTTCTCTGTGCAGTTTTTGAATGTAAAAATAATTTGAGCATTTAAATTAATCCCACCTTTAATTCTCTACCATCATTTTCCTGGGAGTTTAAATACGAATAACTGTTTGGTAACTGAATGTGGACCTGCACCCTACAAACAAAATAAAGCGTGTCACAAAGTCATTTCATGCCTACATGTTGATAATTAGAGGAAGGAGAAGAGAGAGAGGAAGAGAACCACCCCCAAACCCAATCACTGAAGGTAGAAGAGTCTCATGGTTGGCTAGAGCAGTGAAAAGCTCAGAGCTCCAAGATTTGGCGGGTGGGTCTAAATTTAGAACTGATTTGTAGACAAATTGGAGGGAGTTCCGAGAAAAGCCACCAAAACAATTAGAGGAATGCAGCTTAATTGGCCCAGCTTGGCTAAGCAACTGCTAAGCAAGGAGCATTATAGAGTCTGTAGCCAGAGGAAACAGCATAGACTCCAGCGAGGCGGGGGAACTATTTAGCTTGCAACAGAAGAGGCTCCAGAAAATAAATGGAGCCCAGAGAAGGCAAGACACAGCTGAGGCCTGGGCCCAGCCTCTCATGGGAAGGCCCATTGGGTTTCTCTGGCCAAGAAGTTAAACCCCTTTGTGGGTCATTCCTCCCCAAGTATTCCTGATAACAATGCATCATTACTTAATTTAATTTTCACAACCCCCCTGCAAGGTAGATGTGTTTATTCCATTTTTGCAGATGAAGAAACAGAAGCTCAGGGATGCTGAGTAACTTGCCCAAGATCTCTTGGTCATAAAATAAAGATTTAAACTCAGATCTGATTAGTTTTAAAGCCCATGCTCATCTCTGTGACACAACAGAACTTCCTGGGAGATGAGACAAGAAATGAAGAAACAGAGATAAAAGCCCCTATAGCTGAGGCTCCCAGTGTTTCTCATGCAGTTAAAGGCTACATAAGTGGGAAGGCAAAAAAGCTCAACTCTTTAAGGTGTGCTCTGTCACAGTGCTGTGCCTTTGAACAACCGGGCTCCCAGCCTCAGCCCTCTTGTCTCCTGAGATCTTGTTGCTCTTCCCAAACTAGCTGACTTCTTTCCACTTACTCCAGACCTAATAACCCTCTGACTTCCCAGCTGTGGCATAGCTGGAAGAAAATGGACTTCCCGCCAGACAGACCTGGTTTTCAATTCTACCTTTTTAAATTTTTCATTTTTTTCAGACAAAGTCTTGCTCTTTTGTCCAGGCTGGAGGGCAATGGTGCCCTCATGGCTCACTGCAGTTTCAACTTACAGGGCTCTAGCAATCTTCCTGCCTCAGCCTCCCATGTAGGTGGAACCACAGGTACTTACCACCAAGCCCAGCTAATTTTTTTTTTTTATTTTTAGTAGAGATAAGGTCTCGCTATGTTTCCCAGGCTGGTCTGAACTCCCAGGCTCAAGTGATTGTCCCACGTTGGCCTCCCAAAGTGCTAGAATTACAGGCATGAGCCACTGCACCTCGCCATCAATTTTACTTTTTCAAAAAAAAATTGTGTGACCTTACCCAAGTTACTCAATTTCTCTAGGCCTGAGCTTACTCACCACTTAAACAGAGCTCCTTTTTTTTTTTTTTTTTTTTGAAGTGCAGTGGTGTGATCTCGGCTCACTGCAAGCTCCGCCTCCCGAGTTCACGCCATTCTCCTGCCTCAGCCTCCCGAGTAGCTGGGACTACAGGCGCCTGCCACCATGCCCGGCTAATTTTTTGTATTTTTAGTAGAGATGGGGTTTCACCATGTTAGCCAGGATGGTCTCGATTTCCTGATCTCATGATCCACCCACCTCAGCCTCCCACAGTGCTGGGATTACAGGTGTGAGCCACTGCACCCAGCCTAAACAGAACTACTTAAGTCTACCTTCCAAAATTATTGGAGGAGCAAATGAGATAGTGAGCATAAATGTGCTTTGTAAATTGCAAAGTACTGAATGCAAGAGGATGTTATTGGTGATGGTATTGTAAATTGCATTCTAAGTCACTATAGACAATGTTGACCTTCACTGGGTTTCTCTCGCTTCAGACTTGCACCTGACCCAGCCATCCCCAGAGCCGTACCTGCTCTGGTATGAGATGGGGCTGGCCTAAAATCAGAGCAAACCAGAGACAGATCTGAAAGCAGGCAGCTGGTGAACACCAAAGTTAAGACTGAGTCAGCCATCTGATAGATGACCTACATCAGAATAGGGCAGAATGCCAGCACTGGGACACATAGTGGAGGGCCAATGGCGGCCTGGAATCCAGAGACACATGAAACAGACAATGCAAATGGTGTAGGAAACGCGAGCTAAGATCTAGCAAGATGACTTACATCTGAGACACAGCAGGATCTTCCTGACGGGACAGTGTCCAAAGATGGGACATTGGGACTTGGCTGGAATAGGGATGAAAATTTGAATAGAAAATAATAGTACTAGGTGCTGTCTGGCCCTTACAGAGGTCTTTAAAACTCCCTGAATATTGATTTATCAGCAGGCCTATGAAATGGGTTTTTCTAAGGCTGTGCAGATACTGGGCATAATCTTCAGTCTTTGGAGAAATTAAGAACGATAGCAAGTGTAGCAGTCAGGGAGGTGCACAGACTAGGAATCAAGAACCCGAGGCCTGTTCTTTCTCACTGTATTGACCTTTTCAAAATTACTTATTACCCTTCAGTTCTCTCTTCTATGTGCAAACTACACAAAAGTCAACACTTATTTGGATGGAGTGCCTACTGTGTGGCTGGCTTTTGTCTAAGCACTTCACATGACTGCCTCTTGTGCTCCTCAAAGTAACCCTGCAGGAAGCTGCCATCATTATCACCATTTCACCAAGGCCCAGAGAGAAAACCTGCCCAAGAGGCAAAGCTGAGATTGCAACCTGAGCTTTCTAGCTCAGTAGCCCACCCTTAGCCACTGCATGCTGCAACCTTTTAAATAGATCCTGAAAGAGATGATTTCTGAGGCTCTTTACAAAAGCACAAAACATCAGTGATGGGCGAGCCCTTGAAGATAACCTAGCACAATGTGCTCTTTTTACCAATGAGGGGACCCAGAGAGACATTCAAGTGCCCAGCAGTGAACAGGCATCTCGCTCTAAAATTCAGTCACTGCATGATTCAAAACCACTGGAAAGAGGAAAATTCATTTATCAGCCAGATGTTCCATGGACATCACAGCTGTGCCTGCACATACAATTGCTGCATCTGCAGTGGATGTTTTGATATTATCAAAAACCTTTCTCCGTCTTCATCTCGGGTCCTTTGTATATCCTGGCCACAAAACCTAAGCAGTGATTCTTGACTTTTGTGGTTTGCAAATGCTTTTGGGGATCTTGTGAAATGTGTGAATTACTTTGCAGGTAAAAATAGACATACACTTCAATTTGGGGAAAGGGGATTATGAACTCTCTGAAACTCTCCCGTGAATCTCTAGGGGTCTATAAGCTGCAAATTATAAAACTTCTGCTACAGATAATGAGAACACCAGAGCATAGTAGAATGGAAAGAATAGATGGATTCTGAAGAATCTCTCAGGAGATGGAAGGCCAAGCAATAGGGTCAAAGACCTTCTACTCCCTGAGTTGAACAGAAGATAGAGGAGAGGGCAGTGGAAGGTCTTTGATTCTGCTACTTGACCTTCTGTCTCCTGACAGATGCTTCAGAAGCTGCTCTGTTCTTTCCATTCTACCCTCCTCCTTCACTTTGGTCCAAGGTAGAGATTTCCTGCTGGCAGTCCAGTCATATCTACACCCATCCTTAAGCTTACTCACCACTTAAACAGAGCTAATTAAGTCTACCTTCCAAGATTGTTGGAGAAGCAAATAAGATAGCAAGCATAAAAGTGCTTTTTAAATCACCAAGTGCTGAATGCAAGTGGATGTTATCAGTGATGGTATTGCAAGTTGTATTCTAACTCACTATAGACAATGCTGACCCCCTTTAAGCTTCCCTCACTTCAGGCTTGTGCCTGACCCAGCCATCTCCAAAGTTACATATGCCCTGGTATGAGATAGAGGCTGGCCTAAAATCAGAGCAAACCAGAGAAGGATCCGGCAGCTAGTGAACACCAAGGTTAAGACTAAGTTAACCATCTGAGAGATGATCTTTGTCAGAATAGGGCAGAATGCCAGCACTGGGACCCACAGCATGGGGTCAATGGCGACCTGAAATCCAGAGATACATGGAACAGATAACGCAAGTGGCATAGGAAAAGCGAGCTAAGATAGAATGGAAGTTCCATGAGGACGGGCCCTCCTTGGTCTTGTGTGCCGGTGTGTCCTCAGTGCACAGCACAGTACGTGGCACAAGTCCAGAGCCCAGAAGACACTTGTGGGATGATGGTTTGTTTACTGTGCAGGAGCCAGAGAATGGGAAACTTTGCACATTATCAATTTATCCTTGTCCTTGATTTTTCCTTCTTGGGTATAGGAGCAGAGGCAGGTATGGCAGATGACCTAGGTTAGCTCAGGTTTCTCTAGGAACAGACCCTGAGATGGTGATTCTTGTGTGAGTGATCTGTTGAAGGTGCAAGCAAACTAAAACAAAAGCTGTAAGGATGTGAGGGAAGCGGGACAGAGCAAGGAGAGGGGCTCAACAAAGCTACAGTCATTCTCAGCTTGATCCCAGGAATATCAATATGTATAAATAGCACCACAGAGTGGCCCCGCTTTGAGACAAGGGTATCAGGCTTTCGTGTCCCTGTATCAGTCAAGACATAACACCTGAGATGTTTCCTGGTGAGGTGGCTCCTATCAGGGCCAGCAGAGAACAATTCTCAGGAGATAGGTGCAATGGTGGGTTGTGAGACCCACTACCCCCAGCAGCTGGGGGGATGGCCCAGAAAGGATATTGGGGTGGGACACCAGCTGTCTGCTACATACTCTAAGTGCCAACTCAGATCGATTGATGGTAGCTGTCCACAGCTTTGCACAGAGAAAAGGTCAGAAGCCAAGCCTTGGCTCAGCCGAAAAGCACCAAGATGGATTAACCATGTCTGCTGGGGGCAGAGAAATGCAGCCCGAGTGGCATCTGTTTGCCATTCTGAGCCCAAGGGGAAACTGGACCCCTGCTAATTATCAGAGGTCTAGAGTGGTCCAGGGACTCTGGGGCAATTTTATGTGTCACACAATTTAGAATCTTATCATATGCCATGTCAGATAGTTTCCTGTGTTTTGATTGACTACAGGTAGAAACCAGACAGGCAGCCAGTAACTGAAAGACAGCTTTCCCAAATGAAAGCAAAGGGGTTACCTAAAAGTAGACAGGCTTTTAGCAAAGGATGGCAGTCACCCTCAGAGCCCACAACAGCAGAATATAACAGAAAACAGGAACAGAGGTGTTAGGAAATAGACACCAAGCATTTGAGCACCTTGGAATGAAGCCAACGACCAGACTGAAGGCTAAGACCCCATGTCTTGGGCTTCTCTACCCCCACAGACCCTAGCAACGTGCCAAACACACAGCTGTTCTTGAGTACCTATGGTTTAGATGTTTGAAATCAAGTAAACCAAGCTTTGGAAACCAACTCTTGGAGGGAGGAGACTACAGCTGCAGAATTTCTAGAAATTTTCTCCCATGCAAATCTGTGGACGCTCTAAGTGAAAATGGCAGCCTGGCTTCCTTTGTATGTCTCAGGATGTGATGAGTGAATCTCTGTTTTCATCTGTTATTATTATAGACGTTGGCGTCAGGAGAGATTGGGGTGTGGTGTAGAGACACAGCCATTGAAGGTGTTCTACCTGAGCTTCATTTCATGAGCCTGGCAGACCTGGTAGTAAATAAGAAACCTGTTCCTCACCATGATGAAGTACCTGTGCAGGGGGCTGGGATGATTCCCCTTCGCTTCCTCAGGCCAGGAGAGGTCACTGGAGGCTCACAATGGTCCTAACAAAGAGGACAATGAGGACATTAGCAACAGCTATGGCCACAAATATCTACTACTGCCTTACAGGGTATACAGCACTTTTAATCCATATCGCCCCTTGATCTTCAAAACAACCCAGTGAGATAGGCAGGGGAATGGAAAGACCCAGGATGTTTCTGGGTGGGGTGGAAGTAGGGAAGGAGATAGGAAAGGAGGGCATGTCCCACAGGGTACCATGATCCACCCTCTTCCCCTGAATGAACCCAGAGTCACACTTCTAGGGAAACCAGGAACTGAGCTGGTGGTTGTAGCCACAGTGGGACACAGCATGCTCTTTGAGGGCGGGACAAGTGAGAGATTATGTGATGGGTGGACCACCCCACAGAAATGCATCCCCCCTTGGCATTAATCTATTGTGTGTTTGCTTCCTCTTTCTTCGTCATTCTTAGCCTTCAAAATTCAGTTCAAATAGAATTATCATATGATCTACCAATTCCACTCCTGGGTGTGCACCCAAAAGAATTGAAATCAAGCACTCAAGTGGACACTTGTACAGCTGTGTTCATAGTAGCCAAAGGGTAGAAACAACCCAAGTGTCTATCAACAGTTGAATGGCTAAACAAAATGTGGTGTGTGAATAAATAAATATATATAGATAGATAGATAGATAGATATATGATTATTATTCAGCTTTTGAGAGGAAGGAAATACTGATTCATACTACAACTTGGATGAATCTTAAGGACATTGTTCTGGGTGAAACAAGCCAGACACAGAAAGATAAATACTGTGTGATTCCATTTATGTGAAGTGTCTAGAGTAGGCAAATTTACAGAGACAGAAAGTAGAATTGAGGTTTCCAGAAGCTGGGGTGATTGGGAAATGGGGAGTGTTTGCTGCACGGGCACAGGGTTTCTGTCTGGGATGATGAGTGGTTTCTGGGGATGGATGGTGGTGATGGTTGTATAGCATTGTGTATGTACTCAATGCCTCTGAATGATACACATAAGAATGGTTAAAACGATAAACTTTGTTATGTTTATTTTACCACAGTAAAATAAATAAATAAGAAATAATTTCAGTTCAGGGGGCTCATGGCCTTCTGAAAGCTTTCCTGGCCCCAGCCTGACAGTGTCAGCATCCTCTGTGTGCCTGGGAACACACTGTACTCGGGCTGTTAATGTTCTCAACTGTCTCCACACTAAGCTCTGAGCTCCTGGAGATTATGGTCTGTGTCCTCTTCTACTTCCCTTCTTCGGCTCTGGCCAAGTGCCTAGCACATTGTGACAATTTGATAATTCTATTTTAAAGCAATGAATCTGACATATGTGGCATGCTTAAAATGCATAGTATAGGTTTATTTAAGTAATAAAATAGATATTAACTATGATCCCAGTGGTGGTTGGTTGGATAAACCTGGCTCAGGTTCTTCTTAAATTTATCTGATTCTTCTTTCCATTGTCATTTTGAATGGGCCACATAGCAAGTGAATTGACTGAAAAATGGTGAACCTGATATAGCATAAATGATACACAGTTTACTAACAGTTCTTAACACATGCCAATACCCCTACTGGAGAGATTCTTCTCCCACCACACTTTTTTAGCTTGGTCAACTCTGACTCTTCCTTCGGGCTGAAACATCTCCATATCTGGGGAGCCACCCTTGACCCCTTGTATGAGGTAACACCTTCCCTCTCTGCCTTGGACTGAAATGAGCCTGTGATGCGATCTTGTCTCCTCTTTCCTCACACTTGTCTCACGGTGTTATATTACTTGTGTACTCTTTCTGTCTTCCCCATTTGACAGTAAGCTTCATGAAAGCGGGAGTGCTACACTCCCAGCGTCCAGGAAAACTCCTAGCACATGGGAAGTTCTCAATAAATACGGATTGGGAGAATGGCTCAAGAAATGAGGAGTGAATGAAGACAGTGATGTGGACATGAAACTGTACAAAGTGTGTGGCCAATCCCTCTTCACCAGCTGAAAGGGCCCTCAAAGATCACTGAAACCAACTCTTTCATCAAACAGATGAGGGAGGTGAGGTCCAGAAAGAGAAAGTGAATTTACCTAAGGTGGATAACAAAGCAATAGACAAACAGGACTGGAATCCAGGTATCTCATGATTCTGTGCTATTTCCATGATAACATTCTCCCTGCTTCTCTCAAGGTCAAGATTTCTGTTGTCCAAGATGATATGTGATGTCATACCTTTGAGATTAAGCCATAAGCTCACATCATGCATGGTTTTTTGAAAATACCATTCATTTTAACAGAGACATTCTGAAGAACAATGCATTAAACTAAAATGTCCCTTGTATAGTGGAGTTTGAAGCATCAGACTTGGCTGGTGGGGAATAGAATTGGAAACATTTTACAGTCTCAATTGGTATTTCTAAATCTTTATAATGAGGCCAGGCTGTCCTCTTAGGAAAATCTGAATCAGGTGAGATTGTCATAAAGTCAGCTGAGACCTACTTGCCTGAAGTTATGTTATATGGTCAAGGCTGGGAACAAATGGGAAGAAAATGGTGAAGAGGGTGAAGGATTAGACGGAAGATCCACCTGAAAGCTAGAAAAGGAAAAAAGAGTAATAATGTGCCCAACCATTTCTAATTCTGTCAAGGGGAGAGAGTAGACAAACTTCAGTCCTTAATCACAACCACCTTGAGTTTGAGGAAACTGAGTATGCTTCATTCATACAAGTGGACAGACGTCCGCCTTCTTCTCTGCTCACTATAGGTGTTATGCCCAACCTCAAGGCATGAATCATGACTGGTCTAAGCCAGTCATGGCAGTCTCCTTCTTGTCAATCACTGGCCAAGCACTGAGCATGTGAAAGCCAGTTTTTGCTCTCACTAAGCTCCTTTTTCCTTAGAACTCTGATGTGTAAGGACATCATGTGTACATCTGTGGCAGCCATCTTAGACCTTTGAGGGAAGCTATTTCCAGCATAGAGGAGCACAAAATAGCAGGACTGTGAGTTCTGAATGACATAACTGAGCCACTGAACTGACCCTGAGATCTTCTGTTTCTCATTAAGTGAAACGCTAAATACCCATATGGATTAAGCCATTGTTAGGGTTATGGTTTAAGCCAAGGGTCAACAAACATTTTCTGTAAAGGATCAGACAGTAAATATTTCCAGGATTGCAGGCTATATGATCTCTGTTGCAAGTACTCAACTCTGCCATGGTAGCACCAAAAACAGCCGCAGACAATACATAATCATGTAGCACATGTAAGTGAATAGGCTGTGTTCCAACAGAACATTATTTACACAAACAGACAACAGGCTGGATTTGGTCCATGAGCCATAGTTTGTGAACTTTTGGTTTAAGTCATTGATACATTAATCTCACAAATATTTATTAAGAACTTCCTACATGCCAGCCACAGTTCTAGGTGCTAGTCGTGGCTCAGTTATAGCTGAGATCAAAACGGATCAAGTCTCTGCCCTCTGAAGCTTATACACTGCTTAGGGAGGTGTATAATGAACAAATGAGAAAATAAAGCAGATAATTGCAGATTGTGATAAATGCTGGATGTAAGTAGCATGATGTGATGGATAATTCTGAGGTCGAGCAGACTGAAGGGGATGGAGCCAGTTTAGATGGATTGGGAGAGAAGGCATGTCTAAGATGGTATTTGAGACCTAAAGAATAAGAAAGAACTTACTACATGAAGAAACAGGAAAATCCTGTAACAAGCAATAGTAATTGAAGAAGCAAAAACTCAAGACAGGAATACATTGGGCATATTCAGGAAGGCAAAAGAAGAATGACAAGGAAGACAAGAGTATGTAGGGCCCAGATCATGCAGGGTCTTGAAGGCCTGGGAAGTACCATGGATTTTATGCCAAGAGCAATGCAAGGTTCTACAGAGGGAAGTGGCATAGTGATGATTTACATTTTTTGAATGATCAATCAGTGGGTTGTAGGGAGGCAAGAGTGAAGCAGAGATGCTAGTTGGGAAGCCATTGCAATAACCCAAGAATTTTATAAGATGTATCTCAATTCACCCGAGCAGGTTACAATAGGTCCCCCTGCCCCCCACCGGATGGTAAACACAGACTGAGAATATAAAATCTGAGAACCCAGAAGCTCCAGAAAAAAGCTCCAGAAAGACAGACTGTCTTCTTTATGAGGATATTTATGAAATCATAATTCAATAAGATTCTGAGACAGGGTGACTTGGCACCATGAGCCAAGAGCTGCGGTGGACACTCTTCTTTGCCAGCTCACACAGAGCCATGTTCACTTGCTTCTCCTGAGTCTAGGAAGCACTGGCACAACATAGAGGTGGCTGTGTGCCCCCTTCTGCATGCCGAGATAAGGTGTTGTGGAGGCATGCATGACAACTCCGCCATCCTGCTTCCCTAATTACTTAGTCTTATACTGTGGCACTACGCTCCAAAAAGGACACTAGTAGAGAGGCTCATCAGACAGTATATTTATTCCTCACTTTGTTCCACAGAGGATTTGAAGCAGCTTTCAAGAAATATATGTAATAAAGTAAAAGATATAAATTAAATATATCAAGACTAAGAAAACTACAAATTAGATAAAACATCGAGACTAGGGGGCAGACGGGAAAACTAAAATGCAGGTTATAACATCCTATCTGGTTGCCATAACAAAAAAGGATAGGAAATCCCATCTGTTAGCTGATTCCTACTGTCTCATTTATATTCCCTGCAGCATTACACAGTTTCCCATATTGACATCAACTCCTGGGGCTTTCTGGCCAGGCACATGGTGACCACATGCCCAGTGCAGGTGCCTTACTCTCCCTGCTTGCCTCTGTAGTAATCACAAAAACAGTCTTTTATCCACTCTGGGTGGGAAGGAAAAAGTGCAGCTGGTATCTGCAATTTTCTACTCAGTTGCTTTGTTCTGGGTTTGTTTAACTTAATGATTTCTCAGTAAGATTTGAATTTCTTCAAATTAATAAAGGCAAAATGCTAACAAGCAAGGGAATGGAACAAAGACCTGAGATCCCATCCTTCAGAGACTGGGGAAGGTGTCTAAGTTCCCAGGGCCAGAGGTCCTGGGACTGAGTCAAGGACACAGTGAGGCTGACAAGGGAGCACATCCATGAACCAAGTGGCCTGCCTGGCTCTTGCCCTGATTCAAGGCTAAAAGCCCATTAACCTGGATTGGAGAGCTCAAGACTCAGCTCAGGCTCAGGCTACTTTGAACAAATCATTTTTCCTTTCTTCCCACCCCAACTAAATGAGATTGGCTGGTTTATTAGGAAGGATTTAATTTCCAGGCTGGAGGGAAGGAGGCTGTAGCCCACAAGGACAGAGATTCTGTGGATGGCAAGTGAGGGCCACAAAACTCTTCTCCAACTGAAACTACCTCATGGACACTCCTCTCTCTGTCTGCTTCTTCTCTGACGTTTTCCCTCCATCCCCCATCATCCCATCAACCCACCATGGTGCCTCTGCCCTGTCTTTGTCTTTAGGCCATCGGTGTCTCTCTCATGGGTCTTTCTGGCCAGGCAGTTCCTGTTAGTGTCCCCTCTCTGGCTCAGCACTCTCAGGCTTCCAAATCCTTCTCCTATGAACTGTCTCCACAAGCAGCCTAGGCAGGAGGGGTCACTCCATCACCAGTACCTCCTGTCCCTCCACAACCCATCGAACCGCACCCCAAGATCTGACTTAGATGGATCTCCTGCCACTCTCTGATCATCCACAAGGTTTTTCTGGCTGTTCTCAGTTAGCAGCCCTGGTTGGCTGCTCCAGGTACAACATCTGCCTCACCTGTGCCAAGTCACATGCCACCTCCCTCCCTTGAACCTGATGGAGGTGACAGGGCTCTATCACAAGAGACACCCTGGGATTCTGAAGTAGAGTGACCAGCTCCTCCCAGTTTGCCCAGAACTTACCCAGTTTTAAAACTAAAAGCCTCAGATCCCAAAAATCTACTCAGTCCTGGGGTAAACTGGAATAGTTTCAACAAGAGCCATTCATTCTCTTGTTAGCCACCCCACAAGAGAACTAGACTTGGACTCTAAGAACCAGCTTCCAGCCCCAGCTCTGCTCCGTACTAACTGTAATCATTGACAACACATGTCTCCCTCTCCATGAACTAAAGATGGTGATCCCTTCCCTGCCTACCTTTCAGATGATGGATGTGAAATGCTTAATGAACACTAAAACACTGGACAGATGTAGAGGGGGTTTTATTATCCAGTGTTTATGACCTAGAGGCCAGAGTATTAGCAATTTCAATTAATCAAATAAATGGAAAAATAAATTAGTTTTATGAAAACGGATTTCCGAACTTTGCCAAGAGTTCAAGGCTAGGGCACAGGAAAGAAAACAATCCAAAGGTCCTGTAGCTCTGGCTGTGATAAACCCAAGCAGAGGCTTGCTCATCCCCACCCTCAGCTCCAGGCGCCCAGAACATGTCTGCCTGGGACCTACACACTCAGCTCCGGAATGACATCTCATCAAGATCCTTTCTCAACCACAGAGAAATCAAATGCAGTTTATTCTTAATTGCCCATGCTGTGGTTGAATAAAATGAAACCGTGGCAGCTGAGCATCATTTACCTGGGGCTTCACAAGCGGCTTGAGTGCTCACCCTTGAACATTGATTGGTATGTTCGGTGCTACGGGCTATGAAATAATCTGGGCATGTTCTGACATGCCCTAAGACAGTCCCCTCTCCTTCTGTAGTTTCTATTATAGAGATTTTCCCTAAACACTGATGCAAAACACTCGCCTAAACAGGACAGGCATTGTCCTGGAGTTTGGGTCCTGATGCTTAGAGTTGAATATGGACGTAGCTATAATGGCCGGCTCCCTTCGTCTGTTCTGGAAGGAAGGTCATGGTTGGGGCATACATTCAAACTGTTTCATAGCTAGCACAGTGCCTACTGTGAAGCAACTTCTCTTCTAGGTGGGGAGGCAGGCAGAGAAATGTCCACACATAAGCAGTTCTAATATAAGGCCTTCTAAGTCTGCAGTAAGAAATGGGGCCATTTATGCCAACATGAGCTTAGGCAGGGCAAGTGACAATCTCATCAATAATTAGTGAGCAAGGTTTGCTGTGGACAATTTGTAATGTAGATAATCTGTCCCTGTATAATTAAGAATAGATTGTATCCAGTTCTGGTTTATGGGTTTATGGCATTGAGGCCTTGTGAGTCCAATAAAGAAAAACAACAATAAAACTAATAGCTTCCTCTCCCCCTGCTCAGCTAATCAGTGAGAAAAGAAGCTTTGCCTTAGACCAAGCCGCTGCTGGACTGGACCTTTTCAATGAACCTTTGTGGAAGTCACCAGTGTCCCCACACTCATTGCATCTGGAGGGCAGGGTGAGAGCCAGCCCAACCCCACCCAGCCCCACTCCTTTGCAGCATTAGTAACGTTATTTGCTGATGAATTCCACTTTGAAAGCCCAGCAACAGTGAGAACTATGGGGCTTTGCCTAGATTAAAATAACAGTGCCCACTGCTTTTTAACATGATAGACATTTTTAAAATAAAGAATGTTCTTAATGTTCATCTCTTTATTTTATAAATGAGAAAATGAAGGTTTGGAGTGTGTATGAGGGGGTGGGGTGTGGAGGCCAATCGAGTACCTTGTTGGAGAAACAAAAATTGAAATCAGATCATTTTGATTCCATCTGTGAAATAATTGCAAATATGTACTGAATATTTACTATGGCAAGCCACTGTTCTAAGAGTTTGATGTACATCCTTTAGTTAATCCTTGTGACAACCCTATGAGGTAGTTACTGTTACTATCCTAACTTTGCAGGTGGAAAAATAAAGGCACAGAGAAGTTAGGTAACTTGCCCAAGGGTCACACAGCTAGCAGACCAAACTGAGATTAGACCTCAGACTCCAGACATCAGACTCTTAAGCGCTAACCTCTCAGCACCCTTGCCTCTCGGTTGAACACATCCTGGAATCTGCAGCCATTTGGGAAATCATTAATTTATAGACTGAGCCTGGCTCCTTTGCTTATTCTTTTAACATTTATTCATTGGTTCATTCACTTATATTTATTGAGCATTTACTACATATCAGGCTGTAAGGCCTCCAAATAAATAACACCCAGTTTCTGCCCTCCAGGTGCTCACAACTCATTACTGTCCCTCCCCTAATTAACAGTCTCCTATTTTGTAGATTACATTCATTTTCAACAGGTGTTGTAACAAATTGCCAAATTCAGTGGCTTAAAACTACACTCATTGATTAGCTCCTAGTTCTGTGAGTCAGAAGTTTAAGCCATCTTCAGGAAAGAGAATAAGGGTGTGGAGGCAGGGAACTTAAGGACAATTGGTGCTGAACCCAGGAAAAACACCAAGGTGTGGGGGCAGGGAATCCGAGGCCAATTCGTGCTGACTTCCTAAAGCTGAATCAAAAGGATAGCACCTGGGTCCAGGGTCAGGGAAGCTAAGGCCAATTAACACCAACTTCCTAAGGCTAAACCAAAAGGAAAAACCCCACCTCCCCGCTCCAGAGCAGCAAAGGAGCAAAGGCTACTCTCCCTACAACCCTCCCCTTCCACCAGATAGAAAGGGAGACATGTCTCAGATGGAAAGGGAGAGTGCCTTCGATGGGCCCAGGGCCAAGCAGGGACCATCACTTCATTGCATAGGACACCAATTCCCTTCATCTTTTAATTAGCCACAGGCCAAATTCTTCATCCAGATGAAGGGTAGCCAATAGGAACCTGAACAGGAGTACTTGAAACCCAGAAAACTTTGCAACTGGGCCCTTGAGCCACCTGCTTGGGCCCATTCCCACCCTGTGGAGTCCTTTTTCACTTTAATACATTCCTGCTTTCCCTACTTCGTTCCTATGTTTCAGTCCTTTGTTACTTTGTGTGTTTTGTCCAATTCTTTGTTCAAAACGCCAAGAAACTGAATAACTTACACTCAAGGCCCTCCTTCCAGTAACAGCCTTGGGTGGGCTCTTTGTTTGATCTAATAGTGCTGAAGTCAACGTGTCAGCTGGCCGGGGCTCCCATCAGGAGGCTTTGGGAGAAAATCCACTTCCGGATCGCTCAGGGTGTTGGCAGATTTCAGTTCCATGCAGCTGTAGGACTGAGCACCTAGGTCGTTTTCAACTTCCAGAGGCTGCTTGCATTCCTTGGCTCATGGCCTCCTGCATCTTCAAGGCCAGCAACAGAAAGTTGAATCCTTGTGCTTTGAATCTGACTTCACCTGCTGTCCTCCTCTTCTGCCTTTAAGAACACGTGGGATTACATTGAGCCCACCCAGATAATCCAGGCTAATCTTCCTATTTTAAGGTCAACTAATTAGTAACCTTAATTACATCTGCCAAAACCTCTTTTGCTGTAAATGTAACATATTCATGGACGTGGTATCTCAGCCTATTCAAAGATTCTAGAGATTAGAGGTGTGATCTTGAGGATGGGGACATTTAAAAAATTTTGCCTACCGCATAAACCAAAAAGGTGGTATCTACATGACCGTGGCCCATTAACCCTGGGTAGATGCCCCTATGCAGATGACACTATTACACTTGTAGTGTTTGTATCCCATAGGCCTTTAAGCCATTTAATAAAAAGAACTTAGTTATTTTTCATATCTTGGGGAGGTGCTACAATAAGACATTACTACCACCTTATCTTATATTAGCTGAGACTCAGCAAGAGTAAGATCCCACTGAAGAAGGACCTGGGGACCCCAGGGTCACAAAAACAAGAGTGAGAAGGAGGTGCTGAGCTGGGGTCATTGAGTCTTCACTCTCATTCTTAAGTCCTCCTAATCTTGAGCTAACCTGATAGGTGCAGGGAGCCATTAGGACCCTCAGCCTCACTCATGAGTGCAGCCTGGCATTGGTTTTAGTGCAATAGACCCATCATCCAATTCGCCTAGTGTGGGCCCTGGGGACCTACATATCTACAAGTAACATCATTTTCATTCTTTCATGATACTGATGCCACCTGTAGTGTGGTTTCTACTCAGATCGCTAGTCCCCAGCTCTTTCCTTCCGCTCCCTCTTTGCATACATCTCTCTCACCACAATGGTCAAAGCCCTGCTCTCATAGAACTCCATACCCAGAGTTGCAGCAGTGCTGCACTCCTGACTGAGTCTTACCTGCCACCTGTATTTGTGATGCTGGGTCCTTTGCATTTGATTAGATCCAGATGGAATTGATATCCAGCTGGATGGAGTCTGAGTTCTCCATGCCAGTTTGGATGCTGCATAAAATGATCTGGTGGTCAACATACTACCCTGTGGGTACCAACCCTGGAGTTCAGGATGGTAATAAGAGGTGAAGCCGGCTGGGCTTCTGGGTCAGGTGGGGACTTGGGGAACTTTTCTGTCTAGCTAAAGGATTGTAAATGCACCAATCAGCACTCTGTGTCTAGCTAGAGGTTTGTAAACATACCAATCAGCACTCTGTAAAAACAGACCAATCAGCATTCTGTAAAATGGACCAATCAGCTCTCTGTAAAATGGACCAATCAGCTCTCTGTAAAATGGACCAATCAGCAGGATGTGGGTGGGGCCAAATAAGGGAATAAACGCAGGCCACTCGAGCCCACCGTGGAAATCCGCTCGGGTTCTCTTCCACTTTGTGGTAGCTTGTTCTTTTGCTCTTCTCAATAAGTCTTACTGCTGCTTAGTCTTTGGGTCCGCACTACCTTTAAGAGCTGTAACACTCGCTGCGAAGGTCTGCGGCTTCACTCCTGAAGTCAGCGAGACCACTGGAAGGAAGAAACTCCAGACACAGCTGAACATCTGAAGGAACAAACTCCCGACACACCATCTTTAAGAGCTGTAACACTCACCGAGAGGGTCTGCAGCTTCATTCTTGAAGTCAGGGAGACCAAGAACCCACCAGAAGGAACCAATTCCAGACACAGTAAGGCACGTGATTCTCGATGAATGTGGAATGAATGAATAAACTGGATGGGTACCCCGCAGCGCTGGTGTATATCTTCTTGTTTTCTGTTTTCACCTCCGGAATAATGCTGCGGAGGTTCCAGTGTGCCCTGGGCTGACGTCTCAGTCACCCACCTGCATTCTTTTTTTTTTTTTTTGAGACACAGTTTCACTCTTGCTACCCAGGCTGGAATGCAATGTTGTGATCTTGGCTCACTGCAACCTCCGCCTCCCGCGTTCAAGTGATTCTCCTGCCTTAGCCTCCCAAGTAGCTGGGATTACAGGCGCCCACCACCACGCCTGGCTACTGTTTTGTATTTTTAGTAGAGATGGGATTTCACCATGTTGGCCAGACTGGTATGAAATCCTGACCTCAAGTGATCCACCCGCCTCGACCTCCCAAAGTGCTGGGATTACAGGAGTGAACCACTCCACCTGACCATTACCTGCATACTATAACTGCCTCCAAGGTGCTCCCTAGGAGCAGGTGAGGATGCAGCAGCAGAAGCTGGAGAATTCTGACCCCACCCATCTCTTCTTGCCTGCTGTGGCAGGGGCTTACCACGGTCACTGTTTCAGATCACAGACCCCGATCCTTAGCTCCACAGTTTAATTACAGTAAACTATATGAACTCTGACTAATCTTAGGATTATGCAAAATCAGCACCTTCCAGGTAGGGCTATATTGAAGAGCCATTAGTGCCCCCTCTGTCAAGGTCAAGCTGGGTCAGTTGTAGGAGTTGGTGTAGGGAAGAGGAGGGGGGAGTAAAGTAAATAAGGGGAGAGATGGAGTCTAATGACACAGTGACTGATCCCCAAGCATACAAAGATCTTCCCAAGAATAGGCAAAGGCTTCCCTAAGGAAACTTATTTGAACTTTTTTCTTGGTATCCCTCAGCCATTTTGTCTATGTCCCTTTATTCTTCTACCAGTCCCAATTGTCTCGCCCACCCATTTTACTTTGTGCAGTCTTTATTCATACTAAAGTGTAAATGACTGATAATGTAAATGAGTAAGGTAGCAGAGCCTGAAGAGATTTTAGAAATCATCTGGTTTAACATGTACTATAAATAAAAATAAAGGCTCAGAGAATTGGAGTGTCAGCTTGAGTGACTACCAGGATTAGACACTTCCAAACCACAGTGTTTCACTGTGCTGTCATTTGCTTTTAATGACCAGTAGATAGGGGAATACTTCTAAGGGCATTCAGAACATCTCATCATTCCTAAAATCAGAGATTGTGGCCCAAGGTAGAGTGGAAGGGGTTCAGTTAAATAAAATAAGGGCAGGTGGTCTCTAAACTGCCAGTAGAATGGGTTCCAAAGGTGTCTTATAAGTCACCTGTTTAGGAGACGGGAAGTATGTTCCCATAGAAATTCAGCTCCATCCAGAAAGTACAGTTCTTGAGTCCTCGCTGTGTGCAAAACCTGTAAATGGAGATTGGAAGCCCAAGTAAGCAACAGAAGCGTGGCCAGGCTTGGATGCAGCTGGATGAAAAATGCTAATAATGGCATTTTCAACTCAACACCTCAAGCACCAGGAACACAACACTGGCTCCCCCTGGAAAGGTTCTCTTCTCTCCTTTGGAGAGGCCCTAGGCAGAAGGGTAGGAGTTTCACGGATGGTAGTGTAAGACAGGTTGGGGGCAGGCTGGGTGGAACATGGTGTGAGCACAGAGCAGGGGAATGAGGCTGAGCAGTCATATGTAGGACATCTCTCAGTTGGTGGCTAATTCCTTAGAGAGAGAATGAGGGGACCGGTAAAAATAGGTGCTAAGGGAACTGCTTTTCCACTGTTGTTCATTTGCCGCATCCAAATCCCCTGTGGTTGGTAAGAATGCTAATTCCAGGGCCATCTTCCTGAAATACCAGGTTTGGTTATTCTGGGGAGAAGTCCAGGAAATACTAATACCGTGCCAGGTTGGGAAGCTCTGGGTCTAGAGAACCAATGAGATAGGCTCTGTTGTCTCCACAGCATGGGGAGGCCTCTCAGCAGCACCTGAATCCCATGTCAGGCTGCCCTGCTTGCCGCCCCTCTTCCTTTTCACCTCTCCCCTGGAGATTCCCTTGCAGAAGGAGCAAAGCTGTTTCTGACCAGGAAATGCTTCAGTCTCTTCTGAAGCTGCACAGTAATTTAAGGGCTGCACTTAGACCTGGGGCCACAGAGGGAGCATAACATGTTCCAGAAGCCTTGGACTCCTCTTAAAATGACCCTCCCTTGCAGCAGTAGTAGGAGGCTTCCCTGGGATACTGTGTATAAATCACACAGCACTCAGTGGCAATGGAGAGACGGTAACTGTCTTCAACATTGTCCTCCTGAGCCCTAGCAGTTGGGTATCCTGGCCAGAGGAAGCTATAAGAAGGAAAAGCCGAGGAGAAAAGATGAATGAAGAGGCTCAAAGTCAACAAAGAGGTCATACATTTGTTACAAGGTAATGTTTAATGAGAACATACTATATGTCAGGCCCTATTTTGAGAGCATTACACATATTAATGCATATAACCCTTAAAACAACTCTATGAGGTAGGTGCTGTTGATACTCCCGTTTTATAGAGAAGAAAAGTGAAGCCCAGAGATGTTCTATACCTTTCCCTAGGATCACAGCGGTGGAATCGGTATGATCCTGGTTCAGGTCTGTCAGACTCAAAGAACAGGTGCCCTTTCCTTTCTCACCATACTCCAGGTATAGCGTTTATGGGTAGGGAGGCATGCTATCACTGCCTGTACCAAAAGCACTGGAATGCTATGAGTTCTTATTAAGTGCTCACTTGGCCTTCACAGGTGCCCTGTGAGGTAGGTAATGGTATCGTTCCCACTTTCCATTGGAGGACATTGGGCCCTATAAGCCTAAGTAAGTCACTTGAAGTAACACAGAGAGGCAGTCTGGCTCTAGAACTTGTACTATCTACGCTGTTCTGATTTTTCTGCCATAAATTAAGAATGAATGAAAAAGAAAAATGCAGGCCTTGGCCAGGAGGGAATGAGGGTGCCTGCTATGTGCTAGGCAACATACTAGGGGCTTCCTGAACCTAGTCACATCTATACCTGAATTACAATAAGCCTAGGCTTGGAGAGTGCCTTGCCTGATGTCATAGAGCTGAAAAGGGCTAGAAACAGGATTTGAACTGGGCTCTCTCTGAAGTCTGTGCTCTTTTCATTCACCAGCACAGACACAGAGGCACAAGTGCAAGGAATCAGGGGCACGATCTAGTCATGCACAACAGTCTGGGGCAGAATACAAGCCTGAAAGCCAAAGGATGCAGGGCTCAGGAAGGTCAGTCTGGTCTAGGTGGACTTCTAAGAAAAGGTAGAGAGAGGGTGAGTGAGTGAGGAGGTAAGTTTGGAGCTACTTGAATGGTTTGGTTCTGACTGGGAACTGTGTCCAGTTTTTTATTTAAAAAAATACTTGCATTAGATCGCTATAAATAAATGATGGACTCCGTTTCCAAATCGGCTTTTATTTTCATGTGTTAACAACTAATTACAGGCAAACTCTGCAGGCATCCCCTTTCTAAGCCTGCAGAGCCATTAGCTGTGGGTCGTTTCCTCTCTTGGCATGCATGTTTAAAGAGCCCCTTGCCTCTCTGTACTCCCTGTTTCGAAGGGGGGCCCTGCTTGCTGATAGCCTGCCCCTCTGCCCATGAAACCTACTGAGTCCAGAGCAGCTTGACTCCCTTGTTTCAAATACAGTTTTCATGGAGAGGAAAGCAAGGCATGCATTTAGAGCCCCATTCGTATCCTGTGATTCCTGGGAGCCCCTGGGTTAGCATTTATCTCCATACAGTTTTTGCAGATAGCACTGCCCAGCTGCCAATTCTTTTGGAAAAGAGGACAAACCATAGGTAGGGTTGAATAACTTCAACGCACCCCCACCGTATAAGCCACAAGCTTGTCACAGAGCTCCTTTCTTCACCTTTCAAAGAAGGAGAGTTGCCTATTGACAAAACTCTTCCTAGGTGTTATTATTTATGCCTAAAGGTAGTAAAATGTTCCTTTACATCATACTCTACATTTCACAGTGCTTCCCAATCCAGACTAACTGGTCTCCTATTTATGGAATTATAATGACATTCTATGGCATCTATGGAACTTGTGCTATATGTTAAGTACTTTACATGAATCGTCGAATCCTTACAGAAGCCCTGGGGACTCAGTGCTATTTGCATCTCTACCTTCATATGAGGAAAACAAGGAGTGGCGATTCAGAGGTGAATCACTCATGAGGTAGTGGCAAAGCCAACCACTCTGCTCTGTTGGTAGAATGGGCTGGAACATTTGAGACCTTGTGTCCAGCCTCTCTATCATCATGTGAGGAGACTGACGTGTGGAGGCCAGGTGTTGGTCATGTGGCCAGCTAGTGATAGAGCCAGGACTAAGATCAGACCTCCCCACTCCTGGTGCCACCATCTTTCCACTCTGCTGAAACAGACAGACAGACCTGAATCTGTACCAGTTTCTACTCTTATTGGTTGAGTGTCCTTGGGCAAATTACAAGATTCATTTTCCTCATCTATAAAATAGGAATATTAACACATATCTTGTAGATTTGCAGCAAAAAAAAAGAAAAGAAAAAAGAAACAGAGACCACCCAAACTAGCTCTTTGGACACAATAAACATGCTGTTCTATCTACCTCTCTCCATGGCAAAGTTTTTGAGACAGAGAGGAACCACATCTATTGACTGTCCTAGAATATTTTCATAAAGATATATGCAATTTGTAAGGCTAAAAATAGATTAACATCTATGAAAAATAAAGTGTTCCTATAAATCAACGGCTCTCAACTGAGGGCAGTTTTACTCCCTAGGGGACATTTGGCAATGCCTGGAAATTTTTTTTTTTTTTTTTTTTTTTGGTCACAGCTGTGGTGGGAGAGGAGAATTTGCTACTGTCATGTAGTGAGTAGAGGCCAGGGATGCTAGTAAGATCCTTCAATCACAGCACAGCACCCCTACCCAACCCCTGCCAAAACAAGGGATTATCCAGTCTAAAATGTTGATAATGCTACTGCTGAGAAACCCTGCTATAAATCAATAAGAAAAAGATCAACAACTCAATAGTAAAATGGACAAGGCTATGGACAGGTAAGATAAAGAAGCGGAAGCAGAAATGGTCAATAGGCATGAAATACACCCTGCCTGGTGGATCATCAGGGGAATGCAAATTAAAGCGAGAGCAAAGGCCATTTTCCCACCATCCAAGGAACAGAAAGGAAAAAATCTGAGAGTGCCAAGTACTGACTGATGGTAGTGCAATGGTAACTCTTATGCTAATGCAGATACAAACACTTTGAAGAGCAATTCGGCATTAGTTAAGTCAAAGATACACCTAAATGAACAGAACCACCTTAGAGAGCTCCTTTTCCCTGTGCAGAGGAAGTGAGCGGCACTCTGGTAGTGAGAGATTAGAAAGACCCTGACAGTCCACCAAAAGAAAAGGAGACGGTCAAATGAGTAGGCAGCCTGTATCAACGCGGCTGAATACCAGAAACTTGATGTTGAGGGAAGAAAAAGTTAGAGTGGATCCTGAAGATAGTACTTTTGCTTAGATAAAGATTTAAAGCAGGCAGGCTGGGTGTGTTGGCTCATGTCGGTAATTCTAGCACTTTGGGAGGTCGAGGCGGGTGGATCACCTGAGGTCAGGAGTTCGAGACCAGCCTGGCCAACGTGGTGAAACCCTGTCTGTATCAAAAATACAAAAATTAGCTGGGCGTGGTGGTGTGCGCCTGTAGTCCCAGCTACTCAGGAGGCTGAGACAGGAGAATCGCTTGAACCTGGGAGCCAGAGGTTGCAGTGAGCCAAGATCATGACACTGCTCTCCAGGCTGGGTGACAGAGCAAGACTCTGTCTTGAAAAAACAAAACAAAACAAAAAAACAAGATTTAAAGCAGGAAAGCGAAACTGTTGACCAAGCTGATGTTTGCTTTCCCACGTGTACTGGAAGCATAAGATCTAGCTTGGGAATATTCGTTGCAGGTGGTGGTTATCTCTGAGGAGGGAAGGTAGATGGGGAGTTGGATCTAGGAGAGTCACACAGAGGCCTTCTGTTGTATTTATAATGTTTCATTTCCTGAGATGGGTGGTGGGTATTTGTTTTATTTTTCTCTGTATTATTTTCTATATTTTATATACTTATAAATAAAGTTAAATGACAAAGAAAATAGCAGGGTAATCTAAATGGTCTAGTGGCCCCCTTTAACACAGGTTGGAGCAGGAAATCTGAGAAAGGAGTCCTGAGGGAATCTTCAGTCCATCTTATTCTGGATTCCTTATGTGAACCTGGCTTATCCAGGTAAACGTGTGCCATGAAGCCCATATTTCACCTTCATGATGACACTGTGGCCCCTCTGAAGATTGGCACCTGTGTGTTTTGGGAAGACCATAGTTTCACACTATAAGAGCAAATCTATCTTTTAGGAAGAACTAAGATTCAGGATCCTTGGTCATTTCATAGTCAACTCCAAAGTACGATAGGCAGATGGTTGTGACAGTCCCTGAGGATAGAGGAGATGAGGTCACAGGCAGTGTGCACGGTTGAAGGCAGGAGGAGGGCAGGAAATGGAATGTTCCCAGAGATGACAGCTGTGTGCTTCCAGCCAGGCCAGGCTATGGAGCAGGGGAAGGCACAAAGCAGGTACAATGGACAGCGCCCATCACTTAGTGCAGATCTCCTAAGGGTGGCTTAATGTTCTACTTGGGAGTGATCATTGGTCCTGTTTACTCACACTGACTCAGCCTTGATTCGGGTAAGCGGCTGGGCCTGGTGTCATAAGATTTGATCTGAAGATAAAGAGACGCTGAGTTCTATCATCACTTCAGTCTGGAGGCAGGAGCTCACCACCTTCAGTTTCAGAACTCCCCTACTTATGACCAAGGGTTGGGGTGTGGTAAGGTCAGTGGGTTCCCTGAGTCCCCCTTTCCTTGCCATGCTTGGGGAAAAGCCTATGGGTGTTGGGGACGTGGCCTAGATTCCAAGGACAAATCACAGCTCTGCCATAACTCGGCCTCACATGGAAGCATATGCTGCTCAGGTGGTGGCCATAGACATCACTGCTAATTTTCTGAGCCCCTGAAAGCAGTCCTAGGAGGGTGTAGGCGGGACCCACAAAGACCCCTACCCTGGGGTAGGGGGGGCGTTTCTTTATTTGGAAAGCCAGGGTCTGTCAGGTGGATCTTCTGGGTTCTCTCTGAGGCCTTCTGGGCACTGAACCAATAAGAGTGAGTGGTTCTGTATCAACTCCTGAGTGAGGAAGTTACATTCAATAGAGGTCACAAGTGGCCTCCAGCCAAAATCCTGCTAATATATATGCACAGCAATCCCACCCATCTCTTGGTATTCAGGGTAAACTAAGCACATCACTCAATGTGGTCAGTTGGCTGGGGCAAATTCGAAACACCAGATCTTCTAGCTTCAGAGAAGGAACAGGTAGAGCACAGTCTTCATCTTCTGCCAGAGAAAATGCCAAAAATATAGTATCTCCTGTCACCTGGAATTTCACCTCAGTGAACAACCCCATCTGAACAAGAGCCTGAGAAGTCTTGAGGGATTGCTGGTAAACCCCTTGATGAGTGCTCATAGTGGTGGCAAGGGTTTTTGCTCTTTTTAAAAAATGTGCACCCAGCACACATGCAAATGGCCAAGATGAACTGCTTTGAAGGAATTTGAATGAAACAGACAACATCCTCTTGTCTTTCCAGATGTTCAAGTTTTGTCTTATCAAACAAATTATATACTTCCAAGGAGCAGAACACTCTCAGGGCATACAGAAGACTCTTGGAAACATTTATCAAATGGGAGTAAAGAGGCTGTCCACAACCTTCATAGCATTTCACACTATGTGTAATAAATGAATAAATTGTCCAAATAACAGATGTTTCTGGGCATCTGCCAGTGACAGGAGCTGGGAGAGGGGTTGTCAATGGGTTTGAGGCTGGATCACAGTCTTTGGAGAGATTTCACTCATTCAAAAAATTTTTACTGAGTACCTACTCTGTGCTAAGTATACTTCTGGGTACTGTGATTAATCAGTGAACAAAACAAAGTTCCTCTAGAAAACTGTTGTTTTGGTTGAAAACAGGCAATGCACAAGTGAACAAAACAACAAGAAGTTGAGTTTAGGTAGTAATAACTGCTCTGAAAAATATGCGACAGGATGGTGTGTAGACAGTTGCCAGGGTCTAGACACAGCCCCTGCCTCACAGAGTGTATAGGATAGTCGAGATGATCTAGTGAGGTAAAAAGAGGGCTCCTGAGGTCATAGCCCAGGGTGTTATATGTCTTCTCTAAAGTGGAGAACTTGGGCCTAATCTGGAATGGTGTATGCCTCTGGGGGAGATCAGTTTGGTGAATGGAACGGGGTAGATGAGGTGGGGAATTGAAAAAGCTGGGCCCGATATTTTAGATCTCCTCCCATCAAAAGAGTGAAATCTCTTTCTCCAACTCTTGAACCTGGGCTGGCCTTGTGACTTGCTTTGACCAACAGAATGTGGTGGAAGAGATGTTGGGTGAGTTCCAGAGCTGAGGCCTCTGTGAAGCTTCTGTGTTTATACTCCTGGAACTCCCAGGCTGCCACATTCTGAGAAGCCTAGCCTTGCCTCCTTGAGGATGAGATGCCACATGGAGAGAGAGAGAGGCCCAGTCATCCTGGCCATTCCAGTCACCTCATCCCAGACATGTGGGCAAGGCTATCTAGGGTGCTCCTACATTGATGGTAGTCACCTAAATGAACTTAGGGAAGACCAGCAGAAGAACCACCCAACCAACTCACAGAATCATGAGAAACAGTAGGTTTTGAAATGGTTACACAGCAAGAAGTAACTAAAATGGTAACACTCAAAGACACACACATAGCAGTGACATGGTTCTCTGGGACTAGTCAGTTCACAGAAAATGCTCATCAAATTTGGGGTAAGGGGACAGGTTGCATCCCAGTGCTGGGGTTCAGGAGAATGACACAAGTATTAAAGCCAAACAGGCTTCTAGGTGAGCCTAACATGCACCCTTCCTGTAAGTACAGTGGTCTGAGAATAGAGGCTTCAGAGCAGAGCTTCACAGGTGCCCAGGACTCAGGCCAGGAGCCAGGAGCACAAGGCTTGAAGTATCAAGACTCATTCCTGATTTCTCAGAGTCCTGATGGGCTCAAGGCTAGGTGGGACAGAGTCAAAGGCAATAGTCTTTACTAGGACTGAAGAAAGGCAGGATTCTTGGAGGAGAAAGACCACATTTATAAAAATAAATTTAAGGACACAAAAGTCAAAACACCCAAAGAGTGAGTCAGATGCTGACAGCTTTAGGAGTTCAGAGAAGGGGTAGATCACCCAGGAGACAGCTAGTGCAAGAGCAAAGGGGAGAGTCACACGAGGGAGTGAAGACTTAAGTGAATGAAGAGTTGGACTGCAACAAACAAGAAGTGGAGAGGAGTGATGGGGAGGGCAGAGAGGAAAGGAGAAAGAGGGCAGGAGAAAAGGAGAGGAGAAAAAATCCAGCTTGCCCTAGGGGAAAGTGAGCTAAGGGAAGATTCATATAGATATATGATCGGGAAATATAGGCTCATTGGGAAGGCTAAGACAGGCAACTTTGCTTCTAATGTGTGACACATGACAGCCACTCAGGGTTTTTGAGCAAGGAAATATGTGCTTTAAAAATGAATTAAGGGTTCATGGATGAATTATGGATACATGGATGGATGGATGGATGGATGGATGGATGGATGGATAGATGGATAGACGGACGGATGAATATGCACCAAAAAGAAGAGGCAGACCTGTGCTTTAAGCTAAAAATATGAATGAGTGAATGAAAGACTGAATAGCTGGATGGGTGCATGGATGGATTGACTGATGGATAGATGGATGGATGGATGATGGGTGAATAAGTGCAGAAGGAAGAGCCTGAGGAAGTCAATTAAGTCTTCTAGTGGGCCGTTCTGACACTTACATCCATCAGTGCTGCTGCCCTCCGCTGCCTCACTCCCTGTGGGCCCATCCCATCAGCCCATTATTGCAGGCTCACCTGAGTGCTGGTGAAATGGTTCAGGGAAGTGTCATGAGAGTGACAGGGGCTTATTGATCACAGACAGTCTCCAGCTCTTTCAACTCTTCCAGTGAAGCACAGATACACTTGAGCTGCAAGTCCCTGGGAACAGGTCACAACAGCATGGAATGAAGGCTACACGACAGGGGCCTCAGACTTGTCACCATTCTACATGCCTTGCAGGCCCCACCTCCAGGGCTTTTGCAAAGGGTGCCCCAACCACCTTGCCTTATTATCACAGCATTGACCACAGTGCCAGGCACACAGTAGATGCTCAGTGAAAATTTGATGTGTTGAAATGAAACTTCCTGGGTGAGACAAACAAACAGGCTGTGTATAACTGACACTGTCTCCACCATCTTATTCTCATGGAACCCTTGTTAGAGAGAAAGGCAAAGTGAGTTGAACAGTCCATAACCTGACCTTCAAGAGAAGACATAAATCAAAACTCATCAATTTTCAGGGAAATAAATTCTATGAAATGAGCCTGCCATCTGCCTTTCATGACATAAATCAAGCTCCCATTGACTATTTTATGCCTACAGGCTGAGTTCCATATCCCTTAGCAAAATACATACAGTTCTCCACAATATGACCTTAAGCTGTAAAAACACCCATATGGCCATTGATTTATTGATTGCTAACAATATGTAAAGGAATATATCAGGCATTGAGATTCTGAGATGAATGAAATACATTCCTTCCCCTCAAAAAGAATATTAGAGAGATAGGAATGTATATATGTATTATATATTTTATGTATATCTATAGGGTAATAAATAAAAAGGCAGATATATCCCTATAGCCTCATGTAACACAGAGGGGGAAGGGATGAACGATTAACTTTGCTTGAAGGTCAGGAATGGTGTCATTTCACACTTAAGATGATTCTGGAAGGTACCATTTCTGGAAGTTTCCCAGGCTAACGAGGCACAAGAACACACCAGGCAGAGGGAACAGTCTTAGTTAAGACCCTTAGTTGCAAGATGTGGAAGTTGAAGTGAAATAGGGAATTTAATATCCAGAGACCTTGCATCATCATTTCAGAGGTTGGTTGCACAAGTCCAATGAGCGGATATATAAAAATGCTTTTTGTAAGCTATAAAGTGCAAGGCAAAGGTAAGGGCTTATTATCCAAGGTGCTCAGTATATGGTTGGTGATTGATTGGCCAATTTGACATAACCCAGTGGGAACAAGCTATCACATCTTCCTGAACCAAGGTATGCTAATGAAGCACCTGCCAGCATAAGTCTCTAACTGGAGGGCTCCCCTGGCACCCATTTGGGTCATGTTTGACTGTGAGAGGACCAAAGGAGAGCATAGATATGGAGGGAGGTCAGATTGACTTGTGACTGAGGGATGATGTTACTGCCACTTGAAGAGTAATCAAAAATAAAAACAAAATGGCTTGGTGGTGACCAAGTAAGGTAATGAAAAGAAGGATATCCATGTACCATTTGCAATTTTTCAGTAATAAGGACATTGTGGAAATCAAAGCCTTCATCAACAATGGACTAAGTATCTTCTTTTCTGAAGACTTGTGCTATGTATAATGGGGGAGAGAGACCAAAAAAATGCATGGAATCTCCCCTCAAGGAGTCTGGGACTTATAGCAAAGTCTTGCAGTATGGTTGACAAGTGCTAGGTCCTAACCCAGCTCTTGACCTCTACCCCCAAACTCACTCCCCGACTTGTTCCCATCTCAGTAAAAGGTGCCTCCATGTACCCAATTGCTGAGGCCTCAATCTGAGATTCAATTCCACTCTATCCCTCGCCCTCCCTTTCCACGACCAGCCTGTCCACAAGTCCTATTGGCTCTCCCTCCACAGGAGTCCCCAGGACTGCCAGTCTTCTCCCGCCAGAGACACCATCCTGCCTGGAATACAGTTTTTACTCTTCCTTTCCCACTGTCCAGCAGCCAAATGAACCTTTCTAAAATGCAAATCAGTTCCTGGCACTTGCTCCTCTCATACCCTTCCCTGGAATTTCCCTTCACGCTTAGACCAAATTCACATTCTTTGCAGTGGCCCAGTGAGGCTATCAAGCTCTGTATAATTTCATCCCTGCCCATTTTCTGACTCACCTTCACTCTCTACACTCCAGCTACGCTTGCCATCTTCCTTTCCGGAATTGTTCTCACCCTGGGGCTTTCACCTTTGGTGTTCCCTCTGCTAGAAATGAAGGTCTTCTCCCAGACCTTCATAAGGCCACTCTCTCACTGCTTTCAGATCTCAGCTCAGAGACACTTCCCCAATGGCCCTCACTAAAGCAGCCACCACAGCCACCCCAATCCTGCCACTCTTTCCTCCTCCAGCCTTGTTTCATAGTCATAACAGCACATATGGTAGGCACTAAATACATAAATTTTGAATGAATACATGCAAGAGAAAAACAAGGAAAGGAATATTCATATCTAATTGAAAGAATCACAGAGCTGCAGGAGCTGGGTTCTGGAAGATGAACATGATCTCACCAGGGGACAAAGAGCAAGGACATTCCAAGCAGAGGGAATAGCACAAACCAAGGCAGGAAGATATGGAAGGACATGGCGTGTGTAGAGGAGTGGAGGCAATGCAGTTAAGGGGAGCAAGTTGAGAGAGCAGGGGATACAGGCAGGGAAGATCACGGAGGGCCCTGTATGTCATGCCAGGGAATGGGTGTCTAGCTGCAGGGAGAAGACATCTTAAATCATGGGAGATTATCACAAGGAGTGGGTGGCAAAAGGAATCCTGGAGATAGAGATTACTCTGCCCGGAGCTGAAAGAGCTTTGGAGTTCCAGGTGGCTCAGGAGCACTGCAAACCTTCTATGACTTCTGCTGTAAGGGGGCATATACGATAGCACACCCAGCTGCCCATGCCCTCCCAGGTCTGTGTATGTCTGTCCCTCCACTGGCTAATAATGTTTTGTGCCCTTAGTTCAAAGTCTTCAGATGACAAATTTGTAGTTGCCTACTCATCTTTTCTGTTAACAGCAGCCACAATGTATGGACAGCTGGCAGCCCAGATCGTTCTCTCTGGAGTTGGGTGTTCCTGCCTGGTTCAATCAGCTGAGCCTTGGTTAGAGGAAAGGGCCCAGCAGGGACTGTGGAAGGGGTGGCTCCTTTATAGGAAAAATAAAAGGATCTACCATTCCCAAGGCTGTAATATGGCCAACACAGGGAGTCTTAACACTAAAACCAACCAAACAAACATAATGCAATTATCTCAATTATTCCAAGTATTTGTCCTGAGCTAGGCAGAACTCCCATCTATTCTGTACTTCAAGTTCCCCTTCATGTGTAAGCCCTCCTGACAAAAGGACAGAGGCAGAGTGACAGAGAAAGACATAAGGGAAGGGAGAGCTGAGTGAGGAGGGCTTAGCACACCTGCAGGCTGATCCCAGCCAGGAAGGGTGCTCCCAGCTACAAGAGGAGAAGCCACATTCTAACAGGCATATGCAGTAAGAACACTCCTGAGTTCACATCACAGGAAGTTCAGAGTTAGATAGCCCCAGCTGTGGCAGTCAACACTCACAATGCCATCAGGGCTCAGGCTCCAGTCTGCTCTCCGCCCAGGAATCAGGAAACCTCAGTGCTGGTTTCACCTTCAGGCTGTTACCTAGATGTCTTCAGCAGTCATGAGTGCTACACACAGACAGGGCAGTGTCCAGAGGAGGAAGAGAAGCTCTCCTCTTACGAGTCTCTTAGAAGAGAGGAGAGGTTTTCCCTAAGTTTCCTAACAGACTCTTTTCCCTCTCTCATTGGCCAGAATTCGTTCACATGGCCCTTCCCATTGTTGAGGGGAATGGGATTATCCTCAGATCAGTCTGAGGGTGGAGTCACCTGAGGTGGGAGGCCTAGATCTCTGAACCAGTTCTGGGTTCTCTTGGTAGGGAAGATGAGGACGTGCATGGGCAGTGGTAAGGCAGATGAAGTATCCACTTCACCTCTAAGGAGTGTTCTGGAAAACAGAGAGCAAAGCACAAAGAAAATCATGGTACAGGGACTGCAGAGGTGGTGCTGTGTACAAAGAAGTGCACAGATATGGAGGCAGAAGTTCTGCTTTCAAGTCCCAGCCCTGCCACCTACCAGCTATTATGTCCTCCCAGAACCTCAACTTGCTCACCTGTAAAATGGGAATTTGAATATCTGCTCTGACTCCTATAACTGTCAAAACCCAAAGAAGGCAATGAGGGTAGAAGTTCCCAGCCTACAGAGTTGGATGGCTCATATGGAAAAGCTAGTTATTATTAACGAGAGAGGGAGATCCTGCAGGACAGAGTTGGAGGGAAGGGCAAGCCAGGGACACAGGCTAGTGCTGAGACCAGCTCGGTCGGGGAGACCCTAACCCAGCAGCACTAGAGGAATTAAAGACACACACACACAGAAATATAGAGGTGTGAAGTGGGAAATCAGGGGTCTCACAGCCTTCAGAGCTGAGAGCCCCGAACAGAGATGTACCCACGTATTTATTAACAGCAAACCAGTCATTAGCATTGTTTCTATAGATGTTAAATTAACTAAAAGTATCACTTACAGGAAACGAAGGGATGGGCCAAATTAAAGGAATAGGTTGGGCTAGTTAACTGCAGCAGGAGCATGTCCTTAAGGCACAGATTGCTCATGCTATTGTTTGTGGCTTAAGAATGTGTTCAAGCGGTTTTCTGCCCTGAGTGGGCCAGGTATTCCTTGCCCTCATTCCCATAAACCCACAACCTTCCAGCGTGGGCATTAGGGCCATTATGAACACGTTAAAGTGCTGCAGAGATTCTGTTTATGGCCAGTTTTGGGGCCAGTTTATGGCCAGATTTGGGGGGGCTTGCTCCCAACAGGCTAGGGGTGGCTTGCTGGCACTTCGAGGTATGCATGGCAGGCAGTGCCATTACACTGCTCCTCAGGGGCATGGATAGCCTCTGCAACCTTTGGATATTCCTATTTGCAGAAAGACAACAAATAAAAAGGATAATTAACTCAGGAAACCCAAACAGAGTTTTGTACTTTCTGTGACTTTCCACTGACCCAGGGACTGTGCTGGTGCTGCTGGCAAAGATCCTAATCTCTGGGATTAAGGGCTTGATCCCCTTAAATCAGCACTACTGGAGGTGGTGGGGAAAGCCAACTTCAACCTGATCCACTGCAAACTGACTGGTGGATTAACAAGTCAGGGCAGGCCTCTTTAACTGAGACTTCTGTTTTTCAATATTGAGGGTTTCTTGAAAAATCTCCACTAATTGGATTGCTGACTTGGAGATAGGGATGCAGGCTTTAAAACAAGAGATGAAGACAGACAGAGACAAGGCAGTGTGTCTGTGTGTCTTGGAGCAATGCACCTTTATCCGGTTCATCTCAGCCGTGCAAGACTGCGCAGGGCATCAGCTCAGCCTCACCTCCTCGGGGGCTGCCGCGGTGCTCCTCCCACCACAGGAATATGTGACTTCCTGCAGGGAGCTCCTGGTTCCAGTGTCAGGACTATGGCCCTGATTTCTACTTTAGCCATCTAATCTCGTAAGAAACATTCGAGTACCAGAGTTAGAGATGCATGTCTGTAGTCAAATGCAGACTTGGCTCTCCAAATGGCAATAGTGAAAGGAGGCCCTAGATTCCTGCTTGTCAAAGCATCCAAGAAATAAGGCAGGTGGCCAGGGGTAACCTGGCTCTAGCATCCCACCCATCTCCTTTGCTACATACAGATGGCCTTGGACAAGTCACTCCCCATGTGGCCTTGGATTCACCATATTAAAACCTATGGGGTTCTACTAGATGGTCTCTGAGATCATTTCCAGTCTGGCCCCTCACTGGTTCTTTAACTGGGAGCAGTGGCTACAAGACTGGATCTGGCTGAATGCTTTTTCTCATTCAGCCTGATGCACTCCAGAAGTTTCAGGTGGAATCACCAAGGAGCAGACCTGGGGCCATGCAGCTTAGAAAAATAAGAAATAGGTAAAGGCCAAGAGTACCTTCAGCATTTAGTGAAAAATGCTCCAGTGGTGGGCTGGGGATGGGGAGCAGGAGGAGGTAGAGCTATACATTTTTACAGATGCCTCAAATGCAAGAATCAGAAGGAGCCAGGATTGGGAATAAGGAAGCCTGGATTTAATTCCCAGTTTATCCTGTGAGCAGTCACTTCTTTCTAGGCTTCAGTTTCATCCACCATAACACAGGAAAAATAATATCTACATCATTAGGCTGCTGGGCAGATTGGATTAGCAGACATATAAAGTGTCTGGTACAGGACACATACTGTGCAAATGTCATTTCCCTTCTTGTCCTGTGCTAACTGAAGTATCACTGTCTTCCCACTTATCAGAAGGTCTGAGCAGAAAGCCTCATCATTTTAAGTAGCAAAACTCTGGAGATTTAAGCTTTAGAGGGAAGCTTCCCCAGTTTGACGGGTGGCTGGCTGTGCCATCATGGTTCCTTTGGCCCAAGAGTTCCCATTCCCTTGAGCAATCTCCCTGCAACAGCTCCTCCTAGATCCCACTGGCCTAAGCCCATGAATCCTGTGGTTCTCCTTTGGAGCAGCTGCAACTGGCTACGGTATGCAGGGAAGTTGCCTAAATACTAAGGGAGTGCAGAAAATGAATCAAGAGGGTGACACACAGGCCCAGTTTATCCTGTGGTCTGAGTGTGGGATCCACATATCATCAGAGGCAGCCACCCATCCAGCCCCTTGCTTGATACCCCTACCTCCTAGCTAGCTACTGGGTCCACTCCAAGTAGTTGGTGCCATCTTATCCAGGAGCTGCCTCACATTTCAACCCTCTGGAGGCTAAGCCTTAGAGTCCCATTCCTGTAGGAAGCCCCCAAGCCTATCACATGCCAGCTCTGGTCTGAGACGCTCCTTTTTCCCAAGTGATAGGTGCCAAGAGTGACTTCCCTTATCAGGCAAGACTCACTCCAATGCACAAGAGTGTGACGTGCTCTCTCCTGGTGGTGGTCCTCCAGGACAGGTAGCATGTCACATCCTACACTGATGCAGCAATGACATCCATCAGTCCTAGACAGTGATTCTTCTGCTTTTTTCCAAGCTGGGAATACAAGGCTGATGATTAGGAATGGCAATGGCAACTTGAAGGCACATAAGAAATCTCTGAGGCTGTGTATATTTGTTCAATCATTTAACAAGCATTCCTAAGCACCTAGTGTACACTAGGTCTGTGCTTGGCACCAGAAAGCGACAGAGATAAATCAGATGGAACCAAGAAGCTTCTACTGTATTGGGAAAGATAGCCCCTGCATAAAAACAGCCATTTAGAAAAAAAAAATGTGTTATAAGAAAATGTCAAATTTGAAAGTGCAGAGAAAGGTGAAAGGGGCATTTGGCCCAGACAGGTTGAAGAGGGTTTCACAAAGGAAGCGGCCTTTGAGCTGAGTCTTGGAGGATGGTTCTGACTGTCCTGAGAACAACAACTGCCACTGACTGATTCCCTGCAAGAAATCCTTTCATCACTCCGGATTGGAACAGCTATCCTGAGATAAAACCCAAGAAGTCTGGGAAGTGAGGAGGGAACTTCGAAGAGGAGTCTTAGGAATGTGAATACTCAAATCCAAGATCTTAAGATCTCACTAGAGGGATGCTTGTGCACACAGTCCTTGGTAGAAAAACGTCAGCCACTGAACTAAGACACGCATCTATTTTTGAAGTGATCTGCACTTCTGGGAATAGCCCCAAAGGGAAATTGGTCATTGATTGCTAGGAAACCAGCAATTCCCGCTGGGCTTTCTGCTCCTTGCCACATTTGCACATATTTTTTTCCAGGCTCCTGTCTGCTCTTCCCTCAATACACACATCCAAACTCACACCAGCATATGTTCTAGCTCACACCCCCTGTGGCTGTCTGAATAAAAACACCAAAGTGTATGAGAAAATGGATGATGTTCTACAAATTGCAGCACCCTAAATGATGCAGACAGTGGAAGGAGAGTCCACAAACAAGAGTTTCTGTGTTTTGTTTCTGTTCAGTCTTCTGTTTCTATCACTGAAGCAAATTATTTGCCTTCCTGAAGACCCTTCACAAATGTAAAGTTGGGTTGCCTTGCTACAGGTGGGAAATGAATTTATAAACGTTGCATTGCATAGCAAGAAACTAACCTTAGAGAGCACCTTCCAGTGCTGTCAGTTCTATGTTAGATCAAAGCCTCTCTTTAATTGATTTTTAAAACTCAAGTGTGTCAAGCCAAGCACACAGGCATGGATGTTATACCTGTGCCTTCCGGACTCCAGGATAAAGCTGGAATTTGACCTTTGGCCGTGACATATATGCATACATATATCCATAAATTCTAGTGTTGGCCTTCATGAGTGGGGAAGTGGAAAGAATTCTTACCAGTAATGAGTGGTCCTAACATTCTCATTTCTGAAATGAGAATCTCCCTTTTCGTCATAACGAAGCTCCCTTTTCTCTGTAACACTGTGTTCATTACCCTATGGCCCAGGAAACAGAAAGGCTTGACCTCTGAAAATTTAGACTGCCCAGAAGTATGCCAACTAGTACCGCACACAAAAAAACAGGATGCACACCAGGGAGGCTGTGTGGTATTTTGGAAGGTCTATGGGCTTTGGAATTAGATAAATCTGGGTATGAATTGATGTTCTGCTGTGTATTAGTTGTGTGACTTCAGTCAGATACTGTAACTTACCTAAGCTTCAGTTTTTCACTGCTAAGATGAGAATAATAGATCCTAACATATGGAGTTATTATAAAGATAACATGAGCTAACTCATGGAAAGCCCCAAGCAGTCTGCCCTCACCCAGAGGATACCCAATAAATGTGAATTTCTGTCTCCTGCTAACCTCCATTGTCACATTTGTTGCTTCTTTCACCTTGGGAGTATTTTCTAGGGCACAGTTTTGAAACTACATTTTGGAGAACGTTTGACCTCATTTGAGTTCTTTCCAGAGCCTCAAACCACAGACCCACACCTCGCTTTCCTCTGAACGCTTAAAAAAATCTTCCTTCAAAAAGGTCCTGGATACATTGCTGCCCAAATCCTGTTTTTCCCTTCCCTGGATATCATAAATGCCAGTTTTCCTTATCTAAAATTTCCTCTCAAATTTATTTAATCAACTTATAAGTCCTTTGGGGCCTCCCTTGGTTCCAAAGTAGCAGTTGCCTTAGTCATTTCCTCTACTGTCTGGGAAAGAACTTGGTCTCCAAGGTGATTTCACTTTCTCTGATCAGGGAGGACGTCAACATTACACAAGTGGTATGCTTGCTATCGATCTGTTTTCTCTTCCTCTAGGGTTTCTGTGAAAAACTGGTTGAGGTGTTATTTTTAGCAAATTGATGATTCCCTCTGCCTGCGCACATGTCCATCTGTCTGTCTGTGAACACAGCCAACCCAGGTCCAAGAAAGCTTTCCTTGCCTTGCCTAGACAGCTGTATTCATCTTAAGAGCTTCATGCTGAGCAAATGGTTTAAGGCCTTTGGTGATTGAAAAAAAATGGCAGTACAGTAACATGGGCTTCAATTGTCACATTTTCGGCACATGAGGCCTTTGAGTAATTTGTAGTCAGCATCCTGAGTTGGAATTTCACCAAGTAATTCACTATTCCCCATACTATTTTATGCTACCCTGCCTTTGCTTATGTTGTTCTGTCAGCCAGAAATGTTATTTCATGTTCATTCACTTACTCAGAAATAGCTATATCATAGACATAGCTATCATAATGCAGGTACTACACTGTGTGTTGGGAATTTACTGATGGGCAAAAACCCATACTGTCCCTTACATGTCATCTTCAAAGCAATAAGGGGTCATTGAATAATCTTAAAGAGGGCACTGGATATGATCAGACGGAAATATCATTCTGGCTGCAGAGTAGAAAATACATTGAAAAGGGCAGGTATGAATGTGGGGATCTCTGCTTTTGACAATAATGGAGACACTGGCACTATGCTAGCCCTCTGCCATAAGTAACTACAAAACTAGGCAGAATATATAAGGAAACTGCTTTCTGGCAATGGCAATGGCAAGACCATGACCTTTGAAAGAAAAGAAAATTATGAAGTGAGGTCTCATTTTTTCAGTTCTTCATTTAGGGACAATTTTCTAGCTGTGATGTAGAGAGGCAGAGCCCATATAGAGCATGACATTCCCACTGACCAGAAGCAGGAATCAGATTTTGAGACTACTGAAGTGACTGGAATCTGTGGGGTAGGCCATGATAAAGTGGGGAGCTGTGAAGAAGGGGGCCCCAGATATCTTTGCGGTAGGAGTCATGGACAGCACAGACACAGGGAGAAGGAATAAAAGCTTACCAGGAAGGGCTGTTATGAGGTTGAGAGTGGAGCAAAAATACTAGAAGTCAAGCAGTGCTAGAAGATCCTGGAGTTCTTGCTCAGACAGAGTGTGGAGGCCTTGTTACCACCTGGAGATCCAGTTAAGACATCAGAAAGCCATGCCTTAAGAATAAGGACCACGTCAGCCAGGCACAGTGGCTCATGCCTGTAATCTGAGCAGTTTGGGAGCCCATGGCAAGTGGACCACTTGAGGTAGGGAGTTTGAGACCAGCCTGACCAACATGGTGAAACCCCATCTCTACTAAAAATCCAAAAATTAATCGGGCGTGGTGGTGCACAACCTGTAGTTCCAGCTACTTGGAAGGCTGAGGCAGGAGTATTGCTTGAATCCGGGAGGCAGAAGTTGCATTAGGCCGAGATTGAGCCAGACTCCATCTAAAAAAAAAACAAAAACAAACAACAACAGTAAGGATCATGTCCTCAGGCAGGGTCAACAAATTATGGCTCTTGGTTCAGCTACCAATGTTTATAAGCAAAGTTTTGTTAGAACACATCCTGCCCATTCATTTACATTCAGGTTACAGTAGTAGAGCTGATTTTTATTTTTTATTTTTTTTAATTTTTTTTTATTATTATACTTTAGTACATGTCCACAATGTGCAGGTTTGTTACATATGTATCCATGTGCCATGTTGTTTTGCTGCACCCATTAACTCGTCATTTAGCATTAGGTATATCTCCTAATGCTGTAGTAGAGCTGATTATTTGCTACAGAGACCATATGGTTGACAAGCCTAAAATGTTTACTATCTGGCCCTCAAGAGAAAGTTTGCTGATCTTGGTCTTTGAGTAAGGACTACACTAGACCTATTCTAATAAAGTCTAAAAACAATCCTCAACCAGATTCACTGGGAATTTTTGAAATTTTAATACTATGAAGTTAGAGGAGATTAAAGAACACCACAGAATTCCTCCTCCACCAACAAAGCATAAAACAAAATCTCTAAAAGTTCAAGGTCATCAGCCAGAAACTGAACAATTTGCTGGAACAAAACTGAACACTCTCCAGAGGAAGATAACATAACCCAGAATATTTATGCCATATCATCCATAATGTCCAGGATACAACAAAAATTACTAAACATGAATAAAAACAGAAAACCCTGATCCATAGTGTAGGGTCCAGCCCCACAGGGTCGGACTCGTAGTGGCCCCCCGGGCCCAGCTGTCTTTTGTTTTATCTCTTCGTCTTGTGTCTTTATTTCTACACTCTCTCATCTCCGCACATGGGGAGAAACCCACTGACCCCATGGGGCTGGACCCTACACACAGGCAAGAAAAAAATCTTTAATAGAAATAGATACCAAGAAGGCCTAAATGTTGGGTTTAGAAATAGAAATAGATACCAAGAAGGCCCAAATGTTGGGTTTAGTAAAGACTTTAAAATATATATTATAAATATAAATTTTCTACTAGAAAAAATATGGTCCCAGTGAGTAACAGATTAGTCTTTGCAGAGAAAAGGAAGCTCAAAGAAAGAGTGAAAATGGGAAGACCAGTTGGAAGGTTACTGCCAAGATTCAAGTGAGAGATAATGATGATAGATTATGCTAGGATGGTAGCTATGCCTCTGGAGATAAGTAGATGTTTTCAAAAGATTTTTAGGAGGGATATTTAGTATAATATAGTGAAGAGTTGGATATGGAGAATAATAGAGTGGGATGTGTAAATAAAATGCTTAGACTTTTTGTCTTGAAAAATGAGATAGTTGGTGATATCATATAGTCAGATGGCAAACCCTGCAGAAGTATGTTTTGGACAAGCTGAATTTCATTTTTAGTTTTTAATCTCAAGAATTCTAAGGCTCGTCTTCTTTCTCAACTCTAACACTCCTCATTCCACCAATGCAAAATGGTTCCTCTTTAGTATTCCGATAATGCTCTGTTGAGATGCTTGCAATTATCCTATTACTCTCTTTTATAACATCTACTTACACGCCTGGACCATGAGCTTCCTAAAGTCAGGGACCATGCCGTGTTCATCTTTGTAGTCTTGACTGTTAACATTGCACTTAGCACATAGTAGATATTTAGTTGATGTTGAATGAATGAATGAATACAATTATTTCAATGATTTTCTTCTCTGAGGATAGTGACTAGGAAACAATTTCTGAGATTAAGGGCAGGGACTTTAGAGTAATATAGACCTGAGACTACACTTGGTTTTTCACTTACTTGTTAGTGACTAGATAAGTTACTTAACATTTGTAAAATGGAGACCAAAAAGGAAAAAGGCCACCTTATACTGAATAAGGTGGGAATATTTACCACATTATAGGAAATAAGGTGGAAATATTCTTGGAAAGTGGTCAGCACAGTGCTTGCTCCACTTAAGATGCTCCATAAATACTAGCTAATGTGATGATGATAACAAAGAGACAGATGCTGCAAAAGCAGCTGTCCAAGAAGGGCTCTTGTACAGAACAGGAAGAGCTAATTGCAAGAAAGTCTTCCACCATTCCTCCCTCACCTGTGCTTACACTTAAGGCACCTCTCACAGACCAAGACATGTTCTACTGCTAGCAGAATTTGCTAAGATATGCTTATAGGAATAACTTAGGGGAATATGGGAACTGGAAATATGCTGAGGGGAACAATGGCTTCTTTTTATGTAGGTAACTAAAGGGCAGATGGAAAGAAAAATCATCATAGTCATCACTGGCTAGCTTACCTGTAAACACTAATACATATACCTCCAAATTCCACAAAGTTCTTCCCTCAAAGATGATTGTGATTTTCTAGCTCCAGAGGCCTCACTTATTACCAAACTTGGGTGTCTGATGCAACCACAAACCTTTAGATTAGCAGAATCTATTTCATTATGCTTCACAAAAGTTTAAAACTTTGCTGAAGCACCTAGAAGAGAGCTGTGCTTAATTTTCTGAATTTAAATGTATTTAAGCTTTAAGTAAATAATTGTCATCCAGTGGCTCCTTGGCATTACAAGGTCATAGAGACAGGAAAGAAATCAACTGTAACATCATCCCAGCTCTCAGATTTTCCCACGTGCTGTCATTCTCAAGCCAAGGTGAGTGGAGAGGCAGCTATGCCACATCTTGTCAGGGCTCTTAAACTCCAAGACATCTCTGCTTTATGCCTTAGGCCCCTCTAGGAGCTCCAGTTACTCAGTTCATTGTGTAACTTGCTCTTTAAGATTGTCTCTTCTCCCCAAGTCCCCTCTCGCCTTGGCAGAAGTCCAAGGTGGGTTGATAGCCTGAGGGTGGTAACACCATGATGCACCCACAGACCCTTAATCTCTGGCTCTGACCTTTACTCTCAGCCATTACACTTGTCTACCTCATGATGAAGCTGCTGGGAAACCAGTGTCCACGTTGCTGTGGGATCACATTACAGGAATGGGCAGCTGTCATCTTTAAGATATTCAAATAAGTATCTTTTCCAAGAGGCGTCTTGGACTATGATCAACAGATCCTTCCTGGTAGCCTTCATTATATACTTGGATTCTAAGGTCCTGGAAAATAGAATGCTTTTATCTGAGCTGAATCTCATCTTGCTCTGGAGAGTGCTAGAAGTTCAATTTGGTAGAACTCAGCTAGAGTCCCTGTATCCCTTGAAAATGTACTTAAACTGGCTCAAACCCTGAAATCAAGGCCTGTGGGAGTCCAAAGTTCTTTCCATGATTGCTTTGAATTCCTGACTGCTGACATCCTCCTAGACTTCCTTATCTCGGTTCCTGATGTTCACACCTGAGGTCCAATTTCTACTCCATGGTAACCTGAGCATAAGCTCCATCCTTTCATAGGTTTATGACACTGTCATTTGGACCAAGAATTTCATGAGTTGGGTAAACTCATGAGCTCAAAGTTTGGGCTCACATCCTGCACCTCTCAGCTTTTCACCGTCTCTCTCTCCTCATCACCTCTTATTTTTCCTCTTCTCATTTCCTCTCTTTCTAGAGTAGCAAGCAAATTTTTACCTTGCCTCTCAAAGAACAGTTATCTTCATACACATGTTGCTGGGGGTCTCACTTTGCACCCCCAAGAATGTGTTATATTCCAAACAAATAGTATCATTCTTAAAAGATATTTTGGTGTCAGCTGTTAATAGGACATGTATTGTCCTTATTTCACAAGAATTTGGACTACTCCATCTACATTGGAGAACAAGTACCTTCTAAATCCATTCATTTAATCAGCAGCAGACCAAAAGCATAAGTGGGACCTAGCTAGGAGGACACTCCAGGCATAACTCAGGGAATAGTAGATTAGGTAGCCACGGACCATTTTGTTACCCCCATGCCCACAACTTTCTGAGACATCTGACCATTGTGAAACCTGGAAGAGACATGGAGAGGATGAGCATTTGAGACATAGACATTGAAGCCAGATCTGGATTTGATCTTCAAATCCACTTTTTACTGATCACCTAGAAATGGAGATAATGATGGGTATCTTGCGGAGCCATTGAGAGTACTGGGATAAAAATTTATTTAAAACCCTCAGCCTCCCCTTGATACATGAGAGGTTCCTTCCCTTTTATTTATGGTCTAGTATGGCTGGGAGTGCATTTCAGATGTGTTTCAGTCTTAAAAGTCTCACCAAGAGTCACTTCTCAGTAAGGAAAGATATGAAATATCACTCAGCCTTACTTCCCCCAGCTCAGTCCCCAGCCAGCCTCAGGCATAGATCCTCCCTGGTGGTGAGGACTGTATGTACCCTCTGGTGGTGCTTCTTTTGAAGCCAGGTTGGCCATTCCTTCCTTTCAGACCCACCTCCCTTGCCTGTCAACTCCTTCCGCAAAAAGCACTGAAGACAGAAGAACTACTTGAAAATGATCCTAGCCACAGACACTAGCAGGGCTTGGTACATAGGTTGATGGTCTTTGAACTGGCAACCCCAGGCCCTTTTGGATCCTTGCATGTGCTCCTCCCACGTCTTGAAATACCCCTTCCCCTAAGCCTATCTTATTGACATAGTAGAGATTCATTTATTTTACAATAGCCCTTCCACGGTCACTCCCTTCAATTGATTCCCACCCACCACACGTGCGCACGTGCACACACACACACACACACACACACATGCATATAAGCAGTGATGCTAAAATAGTATAACTCCATTACTATCTCTCTCCCTTCCCCCACTTAAACTTCAAACCCATTCAGGACAGAGACTCTGTGTCATATTTGTGTAGACTCAAACTGAATTCAATACAATCAAATAACACTGTCTCCAACTAAAGCCACCTTCCAAACAGAACAATTTCACTCGCAGGAAACCATCCAAGGCAGTTAAAAACATCACCTTCCAATTTGCAAAGTGTTTCCCCAGGCATTAGAGAATTGGGTCTTCATGGCTGCCCTGTGTAATTCTCCCCTAAGTTTACTGCCTAACAGCACTGCCACCCAATTTATTGATCCTAAGCAGTTCTGCTGTTTCTGGGTGCTTGAATTGCACCTGGGAAGAGAATTCAACTGCAGGGAAAAAAACGAAGGACTCAGATTCACGTCTACCTGCCTCATGCAGAACAATAAAAGTCTTTGCTGGGTCCTTCTGCTTTACAAAGTGCTTCATACAGTCATTTAAGCCTCATTAGTATGTGTGAGACATTAGAATAAGTTATTTTATCTCTCTTAGCCTAAGCTTCTCCATCACCAAAATAGGTATAATAATAATAATAATATCTACTACCACATAATTGAATGTTGTGAGAATGAATTGGGTTAAAGATGGAAAGCACATAGTACCATGCCTGGCACATGGAAAGAACTCAATAAAGGTTATCTGGTATTAAAGGAGCTTTCTCAGCTGGGCACAGTGGCTCATGCCTGTAGTCCCAGCTACTTGGGGAGGCTGAGGTGGGAGGATTGCTCAAGCCCAGGAGTCAAGGCAAGCCCAGGCAACATAGAGAGACCCCTATCTCAAAATAATAATAATAATAATAGTAATAATAAAGGATCTGCCTCCCAAACAATATCCTTTATCAGAGCTGAAGAGGTTATGAGACATAAAGCTGTTTATTCTACCTCTCTTTGCAAGTCTTACCCCTGTATTGAAGTTGTGACACCTGTTGTCTTGGGGTCTCTGAAAGCTCTGAGGCAAGAAACATTCAATTGGTTATTATGAGTATGACTCATCATTCTAAAGCCCAAAATAAACCACATATTCAGTTACCACCTGTTCACATGTGGGTTGCTATCTCAACCCACACTCTTAGCAACACCTTCGCTGGCCCCAGAGAAGACCCCTACCCTTCAGATTATATGCAGTGCTTCCACTGCATTGATTTGGTGTTTCCTTGAAGGAGTCCAATTCCAGCAGGGCCTCTGCCACTCCAGGGTAGGGGAGGATTGCCAGAGCTCTAGGAGTCCCTTTCTCTTGACCAGTCCTAAGCCCCAAAGAACAAGTGACTCAAATGTCCCTGCTGCTCAGAGCCCCTCTTCTACAGACATTGTCCAGTGGGCCCAGTGTTCAGTAGGGAGGCAGAAGAGACCCACTGCAAATGCATCTCCCCTCCCAGCTCCAGGGCAGTGCAAGAGAGCCCAGCAGCACTTCCCTGGGAAACATTTCCACCATTAACAGACACGCCCATTGCACTGACAGAATACCTGATGCGAGTGTTCTACTGACCATCCGGCTTCCAGCTTTGTCCGGAACTCAGTACGTAACTTTCGACAAATCACTGCCCTAAAATTGTTACCTCAAAAAATGCACAAATCCCACTGGTTGATCTTTGGCTAAGAAATATTCAAAGTATCTATGATGAACAAGAAGGGATGTTGAGAGTCTAAATGTACCAGGACTTTACATATTGTCTCACCCTCACTCATGGCAGCCTTTCAGGCAGATACTGTCTTTCCTTTTGCAAAGTTGGAAACTGCAGTCATGTCAGAAAGTGTGAGAGCTGGAACTGCAACCCACGTCTGCTGGACACCAAGCGCCTGTTGTTACTTTTCCATCATACTACATGCTACCTCCCATTTCATGGTTTCAGGAGAGAAAAATTAGTGCAAAAAGCATGAGTTGGCAAAGGCCTTTTGTGTTACTGAGGGAAGATGGTATTGATTCTATCAGTTAGACCACCCTCCATGCCTCCAGCAGCCATCCAACCATCTCTAAGCTCTCCTAGGGAGCTGGCCCAGCCCCGCTCAGCCTGGCAGGAGGCAAATCTTCCTGACGCTCTGTAATAAAAGGGTTTGGAAATTGGGTTATAAGGAAAACCATCTCTCATTTTCTCTAGTAGGAGAAAAGCTATTCAACAGAGGCCCTTTCCCTTTCAGAGCCCCTTCAAATTCGTTAACTCTCTGCAAACACTGCTTATAAAACAGCACTTGAAGCGAGGCAGCAGAGGCTACCGGGGAGCGGTGGGCGATGAGATTTTAATGTGTTCCATGCCGTGAGCCCATCCTGACTGTCTGAAGAGCTTTGTTCTCAGGCCCCCAATTATTCAGTTTCTCAATCTTCCCCCATCACAGAAAACACATCTCATTTCTCAGACCCAGCCTCAGGCTCCTTTGTGACAACCTTCATTTTCTGGGCACAGCTTGGTGGCAGCTGGTTTGGGGAGGGATGTGGAAGGGAGGAGAACAATGGCTGAGGTTAGAGAGGTGAGTGGCGTCGCACCTGCAGAGTCAGAAGAGCCACACTGAAGTTCCCTTGTGAGGACAATATTTGGCTTTTACGTCAAAGGGATCTTGATGGCTATGGCATCTCAGAACAACAGTCTAAAAATCCCTCCTACTGAGTTGAAGGAAGCACAGTAAAGTTTTTGGAGAGAGCTGGGGGTCCTAGGGGAAGGATGTCTATAATCTAATTATTCGCAAGGAGATGAGCATTTTCTAGGATGGAAGACCAAGCTATGGGCATCTGATTGGGAGTAGACCAGAATCCTAGAGAAGATATTCTTAGTGGCCATTGATTGGTCATTGGTACAGCCATTGACTTCAAGTTTGACTTGACAAAGGTAGCAGTTTTTTGTCTTTGATGTCTCTTCCTGTGAAGGTGTCACTTCTCCACAGCCCCACAGGTGCTGCCTTGGCCCATGCCCTCATCATTCCTCCCCTGGACTAGAGTGAGTCCTAACAGCGTCCTGACTTCTGGCTGCAGCCTCATCTAGCCCTCCTCCCCACAGCCACCACCAACAGAATCTTTCCAGAATGCAAACCTAATTGTGCAATACTCTCCTGCTCAAAAATATTCCCTAGATAACATTTTCAGAATGCTAGATCAGCATACATATTCATCGAAAAAGCACCGAAAAGACATCTGACCAAATGTTAACAGCAATTATTTTGTGTAGTAGGTTTGCATATGATTGCTTTTTCTTTACACTTTCTTGGTATTCAAGTTTTCTGCAGTGAGCTTAAGATAAATATTGTTTATTTTCTAGGCATAAAAATATCATCCAGAAAAAATAAAAGAAATCCTGCACAGAACAAAGTCCAAATGTCTTAGCTTTGCATTAAGCCCACCCAGAGCTTCCACATATCTTTTCATGTTCTTGTTCCACTACAATTCACAGGTCAGTCACACAAAAGCTGTTTCCTGCCAAAAATGTAGTCCCCTCTCCACCATCATTACTATCACTTTCCCTACTGCTTATACTCCCATCCTCGCCATGGCTTTTTTTGCTTATAAAACTCCTAGTCATGCACTGAGGGCCACGCAAATGTACCTTCTCTAGAAACCATCATCTCTTTACTCAGCAGTTATTGTTTTCACCACTCTGGGCTCATCATACCTCTTGCTAATATTCTCTCCATTAGATTACAAGGGATGCAATTATCCCTTCTCTAAATGAGGAAACCAAAGCCCAGTAGTAGCCAGCAGGTGATATAGCCAGGACCAATCCTAGGGTGTCTGGCTCTTCAGCCTCTGCTATTTAACTACTACACAATAGAGCTTTAAAGCAGTTGCTACTGTCCCAGAATGTAAACGAGAGCTATCCCAGTATGTGAATTAGCTATGATCATCCTGTGACATCACTGCAGCTGTTTTACTGTGATTTGTCCCGCCCTGTTCCAGTCACACATGTGAGCCCTTTCTTCCCATGATATCGCCTGCCAGTCATTGTCGCCCAGCAGAGCCCACCAGCACTCACAGTAGCAGACCACAGCAGTTACTGTGATTGCAAACTTGCCAAGGAGATATTGCCTTAAAAGTTGACTTTAGAACAATACTGCTTGAGATCGTTCCGGTATTTGCGCTCCTCCATAAACTATTTCTACAATATATTCACAGAATAGACAAAGCAATGCTTTATTATTGTCTGGACCTCTGGCCCCAAATGACTGTGCAGAACTTCACTGAACTGGACTGGACCCCATGGAGGGCCTGATTTATCTCAGCTCTCACCTACAACTCTGAAATTTGAATTTCCACTCTGCTCGGACAAGGAGTTGCTCTGAGATGAAAAACCAGAAACACAGGGCCAAAGAAAGCAAAATGCTGGAGGTGAAGCTGGTCCAGGCCTCTGGCTCAAGGCTGTCTCAGTGTCCCTAGGTTTAGCTGCCCCATGAGAAGGCGATAGTTCACAAAGGGCAGGGAGGTGATAAAGCCCATTGTCACCCAAGTCACTGAGGGGGAGGAGGAAGAAGTGACCAGACACCATGGAGTGAGGCAGGCAGAAGCATTAGGGAGGAGGATGACCACCTCTTTTGAGGAAGAAGATTTAAAACCTGGTCTATCATCCATTATGTTTCACAGATTTCCCTAAAGGAGGAAAGAACAGGACTGTAGATTTAGAACCAGGAAAGTACTTTCATGATGCCAAGGATCTGAACTCTTCTATTGAAAAACAAGTGTGCCCACTCAACAGCCATAGGCAGCATCTGTCAGCCACAATCTAGGCTAATTTGCAAAATGAGCCTTGAAAGGAAGGTCTTGGTCTTGCTAGAATCCCATGAAGCAGGTTGATGAAGCAGGTAAGAAAAAATTAAGGGAGGAGGTGAGTTTTTAAATTGATGACCCCATGATTATAGCTTTGAAAAGGAGAGATGGACAGGAATCCTGATGATTCTTAAGAACCCTGGAATTGCAGACCTGCACGGACCCCAATCTACAAAACGCTTTCTGAAAAAGCATCATCAGCAAAGCTTTGCTGAGGGCCAGTAGGGGGTTCCTAAAACGAGTTAAGATGCACTCTGTCTTCTGCAGCCTTTGTGTCTCTCTTGGTTCTCTGCATGTTCAAAGTATCCTAAAGTGTTGGCGCTAAAAGGACCTTCAGAGGTCTTCTTGCTCCACCGCCATTTTTATTCATTTAATCAACAAATATTTATTGCATGCCTGCCATGTCCCAGGCACTGTTCTAGGTTCTGGAGCTGCAATGCATCAAGGAAACATACAGTTCCAGCCTTCATAGTATATATGTTCAAGTGGAGGAAACAGACAATACAAGAAACAGACAAAACAAGTGAACAAATAAATACTCAAGATGATCCCATGGTGTTACATCTGGGGGTAAAATAAAGCATTATGATGTGATAGAGAATAAAGAAGGCAACACTAGATTAGGTGGTCAGGGAAGCCCTCTGAGAAGTCATTTGAACTAAGTTGTGAATGACGGGAAGAAGTCCCATATGAAGCTTCAGGGGAAGAGACTCCAGGCTGAGAAAATGGCAAGTGCAAAGGTCCTGTGGTGGTTACGACTTTGATTTGCTTAAGGTACAGCAAGGTCAGCATGGCTAGAGTGGAATGGGCAAGGTGGGGAATCTTGGAAAAATAGTCAAGTGCCTGACCATAACTGACCAGATAGTAGGGATTTGGAATTTATGCAATGGTAAGGGCAGCCCTGTTTTAACCATGTTTTAGGCATGATAAATACCCACGGCGAATTGAGAGTAGAGCAGGAGAGGAACATCCAGGCCTGTAGACTCCCAGTCCAATGCTCTCTCCCACTACAATGCATGGCCAGTGTGCAATAATACCCCTCATTTGCTCGCTCTGACTTCCATTCTAGTTTTCTAGAATTGCAGAGTGAAGGACTTTGTCCCTTCTTCTAATTAAACACTGAGCGGAACAAGCAAGGAAATGTACTTTTGCACAGAGCCATGTCTCCTCCTGAGCATATCTTTAGCCCATAAAGGGGAACGAAATGTGATAATTAGTAGCCAATTAATGTGCATTTCAACAAACTGTATTTTAATTATTCTGTCATAGGTTGTCTGCCTGTGAAGTATTCCATGTTAATTAAATCCTTTTAATAATCCAATGAAAGCACCTCTTTTCCTTGATGTGCTGCTTAAAAGGGAGACGACAGCAGACTCGGCTCATGTAATTTGAGTTAATGGCATGAATCCCGCTTTGAGCTTTCATATGCTTATTGAACTAGTGATCTCTTAATACTTGCTAAACTTTTTAATATATAATTATCATACAATTTCCCTGTTACGTCTGAGAGACTGCATTCTGATAAGCTCCAAGAACTTTGCTGGAGCGACACTGAACCTGTGTCTTGTGCCTGGCTGTGATGGCTGGCTGTATCAGCTGCCATCTGTCATTCCTCTTGTCCTGACCTCTTCCTCAGAATTGGTCACTGCAGTTGTGATTTTAGGCATTGAGCACCTACTGTGTGCCTGGGCAGTGCTGGAACTGAGGAACTGGGTACGAGGTGGGGAGACTGATCTAGCATTCTTTCTCCTAGTATTCTAGCATTCTGCAAGGGGACTGGGGGTTCTCAGATGCAGGTGTAGCATGGGCAGAAGCTGGCAAGGGCAACAACCAGGGACAATTAATTAGGATGGGGGGATGAGTTGTCCCAGCCAGGGAGAGGCCAAAAGTTCTCATTACCAAGTCCAGTGGGTTGGAGGTCACTCTAGGCTTCTGCAGGATGGGGCGACTATCCATAGGTTCAATGCCAGAGAGCAGGAGGGCTTGTAGGAGATTAGGACTCTCAGTCTCTGAGTGATGGCCCAGAGACTGTTGTGATCAGATACCTGGGAGGGTATGAGGGACTCCAAAGCTGGGTCCAGACCAGGAGGAAAGACAGCCAGCAAATGGACAATTCAATGGGTCTGGACTCTAGCCTCATGAATAGCTGGGATAGTGCTTTGAAGGATAGATTAACCCACTATAATGCATATAGACTCACCAAAATCTATAAATTCTCAAACTCAGTAAAAGTTTATTTCTTGATCATTTAATAGTGGCAGATGAATATACCCGATTTTCAGACCCACCCCCTCTGCTGCCTCATCCATGGTCATTAGGTACCCAGGCCCTTTCCATGTTGTGTATGTGCTGTCTCCTAGGACAGTGCTTCTCAAACTGTAGTTCCTATACCAACAGCAGCAGCGTCACCCTGGAACTTGTTAGAAATGCATGTGCTCAGGCCCTTCTCTGGGACTACCAGATCAGAAATATTGGAGGTAGGGCCTGGCAACCTGTTTTAACAAGCCTTCCAGGTGGTTCTGATGCACCCTGAAGTTTCCGAAGCACTAGCTTAGGTCCTAGTTGTCATCTGCACTCAGCCAGCAAATGAAATAGGAGAGCCTGGAGAGGTACTTGCAAATTAAAAGCCTTGACCCCAAGGTAGCACCTGTCACTTCCACTCACGTTGCTTTAGTGAGAACCAGTCACCTGGCCATGTTGAGCTGCAGGAGGAGCTGGGAGTGAGGTCCTGTGCTAGCAAGGTCCTGTGCCAGTTACACGTATATAATCTGGAAGAGGAGAGAGAAATGTTTCAAGCCCTGTCTCTTCCACAAAACATGAACCAAGGGCTGGAGGAGATAAGTTGAGGGACAGAATTGCCCCACCCATGAGACTGAGGAAGGCACTTGGCAGTTTTCCCAGCATTTCTTCTCTATGGAGAAGGGGTTCTACAAGGTGTCTGGAGGGCTCACATTGGCTCAGGAACTTCAGGAAACACAAGTCAAGGAGGTTACATTATGTGCTCAAGGTCGCATAGGTAGAAAGTGACAGGGCTGCAGCTTGTCTCATTGCCTGATACCAAGTTCTAGATGTCTTTCATCATACTCGGGTGCCTCCAAAATTCTAGCACTCTCAGTCTATGTAATTGAATTAATTGTTGAAATAGGCCTATGCATCCCTCCTGTCTCCATTTTACAGCAAAAGATGCTGCAATCGAAGGTACAAACAGGTGTTGACAAAACATGAAGGAAGGAATCCAATTAAAGAGCACAAAGAAAATTCCATAGAGGACACAGCAACTAAGAATGAATAAGATGAATATATGTGATTGTGTCTATTTGTGCATATGTGTGTATACATATATATACATACACATATGTATATATATATATTTACATATATATGCACAAATATATGAGAAAACTTCACCCATAAATGCATCATGCTAATACAACCAGAATGAGCATTATGCTTCATTTCTATGAACAGCCTTCAATAGGAACGAGGAAGAGAAGGAATTCTAGACAAAAGCATAAACAGAATTCCAGAATGGAAAAGTCCCAGCAAGGGAAAGTCCAAGGCACGTCTGGAGAACACCAAATAGTTGGGTGTGCCTCGAGTGGGAAATCGTGGAGAATAATGCTGGGGCAAAATGTAGGACCCAGAATGTAAAAGAAATTGAATGTCATGCTAAGGAGGTTGTACTTTATTCTTTAAATAATGAGTATCCAAGAAAGAGTTTTAGGAAGAAGAATTACATGTTTGGATTTGTATAGGAGCAAGATTACTCTGGGAATAATAAATAGGACTGATTGAAGGAGAAGAAATTTCTAGAAGGCAATTAGGGAAGTGAGGAGGTTTTTGCAATAGCTATGGTAAAGAGAATGGGCATTGAATGAAGGTGACAGAAGTGGTTAAGAAGAGGAGAATCATTGTGATTAGAGGTGGTTGGGGAGGAAGCATTTGCCAAAAATGAAGCAGATGTTTCTCTTGTCTATTATGGGAATTTGGGGGATATTGAAAAATAGAGCACAGTAGAAATCCACGTCTCAGGTAAAATATGCTGCATTTAATGAGCTCTAAGATGCACAAATTTTTCAATTTTAATGTCCTTAAGATCAGACTGTCTCCTACAAATGAAGACATCTTTCAATCACTGTCAGACAGCAAGTCACGAGGAAGTCATCACAGCCCATACATGTGTGGACTGGGTCTCACGGCCATGAATGTTGTCAAAACTTCAGTTGGGTTATGTGCAATGCTTAACATATAGAACCAACAGCTACTGAAGGCAGGATAAATTGTCATATTTCTTTAAAAAAAAAGATTAATGAAGTTGTAAAGCAATAGAGGCTGGTGGGACTGATTTATCTATGGAGCAGGGCTATCTTTAAGGCAACAAATATCAATTTGCCAAAAAACATTTTACTAAATTTGAACAGAAGCTACTTAACTTCTGGTGATACATAATTCAACTGGGTGGGTAGAGGGGTGTAAAATATGAGTGTAGTCAAGTAAGACAGTTCCCAGCACTGAGATTTGCTTGAAAATAATTCTTGGAGACGGTAACAGAGCACTCTTTTAAAAATGCTGCACCATCAACAGGCTGATGGCACACAGGGAAACTCTGGGGGACAAAAATATAAATACTGAGGACTGGAGTAAAAAAAAAATCAGAAGATTCTAAAGGTGAATACACATTCTAGGAACACCCGACCAATTTTTTTTTCATTTGTATTTTCCATTTTATGTATGTATAAGGGTGATATATGGGCTATTTTAATAAGTATGCAAAATTTTTTCTAAGTGATATAAAAGCATTGTGTCATCATTTGTGAAATGCTTTTCTTTCTTAGCAGTATGTAAAATAATGGTACATCTTAAAATTGATGGCATCTTAGAGTCAATGAAATGCAGCATTCATTATTCTCAATCTCCCAGCTCAGAATGAGGTAGATGTTGAGTCTAACATTTTTAAATGTGGCTGAACAAAACCTTTAGTGCAATGCTGATGAGAATTTTAAGAGGTACAGAAAGTTTGGGAAATGGTTCAGTAGGTTCTTGCAAAGTTAAACATACACTTAACCTGAGACCCAGGAATTTCCACTCGTGGGTATTTACCCAGGAGAAATGAAAACATATGTTATGCAAAGACTTGAACACAAATGTTTACAGTAGCTTCATTCATAATAGCCACAAACTAAAAACAATCCAAATGTCCATCAGCTGGTGCATGGACGAACAAAGTGGGGTATACCTTATTCACACAATGGTCTACTACTCAGCACTGAAAAGGAACAGACTGATGACACAGGTGACCACATGGATGAATCTCAAAACCATTCTGATAGGGGAAAGAAGTCAAATACAAAAGACTACAAACTACAAGATTCCATTCATACATCACCCTAGAAAACGCCAAAAGCATAGTCACAGAAAACAAATCATTGACTGTAGGCTCCCAGGGGTTGGGGTTGAAAGGAACAGATTGACTGCAAAGGGCCAAAAGGGAACTCCTGGGTTAGGGAAAGGTTCTCTAGCCTTACTGTATGGTGCTTATGCAACTGTATACTTTCTCAAAATGTACTGTACTCTCCTCTCAAAAGATGTAAACTTTACTGTATATAAATTATTCCCCTGTAAGCCTATTTAAAAATGTGGCTGAAAGACTGAAACAGACCTGGGTTCAAATCCCAGCTTTTCCTTTTACTAGCTCTGTGCCCTGGGCAGCTTCCTTAACCTCTCCGAACTGACCCCCCAGGCTCCTCATGCTTAGAGCAGAATAACAAGGCTTGTGTAATAAGACTTTATTGAGAGTACTAAGCGAGGTAATGTATGTAAAGTACTTGGGGAACTTGACAAAGAATAAATGCTCAATAATGGTAGCTCGCATGCTAGCAGGGACCACCGACAGTTTTATTACTGATGAATTAATCAGTTGTTGGGATGACAGAATTGTATAGGCCAATTAATTGCTTGCGGCTGAAACCAACATTCTGGTCAAAACAATGTTGAAATAGGGGCTCCAGGGAGATGCAACTTGAGCCATTTACAGTCTGTGCTTTCAAGCTTTCACTGTTGCTTCTGACACTACCTCTCACATGAAAGGGAGAGAGTGCTGGGTGAAAGTTATTTTGCATAGAGGCCCCAAAGACACTTGGGAGTCTGGGCACAGTCCCTGGCACACAAACTGAAGATTGATTTGAAGTGACTTTTGCTTCCCACTAATTGGAATCTACACACACAGCCAAAGGAGTCAAGTATTTAAGTATACAACAGAGAATGTGTCCAGCATTTTGCATTCATTGGTCTTGTTGTCTTTGTTAGAACCTTATGAGATAGAAACTTTCATTACTCCCATGAAATTGATGAGGAAACAAACTTAGAGAGATAAAGAAACTTGCCTAAGATCACAGCTTGTAAGGGCAGAGCTCGCAAACTCTTGTCCAGTGGGTCTTAACCCTGCACTAGACCAAGCAAAGGACCTGGGAAACCTAGTGAAGGATGCATGGAAGCAGAGCACCTGGGATCCACACCTGGAGATGGAGTGCCTGTAATAGTGATGTGCTTGAGAAGTGGCTGCTTGGGAAGGGGCACTTGCATTAGAGTCTCTGGGAGTAGGTAAATGCATGAAGGCGGCTCACTCCTTTCCATGAGGCTTCTGGGGAGCCAGAAATCTCCAAAGTCCTGAGAAAGTGGAAGCCCTAATGATACAGTCCTCACCTTACTGCAGATAGGATGTGCTTTGCAACAATGGCCTGAGTTTCCATTGAGCCTCCCTATTCCTGGGCTCAGGTGAGTCCCTGCTCCTCCCTGAACCTCGTTTGCCCCAGCAGTAAAATGAGTGGGCAGAGTTAGATGTTTGTTGGCTCCCTTGCAGTTTAGATGCTATAATACAGCAAGCTGCACTTCATTTTCACATGTCAACAGATTCGTCAGCCACTCAATCACTGTTTGGGGGGACATTGTGGGGTTTCTGATCTCCTGTTTTGTGGAAGTCCAAAGATTGGGGCCAGGGCTACAAAATCCTGCTTTTCTCAGAGCAAACCTGTCGGAATAAAATTTAAGAGAGAGAGAGAGACTCAGGCAAATCTTAAATCCTAGAAGTAGATCATTAAACTTTTACAAGCTCTAACAATGCTGGGATTGAATAAACCCTGTCTTAAGTATTAAACTTGTCAACCTTAAGATGGCAAAACCAATTCTACTACTTCCCTCTACATTAAAGACAGACAAATAAGTCATTGATTTTTTTTCCCTAAGAAAAAAAACAACATGCCCAGTCAGATCTCTTTTGTAAACCACATAAGACACAGGAGTCTGGGCGAATGTAATAAAGGATTCTCTTTTTAAGTAGATGAAAATAACATTTCAACCTGAGAAATCAAGAATATACATGGAGATGTGCAAAAGGGATTGTATCTATTGCAACAACGATGTGAAATGTGTGAAAAGCACATATAAATGAAGGGACAGCTCTTCAGTCAGCTGATGCAGTAACTGACCTAAATGTGTTAGATTCACAAACACTTATTAAGCATGTCCTGTGTGCTGATCTCTGTGCTGGGGGGTCCCAGTGAATAATAAGACTTGGAAGACGTGGTCCCTATGCTCAGTGAATGCACCATCAAGTAGGGAAACCTACACCCACCCACCTAGGAAAGTGCTCTTGAGAGACTCACAGGAGTGAGTCCAAGAACCCACAGGGGTGACTAACTAACTCTGTGTGAGGGCAATGAAAATGGGTCGCTCCTTGCCCTTATAATAAATTGCAAAGTCTTCATCATGGCTGATGAACCCTCCCTAAGAGGGTCCAGGTAGACCAGCTAGCCTGACCTCCCCTTGTTGTCCTCCCCCTCAATCTTTATGCCACCTCCCATTCTTTGGGAAGTGCTGTGATGAGTTGAATTGTGCCCCCCTCCAAAATATGTTGAAGTCCTAACTCCTACTACCTATGCTGAGTGTGACCTTATTTGGAAATAGGATCTTAGCTGATGATCAAATTAAAATGAGGTCATTAGAGTGAATCCTAATTCAATATGATTTGTGTCATTAGAGAAAAGGGGGAAATATGGTTATAGAGACAGACATGTACAGAGGGAAGAGGATGTGAAGATACACAGAAAATGACATCCACAACCCAAGGAACACCTGGAGCTACCAAAAGGTAGAAGAGAAGCCTGGAACAGATGCTCCCTCAGAGGCTGCAGAAAAACCAACTCTACCGACACCTTGATATTGGAATTCCAGCCTCTAGAACTGTGAGACAATCCCTGTCTGTTGTTGAAGGTGCCCAATCTGGGGTACTTTGTTATGGCAGCCCGAGGAAATGAACACAAGTGCTGAGTTCTTTCAGTCCTAGGCTCTTACAAATGCTGTTTCTTGGCCCAGAACACTCCTCTGTCCCTGCCCCTTCACCTGGCTAACTCCTCAGCCTGGATAGCACCTTTTTGACAGAAGTCCCTTGTCACTCATTCCCATGACGCCGCATGGGTCTCATGTTGTTCCCTTCATCCTCCCATATAATTCCCTGCTATATGCCTGTCTCCCATCTGGACTGTGAGCTCCCGAAGGTCAGCACCTGGCACAGTTGGCAGCCAGTAAATACCCGAGCTAGTCAAGGATTGAGCTGAGCTTCCTACAAAAATCAAATAAGAGAGCAATTGTGAACGTGCTGTGTAAGCCATGAGGCCCCAGGCACAGGGGCTGGGTTTTAATTATTGGTGTCTGTATTGTATATGTGGTGATGCACCATGGTTGCACTTCTATAAGGCATTGAATGTTAAAGTTGTCTACATGTTTCCCTGGCAAACAGGAAAGAATGTGCATTTGGGTCTTCAGATCTTTGCATTTGGAGCTGCCCTGCCTATGCTTCCAGCTTTCCTGCCCTCCACCTTGGAATCTAGCCCAGAGCCCTGAAAGGGGCTCAGAAGGAGGAAGCTATTAGCATGGAAGGTGCTAGAACCATTGTAGGGCAAGAAAAGCAGGAGCCAATGGCAGGCGCAGCCTTGACTGGCCCCAGGGAGTGTCCAGAAGGCCTCTCCATCTGGCTGTCCATTTAGAAACTTGACCTCTTTGCAAGCAATAAGCATCTGGGGTCCATTAAAATGCAAGGCACCTGCTGGATGTCTGAGAAAGAATCTGCTAGTGAGAAATTAACCTCTTTGGGGGCATTGCAGGCTCCATCTGCAGGTGACAGGAGTGTGTACTACAGTAGCCAATAGTCACCCCTTCTCAGACTCTAGCCTAAGGCCATGTGGCTCATCAGAGGCAATTGTGTTCCCTCTCTGTGCCTCAGTCTCTTCAATTGCAAATGGGACATTAACGTCTTCTGAGTCCACCCACAGGCTTGCTTGCTGGGAGAAGTGGGGGAAAATAAGAGTCTGAATGGGTTTTATGGACTAAAATGCACTTTATAGATTTAGAAGATTGTTATCCTATTCCTAATGAGTATTCATTACTAGACTCAAATTTCACAGTTCTATTTCTAAATCTACCTGAGCCTCCAGGTATCTCATCCTCACAGCCTCATGCCATGGGCATGCCTCTTCAAAAGAGAGCATGGATCTACCTTGTAGAAAAAACCTACCCTTGAATTAATTCCATTCCACAGGCATTGGTTGAACAACTGTTAATGTGGATATATAAAGAGGGGAAAACAGATCATGCTCTGGAGTAGCTGATGCCCCTTTGGAAAAGCAGCTCCTATGGAAGGTGATATAGAGTAGAAGGTGGAATAGACAGTGCTGGGCTGAGTCAGAGGAACTAGGTTTCTATCCCGGCTTTGCCAAGCACTGGCCTTGCGACCCTGGTAAGTCTCCACTGCATCCCTCTCAGTCCTTCTTGGTGTTCTCCTCCATGCTGTAAGTCTCAATAAAAAAGGCCTCCAGGTAGAAGATGCCACTTCAGAGAACAAATTGGGGATCCCATTGTGGTTGCCATGGGGAATGAGGACCGTCCACAGGTCCTCCCACTGGCTATGTCTGTATGGAGGCTTTGATACCTCCTACCCTCTTCTCATTAGCCATCCCAACTCTGCCTACAGCGGCATGCGATGAGACCTAATCATTCACCGTTTTCGCCTCTAAGTCCTGTTTAGCTTCCATACCCTGCCTTTCCTGTCTCTAAGGTCCAACTAAAGGATATTGACAATAAAAAGAGTGATCATTTGCAGGCAGGAAGGTTAAAAAGAGTATGGAAATTTGCAGTTACTAAGCATTTATTAAACACTTACTGCATGCCAAGCATTTTACTCGAGGCTTTTAATCTTCTATTTCTTTAGTGCTCCCAGCAGCCATAGGAGGATATCATTACTCCTTTTCTACAGAGAAAACTGAGAATCAGAGAGGTTAAGTAACTCACCCGAAGTCACATAGCGAAAAAGTTATAGATAGGGATTAGCTTTCTCTGGTGCCCTAACAAAGAGGCTTTAGGCTAAATCTATCCAGATTCTGTTCCTATTGCCCCTCCTAGATACACACTCTGACGCTTCATTGACAGATATTGACCTGAGGCTCAGTGTACAGTCTTCCTCCAGGTACTCTATCAAGCTTTCTGTTCTGTTTTTATTCTTCCCTTGGTTTCCCCCTTTGCCCTGTGGTCCTTGGACATAGTCATCCCATCCAGCTTTCCAACTATCCTGCAGGCCCTGCCTTCCAGAACCTCCACCCACATTATGATCTGAGCATCTGTTGACTTGACTTGGCTACATTCAATCATGTAATATTGAAGATCAGATATGTGTTCGTCCATTTAGCAGTAGGCATATTGAGCATCTTCTGGTGCCAGACATCAGTTCATGCACTGAGAATACAGTGAACAAAGAAAGATTCCCACCCTCGGAAAGTGCATTTCAATAGAAGCAGCAGATTTCACTTATAAACAAGTGAACACATGAATAACATAACTTCAGGAAGCACGTGCTATGGCAGGGTGGGCGGGAGGTGACTATTTTAGATAGCTCAAGGAAGCCCTCTAGGAGGAGGTCATATTTTAGCAGAGACCTATATGATGTAATACAGCAAACAATATGAAGATCAAGGGGAAGAGCATTTGAGACAAAGGGATCTGCAAACACAGAGACCCTGACACCAGAACAAGCTCACTATGTTTGCGGAACAGAAACACCACCACCCCAGCTGCAGACCGATGAGTGAGGAGTGGCAGAGGCTGAGTCAGAAAGGTGGGCAGATGCCAGATGTGTAAAGTTCTGTAAACTACAGAGATAAATTTTAATTTTACTCTCAGGGCACTGGGAAGGCCCAGAGAGGTTTGGGCAGGGAAGTGATGTGGTGTCACTTACATTTTTATTTTTATTTTTATTTATTTTTTTGAGACAAGGTCTCGCTCTTTTGCCCAGGCTGGAGTGCAGTGGCATGATCATGGCTCATTGTAGCCTCAATATTCCCAGGCTTGGGTGATTCTTCCACCTCAGCACCCCTCCCCCTGCCCCAAGTAGCTGGAACTACAGGTGAGTGCTACCACACCTGGCTAATTTTTTGTATTTTTTGTAGAGACAGGGTTTCGCCATGTTGCCCAGGTTGGACTTGAACTCCTTGGCTCAAGTAATCCACCTGCCTAGCCCTCCCAAAGTGCTGGGATTACAGGCATGAGCCACCGCACCTGGCCTCACTTACGCTTTTAAAAGATCACTTTGGCTACTGTGTGAGGAGTTAACTGGGAAAGAGCAGAAAATTACAGGAAAACCAGTTAGGAGCCTACTACAGTCATATATGCAAAATAAGGTGAGATGCTAGTGGCTATGACTTGGGTGGTAGCAGTGGAAGTGGTAAGAAAAAGTGAAACTTGGAAAATATTCAGTGGGTGTGTCAGTAGGCATTTAACAATCTGCCCTCTTGGGAGCAGGGTGACCTTATTTTGTAGCATTTGTCAATTTCCACAGTGCAAATACCTCCACCAAGGGTCACCTAAAACTTTCAATATGACATCAACTGGCTTGCAATATTTCTAACAATTTGACAGTCAGCTCTCACAAGTTGGCTTGAGCCAGTTCCAGCACCCTACTGAATTTATTTTTGAGGTAGAGTCTACAGGATTTGTTGAAAGTTAGGATGTGGGGGCAAAGGAAAGACAAAAATCCAAAATGACTGCCAAGCCATTGAGTATATGCCAGTGCCATTTACTGAGATGAGAAGACTGAAGGGAGCGGTCAATTATGGAAGTGGCTCAGAAGCACATGAACGTCACTCCCACATACTCCCCAGCCTTCACGGGGGAAAAAATACCAACACACTTTTGCTGTTGGGCTAGGGAATAAGGAGAACATTTTCTACTATCTCCATAAATCTAAACAATCCCGAGGCCACTTTGTGGTGTAGCAGTGAAGAGAATGCACCTCAGAAACAAGACTCTTCTGTATTAGTCAGGGTAAGGCTGGCTGCTATATCAAATACGTCCTGAAGTCTCAACGACTTAGTCCAATTTAAGTTAACATCTCTTTTATGCATCGTGCAATCAGCAGTGTGTGGGGAGGCTGGAGTAGAGGTGGGAACTCTGTTCCACGTGGTCATTCAGGGATCCATGCTGATGGACACTGTCCTGCTCCATACACGGCTTCTTTTTTTATTTTTTAATTTCAATTTTATCTTTCTTTGTTCTGTTTTTTAGAAGCATTCCAGAATAAGTTTGTAAGATTTCAACACCACACATGGCTTCTAAAGTCAGTCTAGGGATTAATGTCTATTGGCAGGAGGCGATAGAGAAAGGAGAAGGCACATCAGCTTCATAACCACTTCCACTAAAAAGTGACATTTTTGGGGCCAGGCACGGTGGCTCACGCCTGTAATCCCAGCACTTTGGGAGGCCGAGACGGGCGGATCATGAGGTCAGGAGATCGAGACCATTCTGGCTAACACCATGAAACGCTGTCTCTACTAAAAATACAAAAAAAATTAGCCAGGCTTGGTGGCGGGCGCCTGTAGTCCCAGCTACTCAGGAGGCTGAGGCAGGAGAATGGCATGAACCTGGGAGGTGGAGCTTGCAGTGAGCCGAGATCACGCCACTGCACCCCGGCCTGGGCGACTAAGCGATACTCTGTCTCAAAAAAAAAAAAAAAAAAAAAAAAAAGAAGTGACATTTTTATTCCCACCACATCCATTTATTGCTAAGAACTGGTCAACATGGCCTCTTCTAATGCAGGCGACCTGAGAAATGCAGGTTTTGGCCAGGCAACCACTTCCCTACACAGCTTCAGTCTTTGCAAGGGAGCAGGAATCCTTGGTGGATGGCCATTCATCTCTGCCTCTGGCCCCACCCCAGCTCTGCCTTGAGCAAGTTGCTTAACTGCTCTGAGTCTCAGTTCCATCTCTGAAAAATGGGAACAATCCTAATACTTATCCCACAGGATTTCTGTGCTGCTAAGGAAAGGAAAGGATGTGATACTCATAATGCACTTAGACTGGTCTGCCAATGCATTTGAACCAGAAGTATTATTTGTGATCCATTCCAACCTCCTGATTTTCCAGATAAGCCCACCTCACATCAATGTGCACTTCTTCCCTCAATTCTAAGCATTCATACACAGAGAACGAGGCCAAATAATAAGAGCACTTTGAAAGGGATTTATACCTTAGTGGTGCCCCTCAGTATAGAGCACTGGCTTTGGAGCCACAGGACCTGAATTCTAGTCTTAGATCTAATAGCAACATGTTAGGTCATTTGGCAATGTTCTAGGAATTCTTTGAGGCTCCCTTTCCTCCTTTATGGGGTGATGGATAACAATACATACCCGAGCTTGCTGGGAGGATGAAGAGCAGAGGGCCTTGCAAACCCTACACACATGAATGTCTGTTTCCTTGCCAGGATCTAAAAACACTTTGAAGGCAGCATAGGACATTGCAAGATGAGACACATCACCACACGGACCAGTTCCCCACAGATCTGCATCATTTTTAAAACGATCTGTTTGGCAATCAGCACATACTTCTCCTGCCTCATGAGCAGAGGGTTCTCAACGGCAAGAAGTTGAAGCTGTTCATTTTAAAGACTTCTCCCTCTCAGCTTGATTCTGCATGCTTAAGGTTGTCTGGGGTCCCAAGCAATCAGAAATGATTTGTGTCAAAGAGCGCATTACAAGAATCATTTGTCACTTCTGGTTCGTGTCTGAATTTGAAGAATGATGCTGGGGAGTGATCTGAAGGCATGATGTGAGGTGTTGTTATGATGAGTAGCAAAACCATTATGTTAACCTTCTTGGGAGCTGAGCTCTGGGGTTCAATTTTGACAGCGTGTAGCAAGGGCAGAAATTTCCAGCCCCCACAATGAGATGGACTGGGAAGTATTATGAATACCTCCCCATGAGAATAGCTTATGATTAAATGACAATCTTCTCAAAAGAAAATTAGAATCAAAGTGGCACAAAGCAGCCTGGAATGATTTTTGGGGAACAGCTGGTTTAGCCCTTCACCTTACAGAGAAATATTGAGGTGCAGAGAGCTTTTGTGACCTTGTGGCCACAAAGTTAACTTTCCTGTTGATTAGATAGTGTCTTCATCTTGCAAAAGCTGACAAGTGGGTTTAGAATATTGATCTCGGAATTTAGAACACCCAGTTCTAGGCGCAGCTTATTCTCCATCTGGCTATGACTTCTGCAAGACAATCCACTTCTTTGCATTTCCATCTGTCTCCCTGAAAGAAGACATTGGTGATTCCCCAGGTCTCCTACAACTCTGAAATTTTATGATTCCGGGCAATCCATGGGGCAGACTTTTTATCCTTATTTGACAGGTAAGATAACTAAATTCCAGAAATCTGGAAAAGCTTCTCAGACAAGGCCTTTTATTTGAATCTTGTGACACAAGTATATTTCTTTTAATAGATAGAGAAGATGTCATGGCCCCGTAAGTCAAGAGAACAGGATGGCCAAAGCAAGAAGAAAAGGGTAGGGCACTTTAAGAAAATTTCATATACTTGATTATGGCTACATAATAGAATGTGAGAGACAGGACAGAGGAAGAGCATACTGAAACACAGCTTATTTTTTTCCTTTCTTTCTTTTTTCCTTTCTTTCTTTTCTTTCTTTCCTTTCTCTCTCTCTCTCTTTCCTTTCTTTCTCTCTCTCTCTCTCTCTTTCTTTCCTCTTTTTGACTCACTGCCACCTCTGCCTCCTGAGCTCAAGTGATTCTCCTGCCTCAGCCTCCCGAGTAGCTGGGATTACAGGCATGTGGCACCACACCAGGCTAATTTTTGTATTTTTAGTAGAGATGGGGTTTCACCATGTTGGCCGAGCTGGTCTTGAACTCCTGACCTCAGGCGATCTGCCTGCCTCAGCCTCCCAAAGTGCCGGGATTACAGGCGTGAGCCACTGCGCTCAGCCTGAAACACAGCTTAGAATCAGATCATGGAGAGATTTGAATATCAAGTTCAAGGGCATAATCTCTCTGAGCCAGTGGTTCCCAAATCATATGGCATATGGCAATCTTTGGACGTATTTTTGGTTGTCACTACTAATAAGGATGTTGTTAAACATCCTACAATGCACAGAAGAGCCCCAGCCAACAAAGAGTTATCTAGCCCCAAACTGTCACTAGTCCCAAGGCTGAGAAATACTGCTCTAGGCAGAAAGAGGAGAGGTTCTCTGCAGACTTCTATCGAGGCTATCTTGGGCTGGGCAAGAGGCAAGACTGGCAGCAGAAGGCTGCCACAATCATCTCGGGAAAAGATGATGCAGGTCTGAGCTGAGACAGGGTCAAGAGGACCAACATCAGTAACATGGAAGAGATGGAGATGACAGATTATGTGGTTTCCCCCATCCACTGCACTGGCACCTGCCAGCTCCCAGCCACCTTTTTATAGCATCTTCTTTCTTTTTCTTTCCTATTCACTTGCTCTGCTGTCCCAAGAGTCAGAGGGTGAGAGGAGATTTGGGATTGGATTTCACCTCCCAGACCTTCTAGTGGCCCATTATAGTAGCCTCACTTTTAATCACACCCAGTCCTGGAAGCATAAGGAAGGTCAGGAGCTGACACATGCAGCACTTCCTGCAATTTTATTTTATAATTATTTGTGTCATTATTAGTTTAATAGTTTCTGGCACAAGACTGTAAATTCTGTGAGCCGGGACCATGTAGATCAGGCATTCCCACATCCTGGCACAGTGCCTGATACATAGGAGATGCTTAGGAAAAAGGGTTTGATCAATGAATGAATGACCCTTGACTTCATGGGTGAGGTTGGTTAGGCATCAGGCGCTTGCTGAGGGCAAACTGTGGAGGTGCCAGCTTAGTGGACTCAGCCTCACCCCTCTGGCTGAAGAATAGGCTGGGTGTTGGTTCTGGCTCCTCTCACTGCATCCAGCCACAGACACAGACCCACTTCCCTGGAGGCAAGAAGAAAGTGGAGGACAGATGGCCAATAAAAAAGACCTGAAAGTGTCCAGTATGATCACTCAACCCTTCCCATACACACTCCTCTTGGGCATTCCTTCCATTATAATACCTTTCCCTTTCCATGTGGCCCTTGTCCTCACCTGGAAAACCGAGTGGGAGGCTAAGAGGAGAACAAAGGGCTGGGAACACAGTGTGATCATTCCTGCTCACAAGACAATCAGGGAAACGCTTCCCAACCTCGAGCACCTCACCATCAGAAACTTGAGACAGACTATGGGCGCCCCCAGGTCATAGAAAAAGAAGCTGGGAGTTGGGGACGTAGAGGATGGAGGAAAGGAAGGCCTCTCCCCTTGGCAGTGGGATGAGCCCTAGGAAGTCGTGACCCAGTGGGAGGTGTGTGGATGTATGCAACCACAAGTGCAATGGAGAAGTCTTTAAATATTGGCTTCCCTGCAGTTTGCAGAATTTTTAGCAATGACTCTAGGAACACCAACCCCACAGCTCAAGGAATCAGGCCAACCTAATTCTAAGAGACCCGGGCAGCCATCTGGCCCTAAACCCCCAGATGGCAAGAGCAAGGGCCTCTGCAAGGTCGAACGTCTCTCAAGAAGCAGAGAGGACTGAGGCCCACGTGTCTTGACTTTCCAGCACTTTTTCTGCTTGGGGCTTGGTCTGCTCAAGAAGTCAGGTCGGCACAGATAAAGGCAGCTCAGATTTGGTGTAACCCCCACCCACTGCCCCCTGCCCAGTTTTATGTACCCCAAGACTATGGAAACAAAGCACCCTCCTTCTTGGTGGCACCTGGTTCTGCCAGGAGTTCTATGATTTTGTCCTAAGCCTTTCTGGAACGTTTGCCTTAAAGGGCCAGGAGGCCATGCCTGTAAACTCTTTCTACTGATCGAGGCCTGAATCACAGAGTCTATGGTTCAAATCTTGTCAAGCTGTATGATTTTGAGCTAAGTTAGTTAATAAGTTAATAAATTAAGTTAAAAATTAGTCATTAATTTTTAATAAATAAAAAATTTTAAGTTAAAGATATTTTTCTTTAACTTATTTAAGCCTCTGCTTATCTACTGGTAAAATGGGAAGATAGTAGCTAACTCAGCAAGTTCTTGTCTAATTAAATGAAATCAAATGGAACAATGTACAGAAAAGCACTTTATATACCTAACACAGAGCAGGAACTCAAAAACCTTTTGTTAAATGAGTGAATGCATAAACTAATGGAAATGATTGACTTTTATCAAAGCTATGAGAGGCAGTCTCCAACCCCTTGGTACCTGTGAGGTTGGTCCTGCATGACCTGGCAAAGCTGGCCTACCTCTGGATCCCTAGGCAGGACTATGCTGTTTATCAGTATTTTAGGTTCCAACCTTCTCTCTCTCGAGCCTGGCAGCAACATAGTCTTCTTGAAAAAAGGGCTTAGTGCAGGCCCAAGAGGCCTCATGCTCCCATCTGAGCCCCTGACCTGAGCAAAGGTGACCTGTACACTCGCCTATGTTCATGCCAATTAAGTGGTCTCACTAAAAGGTCTGGCAGTGTCTGTGGGCAGCTCCAGGGTGACCCATGAATTAGAAGGGCATTGCTGCCATCTGCCAAGCCTTCCCCTTGCTTGCCATGGGGCATAACAGACAAAGGGGACTGACCTCTCTCTCTCTTTTTCTTTTTTCCAGCCCGAGCATGCTGGGAATAAAGGAAGTCTAGAGACAATCTCAAAGTCGGTTTTATTTTTCTAGAAGCTCACAGTTTAATTAGGTCTACATAGCATTTAGGTTCTGTGTTGGTTGAAATTGACCCAACACACAGAATATTCCATGACATATTTTGTTACCTGCTTTCTACTCACAGACACTGGAAGGGGCCCCTTCCTCCGTCAGAGAGCCTCGTTCTTACACAAGGGCCAAGAAACAGGACATCTAAGGACCTGGAAGCCCCAGGCACGTGACCCCCGGCCTCTCTGTTCTCCAGCTAAGGAACGCTTTATGGCCTTCACATTTATTTATGTATTTCCTGGACCTACTTTGTACTAGGCCAAGGGAAGTGAGCTGAATAAGACCCAGCGGGGTTGAGAGACATAAAAATGGCTTATTGAAATTCAATACTCCAAGGGCTGAAAGAGATGGATGAGTAGCAAGCCGGAGGAGCACAAAGACAGGAGTCCCGCTGTCTGCCTAAGGAATGCTTGAGGAAGTAAGAATAGCCCACATTTATAAAGCACACAGTACAAGCAAGCACTCTATTAAATGCCTTCCATAATGTATCTCATTTAATCCTCATGTGGAAGGGAAAGGAACCACATGTGTCTATTGAGAAGTGACTGTTCTAAGCACTGTGTCAAATGCTTTGCAGAAATGATTCTGTCTTCTTCTCTTGATAACTGTGGCATATATATATCATTAGTCCCATTTTACATACAGCGAAACTGAGTTTCAGGGAAGTTGAGTAATGTGCCTCAATGCTGGAGTCCAAATAAAACCCCAAACAATCTGTTGTCTAAACTATTGCTTCTCAAACTTGGAGGTGAATGAGAGTGAGCTAGGGATCTTGCAGATTCTGCTTGAGTAGTTCTGGGGTGGTGTCTGAGATTCTGCAGTTCTGACAAGCTTCCAGCTGATGTTGATGCTGATGCCGCTGGCCCAGAGAGCACACGTGAAGAAATGCACTCTGTACCATCCTTGGTGGTTCTCAGCCCCAGGTACACCACAGAATCAGCCAGAGAGCTCTTAAAATACATCAGTGTTTGGTTCCTACCCCCTGGAGATTCTGATTGGATTGGAGTGAAGTGGGGCTTGGGCATCACTGTATTTTAAAAGCTCCCCTACAGGGAAGTCAGGGTTGAAAATAATTGCTATACTTCTAACTGTCGTTTTTAAAGCTAATCTTAAAAATTTAGTCCAAACCCAAGATGTCCCCAAAGTTCACTCCCCTTGTGGGAGCCCCCAGCCAGTTGGATTCAGCCTTGGAAGCTGACTCATTTGGCCAAACTCTCTATTATTCTTTCCTCCTGAAGTGTCCTGGAGTTTCCTGGCCACTCGGCTCTCTTACTGCCTCCAATATTGTAATCCCATTGAATCGGAGCCTGCCTCTGTCTTCTTTTCCTCACCATTCCCTGAGCAGCAGGCAGAAAGGCACAAGAGACATCCCTAGGGCTATTGATGCCCAGGGAATTCACAAGGTGGCTATTTCTTTCTTAATTAAGACCTTCGTGACGAGTTGCTGGTATCGGACCAATTAATCAGCTCTCTGAAGGCACAGGGGAAAAGCAGCAGCAAATAGGGTGATTCATGCAATGGTTTCTAATAGTAAAAGGGGCTGCAACTTGGCTAGATGTAGATGGAAGGGAGGCCTGAACAGAGCAGCATGGCTAGCATTGCCTTTTTTGCTTTTTTCTTCTCTTTTTGAGTTGGATGCGGGATGATATATTCTAAAGGCCACCTTTACCCAAGCATTATTCTCCCTGCCAGCCAATCCCCCTCACCAGCCGCCATTATCTGTCATCAGAGACAAGACAACAGAAGATAATAGGAGCTTCCAATTCATGCTGCTTCTTTCTTCCATTCTCTGGGGAAATTATGTCGAACATTTTTTTCATTGACTTATTTATTATAAGTGTAGAAAATGAATTGCTTAAAGGTTTGTGGTGGGGCAGCCCAGTTGCTATCAGGGTTGCTGGTGCGCTGGCTGGAGGGAGAGTTCCAGAGGTCTGGTGGGGTGTTAATTAAATGGATTGGCCTCCCTTTTTCCCCACAGGAAGCCCAGGTGATGGCCCCAAGCTTTGTCTTGATTTAAAACAGAAGCAGTACTGCAAGTTCACTGGCTCCCTGCCTCACCTGTCCTATAGGATCACAGCCGGAAACCACACACACACACACACACACACCACATACACGGGTCGGCCAGGCCCAGGTTCCAATCCTCCCTGCCACCTCCTACGAGGGCATGGTAATGACACTCACTGGCCCTGACACCTTCTCACCTTGGATGCATTGCTTAACTGTTTGAGCATCACTTCCTTTTGGGGTTACCAAGGCATTGGGTCAAATGAGCATCTGCAATACAGTAGGGCCTCCATGCAGCTCCGTCTTCTTCCTCCTCTTCCTACAGAAAATGTCAAAGCCAAAAGTGGCCTTAAAGATCACCTAATCCAGTTCTACCCTCTGTCCAATGGGAGTCAGAGGCCTGGATTGGGACAGTGATTTGCTCCAGGTCTGTCAGTGAGAAAGTGGCAGAACCAGGCTCCATGACCCCCTATCCAGTTCTTTCCCCCTCAGCACAAAGCTTCTCTGTACCCTGATTAACAGATGTACTTCATTTTAGGCACATGTCCCTAAAATGAGTGTGTAAATGCAACAGTGGTAAGCCCACAGATACCACGCATGTGTCAGGGGGTTCTCTTTAAAGGGATATTCCTGATATTCCCATTGTTCATGATGACCCTCTTTGTCAGAGTTTTGTTGTTTTTGATTCAGTTTTTCCAAGTATGATTTCCATAAAGTGGGACACACAACACCCCACTCCTGGTCATTTTTCACCCACTGGAGCACTCTCCTCTGCCACCCTGGCTGTACCTCTCAGTCCAGAGTTGATTAGGCTTCTAGCAAGGCAACTACTCCAGAGTTGGTTTCTGGTAAGAGTCACTTGGTTTCAGCTACTTCTGAGAGTCCAGTTTGGAACATAAAGGCTTTAGCTGTTCCTTGGTTTTTGAGTGGGTTTAGGGCCCTGATTCTGGCTTTCCTTGAAGAATCAGGTAAGAAATTCTCTTTCCTTAGATCTGCCCACTGGACAGTGCACCCTACTGTCCATCACCTCCTCCCTGGCACACACATCTGCAGAAGAACAGTATTTCTCCTTCCTTCCTGCACCAGGCATCCACCTGTATTCTCTATTGTTAGATCATAGAAGGAAGTAGGCACACAGGGCGCCCAGCCCTCCTGCACAGGTAGCAGATGGGGCTTCCGACCAGAAACATCCTGAGCCAGCCCAGCATCACCCCCGAAATATAAAATGACTAGCTGGAAAATAGAGATAATCTGTCTCAATTATGTGCAAGTTCAGCAAATTAAGGCCCAGCATGAGGAATCTGCCTGTGTTTTGATTAGGGAACAGATGCATTCAACCATGAGGAATTCTTATAAAAGCTTCCCACATGGACATCAGATCTGACCTTTCCAGGAGACACAATCACAGAACTGTTTACAGTGGGGAATCTGGGGTTTTCTGGGGAGGGGAGGAGAAGGAGTGGGCAGCCCAGGTCTGGTTGACGGGCTTTCCATCTCTCAGACGCTAGGCAACCAGGATCTCAGCCTGCCCAGAGTACCACCAATGCCCACCCCTTTGCTGCCCTCATCAGGCCCTTATACAGCCAGGGCCAACCTGGCCCTGATGATGGACAATCCAGCACCCATTCTTACTGGGTGCCTACTCTGTGTTGGGCACAGGTTTGAGCTAGAATGTATAAGAGAAACAAGTGGAGAGAAAGCCCCAAAGAAAAAGCAGAAGAGCCTGGATCTGTCAGACTCAGATCCAGGGGACATGCTGGGAGATTGGGGGGTGGACTCCTGGAACCAGAAAGAATAGTCCTCCTTCCAAAGCAATAGAGGAGAAGGAGTCCTAGGGTGGCTTGATCAGAGTGAGGGAGACATGACTAGTAAGAATTAACCCCATCAGGATCATCAGGATGAATGACGTCCCCAGCACCTGACTGCTTGGGGTTTCATCCTCTGCTGCCCTGCAAGAAGAAAGAAAAGCATCTGAGAGATCTCACTTAATGGGAATTCTAAGACAGGATATTGCTCCAGAAAAGGCTGGTTGGGTAACCTCCACTTTCAAATCTACTATTTTTGCTGGATATGTGCAGTCCCTGACACATAAAACAGAGACTTGGTTCCTGTCATCTTAGGGCTCACAGTTTACTTGGGGCTGAATTCCTCACACTTTTTTGGTCACCATATTATTCTAGGTGAAGGCTCACAGAATCAGAATCTTCAGGAAGAGACTAGAGATTTGTATCTGTGAAGCGCAGGAAATTTTGACCTAAGACAAGAAGACACCCATGAGTGGAAAGCTAACTTACAACCTAAAGCAGGACAGGCAGTAAATGCTATAATAGCTCAGTCAGAAGTGACCACTGATGACTAATAGGGTCTGGGAAAGCTTCCTGGAGGAGGTGAGTCTTGAGCTGGGCTCCAAAGGGTGGATAGGAGTCATAGGCCACCATCAGCCACCACCCATGTTGATACCACAATTCAAGTTCAGTAAGAAAAGCAAAGCTGCTAAGATACATAAATAATAAGGGATTTGTTACAGAGACTTGACCTTCTGCTATTGTGGGAGCTGGTCAGTCTATCTAGGTAAGGCAGAGGTATTTGCATTTGATGCTGGATCTCCATGTCTGCAAGGCAGGAGGTAGGGAGGGGAAGATGGAGATAAAGTGAGGGATAACAAGGATAAGCCAGAATCTGTGAGCCCGAGCTGGAATTACACGAGGTTGGACTAAGACCCCTGTCAGTTTTATTGCTCTGACCTTGATGGTGAGGGTTTCCTGCAGAAGACAGGGTCCTTCATCACAGAACAAAGCTCACTCATTTGGCCAGGAGGCAGAGAAGCTGTGGATATTTCCAAGGGGTGGTGGAGCGGTAGCCTCACACAAACAGCCAGCAGCTAAGTGACAAGATATGTGAGCTACAAAGGGGCTGCTTCATTCTGCCCTCCACACCTCCCACATGACTCTCTCGTGTCCGCCCCTACTCAGAAAGACCTGGTGGCAGGAAATGCTAGGAAGTGTTGCACAGTCTAGCCGCGTAGGCACACAACTCAGCCAGCAAGCCCTCCTGTTCCATGCACATGACTAAGGCCAACTACAGGACTCAGTGAGGGGAAGGCAGCCCAAGTAGAGGGAATGTCACGAATAAGAGTACAGAGACAGGAATGACACAGGTATCGGTGACAGGGGAACAGAAGAGACTGGGGTTCATATTGTAGGTATAATGAAGATAGACTTTGAGGGTCACAAGGACCTTTGGCCTTTCCTGTGCCCTGGAATCACATTCCTAGGGGAGCCGCTGGGCTCCCTAGGCACTGTCTACACTCTCAGCTGGACTCACTTATGACTGAGTTAAATACATCTGGGAGGAAGCCCAGCGCTGTAGTGTGCACCTGTAGTCTCTACTACTTGGGAGGCTGAGGCAGGGGGATCACTTGAGGACAAGAGTTCAAGGCCAGTCTGGGCAACATAATGAGACCCTGTCTCTACATAAACAAACAAATAAATAACACTTGGGAGGCAGGTGAGTGGATGGAGGTGGAGGGACTCAAACTGGTGACCTCATTCTTGTGAGCAGCAGCATGACCCAACTCAGCTAAACTGCCACACCAAGCCAGCACCTCCCCACCATCCTTCTTGTTAGCCATATGTATATACAACCTAACAAGCTGTGACACCCCCTCCTAGTGCACACCTCCTAATGAGTCTACACTTCACCCAGAACATACAGAAACAATACTGGTAAAAGACCACCTTTCTTGTTTTATATAAATTCTCATTTCCATCATGCCTGTATGGGGAGAACTCATTCTCTCATCTCCAATCAAACCAAGCTCCCACTTCTGGTTCACAATTTGCTGGCTGTGCTATTTTGGGCAAGGCAGCCAATCTCTCAGAGGCTTTGTTTCCTCCTCTGTGAAATGGGAATAATAGTACTCACCCTGACGATGTACTGGGAAGGCTAAAATGGGGATTCTGTGCAGAGTGTCTCTATATAAGGAACCCAACAACAGTGTATCAGCACATTCTGATTAGAGGGCAAAGATTTTGGAGGCAGGGATTAGCAAGAACTGGGCAGAATCTCAGAGGCTGAGCCTGGGGATCGTGAGAGAAACTCCTGAGCCCAGCCAGACTAGGACACCAGCATTGGCCCAGGGGCATGCTGAGTTGCTCCTGAAAGTGAAAGATGCCTGCTCAAAGCTGAGAGGAGCTGGAGAAGGTTGAGGCTGACCCCTGAGTGTATGACTGACAGAGACAAGAAGGCCGAGGGGTCATCCGAAGAGTTGATTTAGAGAAAGAAAGATTGATCAATTTCCTGAGGCTATACTATGGATGAGAACTGCATGGAGACAGCACTTACATCATGAGAGCGGGAACTTCCCCTCCGTCCCAGCTGTTCTGAGATTGCAGCCCAGTGAAGGGTGAGCTTCCCCTCCCTGGAGCTACATTAGCCGTGAGTAGATGACTAGTTGGCAGAGTGAGCACAGAGGGCCTTTCCAAGCACAGAGACAGAGCACAGAACTGGGTGTCTTCGAGATTATTTATAACAACGGGAAAGTGTCATTCTCTGAGTCAGTGTTCACATGGGAAGGGAACCTGCCAGAAGCCAAGCCCTGTGCTAGGAGCCAGGAATACATCATGCTACTTAAACCTCTAAGCAACCCTCTGCAGAAGGTTTTATGATCCTAGCCGGGCATGGTGGTTCACGCCTGTAATCCTAGTACTTTGGGAGTCCCGGTGGTTGGATCACTTGAGGCCAGGAGTTCGAGACTAGCCTGGGCAACATGGTGAAACCCCATCACTACTACAAATACAAAACAATCAGCTGGATGTGGTGGTAGGTGCCTGTAATTCCAGCTACTCGGGAGGCTGAGGCACGAGAATTGCTTAATCTGGGAGTAGGAGGTTGCAGTGAGCCCAGATGGTGTCACTGCACTCCAGCCTGGGCAACAGAGTGAGACTCTGTCTCAAAAAATAAATATATAAAAAATAAATACATAAAAAATAAAGATGGCTTTATAATCCCGTTTTAGAAATCAAGAAACAAAGTTTCAGAGAGGCCGAGTACTTTACCAAGATGACAAAGACTGTGAGTCCATTGCTGGAATTTGACCTCAGAGCTAGTGTCCTTCATCACAGAACGAAGAGAAAAGAGAAGGATCTTTTCCTTAAGAGAAAAGAGAAGAATCTGCAAAAAGAAGATTGAGGACCAGCTCAGAACATGAGTGTCCTGACACTTCTTGTTACCCACTTGCTGTGTAGATCACTTTCCTTCCTCAACCTGGCTTGATTGTGCACTGATCTCTCTTGGGCTTGCGGTGGGTGGGGTAGGGGGAGCCAGGGGTTGCCCTGGCCTTTGTTCTGAGCAGCCCCAGGACTGCACGGTGCAGAGCGGCAGGTAGTTTTCAGGGATACTGCAACGCCACATGGCTTCGGTGTCTGTGTCTGCACCGGAGGTGGCACTCTCGTGTGTCCATTCTTGTGGGAATTCATGGCACCACAAATAAAAGTAACACTTGGATTTTCAAAACACTTGGATTTTCAAAGCTATAATCTAGGGCAAACAAGAATTCTTACTCCACAGATGAGAAAACTGAAAATCTCAATGAAAGAAACTGATAGTCACTGAGTCCTGCGAGGGACTCTTTACTGCGTCCTCTCACTTAACACCCAAGTCAATTCTGGGAGATGGGAATTATTGTTCCTATTTCACAGATGAGGAAACAGAGGGTCAGAGAAGTTTCATGAGTTGCTCAGTCAAAGAACTAGAAAGGGGCAGGATTCCAACCGTGGTCAGAACTACTGCCAAGCCGCTGCCCCTACAAAGACACTTCAGGGACCCCCACAGGTGGGCCTCAGCCCACAGCAGGAGCCGGTGGGCCTTCAGGTCACTCCTGCAGGGTAAGACTCAGTTTCTCCGAGGAGTCCTAATGCTCTGCAAATGCAGGCCTTCAGGAACGGGGGAAATAATTCATTGACCCTTTAAGATTCGGTATCATATTAGCAGGAGCTAGAATGGGGAGCAGGTAGGACTGGAGGTTTGGGGGGCTGGTGGGAAGCCCAAGAAGGGGTCCTGAGCAGAGGGCACAAGGCCTCCTGGCAGGGACAGCAATGACAGGAAGGAGTGGGGGGACTGGGAGAGAGGTGCCATGGGTCAGAATTTTGCCATCCCTGACCCTTCCTGAAAAGGTGCTCCTCTATGCAGCCCCGGAACCCATCCAGCCAGCTGGCTTTGCTCAGCCATCCCACAGGCCAGGCAGCGGCAGCCCAGCAGAGGGCCCCCTAGCCCTGGCTGAACCACACTGCCCGCAGTTGCCAGAGGGCCTCCCTGTCTGCCCAGGTGCCGGGTGATGGGAGAAGGGGCCTGCCTGCCATGCACACCTAGAGGAACAGCCTGCGTCCCCTCTTGTCAGGTGTCTTCAGAGGCCCCATGTCGGGGCTCTGAGGAGCGGGGATGAGGTTTTGCAAGGTACGGCCTTTGAGGGTAGATGATGACCGTGGGGCAGGAATGCTGGGCTCCAGTCCTAGCAGTGCCATCAGGTTACGTGACTTGAGCAATTCCTCCCCCTCCCAGAACTCAAATCCACCCGCACTGTAGACTAGAAGATTCTCAACAGTCCCTTCAGCTCTGCCAGTCGGATCCAACGTCTTCCTTGCCCGTCTCTGCCAGCCTCTTAGAAGGCTCTCACGGGACCCCTGCTGGGCTGTGCACCCTGCTGTGGGTACCCACTGGGAGAAGCTGACTCCTTGGTCGTGTGGCTACTTCTGTCTCCAGGACTTTGGGGGCCTTGGCCACGTCAGAACTGGGCCATCCCTGCCCTACAGTCACCATGGCTACTGTACCTCTTGTGTCCTTATGTGCCACACTCAGAGTGAATAACTGTCAGCAAGGCTGGCCCCAAGTGGCAGGTGGATTATCCAGGGGCCTTCTTTACCTCCCACCTCCCCATGCAGAGCCAAATAATTCATTCAATTCCAGCTGATTTGCATCCTTCAAAAGGTATCTCTTGGCCGACTACAGTGTTGAGCTGCTGCTTACCCGGCTCCAGAGGCCTTTATTTGCTGCTTCTCCCCCAAGAAGCAAAGTGCTGTGTGGACCCAGCCCAGCCTGAGTCCCAAGTCCCGAGACTCAATCTGCCAGTTCGCCATGAGACTGCATTGAGGTTATTGAACTTTGTCTGTAGAATTCCTGCCTGTCTGTTATGAAATAATAATAATTATTATTATTCAGACTCCTGGCTGCCATAAGCCAGCAATGCCAACATCAGCACCTTCTCTTCAAAGTTTTTGCTTTTCCAAAGTAGTCCAACATGATTCCAGCACCCACACACCCAGACAGGTGAGGCAAGCATCCTCTAGCCTGCTGGTTGCACAGGCTTAACCCCAGGGCCTGAATGTCAATTTCAAAATACCCTTTGTCATTTCCCCCTGGGGAAGAGGCAGATTCCCAGAAACAGAACTCCCTGCTATCTCAGAACTCCAAAACAGGAACACAGGTGAGGCCCAGGGATACATTTGCTGTGAAGCAAATAAAGTTTTAAGTTCTGAGGCCGCTCACTTGCTCCTCCACCCTTCATAGCCCTGAGAGGGGCCCTGTCCGTGGATGAGGGGGATCAGCCAGACTGTGGACTCACTGCCGCCCTCTCGTGGTATCTCTCCAAACTGTCCCTCCTGGGGCTCCTTGTGTGCTGAACATTGCTGGGCACCAAATTAATACGACTGGACTGGACTGGGTGATTAATCCCAGGTGGGCATTCACTAAACTATCCTTCCAGCTCCTCGTGTGCTGGACATAGGCATACTAATTAATACAACCTCCCAGTTAAACACTGTGCCAGGTATCCCTCTGAGTAAATGCTAGAGCATGGTGTAGCTGTGACTCAAACACTGGCCAAAGAGAGTATGTTCTGCAGGTGCAGACACAAGAATGAACTCGCGAGTGATTTTCATGCTTCCCCACTGACCCTGTCTTTCTGTCCCATATCCTTGTTCATTCTTTTCTGCTTGGACAGTGTTTCTTCAAGTAGAACAGCTATACTTCTGATCACAACAGGATTATTACCCTGTGACTACAATGCATTTATTAATGACCCTCCCCCAAATCTAACAGCCAAAGAGTCCCCTGGGGAGAGGCCACAATAAGCCAGAATTCTCATTGCAAAGATACCCTCAGCTCATAATCAGCTCTTGGGTGGTAGGAATAGCAAGGAATGGCAATAATTAACACATGAATGTTTAACAGCATTTGTTTCTCTGATTCCTGGGCTGTACTGAAGAGTCATAAAAATTGTTTTCTCTCTGAAGCATAAAAAATGTTCTGAAATCACCTGGTGCATTCACAGATGTGCCGATTAACTGTGGCCTGGAATGTCACAATGACCATGACCCAGGCTTTGCTCCTGGGCAGTTGAAGTTCCTGGCTCACTCTCGGTTACAACAACCTGAGCGGGTGGCCAGAAGTGAGGTCAAGTTTGACAGACTGTCTAGCACTGCCTGGGCATGGAGATTATTCCCACTCTCCTTAAAGAGACCTTCCTTAAGGAGGCCTCCTCCTCCCTAAGGAAAGTGCTAAATCCAGTCCTTTCCAAGCCCAGTGGTGGTGATTAAGCTGCCTACCTGCTCAAAATGCAGCAGTTTTTCCATGGCAGTGAGCCGAGATCCACTTGTGCGCTGATTAACATGGAGACTCCTGGGCTCTACCCAGAGATTCTGATCCCATGAACCTGGTAAGTGGCATAGAAATCCAGATTTGAATAAAGCATCCCAGATGGTTCGGGTGCATGTGTCTGCAGAGCCGATGTAGAGAAATATGGGGGTCATAGCTCATCAAATGTCAGAGCTCAAAAGCTGCTCCATAAGCCCAAGAGGCCAACTGTGTTTAACGGGGTGCTCAGTGGAAAAAGAGGAAAGGAGAAGGGTAACAAGCTGGGCGGCTTCCAGCATTCCTCCCTCACTTCCACCAGAGCCGTTCTGCTTCTATTTATATAGCAGAAGGGCCAAGAGCAAGGCCTTATGGCCTCCCTCCATGAGTTCAAGTCACTTACAAGCTGTGTGACCTTGGGTAAGCTACTTCACCTCTCTGTGCTGTGGCTGCCTCCTCTGTAAAATGGGATGATGATTAAAAAGAGTAGTTATCAGCCGGGCACAGTGGCTCACGCCTGTAATCCCAGCACTTTGGGAGGCCAAGGCGGGTGGATCACGAGGTCAGGAGATCGAGACCACGGTGAAACTCCGTCTCTACTAAAAACACAAAAAATTAACTAGGCACGGTGGCGGGCGCCTGTAGTCCCAGCTACTCGAGAGGCTGAGGCAGGAGAATGGCATGAACCTGGAAGGCAGAGCTTGCAGTGAGCCGAGATCATGCCACTGTACTCCAGCCTGGGTGACAGAGCGAGACTCCATCTCAAAAAAAAAAAAAAGAAAGAGTAGTTATCTCACAGGGCCACTGTGGGATTAAATCAGTTAATGTGTCCAAAGCATTTAAGAACAGCTTTAGGAACACACTAAGCATTTATTCTTGCATATTAGCTTTCATAATATTATCTCATGTATTGTAATGAGGCAGTAACATTGTATTCACTTTATTTGTTGTAAGGTGTAATTTGGAA